>NC_068421.1:68293463-68985963 GCF_023373465.1 Oncorhynchus keta | reverse complement strand
CACCCCATTGTCAGATTAGAAAATAATTTGATATACAATCTGTTATATGATTTCAGTGAGTACAGTAATACTTTTCCCCCTCAATGAAAAGAGCCATGTTTAGATATGAGGGCAAGCAGTTCAACACAGGTAAGTCATATTATTCACCATTTTCAGAAGTATTGGTCCATTATGACATCACAACTACATAAGCACAGAACGTCATTGTAATTCTATGTGAGCCAGCCATGTCACAACTGATCAATACATTCCAAACATTCCCTATGAACATTCTGGTGACTGAATACTGAACATAGTCCATGGAGCCAAAATGGCCACCAAGACGCCATTGCCTTCCATTAGATCCAGAGTCACTGTGCCTAACAATGGTCCCAAGAAGGAGATATTCCGGCCAGTCACACCAGAGGGCAACCCGCGTCCTACTTTAAAGTTCAGAAGGCAGGTCGTGAAGAAACATATTCAGATCAAGACTCAGACCCTAACTATACAGGATCTACTGACATAAGATGGTATTGAAAGTATTTTATTATGAGGCTGACCAGTTGATGGCATATCTGAAGGCCAATCTGATCAGTGTCACCCAGGAATTGAACCTGATGAAGAGTGGGGCCAAGATGGACACTCAGGCTTTGGAGGAGAAGAAAACAAAGGAACAGTTCAAGGCAAAGGTAGAGAAGTACATCCAGGAGATTTTCCTGATGAAGGTGGATTCTGACCTACAGGCCTGCCATCATTCACTTTTAACTGGACTGTGTTTACAGGCATAGCAACAGCGCGACTTTAGAGCATTAGAACACATTCGCCAAAAGCCACAAAATACACCTGAATAGAGTTCTGTAAATACCTCGGGTGTCCTCCTACATTTAGAAACTTTACAGTCCTATTGATCAAACAACCAAGGTTGCTTATACACATCAACAAGATCAACAACTAACACTAGCCAGACCAGCGCGAGATGAGCTAAAATCTAACAAGGGAACATTAGATTAACACTATCAAACTGTTTAGTTAGTTTGCCGTCAAAACTGCACAGATAAAAGATGGGGAATAGTAGCCTGTTCGTTCTTCTGCAGCTTGCCTACCAATGCATGCTTGTCCCGACCCACAACTGAATGGGAACTTGCCTGCTATGTCCCTGTCCACTTATGTATATAAAGATGATGTATATCGCATTAACATATTAAAACAAAAACAGAGAAATCATATTTGTTCAGCCTTTGCTGCTATACTTGCAGATCTGCATAATATGCTGTGACCCAAATCAAAGAGTATTTAATAACTCTAAATAACAAAAACATTGGTTGTTGTAACATTTAAACATTTGCACTGCATGGATCACTGGTGCAGTTGAATGCAGCATTGCTGTATGGTGTTTTGTTTCAGGTTTAGTTTTATCGTTATTCATTGTCAAGCTCCAAAAACCAAAGCCATACTGCGCCATTTTAGTAGCTAGGACTGTGGCATGTGTCTGTACACTTTCCCTCCGCTGTAAACCTGACACATGAAAGCAGTGCAGCTGAAGTTGAATTCACCCATGCGAGCACATCAGGCTGTAACTAGTAGACTCATTTATACTCGCTTGTTTGTCCTATTCGGACCGCAGGCCTTTTGTTTGACACGTAGCCTATTAAACACACTTGTGATCATTGCGCTTGCTAGTTTGATTGTATTGACATTCCCAGCCTTCATTATAGCCTCCCATTATTGTTTAAAATATTGAGTCATTGAGGCAGCAAACAATGTGTCAGACCAGCTGTGATTTACAACCTGATAGTAATATTTTTTGGACTACCAAGAAATGTTTTGTTGAATTATATGAATCATGCATTGAACTGCATCCATACAGTCTGCCAACAATTCCTTAGTGTGTGTCATGGAAGTTTGAGGAAAATAGAACCTATTTTTAAAACCTCTTATAAAGTTGGTTTTGAAGCATAAACTAGGAATTTTATATTTTTTACTGGTATGTCTGGTTGTTTCATATCTGCAAAGTAGTTAAAATGCTGTCAAATCCACTTGAAATATTTTACCACTTTCTGACCTAGTTATACTATTCTTTACAGTGCAATGCCTCTTACACCGTTTATAAACCGCATAAACAAAGTTCTCTTAACTTTTTACAAACTGACATTTTTCACCACTTTCATAGCACTTTAGACAAAATATTACGTGTGTGACATCTTGATCTACTTCTCTGCTATTCAAATCCAGAATCAGAACAGAATTATCTGATACTAGGGTGACTGTATTACCGCCACGCCGGCAGTCATGACTACAGTAAAATTCCACGTGACCATTCACCGCAATCTCCTCTTATGCACTCAGGACATGTGTTGGTAGTATCCAACTCAAAGCCTAACAACGAAATAGACAGCACTTTGAAAAGGTAATGGTTAATTCAAGACACCCATACACATATTAGAGCTTATACATACACGTAGACCTATATATGTGCCCAAGACTGAAAAAATATTACAATGATGATTGTGCAGTTCCTTATACAACACATAGCCTATGCATATTATGCAGCACAGAAACATATATATTAAAATAAAATAAAAACTGATTTAATATGTTTAATTGGTCTAGCCTATACTCCAAAATTGTGTGTGGACTGTATTATTATGAATACTAGATGAACTGGTTACCTTATGCTGAGTCTGAGAGAGAACGTATAGGCCTAGGTGATGCTGTTGGTTCGTTGATTATGCAGGGTGGCTTACAGAGTTAGCCTACAATAGTGCATGTATATTTGATTTTGAATGGCCTAGTAATAGGACTTTTACAAATAATTTCAGAATTAATAGGGTGACACATTTACCTTTAGCTGCAGAATATATCACCACTGTGCTTTTCCATCTCCTCCATTCCTTTCTCAAGCAAGCAGAGAGAGTAGCTGTCAACAGTTCAACATTCCCGACAGATTTCACTTGGTTTCCCAAATTAAGCAATTGGCAGCTGCAGGAACAAGGTTGGGGAGCCCATGGCATTCAGAGTTTGGTTGGAATATCACCTGTCGTGCAGTGAGAGGTTGCATGCTCCTCAAACAATGTTTGCTGCATGGAGTGAAACACCCGGAGTATCCTACACTAACGAACAGATGGGAAAGCAGCGTCCATTCGCTATTCGACTGCATAAGCATTTGACATGTATTTTTTCCCTGCCCATTTGATAATGGGCCATTGTAAATCTAAACTAATTTAACATACTAGTGAAGACAATATTAAGAATAGGGTGATATGGTCACTTGATGAGAGTACATTGTGTGCAGCCTGATGCAAGGAACAGAGCCTAAGCTTTTTTTGCGACTTTCTCAAATCATCAATAGCCTATAGTTGAATCATGCAGCACATAGAATGTCTTAGAAATCAAAACATATAAAGGTTTGTATCATTAACAACTAACGTTGCTAAATAACTCTAAATCTAGCGTAGCCTATAGGACTGGTTTCAAATGATCACTTTTACGCTCAACATAGCCTTCATATGCGCACGCGCTGCAGAATGGGGCCTTTCGATTGTTTTCAGCTAAGTTCAATTATATTCTTCTTACTATCAAATCATATAAAGTAATGACACGGGACTTAAGCATATCTTGTCTGCTAAATGAACAAGCCTACAGCCTATGGCATGTCACATAGCCAGATAACATACAGTAACAGGCCAACTCATATTCAATTCATCTGAAATACATTTTTTTCATATCACAATGTTTCTTTACCTACCTAAAATAATGGATGTATTGTTATGGTTTATATTAAAATGAATTGATTAGACTTGTTAAAATGCAGATGTTCCAAAGGCAAGCAGTAGCAGCTTGTACGTGTGGAGGCCTGAAGATGCTAAACGTGTGAGACGGGCAACATTTTGCTTGACAATAACCGTCTGACACATTTCATGAATGACCGCCACAGCCCTATCTGCTACCAATAAAACGTTACAACTGTTTGTTGGTGTTGAAAAGTAACTAGCTAATATCAGCTAACAGCTCATTGTTATTGATTCCAATGCATTTCAATGGCAAAAAAAAGGGCCATAGACTAGAATGGTAAAGAAATTCTAGACCCATCTCCTCTTTCACCATTTAAGCTATCAACTCCAAACCAGCGCTGACATGTTCAGACTAACCCTACTTAGATTGCCTGTCAAAATAGTTTTTATAGTATTTACACCTTTTGAACTAGAACCATTTAAAATAAATAAACATGAGTTTGAATGAGAACCATAGGAATACAGAGGTAGCTATTCAAAATAGTCCTGCTCCTTAGCCAATTAAAAAACAAGACCAACTATAAAACATTCAGGCTATCCTAACTTCAAAATCTTTTGAATCTTTATCAAATATAAACATTTGCATAAATTAGCATAGAAAATAATAACTCACCAACAGTAACTCTTGATCTGTTCAAGCTAGAGACACCAAACCAACTTTAAAATGTGCAGGATATCCGAACATCAAATTCTTTAAAATGTTTATCAACTATAACTTTAGAAATGTACATAAAACAACTCACAAACAGTAAAATATTGAACTGTTCAAGTTAGAGAAACCAAACTAACTTTCACATGTTCAGGCTATCCCAACTTCAAATTCTTTAAAATGTTTATTAACTATAACTAAATAAACATTCATAAATTTGCATAAAATAACCTCCCACAGTAATAACTCTTGAACCGTTCAAGCTAGACAGACACCAAACTAATGTTCACATGTTCAGGCAATCCTACCCACTGCCACAAAAATAATTTCCAAGAGCTGAATGAAGCAAGTCACATTTTCCTTAATGGATTTCTTTTCTAATTTATTGTTGTGATCACATGTAGGCCTATTTGAAATACATACTGTATTTTGTATGCATTTAATCAATTTAATTGTGTGTAAAGTGCCTTTAGAGTGCCTGAGCTGTGCATTCGCTTGCCCATCTGATAACGAGGAGGACCACAATGGAAATAATTATGTTTTATTCTTGACCATTTTAAATTTGTGTAGTGTTGTATTCATAATGACTGAGGAAACTCAATGTATTTGACATTTGTCAAAGTAATAAACTAATTAGGATAATTACTTCATTCAGGTGGAGACGAAACATCGATTTGGGATAAGTGTGGCCAGCTCCAAGCTGAAGACATGGGAGCACTGCGGCCGGTGCTTTCATCCCAGCCGCCTGGAGAAACACAGCGAGGTCTGTGTCAAGCTGTCCTCCAAGAGCTCCAGATGAGGAGGTCTTTGACTCCACCAAGCACCGGCTCAAGGGCACCGACTATGTCAAGCAATACGTGGTGTGATGCACCAAGGGTCTGTCTGGAAATCACCACTCTTTTGTGTTTTTTACTGAACAGACAGACCGGAGACAGACCGGAGACAGACCGGAGACAGACCGGAAGAGCAGCGGGGTTGGGATTCTAGAACAGATGTGCTGTGGGCATTGGCGGTGACATCAGACCAATCGCTAGAACAGCTGTTGCCCAAAAGATTACCTCTAACTTGGTAACAGCGAGGGTTCCAATAAGAGGCAGTACTACTAAGAGGCAATATTTTCAGAACCATCTAAATCAACTGTGTTCAGCAGTTCCACAGAAACATATGTAGTTCTTCAATAAAATAATGAATCAAAGAACTCATACATTTTTTTGTCCGATTTGTTGATGGTTCAGAAAAGCAGAGAATATTAACAAAAAACAGAATGACATCTTTCGTTCATAATTTCAAATATAAGAGTGTAGACTCGTGCCCCCCATCCCAAACACACACACGTCATGTGCATACACACTTACTGTCTGATTGTGTCACTTCCAGCTCCAAATCTGGGTCCAGTTGGTCCCCTCCTGAAAGAAACATACAAAGAATCTGTACCTCCACATGCACAGCACTGTATAAGAAATAGGTGGTCAATTCAGTCAAACACACTAATGTTTTACTCACAGGAAGAAGTCCTCCTCTTCATCAGAGTCTTCCTCCAGCAGGTTCCTCTGTGAGAGGGGCAAAGGTTAGATGTCAGGGGTCAGACACACCACCACTGATACTGATTGGAGGTAAATTAAATACATTACATGATCATTGAGAAACCATGCAACATCTAATCTATTTTCTGTTTTGCTTACATAAGCTAATAAAAAATATATATTTCTGCTCTGTTGTGCTGGTCTCCTGTGTGTCTTGTTGCTATAAACATTACTTGAGAGAGAATGTTGTTTGTTTTGCCTTTCACAGTGTATTAGAGCATGGAGTCTATGAAGAGGAGCTGAGTAGTATTTATTTTTTCCCCCTTTATTTAACTAGGAAAGTCAGTTAAGAACAAATGATTATTTTCAATGACGGCCTAGGAACAGTGGGTTAACTGCCTGTTCAGGGGCAGAACGACAGACTTGTCAGCTCAAGGGTTTGAACTTGCAACCTTCCGGTTACTAGTCCAACACTCTAACCACAAGGCTACCCTGGTGGTTAGGCTTCCAGAGACTGGCTGATCTGAGGTCAGCTTACCAACCATCATATACCTACCTCCAACAAGACAGACTCTTCAATTGTGTTATATAAGACCCTATATAAATGTGGGTTAAAACTGAGCTCAGTTAAAACCCTATAATAGACTGTGTAAACTGATCCCAGTGAAGGAATGGTATAAAACCGACTGGGATGGTTTTTACATCTTTCTCAGGTGGCGAGTTGGCTACAGAATAAACAGAATGTCTCTGCTTATTATTCTTCTCCTGTCGTGTGGACTTTACTAGCCATTACCAGGTAACTCAGACAGACTGGGGTAAACCACATCCTTATCAGGGATATCAGATCCTTGTTCAATCTTATTCTACCAGGGACAGGTAGGATATGGCCTACAGCCATGGCTCTGGCCATAACAACCATAACATACAGCAGGCCTATCAGAGTCTGGCAACAACAGTGGAGAGGAACCCCCAAAAACATGCCAAAGAGAGCTCCATAAATTCTATATCTAGCCTCAGTCATATTTTTATTTAGTTAACTAGTTAAGAACAAATTCTTATTTACAATAATGGCCTACCCCGGCCAAACCTGGACGATGCTGGGCCAATTGTGCGCCGCCCTATGGGACCTCAATCACGGCCAGTTGCGATTCAGCCTGGAATTGAATCAAGGTCCGTAGTGACAACTTTAGCACTGAGATGCAGTGCCTTAGACCGCTGAGCTACTCGGGAGCCCACACATTAAAAATACACTATATGACTAAAAGTATGTGGACATCTACTCGTCGAACACTTCATTCCAAAATAATGGGCATGAATATGGAGTTAGTCCCCCCTTTGCAGCTATAACAGCCTTTCCACTAGACGTTGGAACATTTCTGTGGAGACTTGCTTCCATTCAGCCACAAGAGCATTAATGAAGTCAGGCACTGATGTTGGGCGATTAGGCCTGGGTCGCAGTCGGCATTCCAATTCTTCTCGAAAGTGTTAGATGGGGTTGAGGTCAGGACTCTGTACAGGCCAGTGAAGTTCTTCCACAACAATCTTGACAAACCATTTCTGTATGGACCTCGCTTTGCGCATGGGAGCAATGTCATGCTGAAACAGGAAACTGTTGTCACAAAATTGGAAGCATAAAATTGTCTAGAATGTCATTTTAAGGTTGTAGTGTTAAAGATTTAGGTAAAGTGTTTAGTTCCTCCTCTTTCCCCCTCCACCAAGCTCATCTGGAGGTTAGTTAACAGTGTCCAAAGGGCCAGAAGTATTCAGAATGGTGTCCTCTGCGTAGAGGTAGATCAGAGAATCATCAGAAGCAAGAGCGACATAATTGATGTATACAGAGAAGAGAGTCACCCTGAGAATTGAACCCTGTGGCACCCCCATAGAGGCTGCCAGAGGTCCAGACAACAGGCCCTCCGATTTGACACACTGAACTCTATCAGGAAAGTAGTTGGTGAACCATGTGAGGCAGTCATTTGAGAAACCAAGGCTGTTTAGTCTGTCGATAAGAATGTGGTGATTGACAGAGTCGAAAGCCTTGGCCAGGTCGATGAATGCGGCTGCACAGTAATGTCTCTTATCGATGGCGGTTATGATATCGTTTAGGACCTTGAGCGTGGCTGAGGTGTACCCATGACCAGCTCTGAAACCAGATTGCATAGCGGAGAAGGTAAGGTGGGATTCGAAACGGTTGGTAATCTGTTTGTTAACTTGGCTTTCGAAGACCTTAGAAAGGCGGGGTAGGATAGATATAGGTCTGTAGCAGTTTGGGTCTAGAGTTTCTCCCCCTTTGAAGAGGGGGATGATCGCGGCAGCTTTACAATCTTTGGGAATCTCAGACGATACAAAAGAGGTTGAACAGGCTAGTAATAGGGGAAGCAACAATTGTGGTGGATAATTTTATAAAGAGAGGGTCCAGATTGTCTAGCCCAGGTGATTTGTTGGGGTCCAGATTTTGCAGCTCTTTCAGAACATCAGCTATCTGGATTTGGGTGAAGGAGAAATAGGGAGGCTTGGGCGAGTTGCTGAAGGGGGGTGCCGGGCAGTTGACCGGGGTAGGGGTCGCCAGGTGGAAAGCATGGCCAGCCGTAGAAAAATGCTTATTGAAATTCTCAATTATAGTGGATTTATCGGTGATGAGTGTTTCCTAGCCTCAGTGCAGTGGGCAGCTGGGAGGAGGTGCTCATATTCTCCATGGACTTTACAGGGTCCCAGAACTTATTTGAGTTTGTACTACAGGATGCAAATTTCTGTTTGAAAAAGCTAGCCTTCCTAACTGCCTGTGTATATTGGTTCCTAACTTCCCTGAAAAATTGCATATCACGGGGGCTATTTGATGCTACTGCAGTACGCCACAGGATGTTTTTGTGCTGGTCAAGGACAGGCAGGTCTGGAGTGAACCAAGGAGTAAATCTGTTCCTGGTTCTACATTTTTTGAACGGAGCATGCTTTTTTAAAGATGGTGAGAAAGGCACTTTTAAAGAATAACCAAGCATCCTCTACTGACAGGATGAGGTCAATATCATTCCAGGATACCCCGGCCAGGTCGATTAGAAAGGCCTGCTCGCTGAAGTGTTTTAGGGAGCGTTTGACAGTGATGAGGGGTGGTCGTTTGACAGCAGACCCATTACGGATGCAGGCAATGAGGCAGTGATCACTGAGATCTTGGTTGAAAACAGCAGAGGTGTATTTGGCGGGCAGGTTGGTTAGGCTGATATCTATGAGGGTGCACATGTTTACGGATTTGGGGTTGTTCCTGGTAGGTTCATTGATAATTTGTGTGAGATTGAGGGCATCAATCTTAGATTGTAGGATGGCCAGGGTGTTAAGCATGTCCTAGTTTAGGTCACTTAGCATCACGAGAAAATAGATGGGGGGCAATCAATTCACATATGATGTCCAGGGCACAGCTGGGGGCAGAAGGTGGTCTATAGCAAGCAGCAACGGTGAGAGACTTATTTCTGGAAAGGTGGATTTTTAAAAGTAGAAGTTCGAATTGTTTGGGCACAGACCTGGATAGTATGACAGAACTCTGCAGACTATCTCTGCAGTAGATTGCAACTCCGCCCCCTTTGGCAGTTCTATCTTGGCGGAAAATGTTATAGATAGGGATGGACATTTCTGGGGTTTTGGTGGTCTTCCTAAGCCAGGATTCAGACACGGCTAAGACATCCGGATTGGCAGAGTGTGCTAAAGCAGTGAATATAACAAACTTAGGGAGGAGGCTTTAATGTTAGCATGCATGAAACCAAGGCTTTTACGGTTACAGAAGTCAACAAATGAGAGCGCCTGTGGAATGGGAGTGGAGCTAGGCACTGCAGGTCCTGGATTACCCTCTACATCACTAGAGGAGTAGGATAAGGGTACGGCTGAAGGCTATCAGAACTGGTTGTCTAGTACCTTCGGAACAGAGAGTAAAAGGAGCAGGTTTCTGGGCGTGATAGAATAGATTCAAGGCATAATGTACAGACAAAGCTATGGTAGGATGTGAGTACATTGGAGGTAAACCTAGGCATTGAGTGATGATGAGAGATATAGTCTCTAGAAACATTTAAACCAGGTGATGTCATTGCATATGTGGGAGATGGAACTAAATGGTTGGTTAAGGAATACTGAGAAGGGTTAGAGGCTCTACAGTGAAATAAAACAATAATCACTAACCAGAACAGTAATGGACAAGGCATATTGACATTAGGGAGAAGCATCGTGTTGTACAAACTAAATGTGATCCATATGATCATAAGGACAAGCCTTTATCTGATGAGTGGTCCAAACCCCCCTTCTTCCTCTCCTCTACCCATGTTCCATCCCAGCCATCTGACTGCATGTCACTGCTCAGCTCTGTCCAACTCCTGGATGTCTGATCCCAGGAGCCAGGAGAGGACTGAGAGCTAATATCAGAGAAGGGGGATGGAGGGAGGAGAATGGAGAGGGGTGTGTGTGTGTTACAGATGTGGCATCTTAATGTGACCCAAATTATTCCTGTAGCACCAGCATCTGACTGGGCCATTCTGTTCCTGCAGGAAACGGATAGCCTCCCTTTTAATGCAAATTCTATAACTTGAATCTGAACCAATGACTTAACTGTCCCTGCATGAAGAGAAAGGGTTTATTTGGGTTTCTGTTGCATTTATGTTAAACACAAAGCCCATTTGCGACCATTTGCTTTTTCCTGTGGACGAGGAAAACTTGCTGCAACAAAAGGGTGATCAAATTAAGATGCCAGATCTGTATGTAAGAAGCAAGTCTGTTTCTCTTTGAATTCAGCTGAACACAACAACACAATCCTGAGACAGAGGAGGGAGTCTTCTCTGAACCTCAGAGAAGCAAAGGGATAGAGGAACTATGATGGAGAACATACGTTTGGCTAGAGGGCTCTGGAGTGTCATCCCTCCATCTCTTGCTCTCTTTAACCCCTCTGTCCCTTGTGTTTCCAATGTTCCCCTCCTTTCATGACCCATCTGCGTCTCCTATATCTAGGATCATTTCCACTTGCCGGACGTGGATGCCTTCCCCTCTCTGTCTCCCTGTAATGTCCCGCTCTCAACCGCTCTCTCCACCCCGTCTTAAATAAGTTTGCACTTGGGAAATGTTTTTGTAAATGTAACTAATAAAAACCCTTGTACCTTGCTCCATCCCTCCCTCCACCCGTATCTCACCCTCTCGCTGCATATGGATCCCGTGACCTCTTCATCATTGAGGTGTCGTTTGAATTTGGGAGGCATGATGGCGTCTTCAGGTTGCTCCTCCCGCTCTGGCTCCCTCTGTAGGACAGGAGGAGGAACATACCTGTTACAAACCTCACACACATATTAATGATACAGTTCAGCAGAAACCCTGGTCCTACTGGGGTGCAAGCTTTTTCTCCAGCCCAGCACTAACATCATTTAAACTAATCAAGGATAAGTATTTATTAGTAGAATCAGGCGTGTAAGTGATGGGCTGGAAATGAAAGTCTGCAGCAAGCCCTCCGGATGACCACTGCTGCTACAGTCATTATACCAATTGCAGACAATTACCAAACAAGCAAAGCACACACTCAGGTGGGCCTCAATACTAGCTTGGTTATCACATAACATATATAGTATGACAAAGCTGGTCTGAATGCTTGACTCTTTTACACACTTTATAAAAAACCTTGGTTCAAAGTTATGACTGGTCCTGGTTCCTCTCTAAGTTTCTCCAAGCCACTGCAGACTCAGGTATTGCTCTCTCAGAGTTTAGGTCCTGGGGTTGTGAAGTGTTCTGTGACTGGACTGACCAAACAGAAACAACTAGCCTACTTACAGTATCAGCCCATATGTCACTTAGCAAACAGAGCAGTGAAGACGGGACCCTCGCGCTCATGTTGGGAGGTGTGTGTGAGTGCTGCAGGCTGATAACGATAACTGCAGCCTTGGCCTCACCATGAAGAGTGTGAGAGCAGAGAGGAACTAAACACTTCACCTAAATCTTCAAAACATGTAGAAATCATTTAGGATAGAGTTTTTAAACAAGCATGGTTTTTAAACCATTTCCCCTAACCCCTAAGACTGTAGGGATTATGTCAGGCTTGCCAGGATGTAATTGTGAGAGTTAGGTCTACTTATGCGTGGGTGGTGGCGTTGGACTAAATGTTCCATCTCAGCAGAGCGGCCTGGTTGTTATTCAAGGTTTCTCCTCTCCTGTCTGTTCCCTTTTGAGGGGTGGAACATGGGAGCAGTTTTAATGGGGAGCAGAGTTTGATTTAACTCTGCTGGCTGGCTATGCTGTGGAACCCAGCTCACTCAGGGGAGGGCTCCTGTGTCCGCTCACTGCTCCATCTCTATTCCCTCATTCCTGTCTCGGAGGCCCGGAGTAGAAAACATGCTGTTCCTCCATTTAGCCTCAACCATCCCTCTTCCTCAACCAGTTGATTGGCTGTGCATCAAACTCAGCCCCAGTAACATACAACACAACCCCTGCTGTTCAGTGGTTTTAGGTGGGGCACAAAGGCCTCCTGTGAGTTATACAGCCTACATCAAATGGTTTCACTGAAACCAAATGCTTTTCGATGAGAAGAGAGAGCTTGGCAAGGCTCCGCCTCACAGAAGTCAAGGAAAAGGAAATACTTAATGCATTTAACTGAATAAATTCAGGGTATAATTTTAGACAAAATTGTCTAAACACACCCCATCTCTCCTCACAGGTTCTACCCCGAGCCCATCTCTCCTGCCCCTTATGTACCATTGAATCCAGCTCAGACTGAAACTGTTGCTTATCTCAGCGTCTCCTTCTGGCAGGGCAGTTGGTAAAGGGACGTTCCATGGCCAGGAGCGGAACGTTCCGGTAAATAGAGGAGAGAGTGGCAGGGGTCAGAGCTCTATCTCAGGCAACTACAGAAAAGAGAGAGAGAGATGCACAGAAAAGGAAAGAAGAGGAAAGAAAAGCCAAGCTAGCAAATCTGGGTTGCAGATATGCAAGTAGGCAGCTTTGAAAGAAGCACTTTAAAAAGGCACAATCTGTAACATCTACTTCAGGTAAGATGTTTTGTTCATCCAAAAATCAATGAAGAAGAGTGGGATGAGAGGAGCGAGATGTAGAGGGGGGTGTTTGTTAAGTTTCGCACTCGATTGTATTGGGGCGATTCCACACCAGGGAAAATATTTGTGGTTACTCAGATTGTTCCAGCAATTCTCTTATCATAACTTAATTGGGAGGAAGTATGTTTAACATGCTTTTAACATTTGTATCACAAACTATTTTTGGGAGAATCATGATGAAATTAAAAAATGTAGGCCCTTTTTAGACCTATACATGCCTCCTGTAAGACCCTATGACCTGTAGATGATACACTGTGAACTGTACACGATACAGACAACATTTTGGTGTCATTAAACTCTATTGCAGAAGTACTCAACTCGAACCCTACAGGGACCAGAGCGTGCTGGTTTCCTGTAATTAATTGCACACAGCTGGTGTCCCAGGTCTAAATCAGTCCCTGATTAGAGGGGAAGAGTGAAAAAAAAGGCAGTGGGACTGGCTGGCTTCGAGGTCCAGAGTTGAGTTAGAGGGCTCTATAGTGTTCACTCAAATATGGAGTTTGTATAGATTCTGAAATACAAAAAATATATAAAATATGAATCTCAAAACCACCCTTTCTGATTATGCCTATTTTGACATTTTTTTGTAACAAAACTCTTCAACAGTCAAATTTCCAGAGCCTTCTGGTACTTTTATTGATACGACCCATTTTAAAACAGAAATCGACATTATAGGTTATTAATCAATCACAGCCCTCCTTTAGGGTTGCACATTCAGCAAGTCATCAGCAAAGGGTGAATCCATTTCAGAAAAGGGTGAATCCATTTTTCCATTCCCATTTTTTGAATGGGAATCCATTTTCCCATTCACTGTGTTGGTGGTGCCAATTACATTAACCATACCTTCAGAATTAGCAGAGAGCCCACTATGGACATATTATTTACCCGAAGAGTATATTGTTCCAAACAGTATGTCTTAAAATTAACTAAATCGAATCTAATAGTTGAGATATTTTATAGTGTACTCTCGAATATAGAGTATGGCACCAAGATGTTGTCCGTATCATGTACGTGTCACAAATTAGAGTCTTACAGTAGGAGGCATGTATAGATCTAAAATGGCCACTCATCATACTTTTATTAAAAATGGTATGTGATAGAAATGTAAAACGCAGTTCAAACATCCTTCCTCCTAATTAAGTTTATATGTGAGAAATGACAGAACAAGCTGAGAACAAAAAATATATTTAAAAATCTGCTCACGCTGGCATGGAATTGCCCTATGGACAGTGAAACAGATTGTGCATTTAAAATCAAGCTTAGAAAAAACAGGAATCAGCTGAAAAGGGTATAGCCTAGGCCAAGTATCTAGGCTAAATGGCAGAAGCTCATCAGCTACAAGGGGAATGAGGAAATGACAGAGAGCCTAAAACAACTGGTTCAGGCAGCCATGATCAACGTTTTTGTTGTTGTTGAGGGAAGTGGAACTGATATTATATTTGGCTGAAAGCACAGTTCACAGCCTAGTCTATGGACAGGAGGAAGAGACTGGCACTAAGACATGAAGCAGGACCTGGCCCTGTAGCACAGCTAAACTGCAGTTTACCATTTGATGCTCACAGTATTGAATGGATTACATTATCTAGCTAGCACTAAATAAAATCTAGTTTCCACACTGACACAGCTCCTCTGATGACATAACCATGTAATCCTGAACCAGTATCTTTGCGTTAGAGAACCTCTTAAGCAGATACTGGTTCAATGTAATCCTTATCATCAACAACACTGATTGTGCAACCCCAGCCAACTAGCTAACGTTAGCTATCCTCAGCAATTCGTCATCAAGAATAGAGTGAGCCATGCCATCTTGCAGTCCCGGTACCTAGCTTGCTAAACCCGAAATATCGAGAAAGCCAGACAGACATACATATGTATTATGTGAATGGTAACTGTAGCTAGTTACCTAACTGGGATGACAACCAGCTGAGAACAGCGTAACGTTAGTTAGCTGGCTAGCAATATCATTAATACTTGAATTCAACAAATACAACCTAATTGTATGAAGCTATCAATCGAATCAAATCTGTTTGGTTATTATGCCTACTGTTCGCTAAGATTATTATCCAGACACTGACACAGACCGCTGGTAACGACTTTCATAGTCACACTGTAGGAAAAAAACATTAGCTAGCAAACTAATGCTAACGTTACCTGCTAGATTCGCAATCTTGCATACAGACGACCAAACAAACTTAGTTTATCTTCGTTAATAAATACAGGCTCACAATGTTCTATTTTGCGTTCTAAAAGAAATGTTACAACAACAAAAAAAATCCAATTGAGGATGGTTGCTACAGAGATGCTTTTCCCAATCCTCCCTACTCTCTCTGATCAGCTGACCACAGACCAGGAAGCTGGGGCAGAGCAATTGCGACTGTTTAAAATATATATATATATTTAATTAACAACAAGTGCATGTGGGAACACAAGTATATACAAATAATATTCTAAGGACAATCGGGCTAGGGGGTACAATATCACATTACACAAGGACCTTAAGGGACACACTTATTATTCTAACAGCTTTTTTGTTAGTAGAGTATTTAATTGGCTTAAATCCAATTTCGACAGTTACTAGAGGGAATAGAGCCACAGATAGAACAATTAGACATATATTTTACAGGGTGTATAAAGGTGAAGCATCCGCTTGTCATTTCCACTCACTATCAAAGCCCATTGACCGGCAGTGGGAGACTATGAAACGATATGGATTTTGGCCGAGATTCGGTTAATTTTCCCATCGATGGAACATTTACTCTCAATACAGTTTTCTGTACCCAAAACTATAACCTGTTACGAACAGAGTGGACACTTTACACAGACTTTACACTTTTCCAAAGTAAAAAAAATATTAAAAATGCGTTGTTTAGAAGGAGTGCAAAGGCTAATTGAGTTATTGCACATGTGCACTTCAGAGTAGGCGTTCCCTAACGGAAATATGCAAATGTGTTAATTCTGTACTACCATGAAAATACAATTCAAAACCAAATAGATCCTGAACTCATAGGGAATGTGTCCCAAATAGATCCCTAACACCCAGCCCCCCCCCAACAAGAAAACCTCCCTAAACACATTAAACTATATGTATATCACCTTGAAACACTACACCAATCTGTTCTACAGCCTCTGTATATGGGCTCCCGAGTGTCGCAGTGGTCAAAGTGGCGCAGTGGTTTATTCTTAATTGACTTGCCTAGTTAAATAAAATAAATGTATAAAATATGGTACATCATGACTGATCCTATATCTCTGAGCCTCTCTCTGTGCCTGGCATCCACCCAATGCTGCACTGTGTTCTCATGGCTATTAATCTTTTTCAGGATCTCTCTTGCTGAGCCTGGCTAGCACACAATATTAACAATCTATCCTTTCGAATGAACCAAGCTAATTTCACTTCACCAACCTCTATCTTTACAGCATTATTTAGTCTGAGAGATTGAAAAACAGCTTCTATCTCAAGGACATTAGACTGTTAAACAGCCATCACTAACACTGAGTGGCTGCTGCCAACATACTGACTCAAATCTCTAGCCACTTTAATAATTAAAAATGGAATGTAATAAATGTATCACTAGTCACTTTAAACAATGCCACTTTATATAATGTTTACATACCCTATATTATTCATATCATATGTATATTCTGTACTCTATACCATCTACTGCATCCTGCCTATCCCGGTCGGCCATCACTCATCCATATATTTATGTGTACATATTCTTATTCATTCCTTTACACTTGTATTAGGTAGTTGTTGTGAAATTGTTAGATTACTTATTAGATATTACTGCATGGTCGGAACTAGAACCACAAGCATTTCGCTACACTCGCATTAACATCTGCTAAACGTGTATGTGGCCAATAAAATTGGATTTGATAGGGTATATGTAAGGCCCTGTGGTCTCATCAAACACTATCACCACTTTCCACTCCAACACATCACTGCTCTTGCTTCCTACCTTGGCCCTCTTTATGCTTTCTTTACGAGACGCTCCACTGCTTTCTGTATCATGATCTCTCTTCTTCCTATGTCATTCCACTACCAACCACTCCGGTCCTTGAACCTCATCCTCCAGCTCCATACCATCACAACTGAAAGCCATAATGTTTGCATTCCAGCACAGCTGTTGCTTCACCAACTTTTTTCTCAATTTCGTCCGCACACGTCACTGTCATTTCTAACCTCCAACGCTCTCTCACACTCCTGGGATACATCTTGTGTTAAATTACATCTAAAGTAGATATTTTTTTCATATGTAACCCTAATCCTTTTCCTAACCTCAATCGAATTATCCTAACCTGCTTCGTTAATTCTCATAACCTGCTGAGCAAGATCTCCTAACCTGCTACGAAAAGTTACATTTACATTACATTTAAGTCATTTAGCAGACGCTCTTATCCAGAGCGACTTACAGTTAATTCTGGTCAATTGTGGCAAACTGTATTCTATCTAGTCAAATCCGTGTTTGTCCACTTCCTACATTCCTCTTCTTCCAGGGAGTACAGCTATGACCAGGAGTTACTTTTTGTAGCAGGTTAGGAGATCATTTTAGCTAACCCTATGCCTAACCTTAACCTAAGTCTCCTACCCTGCCACCTCGTTAATTCACATAACCTGCTGAGCAAGATCTCCTAACCTGCTACGAAAAGTTACATTTACATTACATTTAAGTCATTTAGCAGATGCTCTTATCCAGAGCGACTTACAGTTAATTCTGGTCAATTGTGGCAAACTGTATTCTATCTAGTCAAATCCGTGTTTGTCCACTTCCTACATTCCTCTTCTTCCAGGGAGTACAGCTATGACCAGGAGTTACTTTTTGTAGCAGGTTAGGAGATCATTTTAGCTAACCCTATGCCTAACCTTAACCTAAGTCTCCTACCCTGCCACCTTAATTATCCTAACCTGCTGCATAAATAATGCTAATGTCAAAAGTCTAGGTGATGCAGGTAAGGCGGAGACAGGCGCAGGACACAGGTGTGCACAATGAAGACAAAACAAATGGAAAATGAAACGTGGATCGGTGGCGACTAGAAAACCGGTGACGTCGACCACCGAACGCCGCCCGAACAAGGAGAGGGACCAACTTCGTCAGAAGTCGTGACACCTAACTTGCTTCGAAAAGTAACTTCAAGTTGTAGCTGTAGTCCCTAGAATCACTGCCTGCCCAGTGCCCAGTTTCTCCCAGATGTGAAGCAGCATCAATTAGAAGATTCAAATTCATTGATTTGAAAGTCAATACAATTGCTAGATGACTGATAAATACTGAAAATATACATTATCTCTCATTTTGATTATTCTTTATTGAGAAAGAGAGGAATGGCTAAGCTTGGGAACCTTCATAGGTGTGTCCAGGCCTTGTATTTATTTATAAGAGGGTGACCACGGCTCAGACATGCCTACTGGTATTACACTTTTATGCCATACCTCAGATGAGGTCTTGTCACCCAGGTTCCAAGCCTTCAACTCAGCCAGCATTTTTAAGGGGCTCTGTCTAGTATCCAGATCTACTAGTAACAGCCATAGAATAGTCTGTTCTGGTGTGTGTAACCCTGGCAGAGAATCAATGAAAGACCAAGAGAATTTGTAGAATGGAGCACCAGAGGTCCTAATGAGAGCAACAGACTAGCGCCTGAGAGGGGCTCTTGGGCTGGAGAGAGGATGAGGGAGCTGGGATGGATCGAACGCTAGAAGTGAATGAGGAGAGGAGGAAGGAGGGGAGGGTGGATGTTGAGAGGAAGACGGAGGTCATTCAGTACGCACAAACACACGCATGCATACACACACAACACCAGCAGCAGCACCAGGGGAGTTTAGGTTATAAACTACCCTAGAACAGGAACTGAGCTCAAACTTGTGAGTGATGCCTCCCAGATGTGCCGACAGAACACACATATACACACACACACACAACTGTCCCCAAAGCTTAGCCCAGACTAACACCAGATAATTTATCTCACACACATACAGGGATGTCAAAACACACACACACTCGTCAGCTGAAGCTGGATTTGTCCCCATTTATCAGTTACAGTTTACACTAATGGGACATCACGTTTCCCTCATGATCAACTGTTTATCTTATTAAACCATTCGGAGTCAAACTAATCAGTCTAATATAATCATTAAGTTTAGATTGGGCCTCAACAGTAAATGCTTTGTTGAGGAAAGTCTGAGTCAGCTCATAGTTAGTTTAGTTTATTGTATCTACTTTGGGAAACTTTCTCTTGCATCTTATGAAGTAGACAACTCTGTGTCTGTATCCCAGCACAAATGTGGCAAGTGATTTGTCCATTATGTGAAGCCTTGGCAGGGCATCATGCACCCATTATTTTAGAGGAGGCATGAACTACGTGAGGATGGAAGGGGGTTGGTCCGGAGGGTCTTCACCCCACTCCTGAAGTTGGAGAATTTAGCATGTTTCATACACCTGCATCAGCTTTTTCCTGCAATCTAGTGCCAAATCATTATGATAATTATACAGTGCATGCGGAAAGTATTCAGACACCTTGACTTTTTCCACATTTTGTTACATTACAGCCTTATTCTAAAATGGATGTCTTATTTTATTTGATCATCAATCATGGTCCTTCTGTAGCTCAGTTGGTAGAGCATGGCGCTTGTAACGCCAGGGTAGTGGGTTCGATTCCCGGGACCACCCATACGTAGAATGTATGCACACATGACTGTAAGTTGCTTTGGATAAAAGCGTCTGCTAAATGGCATATTACACATAATACCCTATAATGACAAAGCAAACACGGGTTAATAGACATTTTTGTATTAAAAATAAAAACAGAAATACCTTATTTACATAAGTAGGGCGCTGTACTGCAGCGCCAGCTGTGCCACCAGAGACTCTGGGTTCGCGCCCAGACTCTGTCGTAACGGGCCGCGACCGGGAGGTCCGTGGGGCGATGCACAATTGGCCTAGCGTCATCCGGTTTAGGGAGGGTTTGGCCGGTAGGGATATCCTTGTCTCATTGCGCACCAGCGACTCCTGTGGCGGGCCGGGCGCAGTGCACGCTAACCAAGGTCGCCAGGTGCACGGTGTTTCCTCCGACACATTGGTGCGGCTGGCTTCCGGGTTGGATGCGCGCTGTGTTAAGAATGACTTTCAACCTTCGTCTCTCCCGAGCCCGTATGGGAGTTGTAGCGATGAGACAAGATAGTAGCTACTAACAATTTGATACCATGAAATTGGGGAGAAAAAGGGGTAAAAATGCAACAAAAAAAAACATCTCTGGAGACTTGAAAATAGCTGTGCAGCGATGCTCCCCATCCAACCTGACAGAGCTTGAGAGGATCTGCAGAGAAGAATGGGAGAAACTCCCCAAATACAGGTGTGCCAAGCTTGTAGAGTCATACCCAAGAAGACTTGAGGCCGGGTATGAATACACGTCATGTTTTTTTGTGGAAAATTGCAAACAATTAGAAAAACCTGTTTTTGCTTTGTCTTTATGGGGTATTGTGTGTAGATTGATCGGGGGGAAAACAATTCAATACATTTTAGAATAAGGCTGTTACTTAACAAAATGTAGAAAAAGCACTTATTAATGAAGCCGGTGACTGATGTTGTATTCTCCTCAATGCCATCGGATGAATCCTGGAACATATTCCAGTCTGTTCTTGTAGTTTAGCATCCACTTCATTGGACCTCTTCCGTATTGAGCTCATCACTGGTACTTCCTGTTTCTGCTTTAAGTATGAATCAGGAGGATAGAGTTATTGTCAGATTTGCCAAATGGAGGGCGAGGGAGAGCTTTATATGCTATGTGGAGTAAAGGTGATCTAAAACTTTTTTTCCCTTCTCTAATTGCACGTGACATGCTGGTAGAAATGAGGTGAAACAGATTAGTTTTCCTGCATTAAAGTCCCCAGCCACTAGGAGCGCTGCATCTGGATGAGCATTTTATTGTTTTGCTTATAGTCTTAAAACAGCTCGTTGAGTGCCGTCATAGTACCAGCCAGTTTGTGATGATAGACAGATAAGAATATAGATGAAAACCCTCTTATATTGTGGTCTACAGCTTATCATAAGGTACTGAGAAAAACCTCAAGACTTCCTAGCCCCCTTTCCCTAGTCCAGTGGTTATATCCCTATTTCCCCTATCTCACACCAGCCCTGTTGTACTCCCAGGTGTGAGGTCATGACCGATGCTAGAGCACACACGGACTCTCAATCCCAGCCTCGCTGCTCCGAGTAAGATACTGGTAGCCAAGGGGAAATTATGTCCCCCACTTAACACTGCCATGTACCAAAACACATGCCAGATTCTAAATCTGAAAAAAAGTGTGTTAATTATAATCACTAACAGTAAACAGAAGGTGTTGAGGGAAACAACACTTTCCATTTGACTGTTTTCATTACAGGTCTGTGTCTTCTAGTGAACAGCAGTTTAACATGGCGATCATTTATTTATCCGGTGCTGTGTTTTTCCAGTCACAACATGGCTGTAAACAGATTGACCCCCGATGGGAGAAGTAGTCATATATTCCACTCTATGTAGAGGCTATGCAAAAACCCACACATAACTAAACAACCTGTAAGTAAACACACACTAAACAACCGTCAATACCGTGTATTTCTGATGACAGACAAATGTGATATGCACGTGCGCAAACACACACACACGTTTACGTAGACTGGATGTGTCTGTGTCCTGACTAATAAAAGGCCAGTGATTACGATGTGTTCAAAAGGACTTTACGAGGGTCTTCATGGAGAACACATTAAAACACACATTATCACGCAGCCTTTCTACCCTGCAGGTGATTAAACACCACCCTCTCAGGTGTGAAATCACTCAGTAGTGGTTTAAAGACTCTTTGGCTCTGCATTGTGTGGAAATAGGAGCGTGACAAGTGGGGCCGAGGCTCATAATGTTCAGAGTTCCACGAAAGCCATTGTTCTACTATTCCTAGAATATTGTCTCCATGCAGCAGTTCTCAGTTGGGCAGGATAGATGTGTAACTTGACTGGAGCATTTTTGTCTGAGGGCTGCATGCTTAGTGTTATACGTTTTATTATATCACGTTTGTCAGCTTTGTAATAGATGGTTAAACAGCAATAGGATGTAGTGTGAAAGTCCCTTTGTCAGTCACTCCTGGTATGGTGTGTCTGATGGCTGGTTCCTCATCAAGGAGAAGCAGGATGTTCTCATACCGCAGTCTTCAGAAGCAGACACAACACATCAGTAACACGTTTACCGGTACCTCTCTCCACACACATGCGATGTGGGTGGACGGGAGACAGGACAGAGGTATTTCCACTGGATTAGGAAAAGAGGAATGTTGTTTAATTGGAGGAAAGAGAGAGCAACCCCACCCCTGCTTTTATGAGTTCTCTCCATCGTTAACCCACCAAGGGGCAGAGAGGGTTTGATGTGCTATAGAGGGGAGTCTGTCCTAGGCTCCTAAATACTTCCCTCGGAGGTTGGCCAAACATACCTTACTTCACCAGAACCTACACCAGACTTTCTCAAATTACCTATTGCCCATGTAGTACACTACTTCTGACCAGAGCCCTTTGTGTAACCCCAAGTTCTTCAACAGAATCGGTCCACAAATCATGACATGAATCATAATGGAATGAACTCCAGAGTTTCTTGCCTGTGACGGACTCCATATTTCCAAATTGGTTTCAGTTGACAGCTTCAAAGTGGTTGTGAAGATTAACAGCCCACTTCTCAGTCTCATAAATACTGGGGAACACCAAATGAAGTGGGTCCAAGGTTAAACATGTTGGAGAATCACTTCAGCATGAGGCTGTGGTAGGACTGAATGGTCAAAAGTTGATCTTCCACATTCCTCCTAAATCCTGGCCTCTGGATTTCCACCCTAACTGGCCGTGTGTGCAAAGCGTGCGAGCAGTGTCATTTCCACTGTGATCTTAAGTAAATGTTGAGTTTTCCCTCCTACGGTATTAGTCTTGAAATTCCCATCTAGTGGTGCCATCTGTAACTACACATTGGTTCTTCTAACAGAATCAGGAGTTAAAAGATTCAAACTACCCCAGACACAGGGCCACTTTTTAAACAGCATATTATTTTATTAGTTTCTTAACTAAAACCAAGAATGTAAGACCGTACATATTTTAATACAGCGATGTACCCCCTGTACAAGTAAAAGAAAAAACAAACCAATTACCCCCCACTCTGTCCTCCTACACAAGGTTCCTCATCCTGTGTTCTGGTTAGGGGTATACCCCTCCCCACTAGTGGAGCACACTACTGTACATTTCTGAAGGACCCTTGTAACCATGGTAAACCTGCGATGAGAGTGGTGTAGGTTTGAGTGAGTGGAAGTGAGATGAGACAGGAATAATCTCTCCTCAACACTAACACCTGTCCTTCTGCCCTGAAATGCAGCAGAACTGCAGCCTGCAGTCAAACACAAAGCTATTTCTAATTTTGTTTTATTTCTCCCCCTTCCGTCTCCCTTTCCCTCTTGGTGAGGGTTAACAGAAAGCCACACTGAACGGTTTTGTTTCTACAGTTTTGAACTCGTACTCACGCTCCCTTTCTGTTAGTAGCAGCAGGGTTGGGTGCCCTACAGGCAAGTGAGCAGTGGTGAGGTATTCTATCCTCCTCTCTCAAGGGGGAGGAGGAAAGCTCCCAGACTGAATTCAGGGTGTGTCTGCCCATTTACAGACAGCCCATAATAAGCAGTGGTGAAGAGGTATTCTATCCTCCTCTCTCAAGGGGGAGGAGGAAAGCTCCCAGACTGAATTCAGGGTGTGTCTGCCCATTTACAGACAGCCCATAATAAGCAGTGGTGAAGAGGTATTCTATCCTCCTCTCTCAAGGGGGAGGAGGAAAGCTCCCAGACTGAATTCAGGGTGTGTCTGCCCATTTACAGACAGCCCATAATAAGCAGTGGTGAAGAGGTATTCTATCCTCCTTTCTCAAGGGGGAGGAGGAAAGCTCCCAGACTGAATTCAGGGTCTGTCTGTCCATTTACAGACAGCCCATAATAAATCCCCTTCCACTCTGCTGCCATAGCAACAGGGATTCTCAAGGCTCTGTGAAATCATCTTTGCACGCTTAACCTTTGGCTAAAGATACAGGAGAAAACCAGGCAGTGGCCTCCCATGTGCCCCACGCAAACACACACAAACACCACCTTTATCATTCCGCTCAAAGAGATGCGAGCAAGAGAAAAGGCAGACTAATCAATTAAATCAACTGCTGCATCTTACATTTCCTTTCGAGACAAACCCTCATTTCATAGTTCCACTCTTTAGTGAATATTGGTGAAAGCGTTGAGCGCTAGAGGGAGTTTGTGTGTGTGGTGATCGTACAAGCTTGTATACACTCACACAGCTGTGTGTTAGCAATGATGGATGGAAGACTGGCAGAGGAATAGAACGAGTCTGTGCTTCACTAAAATACATCTTTAACTAAGATTGTTTCATCCAACTACAAAAACAAGATTGCTTGATTCTCCTGTTAACAAAAAGAACAGCCCTGTCCTCCTAATAACGGGATTCTATTGTGAAAAAGAAAGGAACAGAAATCATAGGGCTATAAAAATGGCAAACTGGCAAATATTTTTTCTCCATTCAATCTTTTTTTACCATCCTAGTAGACATTTGAAGTACAGTTTGCAGTCTTCCGCCCCGACCAAATTACAAGAGGTGGGGCTTAAAAAAAAAAAAAATCACACACAGACCCCCAATAGTGGAGGACAAGAGAGAATGGGAGAGAGAGATGAGGTTGGAGCACACACACACACAGTAGCCCCCTCAGGAACCATTGACTAATACACCCCCACCTCTCCTCTCTTTCTCCGCCTCTAACACCAGAGAGGGTGATGTGTAAGTGAGTGATTGCATGAATATGTGGAGCAGCTGGATCATCTCTCTCCCATCCATCTGTGGAGATGTGTGAGGCTCTACTTCCCCTCCTCTTGTTTGATGGCCTGGGGCTTGATGGGGCCGGTGCGGATGGGTTTGCCCGCTGACAGGGATGGTTTGTCGGGCTCAGGGCGCTCCACAACTCCCACCGTCTGGTGGTTGGGGGGCAGAATGTCGAGGGGGGGTTTGCAACCCCCCTGGTCGAGACGAGAGGGTTTGGAGACTGACGGAGCCTTGAGCTGCTCTGAGAAGAACTTATGAGTCGATTGGAGCACCTCGGCTCGCTGCTTCGCCTGGGGACAGCAATCAAATGAATCACTCAACCACATGCTGGGTTCATTTGGGAGACATCAGGATTTCAACACCAGGCACATTCTAGGTCAACCAGTCAACTAATCAGCAAGCAGTACTATACCTTGAGGTCCTGCTCTGCCTGGTTTCCTCGGGGACCTGTAGGGCCTCTAGGTGCGAGGGGGGGAAGAGGCCCTCTAGGGGGGTGGGACGGGTGCATCTGGGGAAACTGCTGCTGCTGCGGTGGTGGCCGGGGGTGAGGCATCAAACCCCCTCCCAGAGAGGGAGACATGGGGGGTGGGCCCATAGGCGAACGCTGCATCCCTCCACAAAATGAGTTAGCATGCTGGGTGTGGGAGGGAGGGCGCACGAGAGGAGAGACCAGGTTGGGCTGGGACAGAATCTGAAAGGAGGGAGAGGATTGTTAACATCATTACATTTACATTTACATTTAAGTCATTTAGCAGACGCTCTTATCCAGAGCGACTTACAAATTGGTGCATACACCTTATGACATCCATCATTAACTCTTTATATTAGAAATCCAAGGAAAAGGTGGTGTTAAGCTGGCCTCTATCACAAGTGTCAAATGTTCGTCATAATGGATGTGTGTGGGTACATGAGTGAGTGTGGTAAGGTGTGGAGAATCAGTGCAGGTGGTCAGTCCAGTTCAAGTGTTCAGCAGTATGATGGCTTGTAGATGGAAACTGCCTCTGAGCCGGTTGGTCTAAGACCTCATGCTCTGATATCGTGTGGCTGAGGTGTGTGGGATCCTTGATGCTGCAGGCCTTCCCCAGCCACCGTTTAAAGTAGATGTCCTGGATGGATGGGAGCATGGTCCCAGTGATGTACTGGGCCGTCTTCACCACCCGCTGGAGGGCCTTGAGGTCGTGGACAGAGCAATTCCTGTACCAGCGGTAGTATTTGGAGAGGACCCGGGGCAGCATGCAGTTTCTTCAGCCGCCTTAGGAAGTAGAGACGCTGTGGCGCCCCTGTGTGTGTGTGTGTGTGTGTGTGTGTGTTACCTGTGGGTTGAACTGTCCAGGGAAGTGCTGTGTGATCCTCATGGCAGCAGAGCTGGGCTGGAACTGTTTCTGGTACAGCATGCTGTTCATCTTACTGGACTGGCTGCTGGGAGATGTAGAGCTGGCCCTGACCAGACAAATACATCAGCTCTTGGTATACTCATAAAACCGGTAGAAGGTGGGACAGGTTCTGCGTGAGAATATGTGTTACCTGTAAGGACTAGGTGTAGGGGTAGTGTGTGTGTGTTACCTGTAAGGACTAGGTGTAGTGTGTGTGTTACCTGTAAGGACTAGGTGTAGGGGTAGTGTGTGCGTGTTACCTGTAAGGACTAGGTGTAGGGGTAGTGTGTGTGTGTTACCTGTAAGGACTAGGTGTAGGGGTAGTGTGTGTGTGTTACCTGTAAGGACTAGGTGTAGGGGTAGTGTGTGTGTGTTACCTGTAAGGACTAGGTGTAGGGGTAGTGTGTGTGTGTTACCTGTAAGGACTAGGTGTAGGGGTAGTGTGTGTGTGTTACCTGTAAGGACTAGGTGTAGGGGTAGTGTGTGTGTGTTACCTGTAAGGACTAGGTGTATAGTGTAGGTTACCTGTAAGGACTAGTGTGTGTGTGTTACCTGTAAGGACTAGGTGTAGGGGTAGTGTGTGTGTGTTACCTGTAAGGACTAGGTGTAGGGGTAGTGTGTGTGTGTTACCTGTAAGGACTAGGTGTAGGGGTAGTGTGTGTGTGTTACCTGTAAGGACTAGGTGTAGGGGTAGTGTGTGTGTTTACCTGTAAGGACTAGATGTGTGGTTTACCTGTAAGGACTAGTGTGGGGTAGTGTGTGTTGTTACCTGTAAGGACTAGATGTAGGGGTAGTGTGTGTGTGTTACCTGTAAGGACTAGGTGTAGGGGTAGTGTGTGTGTGTTACCTGTAAGGACTAGGTGTAGGGGTAGTGTGTGTGTGTTACCTGTAAGGACTAGATGTAGGGGTAGTGTGTGTGTTACCTGTAAGGACTAGATGTAGGGGTAGTGTGTGTGTGTTACCTGTAAGGACTAGATGTAGGGGTAGTGCTCCTAGCGCTGTGAGGCGTTGTCCCAGGCTTCATGTCCATCCCACTGCCAAACAGCTTCAGGTCCATCTCACACATCTGGATAGAAACACACATTACGTCATGTACTGCTAGCATCTCACCAACACAATGCTCTCACACACACACACACACACACACACACACACACACACACATAGCTATAGGCCATGAAAGGGCTTTGATACACACAAATCTGTCTCTCACACATGCAGAAATTTGTATCATTCCCTGGTGAGTACCTTGCTGGAGGGGGGGTGCATCACGCTGTGTGTGTGTCCGAAGGGTCCCCTGTAGGGCTGGGAGACTGGGGGCTGGCGGCTGAGGCTAGGGGGCTGCGCCTGGGGAGGGGTGGGGGGCAGAGCCAGGAGGGGCTGGCTGCCCACGGAACCATAGTTAGGAAGACCGAGCTGAGAGCCTGGCATAGGGACTTGCACCTAGAGGGAGAGGGAGGGCGAGAGAGCAAGAAGAGGAGATTGGGAGGGGTGAGTTAGTTGCAATGTCACGACTGTCTGTTTTGACAATCTGTTCCTTTTGCAGGAACAGAAAGTGTATAAATGATGTGTATACCTGCTGCATGGCAGAGCTTGGAGACTGTGTGTTACTATAGTAACTGCTCTGTCCGTGTTGTTGCACCTGTCCTGAGTACAGGTTAGAATGTGGACTCATCCCCTGACGCTGGAGCGAGAGAGAGGAGAGCGAGAGAGGGTTAGGGCAATAACATTCATGACCACTTCTTACAAAGCTCTTGTATGACCACATACATATAAGCTTGCTTCAGCATTGACAAAGATATCATGAGTTCTCAACAGTTCAATAAATTCTAAGAGAGTTGGAACTACGTTGTATGTACCTTATTCCATACCTGCAGTAGGTGTGTATCTATCAGCTGGGATCCTCC
Organism: Oncorhynchus keta; assembly: GCF_023373465.1. Classification (NCBI taxonomy): domain Eukaryota; kingdom Metazoa; phylum Chordata; class Actinopteri; order Salmoniformes; family Salmonidae; genus Oncorhynchus; species Oncorhynchus keta. The sequence continues at coordinate 68,957,822 of NC_068421.1, read as the reverse complement.
CATGCCAGAGGGCTGGTTGAGCTGTGGTTCAAACAGGATGGGGATGTGCTGTGTGTGTGTGTTGGAGGGCTGCTGGTAGGCCAAGCTGGACTGGGGCTTGCCGAGGTCATGGCCCCCAACACCAGGGTAGCTGTGGAGAGATGGCCCTGATAACATCATGGGACTGGGCTGGGACAGACTGCTCTGCATAAAGGCCTGCTGTGATCTGAAGGACAGAGGAAGGGAGATGAGAGAAGAGAGTTAAAATATTGTGTGATCAAACACACAAACACACCTCTTACCAGTCAGAATGACACAAAATTTGAGCCAAACAGCATTGTTTGATAAATACATATTGTGTGTGTGTTTGTTACCTATAAGGCTGCAGTGAGGAGCTGAAGAGGTCCTGTGGCTGGGAGACGGGAGGTCCAGTGCTGAGGCTTAGCTGGGCCTGGTGAGTGTGTGTGTGTGTGTGTTGGTGCTGCCCCTGTAGGGGAGCATAGATTGGGATAGGAATCTGCTGCACTGCCGCCTGCTGCTGGAGGGGAGAAAATAAGGCCTTATAAGGCTACTTATGGAGAGAATAAGGCTACATATGGAGAGAGTAAGGCTACATATGGAGAGAATAAGGCTACATTAAAGGCAGTTTAAGCTTGAAGTGGTGTTAAAGAGATTCTTGTAGTGTGTACCTGTGAGAGTCTAGGCTGGTAGCCCTGCTGCTGGTGCTGTGTCAGAGGGGGAGGTGCCAGGCGGGAGTGGGGGTTGCTGAACAGGTGACTGGTGTCCATGTAGAACGCTGGAATCTGGGCTGCAGAGCCTAAACACACACACACCGCGAGGAGAAGATGAAAACTACTGAATTCACAAACACACCACAATTCTGACAAATGCATGACTATTGTGTGTCCTGAGGACATTTTAAATCACTAGCATCACCTTCACAGTAACATTACAGCTGTCTCCATCTCAGATCACATAAGGTTTGTGAATACATTGACCTTTCTCTAAATAAGTGTCCTCTATGAGACATGAGGTAATTATGTCCTATATGACTGTTCCTGTGGGCTCAGCACTCCCTGATTGAAGATAATACCTGATCTTCCTATGGGGCCTACTGCACTGTACTAAGCTCTATAGCTAGCATCCCAATGAGAGGCTCACTCAGCAGTCACTGATACGACACGAGAGGAGCACAACACTAAATGGCTGTCTCATCAAAAGCGTTACACCTCCATGCCCATTTAACAGAACTGTTTTCATTCAGGTTTAGTAGTATCTGCTAGACTAAGTCTAAGTAGGGCCAAGTCATTTCCTGGTGAGGTCATGTAGTTAAGGAAAAACTCCTGGCCCTAGTCATACCGCTGAGTGCACACAAGTCAGATGTGTTTGAGGACTCACCCGCTGCAGACTGAGAGACGTAGACCTGTGGAGTCTGTTGCTGCTGTGGAAGCAGGGGTGCCACACAGCCTAGCTGGGAGAAGCTGGTCCCACCCATGGATCCAGTCTGCAGCTGCTGGGGTTTCACCTTGCAGATGTTGGGGGGGTCAGAGGCCGTGGTGGTCTTAGTGCTCAGAGCGGACGTGGTGTATGTCCCAGCACCTGGGGGGACGTGACAGGAGATGGAGGAAGCTAGATGTCACTACACCCAGTTGCTGTTTATGTGGGTGATGTTGCCCATCCGTCAATCCATTTAGCATTAGTGTAAAATCATTGACTTACAAAGAAAGACTGTACCTGTCAGAGAAGTGCTTGGTGTGACGGAGGCTACTGGTATCTGAGGCATGGAGGCAGAGGAGAAGGAGGAGTAGGAGGAGGTGATAGGAGAAGAGGAGGTGACAGGAGAACTCTTTTCTACCAGGCTGGGGGAGTTCTCCCACGCTTTACGGGCTGACTCCATCTTACCAAAGAAATAAGATAACGTATTAGAAGCAGATAGACACAGTATGCATAGACGGGTGTGTTGTGTGTGTGTGTGTACCTTCAGTGTGAGGTCAACAGAAGCAGGAGAGACAGTACTGAGGCTAGAGCTCTGCTGTAAGGCCTCTCTACGAGGGAGAGGGTGAGGCAGGGCCACGTTGGCCACCAGGCTCTCCTCCATCTTACTCCCTCCAGTAGGAACGCTGTCCGCCAGAGAGGAAGAGGGGGTGGTGTAGTCGGTCACTGACTCCTGGCAGGGGGAGGGTTAGGGGCAGACAAGTTTAAGTCAATAGAACTGGAATGAATGGAGCATTCATGAATGTGGTGGATAGACTGGTGGCCAAATTGGGTATACCATACAAACCATCCCCTCTCACCTTGGAGCTGCTGGCGTACTCCGCCGAGGGTATGGTGATCATCCCCTCGATATCGCCCCCTAGCTCAGGAACAGAGGCGTCTGTGTTGGGGGGGCTGGAATCTACTGCTCTGTTGGTCCCTCCACCTGGTACTATCCCCCCATCAAGACATTCTTCCCCCCCCACACGGACGTCCTTAGCCTTGCGGTTACGCAGGGAGCGTTCTTTACCAATAGGGCCAGGCTTGTACTCCTTAGGCTCTACTGGCTCCATGTCAGGGAGCTGGAAGTAGAGAGAAGAGATACAGTTCAAGTTGAGAAAATATGAAGAATCATGTCAATGTAATTCCTTGCACAAACATATCAGTCACTATGGATTTTCTGAGTATTTGTGTGTGTTTAGTACCCTACCTTCTGTGTTTTGATAGGTCCAGCACGGGGCTGTTTCTGTCTCTGTTCTTTAGGAGCAGGTAGTTTGTTGTCAGGTCCAGGCTCTAGCATGGCTGGAACACCATCGCTGTCTGTACTGCCAGCTGAGGACGGGGCTCCAAACTGGATACAGTCCATCCCTAGATCCACACTGCCTTCTGAGCCAGGCTTCACACCCTACAACACAAAGGCACTTTTAACTAACCAACCCATTTATTTGGAGCCACAATAAAACAGAACGAATCCATAGCAAGTCAGTCTGTTGTACAATACGGGTTGTGAAACGAGAGATATTGAGCGCAAGAGAGGAGGTTTGTACCTCAGGAGTGACAGTCCCAGTGAAGGAGGTGAGAGGTTTGTTCCAGGCACTGACTGAAGGAGGCTGAGGAGGGCTGATGGGTCCAACTGAAACACACACATCAGATGAGACCAAGCATATGAAAAACCCTCATGTAGAATTGGTTTTTGTTGTTGTTTTTTTTTACCCCTTTTCTCCCCAATTTCATGATATCCAATTGGTAGTTACAGTCTTGTCCCATCACTGCAACTCCCCTAAGGACTCAGGAGAGTCGAAGGTTGAGAGTTGTGTCCACCGAAACATGACCCTGACAAGCCGCACTGCTTCTTGACACACTGCTTGCTTAATCCAGAAGCCAGCCGCACCAATGAGTCGGAGGAAACACTGTACAGCTGGCGACCGAAGTCAGCGTGCATGCGCCGGGCCGCCACAAGGCATCGCGAGAGCGCGATGGAACAAGGAAATCCCGTCCGGCCAAACCCTCCCCTATCCCGGACGACGCTTGGCCAATTGTGCGCCGCCATCTGAGTCTGTCAGTCGCGACCGGCTACGACACAGCCTAAGATTGAACCTGGGTCTGTAGTGATGCAGTGCCTGAGACAGCTGCCCACTCAGGAGAGTAACACGTTTTAACTAACGAAACGTCATCTCGTTGTCAAAAATGACTGTCCTGATGTTGTGTGACTCACGTTTCTTGACGTCAGGCAGTATGATGGATCCGGCCACCTTGTTCTCCCAGAGTTCCGTACCGAGAGTGCTGTGGGTCTGCGTGAGCAGCGCCACAGGGGGAAGGGGAGTCTTGGAGGTGAAGTCCACAGTGGTGGGGGTAGGGGCGGGGGGTAGGGTGGCCACAGAGCCTTCCAGAGTCTGGGGAGAGGCAGCAGGCTGGGAGGGGGTAGGGAGCTGGGAGGCAGATAGGAGGGGTTGGGGTTGCTGAGGGGGAGGTGAGGGCTGTTGAGGCTGCGGCTGTGAGGCTTGCTGTGGTTGTTGTTGTGATGCTTGTTGTTGATGCTGCTGCTGCTGCTGCTGTTTTTGGCGAATCTTGGTGGCAGCTTGCTTCCTCCTCTCCCCTTTTCCCCTGATCCTTTCTTTCCATAGTGCTATAAACCGACAAGGCAACGAGATACATGTTAGGGATGTTAGGGTCCTCAGTGTGAATAAAAATCTTGTGTTTAGTCAATACAGGATTAACTGCCTCCCAGTGGTGAATTGCACACTCTGCCTCTCTCACCTGTGTAGTCTGCTCCTCTTTCTTCCTCCTCTCCTCGTCCTGTAGTCGTTTCTGTTGTTTACGTGAGACCACCTCAGTGAAGCCGTCATCTGTAGTGTTAGACTGGGGGTCCTCTAAGGTTGTCACCTCTGGATGGTCATCTATGATCACCACACCTACAGGACAGCACAAAGTGTAATTATTTCCATTGACTAGGTTCAAGTTCTAGAACAATAGATCTGTCAAATTCAGTATTGAGTATGGCTGTGACGATACCAGTAACGCAATATTTTTTCCTGCTGTATGCAAAATAGTGTGTGCTATAGCTTGGAAAATAAATACAACAGTGTTTGTTTCCAACATTACGGCTGTTTTCCTAAAGAAGTTAAATTCACTTCGTGTTCCGTTTCTTTGCCATAACACTGACGAGCATTGCAATACCAGTATCGTCCCAGCCCTAGTACTGAGCCAATAACGCATTACAGTACCCATCGCATATTGAAAAATATACAGTACAGGTCAAAAGTTAACACCTACTCATTCAAAGGTTTTTTCTTTTTACTATTTTCTACACTGTAGAATAAATAAGTGAAGACATTACAATGATGAAATAACACATATGGAATCATGTAGTAAACAAAAAAGTGTTAAACAAATCAAAGCATATTTTATATTTGAGATTCTCAAAGTAGCCACCCTTTGCCTTCTTATTGGTATCCTTTAGAAGTGGTTTCTTTGCAGCAAATCGACCACGAAGGCCTGATTCCCAAATAAAATAAAAGCTTCAGAGTTCAAGTAACAGACATATGTCAACATCAACTATTCAGAGGAGACTGCATGAATCAGGCCTTCATGGTCGAATTGCTGCAAAGAAACCACTACTAAAGAAGACCAATAAGAAGAAGAGACTTGCTTGGGCCAAGAAACAAGAGCAATGGACATTATATGGGTGGAAATCTGTCCTTTGGTCTGACGAGTCCAAATTTCAGATTGTGGGTTCCAACCGCTGTGTCTTTGTGAGACGCAGAGTAGGTGATCGGATGATCTCCGCCTGTGTGGTTCCCACCGTGAAGCATGGAGGTGGTGTGATGGTGCTTTGCTGGTGACACAGTCAGTGATTTATTTAGAATTTGAGACTAAATGGATTTTATTTATGCATTATATTACGTTAAAAATAAGTGTTCATTGTTCATTCAGTATTGTTGTAATTGTCATTCATTACTATATATACTGCTCAAAAAAATAAAGGGAACACTTAAACAACACAATGTAACTCCAAGTCAATCACACTTCTGTGAAATCAAACTGTCCACTTAGGAAGCACTGATTGACAATAAATGTCACATGCTGTTGTGCAAATGGAATAGACAACAGGTGGAAATTATAGGCAATTAGTAAGACACCCCCAATAAAGTTCCTATGCTTCCTGGCTGATGTTTTGGTCACTTTTGAATGCTGGCGGTGCTTTCACTCTAGTGGTAGCATGAGACTGAGTCTACAACCCACACAAGTGGCTCAGGTTGTGCAGCAAGAAGGTTTGCTGTGTCTGTCAGCGTAGTGTCCAGAGCATGGAGGCGTTTCCAGGAGACAGGCCAGTACATCAGGAGACGTGGAGGAGGCCATAGGAGGGCAACAACCCAGCAGCAGGACCGCTACCTCCGCCTTTGTGCAAGGAGGAGCACTGCCAGAGTCCTGCAAAATGACCTCCAGCAGGCCACAAATGTGCATGTGTCTGCTCAAACGGTCAGAAACAGACTCCATGAGGGTGGTATGAGGGCCCGACGTCCACAGGTGGGGGTTGTGCTTACAGCCCAACACCGTGCAGGACGTTTGGCATTTGCCAGAGAACACCAAGATTTACAAGTTTGCCACTGTCGCCCTGTGCTCTTCATAGATGAAAGCAGGTTCACACTGAGCACATGTGACAGACGTGACAGAGTCTGGAGACGCCGTGGAGAACGTTCTGCTGCCTGCAACATCCTCCAGCATGATCGGTTTGGCGGGTGGGTCAGTCATGGTGTGTGGTGGCATTTCTTTGGTGGGGCCGCACAGCCCTCCATGTGCTCGCCAGTGGTAGCCTGACTGCCATTAGGTACCGAGATGAGATCGTCAGACCCCTTGTGAGACCATATGCTGGTGCGGTTGGCCCTGGGTTCCTCCTAATGCAAGACAATGCTAGACCTCATGTGGCTGGAGTGTGTCAGCAGTTCCTGCAAGAGGAAGGCATTGATGCTATGGACTGGCCTGCCCGTTCCCCAGACCTGAATCCAATTGAGCACATCTGGAACATCATGTCTCGCTCCATCCACCAACGCCACGTTGCACCACAGACTGTCCAGGAGTTGGGGGATGCTTTCGTCCAGGTCTGGGAGGAGATCCCTCAGGAGACCATCCGCCACCTCATCAGGAGCATGCCCAGGCGCTGTAGGGAGGCCATACAGGCACGTGGAGGCCGCACACACTACTGAGCCTCATTTTGACTTGTTTTAAGGACATTACATCAAAGTTGGATCAGCCTGTAGTGTGGTTTTCCACTTAAATTTTGAGTGTGTCTCCAAATCCAGACCTCCATGGGTTGATAAATTTGATTTCCATTGATAATTTTTGTGTGATTTTGTTGTCAGCACATTCAACTATGTAAAGAAAAAAGTATTTAATAAAAATATTTCATTCATTCCGATCTAGGATGTGTTATTTTAGTGTTCCCTTAATTTTTTTGAGCAGTGTATATTTTTTAAAGTCAGATTATTCTGTATCAGCATTTTTTGGTCCTTCAATAATCGGCTGCGGCGTTAAAATCATAATCGGGCGACCTCTAATCTAGATAAATGGGTTCCGATACAGGAACAATACGTTTAAGTTGAAACGATTCGGTGTAATTTGATTTATGGACTGAATCGATTCGATTTAGGTCGATTCATCGCTTTAACAATTGTTGCATGAACACATTCATTTTCCATTCTAAATGAATCTGATACTGATGGAGCTCATGAACTGGATCTGTCTGAGCAGACATCTCTGAGCAGAGTGTGAGAATGATGTACTGGGTGAGCTGAGACATAGGGCATCTACCACTATCAGATTAGGCAGGGCTATTCATGTCTTGTCCCCCAACTTCTTCATCACCAACTGATTAACTTGTCATATAGCAGATTAAAATGTTTTGAGCTCGTAATATGTCAATACTTATCTTTAAAAATGTGCAATGAAATGTACATAGCCAATTAATATAAATACAGCTCTGGATTTCACCCCGTCTCAAAAGCAAATGGTTTGGAACTTTATGGAGGAGAGCTGCCCTCTTCTCCCATTCTGACTAGTGTGGCTCGAAAATGGTTGAAATTACACCTTTACCCTGTTCATGCAAAACTGACCAAAGGCACTGACTGACTGTAGCAGAATAAACAAAAATATTTTGTAAGGCGAGTCTGGCAAGGAAAAGCCCCAGTCAGTGGGCGCCTACACAGATCCACGGGTTTTACACTATTTTATACACCGCATCTGGTAACAATTACATTGGTTGTCCCTCAATTAATATTGCAAAAGCCATTTTACAAACATCTGAATGCTTTATTTTATTTAACCCTTATTTTACCAGGTAAGTTAACTGAGAACACATTCTCATTTACAGCAACGCCCGGGGAAATAGTTACATGCTGAAGGTGTAGCCTTCAAATATTAGAACAGAGATGGTGTAGGACTACGCTTTCAATTGCGCGAGCAGCTGAGTCTCCCGCACTGTGCACACAGTTATCTGACTTGTAGATCAATGTCATTCTCAGTTACTGTACTTGCATTAAAGTTTGATAGGCTGAAGGAGAGGATGCATCAACTCAGTCAACAGATCAGGTATTTTTGGAACGAGGCAAAAAATAAATAAATCAGCTTGTGAACCCGGCGATTCATAGCGTTTGGATCGGTTCCCTTACTGATGCATGCTTCGTTTGGATCGGTTCCCTTACTGATGCATGCTTCGTTTGGATCGGTTCCCTTACTGATGCATGCTTCGTTTGGATCGGTTCCCTTACTGATGCATGCTTCGTTTGGATCGGTTCCCTTACTGATGCATGCTTCGTTTGGATCGGTTCCCTTACTGATGCATGCTTCGTTTGGATCGGTTCCCTTACTGATGCATGCTTCGTTTGGATCGGTTCCCTTACTGATGCATGCTTCGTTTGGATCGGTTCCCTTACTGATGCATGCTTCGTTTGGATCGGTTCCCTTACTGATGCATGCTTCGTTTGGATCGGTTCCCTTACTGATGCATGCTTCGTTTGGATTAGTCAGGGGGTCCCGCAGACTGATACACTTACACGTTAAAAATTTGAACCGGGGACCGATGAGTATGGGTGAATCGTTACATCCCTACTAGATAGCAGGTGTGTACATCTGTGTGTGTATGTGCACATTTGTCTCACTGGCATAGTTGTTTAGGTCAAACTGCAACAGAGCGTTCTCCTTGGGTTTCTGTTTGGTCTCGTCCTTCCTGCGTCCAGCAGGGTCTTTACCCCCAGTACGCACCCCTCCCCCACCCGGGGCTGAGTCTGGGTTAGGGGCCGCTCTGGATGGGAAGAGAGAGACGTGTTAGGGAAAGAGAGATGGAGACAAGAGAACAGGCCACTGTACAGAGAAGCAGCAGATTGATAAAAAACTCAAAACAAGACGGGCATCCCCAATAGTGTAAAAACTTTAGGATCTATAGTGGTCCTCTCTGGTAACACAAAATATAGTAGTGTAATAAAGGACATTGCTTTCACATCAGTGAAGGTGAGGAAACAAGGAAAGGAAACCACTTTTAGACTATTGAGATGCAGCCAGAAAGGGAGAGGAAGTGATGTGTACCCAGTGTATTCTCCTCCAGAGTGAGGGGCCACAGAGATGTAGCAGACTAAATATATATATATATATTTAGTCTGCTACATCTCAACTCCATACCAAAACACACAGCCAGCAACTAGAACAGGATACGAAAGGAGATGAGAAACATTTGTCCTTCAGGAAGAGAGTGCTTCTACAGCTCTTATTCACACACACAAACAAAAATAGAAAAGTACTGGAGTTTGGTTGTTTAATAAGATATTGTTCATTATGTTAACAGTGAAGATATAACATGCAAACAGTCAGTGAACAAGACAAAAGGCCAAACCAAATCATGTTGTGATATTGGTGGATGACTCACCCTCTGCGTCCAGCCTTGCCCCCTCCTCGCCTCTCTCCCTTCCCCCCTGCGTAGCCACGGCCTGGTTTGGGTCCGCTGTTCCCCCAGCGGTTCTGCCTCTCCACCGGACGCTGACTGGAGAAGCTCCTCCTGCCCCCGGTGGGACCGGCTGCCTCGCGTTTGGGTGTCATCCCTCCCTCGGTGGGAGTCCTGCTGGGGGGTGCTGAGCCCTGAGGGGGTAGGGGGGCTGGTGTCGAGGTCTGGGCAGTGCCGCTAGCAGCCTCCCGCGCTACCCTCCTCTCCTCCCGTTCTCTACGCTCGTTAAAGTCGCTACTCTCCGACGCTGTCTCCCACTCCTCGTTGGCCTGGTCAGAAGAGTTCTGCGTGGACAGGTCAGGTGACTTGGTGCCCACGGCAGAGGTGGTGGGAGGGGTGGCGTCAGGCAGGGCTGGGTCAGAGGTTAGGTCAGCGGCTTTGGGATCCTTATCTACAGGCAGGGTGAAGGGGGCCCCTGGAGCTCTTGAGAGAGTAGGGGACAAGGGGACAGGGCCAGGCACTAAGGCTGGGACGGGGGCAGTGGACGTGGGTCCAGGTCCTGTGTCTCCTCCAGCTAAGACCGCAGCCTCTCTCTCCTTCAGCTTCCGGAACCGGGGGGGTTTGTCCTGTCTGGGGGGTCGGGCTGGCCGAGGGCGACGGGGCCTCTCTCTGTCTCTGCTACTCTGGGGCCCCCCCTCCCCAAACTTCTTCCCCTCGAACTGTCGGTCTCTGTCCCCTCGAACGGGCCGTCGGTCAGAGTGATGGTCCCAGTTGTCATAGCGTGATGACGAGGGTTCTGTGTCCTCAGGGCGGAAGGTCTCCATGGGTTTAGAGGGCCACTGGGAGGACGACTCTCTAGTTCCTGGGCGTCTGAGAGGAGCTGACCTAGGACCTCCTCTCTCCCTGGCTCCCCCTCGCCTGCTGTACAGTCCCCCTCTCCCACGCCGTGAAGGATCTCCTCTGGGCAGGAAGCCTGGCTTGGGCCTTCCCTCATCTCCTCCCCTAGGACCTCCTTTCTCCCCCAGGTGATGGGGTCCGAAGCCAGGTTTGTGTGGTCCGGAGCGGTGCTCTCCTGGTATATCCCTGCGGAGCGGTCGGGGTGGTTTGGCACTGGGCTCACGGTCTGAGGCCCCAGTGTCGCTAGCGGACTCCCGTCCTCCTTCGCTCTCCGAGTCGGTATCGGAACCACGACGCCGTCTGCGTTTGGGCATCACTTCCAAGTCTGAGCTCTCGCTGCGCGTCTCGCTCTCTTCACGGCAGCGGAAGGCAGCAGCGCCACTGGCGGCAGGAAAGTCTGAGCGAGAGCGCGGCTCCTGATAAGGGTACTCCCATCGACTACGACCCCGGCCACCTCTACTTCGACCAATATAAGTTCCCCGGAAACTCCGTCCTCGAGAGTAGTACTCCCCTCTGCCTCGGCCTCTAAAACCATCAGCCGGCCAGTCTCGCTCTCTGTCCCTTTCCATCTCTCTCTCCCGGTCTCTTTCCCTCTCATCACGGCGGTAGGTCCGTGGGGGCAGGTTGGGCTCCTTCGTAGAGGGTAATTTAGGTTCAGGGGTTATGTCATTGGTTGGTAGTTGGTCTGTCTTGCCGTCCTGGGAGGCTGGTATCGGGGCATGTATATCTCTGGATCTCTGGAGGCCCTTCCCAGGCTCCTCCGTCTCAGGGGCCTCACTCTTCCCATCCCTCTCCCCTTGGGTTCTGTCCCTGTCCCTCTCCCCGTGGGGTCTGTCCCTCTCCCCGTGGGGTCTGTCCCTCTCCCCGTGGGGTCTGTCCCTCTCCCCGTGGGGTCTGTCCCTCTCCCCGTGGGGTCTGTCCCTCTCCCCGTGGGGTCTGTCCCTCTCTCCGTGGGGTCTGTCCCTCTCTCCGTGGGGTCTGTCCCTCTCCCTCTCTCCGTGGGGTCTGTCCCTCTCCCTCTCTCCGTGGGGTCTGTCCCTCTCCCTCTCTCCGTGGGGTCTGTCCCTCTCCCTCTCTCCGTGGGGTCTGTCCCTCTCCTTCTCTCCGTGGGGTCTGTCCCTCTCCCTCTCTCCGTGGGGTCTGTCCCTCTCCCTCTCTCCGTGGGGTCTGTCCCTCTCCTTCTCTCCGTGGGGTCTGTCCCTCTCCTTCTCTCCGTGGGGTCTGTCCCTCTCCTTCTCTCCGTGGGGTCTGTCCCTCTCCTTCTCTCCGTGGGGTCTGTCCCTCTCCTTCTCTCCGTGGGGTCTGTCCCTCTCCTTCTCTCCGTGGGGTCTGTCCCTCTCCTTCTCTCCGTGGGGTCTGTCCCTCTCCTTCTCTCCGTGGGGTCTGTCCCTCTCCTTCTCTCCGTGGGGTCTGTCCCTCTCCTTCTCTCCGTGGGGTCTGTCCCTCTCCTTCTCTCCGTGGGGTCTGTCCCTCTCCTTCTCTCCGTGGGGTCTGTCCCTCTCCTTCTCTCCGTGGGGTCTGTCCCTCTCCTTCTCTCCGTGGGGTCTGTCCCTCTCCTTCTCTCCGTGGGGTCTGTCCCTGGGGCCCTCAGACACCGCAGCAGCAGCGGAGGCAGCTTTCACTCCTCCTCGCTCCTCTTTCTTAGGTCTCTCCCCCTTTTCTCCTCTCTCACGGTGTCGCTCTCTCTCCTCCCGCTGCTCTCGCTCTTCCTTCATGTCTCTGAGTACAGGTTTCTTAATAGGTCCAGACCTGCGTACCGGCCTCTCTCCCCCTGGTCCATCCCTCCGGCCGGCCCCAGACCTCCCTCCCCAGCGCAGCTCAGCCTTCTGCTTGCTGGTGGCCGGCTTCTCGAGCTTGTGGAGGCCGTCAGCTGGAGGGGTGTCCCCGGTCACAGCAGCCTGGGAGAAAGGCTCTTTACTGGCCTTTATATCTTCCCCGCCTGGCCTCTCTTCCGGATCCTGGAGCTCAAGTGTCTTTGTTCCCAGATGGAGGCTGTCGAACCTGGGCTCATCCAGTTTGAGGGAGTGGCTGGAGCCCTGGGAGATGGTTCTTTGTAACATGGCCTGTCCCAGAGACTCCACCTCTGCAGTGGGCAGGCTAGGCTCCACTGGCTCAAAGGGAGACCCACCAGGCCCTATTTCTGTCTGCAGGGGTTCTGGAGCCTCCTCTGGGCCTGGGCCTAATCCTGACAGGGGCTTTGTGGGATCTCTGAAAAGGTCTGATTTGCCACAGGGTTCCAGTGGATTGTGATCCTGGCTGGGGTACATGGCTGGGAGACCCCTTTCCATCTCCAACCCAGAGTCCAGTCTGGGAAAAGGAGAGATGTTTTAATAAAAAAGTGGCTTCCTCTTATTACTATCTACCGTGGAGACAAGAAATGTAAAAGAATATATGTGTTGTTTAACCTTTATTTAACTACGCAAGTCAATTAAGAACAAATTCCTAACTACAATGACAGCCTAGGAACTGTGGGTTAACTGCCTTGTTCAGGGGCAGAACGACAGACTTTTACCTTGTCAGCTCTGGGTTTCGATCTTTTTTTAAATATATTTTTTTAACCTTCATTTAACCAGGCAAGTCAGTTAAGAACACATTCTTATTTTCAATGACGGCCTGGGAACAGTGGGTTAACTGCCTGTTCAGGGGCAGAACAACAGATTTGTACCTTGTCAGCTCGGGGGTTTGAACTCGCAACCTTCCGGTTCCTAGTCCAACGCTCTAACCACTAGGCTACCTGCCGCCAGGTTAGTGTAATAAGATGCAGCCTGAGTGTTGTCGTCTACTCACCTGCTGTCCTCGTCCTCCCGTCCTTTAGGGGGTGTGACAGAGGGAAGGGGTTCAGATTGGGGGTATGGGTCAGATCCCCATACTATGCGCGGTTCAGAAGGGAGACTGTGGTCCCGTATGGGCCTGGTCAGGTGGTCGAAGGAGTCAGAACTGGAGCTGTCCCCTGGCTCTCTACGAACTATCTGCTTAGGAGGAATCCGCCCTGGAGACGAAGAGAAGGGACAGTCAAAATGTTAGATATATATCTATCTCTCTCTCTAACAATTCATGTCTTTTGTGCCAAACACATACAGGGCAGCAAATCTCACAGAAGACATGCAAACCTAAACAGTCAAAAGAGACACAGTATGTCAGTATTGTCGTACCAGGTCCAGGGTGCATGTTTGGCATGTCGAGCGGTGGTCTTCCAGACATAATGCGGGGGTCCATATATGACTGCATCATGAGCCAGCGGGGGTCAAAGCCCATGTTAGCCAGGTGCTGCTGATGCTGGTGGTGAGGGGGGCCGACGGGCTGGTACAGGGAGCGGTGCTGCTGCTGGGAGGCAGCTACACATCCTCCACCCGCACCTCCTCCTGATGGGGACACAGCCCCACCACCACCAGCACCACCCCCCTGCTGCTGCTGCTGCTGCTGCTGCCACTGCTGCTTCATCTGCTCCTGCAAGGAGAAAAAAGTAGGAGTTCGATACAGGGATCCTCTTCAAAATAACATGGACAATGTTAAAAAGATCAGGACTCCAGCGATAGAATGTAATGGAATTTGGTAACTGTTTTCTATATCCAATTTCACATCTGAAATTAAGCAACACAAGTCCAATACCTGCTGCCTGAGGAAGCGCGGAGGCAGAGACTTCTGGAACTGTTTCGAGTATCCAGAGGTGAGAGAGGGGCGCATGGCAGCCCCCACCTCTCCATCAAGGTCCAGGGGGGCCACAGGGGCGTCCTCTCCACTGAGGGGGTCCATAAGGGGCAGAGTGAGCGGCACAGGTTCCTCCACTAGAGAGAGAGCGAGAGAGACACTGAAATTAAACAATTGAAATAAACAAATAGTGGCTCTTCTTGGAGTGAAAGTGTGGGAGGTAAAGCGGCTGGTTAATTTATGTTGTTGGAAACACAGGGCTCTGCCAGGGGGCTCACCTCTGCTCTCATCGGTGCTGAAGTAGTCTCTGATAGGCATGGGTGTCAGTCTCTCAGTCTGGCTTTCCTCCACCAGAGGGCTCACCTCACTCAGGGGACCCTCTCCGAGCCGAGGCTCTGGGGGTATGGACAATGGTCTCTGGGCTGGAGGGCTGGGCTGGCGAGGCACAAACTGACTCTCTTCCTTCGCAATAGGCTCTACTCTCTCCACACGCTCTCTCTCAATCCTTTCCCTCTCCACACACTCTCTCTCAATCCTTTCCCTCTCCACACCCTCTCTCTCAATCCTTTCCCTCTCCACACTCTCTCTCTCAATCCTTTCCCTCTCCACACTCTCTCGGTCTTGGAGAGGGGCTGATATGTTCGGGGGCTGAGAGGAAGGAGCAGGCTGCGATGGTGCAGTGTTGGAGACAGGGGGAAGAACAGAGAAAGGAGGTGCGTCTTCACACACAGCTCCAGTCTCTTCATTGGTTGTCTCGGCAGCAGGGCCGTGCTTGGCATCTGTTGCCGGGTGGAGTTTCTCGTTGAGGCGTTTGAGTTTCTCTGCGCAAGCGGTGAGTCTCTGTTCTTCCATCCTCCTCTCCTCCTCTTCTCTCCTCCGCCTGGCTCTTTCTACCGCTTCCGACAGGTCCTGCTTCTTGTGTTTCTGGCGCCAGGCCTCGCACTCCTCCTCACCAGCAGGGGGAGCAATGGTGGGGGGTTTGGCCACGCGAGGGGCTCCGCTGCCCACCGAGCGCCCACCTAGCTGACCCTAGAGAGAGAGAGAGCGAGCGAAAAAGATGATCTAACACTACTACTTTACCTTAGAACCTCCAAAGCCTAAATGAACTTGTATAGTAAAGCTCTTGATGGCGCATTAGTCCTGGACCCCTCCATCCAGTCAAACACACCCCAAACCAAGTCAACCAGCCACCCTCAGCCTCACCTGGTGGTCCTGTGGTGGGCCGGTCTTGTACACCCCCTTACTGCCTAGGGAAAGCACCCTGGGGTCCCTTCCATCTACCCATGAGCCTTTGCTGCCCTCCTGGCCGTCTGACGGGCGCTGTGCCCTCATCCGCTCCACTTTACCCATCCACTCCCTGAGTGAGTGAGAGAGAGAGTGCAATGGTTAGGAGTCTTGGTAATGCCTAGGCTAACATAACAGTCTTGAGGTGTACCGAAAACCAATGTTCAAAAACAGTCTCACACACCCAGGTAGTGAGGCAGAAAAGGAAGCACCTTCTTCAGTGAGACTCACCAGTTTTCCCCTTTCTCTTTGGCGGCATGGTTCTCCTCGTCGTCACTGAAGTTGAGTTTCTCTGTGTAGTCGACCTCCATCTGAGCTCCTGGAGAACAGATAGGGAAAGCTGAGGGTTACCGTTACATCAAGTTTATGTGAAAAGCCACGATAACGTAATGAAGGTAAAGAATCATTATGTATAAATACAGATGAGTCTTACCAGCCCAGCCCTCATCAGCCTCTGTGTCCAGGTTGTCAAGCTCTTTAAGCTCTGTGGCGCTGATGATGGAGGGTCTATCTGGGTCCTTGATCCAGGCCTGGGGGGGCCCGTGCTGGGGACGGACCCTCCTGGGGAGCCAACACACAGGAAGGTCAGTACACCGAGGAATGGGTGATGCGAGGTCTACGAAGTTGTGTTGTAATAATGATGAAGAGTGTTGGGATGTAGATGTACTCACCTGGCTCCATCCTGTGGAACAGGGTATCTGATGTTCCCTGGCACTGGAGTAAAGGGCATCCTGGGATACGCATTGAACATCTAGAACAGGACACAGAAACACACAGCACCCAGCCATTACTAGGAGAATCCCACTCTGCAAGGTTAAAGAAATGTTTAGCAAACTAGCAACTATTGTCAAGAAAACATCCCGCATCAGGGGATCTTTTTATTCACCTTATTGTTTTCCTACTTCCGGCCCAGTCACAAGCAAAACATCCTTAAATACAAATTCAATGTCAAAACTATTACAGAATTAGAAAGATATGTTAATACTATGTTGAGTAAAATTATAGAAAATATTTAAACATTTTTTATCTATGCTACCGGACTTGAATATGTTCCGGGCATTGGAGGAGTTTACCACCTTAGCCGCAGGCTTCATTAATAAGCGCATCGACAACGTTGTCCCCACAGTGACCGTACATACATAACCCAACCAGAAGCCATGGATTACAGGCAACATCCACACCGACTTAAAGCTTCCTCTTTCAAGGAGCAGGACACTAATCAGACATTTATAAGAGATCCCGACTCCAACGAACCATCAAACAGGACCATGATCGAATCCTACTACACCGGCCCGGATACTCGTTGAATGTGGCAGGATTGCAAACTATCACAGATTCCAAAGGGATAACCAGCCGCGAGCTGCCCAGTGACGCAAGCCTACCAGACGAACTAAACGCCTTCTATGTTCGCTTCGAGGCTAGCAACACTGAAGCATGCATGAGAGCACCAGCTATCTGGGTGACTGTGTGATCAAGCTCTCCTTAGCCGACGTGAGTAAGACCTTTAAACACGTCAACATTCACAAGGCTGCGGGGCCAGACGGATTACCAGGACGTGTGCTGACCAACTGGTAGGTGTCTTCATTGACAACATGTCCTTGATTGAGTCTGTAATACCAACATGCTTCAAGCAGACCACCATAGTCCCTGTGCCCAAGAACACAAAGGCAACCTGCCGAAATGACTACAGACCCGTAGCACAGACTCGTAGCCACGAAGTGCTTTGAAAGGCTGGTAATGGCTCACATCAACACCATTATCCCAGAATCCCTAGACTCACTCCAATTTGCATACCACCCAAACAGATCCACAGATTATGCAATCTCTATTGCACTCCACATTGCCCTTTCCCACCTGGACAAAAGGAACACCTATGTGAGAATGCTGTTCATTTACTACAGCTCAGCGTTCAACACCATAGTACCCTCAACGCTCATCACCAAGCTAAGGAACCTGGGACTAAACACCTCCCTCTGCAACTGGATCCTGGACTTCCTGACGGGCCGCCCCCAGGTGGTGAGGGTAGGGAGCAACACCTGATCCTCAACACTGGAGCTCCTCAGGGGTGCGTGCTCAGTTCCCTCCTGTACACCCTGTTCACCCACGACTGCATGGCCAGGCACGACTCCAACAACATCATTAAGTTTGCTGACGACACAACAGTGGTAGGCCTGATCACCGACAATGACGAGACAACCTATAGGGAGGAGGTCAGAGACCAGGCCGGGTGGTGCCAGAATAACAACCTATCCCTCAACGTAACCAAGACAAAGGAAATGATTGTGGACTACAGGAAAAGGAGTACAGAGCATGTCCCCATTCTCATCGACGGGGCTGTAGGGGAGCAGGTTGAGAGCTTCAAATCCCTTGGTGTCCACATAAACAACAAACTAGATTGGTCCAAACACACCAAGACAGTCGTTAAGAGGGCACGACAAAGCCTATTCCCCCTCAGGAAACTAAAAAGATTTGGCATGGGTCCTGAGATCCTCAAAAGGTTCTACAGCTGCAACATCGAGAGCATCACTGCCTGGCCTCCGCATCATTGCTCGGCCTCCGACCGCAAGACACTTCCTCTGACACCAGGCGGTAATTTAATTTAAATAAAACCAGAGGATGAGGTGAACTTAAGAATACTTGTGAATTTGCGAGGCATGCGAGACAATTAAGACATTGCGAGATGCAGACTACTAAGACATGTGCGTATGGTTCTGCCTGCCCCTCTCTGACGATGGCCTTTCTGCTCGGTCTCTTCACTAGTGATGGGAGTATGTGTTCAGTCTTCAGTCTGTTGCATGTAGAATATCCTAGCTTATTCATGGGATCGATGTCGTATAGTATCTTCGGGCCAGTCTTGTGCGCATGGCGTAGGCTACTCTTCGTAGCTGAGGGCGTTTTTGTCTCATAATATGAAATTACAGTAGGCTACCAGTATAGCCTGTATCGATGACTCTTTTCAGATAACGGTAGGTGGCCCCTTGAAAACACCTGGGCTACAGCATGTTTGTTTGTCCGTTAGGGTAGGTTCTACTACGTTTATTTTTACTGGATATTTGTGCATGTACTTTTTACCCATTTTTCTCCCCAATATTATGATATCCAATTGGTAGCTACAGTCTTGTTCCATGGTATGGACTCGGAAGAGGCGAAGGTTGTCCTCCGACACACGACCCAGCCAGGCAGCACTTTTGACACCCTGCTCGCTTAACCCGGAAGCCAGCCGTACCAACGTGTCGGAGGAAACACTGTACAACTGGCGACCATGTCAGCGTGCATGTGCCCGGACCACCACAAGGAGTTGCCAGGGCGCAATGGGACAAGGCCCACCGCCTCATGTGTCTCCCGGTCGTGGCCAGCTACAACACAGAATCGAACCCGGGTCCGTAGAGATGATTGCGATGCATTGCCTTAGACCACTGCGCCACTCAGAAAGCCCTACGGCTTTTTAAATGCTGACACGAAACCTTCTCTGGAGATATGAACTACATTTTTCTTGTCTGTAAAGTAATGCCGCTGCTGAAGCAGGACTAACTTCCATCACTAAGCAACCAGAACTGTCAATCCTAGACTGCATGCGCGCAGATCCCTATTTCCTAAAAAAGTAATTTCAATTTAAGTTAAAAATTGTAACTTACCAAGACATTTAGTCGATAGAAAGCACACCTAAAAAACTGCATAAACACAGCAGCACATCAATCAGCAACGTTTGTTGTGGTCGGGGAAACAATACAGAACTTTATATGCCGGAGCAGAATTCTACTGTCTGAATTCTATTTTTATTGTCTGAAAATATATCAATTACAGACATGTTACTGTACCGCGTTCTGTGTCTGAAGGGCCGCGGTAGATATAAATGAATTACCCGGCCCTGGAGGTCATACATACGTAATAGAACCATTATTCTGAGAATGGACGTGGAATTTTAGCAATAAAAAGGCAGTTTAAATGTCACATCATTAAGAACCCATCATGGTCCAAACACCCAAACACAGTAGTAAAGAGGGCACAACATCGCCTCTTCCCCCTTTTAGGAGGCTGAAAAGACTTGGCATGGACCTTCAGATCCTCACAAGTTCCACTCCTGCACCATTGAGAGCATCTTGACTGCCTGCATCACTGCCTGGTATGGCAACTGCTTGGCATCCGACTAAGGCGCTACAGAGGGTAGTGCGTACGGCACAGTACATCACTGGGGCAGAGTTCCTTTCCATCCAGGACATCTATACCAGGCGGTGTCATAGACTGTTCTCTCTGCTAACGCACAGCAAGCGGTACCGAAGCGACAAGGCGTCTGAACAGCTTCTACCACAAAGCCATAAGACTGCTGAACAGTTAATCAAATGGCTCCCCTGACTATTTGCATCGACCCCCTTTAAATATGTACTGACTCTTGCACCAGCTATATATATGCACACTCCAGTGAGTGTGCACTACCCTCTGTAGCACCTTAGACACACACACCACATATGCTCACACACACTCAGAGACACACTTCACAATCGTTACATACGCTGCTGCTACTCTTATTTTCTATCCTGATTGCCGAGTCACTTTTACCCTTACATACATGTACATTCTGCCTTAATTACCCCGTACCCCTGCACATTGACATGGTACTCCTTGTATATAGTCTCGTTGTTGTGTTACCATTTCCCTTTTGCAACAAGTTCTTACTTTTTAACTCTGCTTTGTTGGGAAAGGGCTTGTAAGTAAGCATTTCATGTAGTATAAGCACTGAAGCCAATATTCATTAGCATTCTCATAGGCTTTGACTGGGCGGGTTAGCTAGCTAGGTTTTTGTCACAACAGATTGCAATTATCCAAATGTTATCTACATAAAACATTTTAGCACTGTTTGTAATTGATATTCCTTGTCTAACAACATTGCCATTTCAAGTGTTGATCTTCAACAGAAAAGGGGTAGAGACTGCATTGATAACGACCATTAGATAGTCTAATATGCTAACTAGCAATACACACCCAGTCCAAGCTAATGAGAATGCTAACGAACGTCAGCTTTTGACCGCTTATACGAGGTGAAAGAAAAAGTGTAAATCTTTGTTTATCATTTTCCTTCACATATAATTAACATATATTCAAATTGTGTGCACATTATGTTAGTTTTGACAAATGTCCTTAACATTCATCAATGTGTTGCTTGTTTGTGAATGGGCCGTTAAAGGAGGAAAACAATCATGTTCGAACAGGAACTGAATCAAGTGAACAGGCATTATAAATTAATACCAAGTAAAAATCAATAATCAGTCCATTACTTACGTAGGGTGGCATCATGCCCCTGAACTGGGCGTGGAACTGGGGAGGCACACCGGTAGGGGCCTGCTGGCCACCATTGAGTTTAGGCTGGGCTGGAACAGAGGGGGGTTGTAGCTTGGGCTGAGAGGAGAGGGGTGCAGGCTTGGCAGACAGGGGCAGCCTCTCCCTGACCTCTTTCTTCTCATTAGGGGGCACCCTGCCTCTCTCCTCCACCTCCCCAGGGGGTGAGGGGGTGCTGAGAGCTGCCCCTCCCTCCTCTGGCCCACAGCTGTCCATCTCAGAAGGGCTAGCTGAGGTGGTCAGATTCTTTCCCCCGCCCTCGCGCCAACTACCAACATCTATAGGGGAGCAGAGACAAGACAACACAGGCCAGTCATTTCTATGGTAGGGTAACAATCTTTGGGTCGGTAATTTGGTCCCCCAGTTAGCGGGTAGAAGAGTGCAACGCTCATGTTCTAAGGACAGACTGGGGAATGTGTGTGTGGTTATGCGAGTGTGTGTTCGTACTCTGAGGTCGGAGGCTGGGTCCAGGTCCATAAGGCTCCTCCTCCTGCCCCTCCCCTTTCTCCGACTCTCCGGCCGCCTGCAAACTGGGGAACTCCTGGTGGAACTGGCTGCTCACACGAGGGGCTCCTCCATCTAGCTGTGGTGGCGGTGGCTTGCTGTTGGCCCAGGATCTGCTGCACCCTATAGAGGACGAGACCTCTGGGGGTTGGGGGGGCCCTGGGTTAGGCTGGGGTGGGGGGGTATCGGACTGCCTGATACACACAACACAAAGCGGGGGATCGTGGAAAGTAGTTGTTTATTATTAGGGCTTAGAAACAACCTAAAGGCAGAAATAACTATGACCTAGTAACAGTGTATGTAGAGACCCAGTAAGGGACAGCCCTGGTATCTCACCTCTCGTCTCCTCCCTCAGGTCTGGAGGCCCAGCCGCTGCCGTCCTTGGGGACAATGTTAACGTTGGGGTCGTTGCCCTTGTTCTCTGCCTTCAGGCTGGGCAGGTTGGCAGGGGGGGGCATGCGCCGACTGACAGCAACCTTACCCAAACTCTGGAGCCCATGTCTGGCAGCCACTGGACGAGGGCATGAAACATCGACATTAAGCAATGAGCAGTTTACATAATCACATTTATTACAGGGATGCAAACTGTTGAGGACCCAAAAAGGCAGAAAATGAATTGTGCGGAAACATGTGACAAGTCAGTGTGATTTTTTGGGGGCCTATTTTTTGAGAATAAGTCATGTATATAATACACATTTGATTAATCTCAAAACTGTTAACTTCCAAACCACCATAGACAGAAAATTGTGTCCTGGGGTGGGGAGTAGGGTTCTTTGGTCTACGTTTAAGGTTTATCATGACATGACAGTCTCCCCGGACAGGAATACATAGGGGAGAATTTGTATTTATTTTGTAGCCCAAATTCCGTTATCTTGGTTTTGTTTCTCCAGGTTTTGGATTTCCCACTATTTTTAAAAATTCTTCTTCAGATCTACACAATTCACATGAATGGTCTATTTTCAGATCAAAACTGCAAATATTGCTGGAAAGCAACGAGTTCGCATCCCTGCATTATGGACAAACCCAAACTGGCCTCTCGCCACAAGGAGAGACAAACATTTTACAATGAGACATTGAAAAGAAAAGAAAATGTGTGCGTGTTGGGAAGTACGAACGTACCTGCAGTTTTCTGGGTCTCCAGAGACTTGCCCTTGTACGTGTTGAAGAGGCTAAGGGTTGCATACTTGGTCTTGCCATCCTTTGCCTTGGTGCTCTGCCCTGACTTCTCTGACATTTCGCTGGAAACTCATTGAGTCTGGTCCTCTGGTCTCACCCCCAGAACCAGCCTCCTGCAATACAAATCAAACTTTATTCAAAAAAGTGCTACACAGAATTTCTTTAATGACATTTGTATTGTAACTTCAGAAAATGTATATAATATACAGTGCATCCGGAAAGTATTCAGACGAGTGATGCACCAATATGACATTTTTGGCCGATACTGATATCCGATATTTTCCTTGACATAAAAAACGGATACCGTCAATCAATATTTAACATTTCAGCAGCCTTAAGCATTCTAGTACAGTTAAATAGTTAAACACACACATGGAAGCAGCGGTCTAAGGCACTGCATCTCAGTGCAAGAGGCATCACTACAGTCCCTGGTTCAAATCAAGGCTGCATCACATCCGGCCGTGATTGGTAGTCCCATAGGGCGACGCACAATTGGCCCAGAGTCGTCCGGGTTTGGCCCTCATTGTAAATAAGAATTTGTTAACTTCTTCGATAACGGGGGCGCTCTTTTAATTTTTGGATAAAAAAACATTCCCGTTTTAAACAAGATATTTTGTCACGAAAAGATGCTCGACTATGCATATAATTGACAGCTTTGGAAAGAAAACACTGACATTTCCAAAACTGCAAAGATATTATCTGTGAGTGCCACAGATCTGATGCAACAGGCGAAACCAAGATGAAATTTCAAACAGGAAATGCCCCAGATTTTGGAGGCGCTGTGTTCCAATGTCTCCTTATATGGCTGTGAATGCGCAAGGAATGAGCCTACACTTTCTGTCGTTTCCCCAATGTGTCTGCAGCATTGTGACGTATTTGTAGGCACATCATTGGAAGATTGACCATAAGAGACTACATTTACCAGGTGCTCGCTTGGTGTCCTCCGTTGCAATTATTGCGTAAACTCCAGCTGCGTGCATTTTTCCATTTGGTTCAGAGGAGAAACCAAACTGCCACGAATGATTTATCATCGAATAGATATGTGAAAAACACCTTGAGGATTGATTCTAAACTACGTTTGCCATGTTTCTGTCGATATTATGGAGTTAATTTGGAAAAAAGTTAGGCGTTGTAATGACTGAATTTTCGGGGGGTTTTCTTAGCCAAACGTGATGAACAAAACGGAGCGTTTTCTCCTACACAAATCATATTTTTGGAAAAACGGAACATTTGCTATCTAACTGAGAGTCTCCTCATTGAAAACATCCGAAGTTCTTCAAAGGTAAATGATTTTATTTGAATGCTTTTCTTGTTTTTGTGAAAATGTTGCCTGCTGAATGCTAGGCTTAATGCTATGCTAGCTATCAATACTCTTACACAAATGCTTGTGTAGCTATGGTTGAAAAGCATATTTTGAAAATCTGAGATGACAGTGTTGTTAACCTGTTACTCCTACCCCCTACTTTTTCGAACATTCTGTTAAAAATCACGCAACATTTCAGCGCCCTGCTGCTCATGCCAGGAATATAGTATATGCATATGATTAGTATGTGTGGATAGAAAACACTCAGACGTTTATAAAACTGGTTAAATCACGGCTGTGACTATAACAGAACGTGCGTTTCATCGAAAAGCGCAGGAAAATCTGATCATTGAAAATGGAAAAATATATCCATCCGCCACTTCTACCCATTGATAAAGGCGAACCACATTAAATGGGGCTGAGGTTGCAATACCTACAGCTTCCACACGATGTCAACAGTCTTGTCATTTGCCTAGGCTTTGTTTCTTGGTCAAACGAAGAAGAGACAAGCCATTTGTTCAGGTCTCCGACCGGATATTTTGGTTGAGATTTACCCGGACATTATTTCCAGACGTACCCCATATAGAATATACATCGCCTCGTGATCAATTTGATCACTTATTAACGTGTACTAATACCTAAAGTTGCATTACAAAAGTATTTGTGAAGTGTTTTGTGAAAGTTTATCGTCGACTTTTTTAATTTAAAAAATGACAGTACGTTATAAGACGCTATTTTTTTCCATTTATCACACAGTCTTCATAGATCGATATCTAGGCTATATATGGACCGATTTAATAAAAAATAAAAAAAGACCCAATAGTGATTATGGGACATCTAGGAGTGCCAACAAAAAAGATGGTCAAAGGTAATGAATGTTTTATATTTTATTTGTGCGGTTTGTGTAGCGACGACTATGCTAATTATTTTGTTTACGTCCCCTGCGGGTCTTTTGGGGTGTTACATGCTATCAGATAATAGCTTCTCATGCTTTCGCCGAAAAGCATTTTAAAAATCTGTTGCCTGGATTCACAACGAGTGTCGCTTTAATTCAATACCCAGCATGTGTATTTTAATGAACGTTTGAGTTTTAACTAGTACTATTAGCATTTAGCGTAGCGCATTTGCATTTCCAGATGTCTAGATGGGACGCCTGCGTGTCAGGTAGGAGCAAGAGGTTAACAAAAGGCTAAGCTTGTGAGCCAATATATTTATTTAATTTCACTTGCGATTTTCATGAATAGTTAACATTGCGTTATGCTAATGAGCTTGAGGCTATGATTACACTCCCGGATACGGGATTGCTCGACGCAAGAAGTTAACTTGCTTAGTTAAATAAAGGTTACACACACAAAATAGTTACTTGGTTGGCATTTATGCATGTCCCCATTACCAGTAAAAACCTATTTCTTTCATTTACTTGCTGTGCTGTTCATTTGTTCAGTCGTTTCATTCTCAACCAGGATTTCTATGGAATGCCGTTTGGGTCTTTATGTGTCAAAAAATATACCATTTAATACTATTTGACTGGTCAAATAAGTTTGTTGACCAAGCAGGACCTGAATATGACTTCACGTCACAATTTAACGCGCTCATAGATGTTTTACGTAGTTATTACGCTATCACTCGTATTTCATATGTCACTATGATTCATCGATACGTATGCTATGATGCTGGTAAAGTTGTCTCGTGCACCTACAGTGCTGGTCATAAAAAAAGCTATCTAGCTCATGGATGCAAACAATGTTCTTCCCCAAAAACAAAACGACAATCTGTTTCAGTAGCTATAGTTAGTTAGCTAACTATATAGATAGATGTCATCATCAGGTAGCTAAGGGGGAAATGAGCAGGTAGGGGGAGAGAGAAAAGGGGGGAGGGGGAGAGAATGAAGGTAACTCCACAGCTCTTCAGAGTGACTTGACTAGGAGAGACTCTACACCTCTCCATCACAATGGCTTCTCTCCACTCAATGGGGCATGTCGTGTTGCCATGCCGACAGGCCCTAAGAGAGCAGCCTTTGTTGAGCCATGCGGTTGTGCTGCCTAACGGCCGGGAGCCATTCATAATTGATGGAGGAGCAATGTTTGAGCATGGTGGGGGCCAAGGCAGCTAACAGCACAGCAATGAGGCTAACAGTGCTGTTTCCCAAATGCTCAATGACTTCTGGTGGGTGGCATCACTCCTACATAATGCTGATGGAAGATGCTCTAATATAAATGAATGGCCAAATGGTAGAGCAGGACCCACTAATTGTTGTTGCAGATCTCTTACATTCAAAATTCAAAAGCTTTCACGATTGCAGTAAAAGTTAAACCCGAAATGTAATAGATATTTCCTCAACTCCGGTAGTTCCATTGTGTTTTTTCATTTTTCCTCTCGAAACAGGGACTGATTTAGACCTGGGACACCTGTTGGGTGCAATTAAGTATCAAGTATAACAGAAAAACAGCAGGCTCCGGACCTCATAGGGTAACAGTTGAATACCCCTGCTCTAGGCAGTGGGCAAACTGATTGTATGAGCAAAAGCAAAGTCACAAACAGGCACACTGTGCTGACAACCTCCAAGCCACAGTAAACTGGCACACGTCTGCTAGCAAAGAACGCAGACCGTCTGGGAGAGGGGAGGCATGAGTGAGAGATAAGCAGATACACTTCCTCCACAGGGAAGGCCAGCCCCTACGTGTGCCACAGGCACAAGGGAGAGACCCCAGAAAGGGACAGAGTCAATCAAGGACAGAGTGTGAGTCACAAGGACAAAGCAGCCTAAACAGACATTCTGCTCCTCTGA
Source organism: Oncorhynchus keta (assembly GCF_023373465.1). Classification (NCBI taxonomy): domain Eukaryota; kingdom Metazoa; phylum Chordata; class Actinopteri; order Salmoniformes; family Salmonidae; genus Oncorhynchus; species Oncorhynchus keta. Next base: position 68,931,506 of record NC_068421.1, on the reverse strand, counting down.
TTGTCATAAACACCCCCCCCATAAACCTGACCAGCCCCCAAGTCATACCTTGCTTAGCCCTCACCTCTATCTGCCAGGTCTACAGCCATACATAACCCAGCCATGCTCCCAAAGAGGTCATTGCCCAGCCTTGCCCACCTGCTCAACCCAGACACAAACCCTCATCACAGCTTCAGTTCAAATCATGCCCAGTCATCTCTCTCTGCAAACCAGCTCTACCATATAATATTTTTTGAGATGGTTTAAAAAAAAATCAAAAGTGACATAACACATATAGCCCTTAGAACTCCAACCATGGCCTTTCGCCTCCAGGGAGAGCGGAGATGAAAAAGAGGCGCAGAAGGCGGGATGTGACCTCTAGGCAGAAAGTATCCTGATTTGTTCCTTGCCTTCACCAAGTACATTCAGATCTCTGTAAATGAGGGTAAAGAAAACAAGGAAAGGAAACCTTTAGACCAGGGGTGTCATAATCCTTCCACCGAGGGCCTAGGGTCTGCAGGCTTTTGGGTTTTTCTTTCAATTAAAACCTAGACAAGCAGGTGAGTTCTTTATTAATTAGAGACCTAAATTCAACTATCAAGTACAAAGGAAGTGCGAAAAGCTGCAGACACTCGGCCCTCCGAGGAATGAGTTTGACACCTGTGCTTTATGCTGCAGTTAGTTGGTATGAGGTAGACGGCAAACCGGATGTCATTTGTTTTTAATGAGAGCACGAAGGTAAATGCCTTTGAGGCTGGCGGTGAATGTAGTCAGCCGCCATGGTAGACGGGACTTGCCACAAGTTAAAATATTTCCACTTTCGTCATAGCGTTTTTTCTCTCCCAGATGTTGATTTGCACTGATTGTTTTCCCGAAATCACAATAGCAACGCATAATGTCGTCCTGGCTCGCTTTTTCTGTCACCAATTTTCTTACTTTGTCACGCTATGCCGACTGTTATGACGGTTTTTGCATGTCTCGTCTAAACGCAGCATTAGACTATCGAGATGGCCCCCATGGCAGGAAGCTACATACAGACAAGATTGTGTGCACTGTGCCACCTGAGGTGGATAGCAGCTGAGTCACCTCTCACAGAGATACAACAGTAGTCAACAGATAGCCATGGAACAGAGGGCCACAACACACCTCGAATGATCTGAAATCCCTAATGGGATTAATCCGCCATTTTGCTTCTATTCATCCTGTTTTCAGATAAGTGGACACGAGCGACAGGAGACGCAGCGAGGAAGCCACTTTAGACTATTGAAATTCAGCCCATAATAAGTTACAGTGAGCTGCAGCCTCTTGGGAGGAGGGAACATCAATATCTTCCAGTCTGTAGGTAGATGGAATTAGATGGTTTCTAAATATTTTCCCAGCCATTGGGGACTAAAGCCTACTGTTTTCTTCCCTAAGTATATACAAAACAGAGGGCATTGAATATGGAATCAGCTGGACTATGGACCACTTTTAAGGACTTAACATCAAAGTTTGACTTGCGGGTGAACTATACACTGCCGGCACACAGCAGGGTGGTGTTGGAACTTGGTACCAGGATCAGTATGAGACTATCCCTCTATCTATCTCCTCACATGTGCTGACTTTTTAAAATCAATATCAATTTAAGTGGATAAATTCACGTTCCTATGAAATGGCGTCATCTGGCCCACTCTGGGAATTCAGAAAGACCAGTAGGTCGATTCACTTTGGACTGTTTCCTAAACCAATCTCCTCTGACACGCTGCACATGCTCACTCATCTCCTCACCACACTCATGACCAGGTCAAATGTCTGACTATTTGCATACCAGTCACACCAGAGAACACAATAAATACCTGCGTTGTCAGTGATCGGAATCAATGGTAGCAGAGGTGATCAACATGGATTTTGGCTCATATAATTTACTAATGGCCTTGTCCAGAAGACAGAATCACGGTCAACCGGAAATGTTAAAGACCTGTGGACTGTGGTTGCCAACTGTCTGGGTAAATGTTGTCTAGAGAGAATGTTTATAGGTTAATCTTTTTTTTGTACATTTTTAAACTGGGGACACCGACACTGTCACGCCCAAAACACAAAGAAATGTCGATGTAACGTGTTCAAACCTCTAGCAGTGCTTTTTTATTTTAGCAATAGTTCCAAGGCTTGGAGATGGTATTAAAATATCGGTGCAGCTAGCTAACTGGTCAAATTGTAGCCTAACTGGTTCACCACAACGGGCAGGCCGATGGTTTGATGGATCAGATTTAGGTTGAGACATGATGGGTCACATCGGCCCGGCGCCTTTTCTAGCCCAAAACAATCGAACACAAATTAACGATATCAAACATGATTCGAAACTAGTAGAATACTATTTGGCTGCAATCGTTCAGATTTACACGATACTGCAGCATGGTGGGTTAAGTAGTTGAGAAGAGTCAAAGATCAGTTTCAATTCTTAAATCGCAATCATCATCATCACATTCGGCTTTTTCCCAGTGGACGTACAGTGCTAGTTAAGTGGTCAACGTAGCTAGCGTACACCATCACACCTCCTAACCTGCTTTTCACCACGAACTAGCTAGAAAATTATTGACATGGCGACCAACCTGTCACCGCCGGTCTCTCTTCTTCTAGTATGTCGTCTGGGTTCGGCTTGTTTTGTAGTATCCAAGCCGAGTGTGTGGCCGGCGGATTACAAAAACTGGCTAACTTGCTAACGATAGCTAGTTAGGTAACTAGCGTGGTACAGTAGCTAGCATCCAACCATTTCCTCTCGATTTGCACGGGCCTCAAATCTATTCTGTGCCAACACGGTGCCCTTTCTTCTTTCCCGGGGTCTCCACCGTTGTTTGGACGTTAAGAGGGTCACGATTTGTGTTTGTCTTTTTTTTTTGTTGCCCACCCGTTATCTCGTGTGAGACAGTGCTGCTCTCGTTGAGTGCTGCTTGCGCCGCGGCCTGTCTCACAATCAAAGATGGCAGACCGCCAGTCCACGGGTGTCTGACGTCATCACGCACAGAAGACGGCGGCTGCAGAGCGACAGTTTTGGGAGTAGGATGAAGCCAGAGGAAGACGCGAATCGAGAGAATTTACTTTGTACAAAATCTGTTAGAGAGAGACGCTATTTTGTATAGTGGTCTGAGTATCGAATTACGCGAGGCTTATTTGATCGAATAGAAGTTTCGTAATGTTGAGCCTGTTACAAATGTACTGATAAGTGGATACACGTGGCATTCCGGCAACTTTGAGAAAAACGAATTATGCCAAGTTCAAAACCGCTGGGAACTCGTTGTAAAATAAGAATTTGTTCTTAACTGACTTGCCTAGTTAAATAATAAAAAATACATAGAGCTCCGATTTTCTGACCTGAAGATCACCGACGTCATGATTTGACCTCCTAATTTCTGAGTTTCCACGCATATCTGCCCTCTCATTGGCTAGAATTGTCCTACCTGATCTCGTCTGACTTCAATCATTGAGGACATGCATTTCTTTCGTTAGAGCGGTCACTCGGCTATCTTGTCAATATAATAGATCATTTTTGATGACGCCACAGGTGAGCAGATAGATTCAGGCCTTTTAATGTCAGTTCAGTTTTGCATTTCCCCTCACAAAGAAGTAAGGGTAAGGATGGTGTTGTGAGAATAAACATATTTTAGATCAGTTTAAGGGCAACTTCTAGCTGGATCAAATTGTTTGGAGGGCTTGGCTTGGAACCCTACTGTAGCTCAGCTATGCATCATTAGCCCCACTGCTGATAATAACACCCTATGTATGTACAGTTAGGGTGGCTGTTTCTCTAAGACAGACAACCAAAGATTGTTTGCAGTCTGGGGATGAGGCTTGTGGTTTACATTGGGCCCCAGTGGTATAAAGTACTTCAGTAAAAATACTACTTAAGTATTTTTTGGGGGGTATCTGTATTTGACTATACTAGTTATATTCTTGACTACTTTTACTTCACTACATTCCAAAAGAAAGTAATGTACTTTTTACTCCATACATTTTCCCTGATACCAAAAAGTACTTGTTACATTTTGAACGCTTAAGCAGGACAGGAAAATGATTCAATTCACACACTTATCAAGAGAACATCCCTGGTCATCCCTACTGCCTCATTAAACACATGCTTCATTCGTAAATGATGTCTGAATGTGCCTCTGGCTATCCGTAAATTTAAAATAACAAGAACATTGTGCAGTCTGGTTTACTTGAGGAATTAGAAATGATTTATACTTTTACTTTTGATACTTAAGTATGTTTTAGCAATTACACTTTTGATACTTAAGTATATTTAAAACCAAATACTTTTCCTCAAGTAGTATTTTACCAGGTGACTCACTTTTACTTGAGTCATTTTCTATGAAGGTATCTTTACTTTTACTCAAGTATGACAATTGGCTACTTTTTCCACCACTTTTGGGTCCTTGCTATTTGGCATCCTTGGGATGTCCCAACTGACGTGCATTGAAGGTGGCATTTTAAATGGTTACGGTAGGGCTACGGTAGGGGAGAAGGTTACTGTTTAAGGTAGGGCCGTCCCAAGGATCCCCGAAAGCAATAACTGTTTACATAGTGGGCTGAGAGGCTAAGGCAAATGTCATTCATTTTTTATTTTTGAATCTATTCTACAATAATGTTTCAAATTCATAACTTGTTTTCATCCCATAGTATTACATTAAAATGTTAAGCCCAACAAAGTAAATGTTGTTGGGCTAAAAAACATACAACATTACAAAGAAATTAAACCTAGAATCCTTAATTGAAACAATAGCAAAGTCAGCACCCTGCTTCAGTTGGAGTAAACCTGAGGGATGGGCCCAGAGAAATGTAACCCCTCTCAAATCATAGACAGACGATGCATAGCCTGAACATCCATGAAATCAAAATTAAAGTTTTAAAAATGTTGAGGCTACACAGTGTTTGTTTAAATATGCATTGTTTACAAAATGTGAGTAAAATTAGCTTGTATTTTGGGTTCGGATTGGGTACGACATTTGAAGTAAGCGCGAGACATTTAAGTTTATTCTTGAATATAATGGGTACATTTGAATTAGTCAAAAATAGGATGTAGCAACTAAGGATTCTAGCTTTAAAGTGCGACTGCCTTTAAAAAGCAACACATCCCTTTGAAAACAGCCTATGTGACAACAAATTAGCAAGATACAGTTAATCTAGTGTCAAAATTGACTATATAGTGTAAAATAATTTGTCATAAAGTCATCCTATCTAAAACAGAGTTTGGACCATCTGTGCGTCACAACGGGTAAATTAAGTTTGGGTTTTGATTTGATGTCCATTTGCCAACTAACATGGGGTGAACAGCTGTGTGGATTGCTCACTCTCCAATAGCATTGACAGTGAGACAGACCTACCCAGCAGCTCTAACTTGGCTTACATAAGACAACACATTGCACATTTTTTTTACTTGAGAAATACTACACTAAACACCTTTAGTTAGACGTAAAATTGCACAACATCCTTGTCAAAAATGTCAAAATGAATGACAGATTTTTTGAGTTATTTATTCTGGGGATTTTGAGGAAGTGAAACAGGCTTCCGCATCTACAGTGTCTCATGGGGGACAAACATAATTAACCAAACGCCCAATCGGTCCAGAAATCAACATTTTATAATGAGCATCAGAAGAACACGTGCCAATCGACGTGTTCAGTGGCTCTTTAAACATCCAGACACCATGCCTAGCAACTACCTCCTGTCTCCTACCACCCTATGCACCTGTATAGATCTGAAAGGGATGACAGACAAGGATGGCAAAAATGCCATATATCCATTCACATACAAATGCATAGAGGCTAGGGGGGGGGTTGTCTCTGGGCCACACTTTAGTGGTTTATAAGGATGTTCCTGGAGTAGGCACTTAGTGGTGGCACCACTTATCATGGTCACCAGTACATCGTAAGGAGGGAGAAGGTAGAGGTTAGTGTGTGCATACATTTGACTAGATTAGTGAATTACAGACTTGTAACACTCAAAGCCAATCCAAACATGAAGGCAAAAATGTATTACACTACACTCTCCTAAAATCATTTTGCTATTTTGAAAATAAGATTATAGAACAAAATAAATTATATTATAATATATCTGATCAGTCACTGTGGCATCAAGTAAAATTGAATCCCAACAATTATGAGAACAGGCTGTGGATAATACACTAATATTGCACTATGCATTATTTCCAATTCTGTGCATACATTTTGTGAATTATTGGTTATGAGAGATTCATATTAACATCATTTGTGTTCGCTGATTAGTTGGTAGAGCTCTCATCTTTCACAAAGATGACCTGGCATATTAATTAACAGACAGTAAGGTTAGTGATTGCTGCCTGCTATTGCATTTCTGTATTTAATAGCTCATCTGGATTATGAGTTTGTTTCAGGTCACTGTCCTGGTGTAACGGAGGTGACCTCCTTGGCTTTAGCTCAGTGGGCTAATGGGCATTAGTCAACCAAACCAGTGTTACAATACCTAGTACTCTGGGACCCTCAGTCCTTAAACATATGTGTTCTATACCACCACTAGTACAGCTGGTTGTGTACTGGAATTGAATAAATAGGTGGAATGGCTGAGGGCTAGGCTTTAGCATAGTGGGCTAACATGACTGTGTTAGCCACCCAGTCACAGCCTGGGTTTGATCCCTGGTAGGTTACCACAACACTGGCAGGTATGGTTTGATCTTGTCCTGCCAGGTGGTGGGGTCCAGGGCGATGAGGAGGGATGGGTGGTTGTGTATGTTCCAGTAGTACCCCAGAGCCAGGGCAGCAGCCCCCACAGTTAGGGTCAGGTGTAAGGAACTCTGCTTGGGCTCAGGGATGTCCGAGGGCCTGGTCTTCAGGGCTCCTGCCATCCGATCCCATGTAGTCAGGATGGCCTGGGGGGAGAGGTAGATGTTTCAGTTTCTCTAATGTCCCAAGTAATACTTAGGCCAGTATCGAATACAATTAATTTAAATAGGAATAATTAATACACATTAATAGTTAGTTCTGAATTTCAAGCTCAGCTTTATTTTAATGATTGTATCGATACCAGAAAACACAACATTATCAGCAGTATATTTTTGTATTAATACACTGTAGGCCCATCCCTACCTGTCGGGCCCCATCCCACTGTCCCGGCCCTCTCAGACGGTACTGGTACGGGGTGCATGGCCCCAGCAGCACACACAGCCACACACCAGGATCTCGTAGCAACAGCCCTAGGAGGCTGGGACGCACCCCCACCTGGTAAGCTATCTGGTCCATGTAGTCAATGTATTCCACCTGGATGGTGTGTCTCTGGGAGGTCACATACCTGAGACAGGAGAGTTAGGCCCTGCCCAAAAACAACCCATAGGCCCCCCTCTGTGTTTTGCAGATCTGAAGGAGCAGGATATCTAATCAAATCAAATTTTAGATAGACAGCGAGTAGCAGAAGTGTAAAAACAATATAAATGGTCAGGGTGGCCATTTTGATTAACTTTAACAGTCTTATGGTTTGGGGATATAAGCTGTTGAGGAGCTTTTTGGTCCTAGACTTCCGGTACTGCTTGCCATGCAGTAGCAGACAGAACAAGTGGGTCTAGGGTTTCCGGCATGATGGTGTTGATGTGAGTTATGACCAGCCTTTGAAAGCACTTCATGGCTACCGATGTGAGTGCTACGGGGCGGTAATCATTTAGGCAGGTTACCTTTGCTTTCTTGGGCATAGGGACTATGGTGGTCTGTTTGAAACATGTACAGACTCGGTCAGGGAGAGGTTGAAAATATCAGTGAAGACACTTGCCAGTTGGCCCGTGCATGCTTTGAGTAGATGTCCTGGTAATCCCTCTGGCCTCGCGGCTTTGTGAATGTTGTCTTGCTCACATTGGCTACAGAGGGCGGCTGTGGCTGCAGGTAGCCTAGTGGTTAGAGCGTTGGACTAGTAACCCGGAAGGTTGCAAGATTGAATTCCCAAACTGACAAGGTAATGTAAAAATCTGTCATTCTGCTCCTGAACAAGGCAGTTAACCCACTGTTCTTAACTGACTTGCCTAGTTAAATAAAGGCAAAATAAATGTAAAATATAGAGTGATCACACAATCGTCCGGAACAGCTGGTGCTCTCATGTATGCTTCAGTTTTGCTTGCCTCGGAGCCTAAAAGGCATTTAGATTGTCTGTTAGGATCGCATCACAGGACAGCTCGCGGCTGGGTTTCCCTTTGTTTTTCCGTAAGATATTTCAAGCCCTGCCACATCCGACGAGCGTCAGAGCCGGTGTAATAGGATTCAATCTTAGTCTTGTATTGACACTGTCTGTTTGATGGCTTGTTGGAGGGCATAGCGGGATGAATCCCTGAATATATTCCAGTCTGTGCTAGCAAAACAGTCCTGTAGCGTAGCATCCGCGTCATCTGACCACTTCCGTACTGAGCTCGTCACTGGTACTTCCCGCTTTAGTTTTTGCTTGTAAGCAGGAGGATAGAATTATGGTCAGATTTGCCAAATGGAGGGCGAGGGAGAGCATTGTATGCATCTCTGTGTGTGGAGTAAAGGTGGTCTAGAGTTTTTTTCCCCCTCTGGTTGCACATGTGACATGCCGGTAGAAATGAGGTAAAATGGATTTACGTTTGTCTGCATTAAAGTCCCCCGCCACTAGGAGTGCCGCTTGTGGATGAACATTTTCTTGTTTTCTTATGGCCTTATACAGCTCGCTGAGTCCTGTCTTAGTGCCAGCATCGGTCTGTGGTGGTAAACAGACGGCTATGAATAATATAGATGAGAACTCTTGGTAGATAGTGTGGTCCACAGCTTATCATGAGGTATTCTACCTCAGGCGAGCAATACATCAAGACTTCTTTAATATTAGACATCGAGCACCAGCAGTTATTGACAAATAGACACACACCCTGTCCCTCGTCTTAACAGACATAACTGCTCTGTCCTGCCGATGCACGGAGAAGCCAGTGAGCACTATATTATCCGTGTTGTCGTTCAGATACTTCTCAGTGAAACATAAGATATTACAGTTATTAATGTCCCATTTGTAGAAGTCTTAATCGTAGATCGTCCAGTTTGTTTTTCAATGATTGCACGTTGGTCAATAATACAGGGAGTAGTAGTGGTTTACCTACTCGTCAGCAAATTCTTACTATGCACCCCGCCATCCTCCCCCTTTTTTCTCTGTCTTTTCTTCACGCTGATGACGGGGATTTGTGCCTTGTCTTGACAAAGCAGTATATCCTTTGCGTCGGACTCGTTAAAGAAAAAATCTTTGTCCAGTTCGAGGTGAGTAATTGCTGTTCTGATGTCCAGAAGCTCTTTTCGGTCATAAGATACGGTAGCAGCAACATTATGTACAAAATAAGTTAAACAATGCGAAAAAACAAACAAAATAGCACAGTTGGGGCCTCCCAAGTGGCACAGTAGTCTAAGGCACTGCATCGCAGTGCTATCCGTGCCACTGGAGATTCTGGGTTCGAGTCCAGGCTCTGTCGCAGCCGGCAGCGCACAATTGGCCCAGTGTCGTCCGGGTTAAGGGAGGGTTTGGCCGGCAGGAATATCCTTGTCTCATCGCGCACTAGCGACTCCTGTGGTGAGCCAGGCACAGTGCACGCTGACACGGTCGCCAGGTGTACGATGTTTCCCCCGACACATTGGTGCGGCTGGCTTCCGGGTTGGATGGGCAATTGAGTCAAGAAGCAGTGCAGCTTGGTTGGGTTGTGTTTCGGGGGACGTGTGGCTCTCGACCTTTGCCTCTCCCGAGTCATTACGGGAGTTGCAGCGATGAGACAAGACTGTAACTACTACCAATTGGATACCATGAAATTGGGGAGAAAAAAGGGATGAAATAGCACAGTTGGTTAGGAGCCAGTAAAACGGCAACCATCCCCTCCGGTGCCATTATTAAATAGGTGCAAGCAATATGGTGGTAACTTCCCTAAATCCAATTAGAAAGGTATGTGGAGCCATCATTATATTGCTTAAACTTATCCTGTCCCCTCAAATCTACTAAATCAATCTCAGTACCTCTTGGCAATTGTTTCCTCCTTGTGTTTAATGTCCTTCAACATGCAGTCCATTGAGGGAAGCTTATTCAGCCCTGTGGGTGAAACAGATAATCCAACTGATACAGCATGGCTCTGGACAAAATAAGTGCACCAAAGGGACTGTTGGGTAATTTTGATAGTTTTTTTTTAAAGAACTGTAAGTGCCTTCTGAACAGAGAGGTATGCTTGTGGGAACAAGACAAAGAGAGAGAAAGCAGGAAGTTAAACAAGTGGGCCAATGTCTCGTAAAATAACAGTGACGTACCTTTGAAGACCCTGGTGGCCCATCGGGCCTGCATTTCAGAGATGGGCATGATGGCTCCAAGCGGCTGCACCAGCCCTATAACGACCAGTGTGGGACGCTCTAACCCCGGAGGGAACATGTACTTATACAGATTGGCCTTGTTCCCGGAAACCGGCAGCATATTGGACGGTAGGAAGGGGAAGGAGAAGTTGTAGCCAGTGGCAAACACCTGGAAATGAGGTAATGGACAGGTGAAAGGTGGCAACTGTGCGTGAGTTTGGGTGTGCGTATATATGACTATGTCTGGTTACGCACCACCAAGTCTATGTTGTCCTCCACGGTTCCGTCGTCAAACTCAATGCTGGACCCCTGGAGCCTGCGGATGTTGGGTTTGACCTGCACTGTGCCAGACAGGATCCGGTTGGGCAGCTCATCATTCACTGTAGGGTGCTGGCTGAACAGCCTGGGACATACACAACAGGTTTAAAATATATTCCGTTCTCTTTCTTTCTTCTTTCTTTCTTTGTGTGTGTGCTCTTACCTGTGTTTGGGCTGTAGAGAGTAGAGGCTGTGGTTGAATCTCTGGTTGATTTTGTTCTCTCCCAGTCTGCAGGCCAGGCCAAAGGGCAGTACAGACAGGGCCATCTTTAACACCCTTCTAAATAGAACCAACGCAATGTTAGATTACACTGAGTATACAAAACGTGAAGAACACCTGCTCTTTCGATGACGTAGACTGACCAGGTGAATAAAGGGAAACGCTATGATCCCTTATTGATGTCATGTTAAATCCACTTCAATCAGTGTAGGTGAAAGGGAGGAGACTGGTTAAAGAAGGATTTTTAAGCCTTGAGACAATTGAGATATGGATTGTGTATGTGTGCCATTCAGAGGGTGAATGGGTAAGACAAAAAATGTAAGTGCCTTTGAACGGGGTGTGGTAGTAGGTGCCAGACGCACTGGTTTGTGTCAAGAACTGCGAAACTACTGTGTTTTTCACGCTCAACAGTTTCCCCTGTGTATCAAGAATAGTCCACCACACAAAGGACATCCAGCCAACTTGACAACTGTGGGAAGTGTTGGAGTCAACATGGGCCAGCATCCCTGTGGAACGCTTTCGACACCTTGTAGAGTCCATGCCCCAACAAATTGAGGCTGTTCTGAGGGCAAGGGGGGTGCAACTAAAATATTAGGAAGGTGTTCCTAATGTTTGGTATACTCAGTGTATGTTACTGATGGAACGCAACCTCTTTCAAGTGGAATCCATTGATCAGGCGTGTTTCTGAAACAGGTGACATCTACGACCAAGCACTTCCTTTCATCTGTCCAATCATTTCTTATCAGTAATGATGGAGGAAGACCGTTTGCATTTGTAATGTTTTTAAAGTGTAAGGCACAAAAAGGTGATTTCCAGACAATCTACCTGTTAAATTGAAAGTCCATGGGCACCCCTTGTTGACCCACACGGTTGAGGATCCATGCCCCACGCCTGGTACTGAGGAATACCTGGAGAGAGAGTTGGGAGAGTGGGGGGGAAGAGCATGGGAGAGATTAGGGAAGAGTATGAGGCGAAGACAGACAGAGGTCTGAGGATGTTTTGACATAATAAAATGGTACTTGGATAGACAGACTTGCCTTGTTTTACTGTTTCAGACTTCTGCCCAAGTTTGCAATCTTATCTCAGTACCTCTGAGCATATGACAATATTGGCCCCACCTCACTACACACAGCAAATTGGGCTACATTTTGTGAGTGTGTTCAAATGGTTTTGATAATTTCTAGGAAGATGTTTGATATGAATATGAACTGATTGTTACAAAATGCCCTGTTTGACTGGGGCCTACTTGGTGGCTCGTAAAAATGGTTTTGCTTGGTCGTTGTACCTGTTAGGATTCTACCTCCCCGCTGTTCTACTGTACCTGTTTGGTGACCCTGCTGAGTTCCACAGCGATATCTCCTCCAGAGTTGCCGATGCCGATCACCACCACCCTCTTCCCCCGCCACTCTTCTGCCGTTTTATAGTCCCGACTGTGGAAGTACTGGCCCTTGAATTTGTCGATACCTGGAAGACAGGCCTGTGTCACTGACTGACTGACCACCCCGCACAGTACTACTAGGGGTAGTAAGAGCACAGTAAGAGAGATAAGACTGTGGCTGAAATGAGACAAGTCAGTTAGTCAAATTTCTGCCATGGTTGAGCTGCGCCGGTCAACCGTAAGTGCTGTTATTGTGAAGAGTAAACGTCTAGGAGCAACAACGGCTCAGCTGAAGTGTTAGGCCATACAAGCTCACAGAATGGAACAGCCAAGTGCTGAAGCACGTAAAAATCGTCTGATCTTAGTTGCAAAACTCACTAGCGAGTTCGAAGCTGCCTCTGGAAGCAGTGTCAGCATAAGAACTGTTCGTTGGGAGCTTCATGAAATTATTTTCCATGGCCAAGCAGCTGCACACAAGCGTAAGATCACCATACGCAATGTCAAGCGTCTGCTGGAGTTGTGTAAAGCTCGCCGCCATCGGACTCTGGAGCAGTGGAAACACGTTCTCTGGAGTGATGAATCACACTTCACCATCTGGCAGTCCAACGGACGAATACGGGTTTGGCAGATGCCAAGAGAACGCTGCCTGCCCCAATGCATCGTGCCAACTGTAAAGTTTGGTGGAGGAGGAATAATGATCTGGGGCTGTTTTTCATGGTCCGGGTTAGGTCCCTTAGTTCTAGTGAAGGGAAATCTTAATGCTACAGTATACAATGATGTTCTAGACGATTCTGTGCTTACAACTTTGTGGCAACAGTTTGGGGAAGGCCCTTTCCTGTTTCAGCATGACAATGCCCCTGTGCAAAAAGCAAAGTCCATACAGAAATGGTTTGTCAAGATCGGTGTGGAAGAACTTGACTGGCCTGCACAGAGCCCTGACCTCAACCCCATCAAATATCTTTGCGATGAATTGGAACGCCGACTCCGAGCCAGGCCTAATCGCCCAACATCAGTGCCCGACCTACCTCACTAATGCTGTTTGTTGCTGAATGGAAGCATATCCCTGCAGCAATGTTCCAACATCTAGTGGAAAGTCTTCCCTGAAGAGTGGAGGCTGGAATAGCAGCAAAGGGGGGGCCAACTCCATATTAATGGCCATGATTTTGGAATGAGATGTTCATAAATACTTTTGGTCATGTATTGTATCTACAGGACACAGTTCAAGGTTCACTCTGTATTGTGCCAACATCTAAAATAAAACCCTATTCCTTCGGGGCGCTGCGTCTAAAATAAAACCCTATTCCTTCGGGGCGCTGCGTCTAAAATAAAACCCTATTCCTTCGGGGCGCTGCGTCTAAAATAAAACCCTATTCCTTAGGGGCGCTGCGTCTAAAATAAAACCCTATTCCTTAGGGGCGCTGCGTCTAAAATAAAACCCTATTCCTTAGGGGCGCTGCGTCTAAAATAAAACCCTATTCCTTAGGGGTGCTGCGTCTAAAATAAAACCCTATTCCTTAGGGGTGCTGCGTCTAAAATAAAACCCTATTCCTTAGGGGTGCTGCGTCTAAAATAAAACCATATTCCTTAGGGGTGCTGCATCTAAAATAAAACCATATTCCTTATGGGTGCTGCATCTAAAATAAAACCCTATTCCTTAGGGGTGCTGCGTCTAAAATAAAACCCTATTCCTTAGGCGTGCTGCGTCTAAAATAAAACCCTATTCCTTAGGGGCGCTGCGTCTAAAATAAAACCCTATTCCTTAGGGGTGCTGCGTCTAAAATAAAACCCTATTCCTTAGGGGCGCTGCGTCTAAAATAAAACCCTATTCCTTAGGGGTGCTGCGTCTAAAATAAAACCCTATTCCTTAGGGGTGCTGCGTCTAAAATAAAACCCTATTCCTTAGGGGTGCTGCGTCTAAAATAAAACCCTATTCCTTAGGGGTGCTGCGTCTAAAATAAAACCCTATTCCTTAGGGGTGCTGCGTCTAAAATAAAACCATATTCCTTAGGGGTGCTGCATCTAAAATAAAACCCTATTCCTTAGGGGTGCTGCGTCTAAAATAAAACCCTATTCCTTAGGCGTGCTGCGTCTAAAATAAAACCCTATTCCTTAGGGGTGCTGCGTCTAAAATAAAACCCTATTCCTTAGGGGTGCTGCGTCTAAAATAAAACCCTATTCCTTAGGGGTGCTGCGTCTAAAATAAAACCATATTCCTTAGGGGTGCTGCGTCTAAAATAACCCTATTCCTTAGGGGTGCTGCTTCTAAAATAAAACCCTATTCCTTAGGGGTGCTGCGTCTAAAATAAAACCCTATTCCTTAGAGGCGCTGCATCTAAAATAAAACCCTATTCCTTATGGGTGCTGCGTCTAAAATAAAACCCTATTCCTTAGGGGTGCTGCGTCTAAAATAAAACCCTATTCCTTAGGCGTGCTGCGTCTAAAATAAAACCCTATTCCTTAGGGGTGCTGCGTCTAAAATAAAACCCTATTCCTTAGGGGTGCTGCGTCTAAAATAAAACCCTATTCCTTAGGGGCGCTGCGTCTAAAATAAAACCCTATTCCTTAGGGGTGCTGCGTCTAAAATAAAACCCTATTCCTTAGGGGTGCTGCGTCTAAAATAAAACCCTATTCCTTAGGGGTGCTGCGTCTAAAATAAAACCCTATTCCTTAGGGGTGCTGCGTCTAAAATAAAACCCTATTCCTTAGGGGTGCTGCATCTAAAATAAAACCATATTCCTTAGGGGTGCTGCATCTAAAATAAAACCCTATTCCTTAGGGGTGCTGCGTCTAAAATAAAACCCTATTCCTTAGGCGTGCTGCGTCTAAAATAAAACCCTATTCCTTAGGGGTGCTGCGTCTAAAATAAAACCCTATTCCTTAGGGGTGCTGCGTCTAAAATAAAACCCTATTCCTTAGGGGTGCTGCATCTAAAATAAAACCATATTCCTTAGGGGTGCTGCGTCTAAAATAACCCTATTCCTTAGGGGTGCTGCTTCTAAAATAAAACCCTATTCCTTAGGGGTGCTGCGTCTAAAATAAAACCCTATTCCTTAGAGGCGCTGCATCTAAAATAAAACCCTATTCCTTATGGGTGCTGCGTCTAAAATAAAACCCTATTCCTTAGGGGTGCTGCATCTAAAATAAAACCCTATTCCTTAGGGGCGCTGCGTCTAAAATAAAACCCTATTCCTTAGGGGTGCTGCGTCTAAAATAAAACCCTATTCCTTAGGGGCGCTGCATCTAAAATGACATACCTTTGGGTGGGTGTCATTTGAGATTGGCCTAGTATCTGAGGTCACTGTGTTGTAGGCTACCTGGGAAATCGTGTAGAGGCAGGTTGGGGTGACAGTGGTGTCCTATACAGATCATCACAGCATCAAAGATATGTTTCTCCTTCTCTCCCTTCTTGTTCTCTGTCTCCACATCCCACTGGCCCGAACGAGAGAAGTCGGGTCTTGGCTTCACCTGGAGGACTCTGATCTATCACACACACACACACACACACGTATGTTGTGTAACATATGCAATGTTCTAAATGCCTCACCTCCCTGAGTACAACCATGAAACTGTATAAATGATTACTGTGACTAGGAACTGAGCTCCTACCTGGAAGCGTATGTGCTTGGTGAGTTGGAAGTGTTCGGCATACATGCGGAAGTAGTCCATAATGAGGGAGTTGTGCATGTAGTTGGGGAAGTGGGCTGGGATGGGAAAATCAGAGAAACACATCATCTCCTTGGAGGTGTTGATGATGACAGAGTGGTAGATACTGGCCCTGTCAGCCTCTGGGTTCTCCTAAGGATGGAGAGAAGAATAGGTGTAAAAGGTCAGAAAAGGATTTTCCCACACTTTTTATGAGCAATTCAGACAAGGAGATGAAACCACTTTAGCCTATGGAGATGGAGAGAACATGAGGCCACTGTATCTAGAGCAGTGTTAATTTTGGCAGCTATTTTAATTATTGTTTTAGTGTTAGCCTTTATGGCTAAAATACCTTTTAATAGTAGCAGGGAAGACTTATTTTGCTACTGAGTCCAGCAACCAAAAACACGAGTCATTGCTAAAATATAACTTAAGTCAAAAGCACATCAAGTTCAGGGACAAGTGCATCGGGGCAGGGGAGAGCGCAACATCACTAACTGGGTTAGAGATTGAATTTAACACTGCTTACTGCATTGCCAAAGAGGAGATGGCCTTTACCAAATTCAGACCCATGTTACTCTCCCAGAAAATAATGGATTACAAATCTACCTGACATATGGAAACGAGGTGTCCTGCGCAAACATTATTGGCACCATCGAGAGCACTATCCGGGAAGAGGGTTAGTATTACCCGGGATCCTTGGGTTGTATCTACCCTAAGCCTTAACCCTAAGAGCAAGTTGATTTAATAGTTATATTCTCAATCAAAGAAATTGATTTGTTATTGTGAGAGGCGACTAGACATTTATTTCATTATCCAAGTATCAGCTCATAGTCAGCATGTTACTTTGTAACAACATAAATATTATTAGCTACATAGTTTTGTATTATTATTATTCTGTTAGCTGAACGCAGTTATGGATAACAGTTCAGTTTGCACTTTTAAATACAATAAAGATTGTTTTTAATCATCTATATACATTTCTTTGCTGTTGTACTTTTGAATAGAGTCAATGTTTGTTTTGTATATTACTTTGTACAAAAATAGTCACCTATGCAAATATGTTTGCAGTTGCACTTTTGAATAAAATGTATTTTTTTTATTGTAATGTCTTTCCCACTCTAGTGATGTGTTCTACAACATCAAGGTAACACCTGATAACAATTAGGAATGATAGGACAGTCATTTGCAGTACATTTTGTCTGGTGCTCCTTTCTTTTTGAAGTTAGTAGCAGCAATGCTACCCATTAAAAATGTTAATTTAGAGCACTGACTATAATCCTAATATTCAGCAAATAGCATGTTAAAACAACTGCACCCGCGGACCGTGATAGCGGCAACACAGACGAATAACAGCGCATATGGGAAAATAGAGCTTCTGATGTGATTAAAGCTAAAATAGCCTACATGAAAGTAAGAGAGAGTAAACATTATTGTTTCTAGTTTAGGTTAGTTACAATTTAAGTGTCTTGTCCTCACTGTGCATCAGTTCAAAAGATTACCGAGTGACTGAAGTGACCTCCCAGGAGCTGTGTGAGTCAGGGCAGATCAATTTACAGACCACGCAACTGAAAGACATTCATTCTGCCAATGAGAGGATTACATTAAATATTCTACAAAGGCTGGACAAAACAGATGTCATATTGAATGTCCATTAGTCACACTTGTAATTCTCATCGTCACAATTTTTTCCCGTTAACTAAAATGAAAACTAATGTGTTACAGCCATCGTTTTCTTCATGGCATCCCGTCTCATTGTCATCATTCGTTTTCGTCGGGGAAAATAGGATTACAGATATTTTTCGTCATAGTCAATGTTGACGAAATTAACACTGAGATGCAGTAGTCCGTCTTACCTTGAACCTCCACAGTCCCCCGATGTCATCACTGCTCTCGAAGCAGGTGGGCTCCAGACCCTCGTCCAGACAGCTCTTGATGCTGGTCAGACCTGAACTTCCCCCTCCAATCACACACACGCGCCGTGACATACCGTCTGTCTGCCTGTCTGTCTGCAGAGGCAGGGAAAGACACAGTATAACGCAAAACATTAGGGTTAGTAGCCTACAAAAAAAGACATGCTGTCCGTCTCCACAGGAAGGACAGAAGTAGAGAGGAGATTCGGTAACTCATGGAGGATAAATGGAAGTCGATACTGTATACAGACAAGATCTAAATCTATCCAAACTCTCCAATCAGTGGGGTGGGTGTGGCCGCTGGAGAGCTGCTTGTTTACCCGTCCTACAGCCCAGGCTACTATAGACGTTGCTGAGGATCTCAACTCTGTCCATATCAAAAGAGGCTGCTGGCAGGAGCTATAGGAGGACGGGTTCATTGTAATGGCTAGAATGGAATCAATGGAGCGGTATCAAACATATGGAAACCACATTTGACATTCCAGCCATTACAATGAGCCCATCCGCCTATAGCTCATTCCACCAGCCTCCCCCGGTCCATATATACATCTATACTGAGTTGAGCTGCGATTTGTGTAGGCGGAGTCTACCACCAACTACATGGAGTCGCTATCAGTCGACACAGGGCAATTCCATGGAATCAGAATGATGCTGAGACTTTTCATTTCAACAAACAAAACCAATGATTTAAAAGTTAAACAAACCATACAACTCTATGCACAAGGACTACTTGTAACAATGTACACATTTACTTGAAGAACAGTGCAGATGCCAAGCTTGGTAACAAAATTACAGTTTGTGCTGTCATTCTTTTACCAAATTTTGTATCTGCACTGTTCTTAAAGTAAAATGTTCTGTGAAAATTGATCAAAGTAGTCCTTGTGCATAAAGTTGTATGGTTTCCAACTGGGCACACACTGCTTGAATCAACATTGTTTCCACGTCATTTCATACATAAGTATTCAGACCTTTTACTCAGTACTTTGTAGAAGCACGGTCAGGTTGGATGGGGAGTGTCGCTGCACAGCTAGTTTCAGGTCTGTCTCCCAGTCCCTGACACTTACAAAAATCCCCAAAAGCATGATGTTGCCACCAACTTGCTTCACTGTAGGGATAGTATTGGCCAGGTTATGAAAGGTGCCTTGTTTCCTCCAGATGTGACGCTTGGCATTCAGGCCAAAGAGTTCAATCTTGGTTTCATCAGACCAGGGAATCTTTTTTCTCCTGGTCTGAAAGTCCTTTAGGTGTCTTTTGGCAAACTCCAAGCGGGCTGTCATGTGTCTTTTACTGAGGACTGGCTTCCGTCTGGCCACGCTACCATAAAGGCCTGATTGGTGGAGTGCTGCAGAGGTTCTCCCATCTCCATAGAGGAACTCTGGAGCTCTGTCAGAGTGACCATCATGTTCTTGGTCACCTCCCTGACCAAGGCCCTTCTCCCCCAATTGCTCACTTTTGCCAGGTCTAGGAAGAGTCTTGGTGGTTCAAAACTTCTTCCATTTAAGAATGATGGGGGCCACTGTGTTCTTGGGGACCTTCAATGCTGCAGACATTTTTTGGTATCCTTCCCCAGATCTGTGCCTTGGCACAATCCTGTCCCGGGGCTCTACGGACAATTCCTTCAACTTCATGGCTTGGTTTTTGCTCTGACATGCATTGTCAACTGTGGGACCTTTATGTAGACAGGTGTGTGCCTTTCCAAATCATGTCCAATCAATTGAATTTACTACAGGTGGCCTCCAATCAATTTGTAGAAACATCTCAAGGAAGATCAATGGAAACAGGATGCACCCGAGCTTAATTTCGAGTTTCATAGCAACGGGTCTGAATACTTATATAAATAAGGTATTTCTGTTTTTTATTTTTAATACATTTGCTAAGAATTTTAAAAACCTGTTTTCCGAATAGCAGGCAGGGGAAGCAAAACAGGGATTGCTTTGCAACGTTTGCAGTTTGCCACTGATTTATTCAAAACCACTCATTGTTGAATTCACAATTTCCTACTTGGTTTTATCTATAATTTCTCTTTATATGAGAAGGATTTGCCAGTAGATTGTCGACGTGATTCATGATGATGACTGCTTGTCTAGCTTTTTTAATATACATATATATATTTTAGCTAAGATTGAAAGTATGATGTATCAGTCCAATCAAAGTTATGGTGACAGAACACTGAGCCAATCACGGCTCAAATAGAGAAGATTACCAAAGCATACACTCTGTATTTTCTGCTGGCTGCCCCTCCTCCACAGAAAGCACTGAGCTAGGCTGAATCAGCTGCATTTTGGAGTTGCCTAAACAGGTGGGGCTCAAAACACCTGTCCTGAATGACAGGTCGCCACTAAGCATAAATAAAACAGCGCTACACTTTTTCATTTTCTAAACTCAGCAGAGAACATTCTCTCGCTCCATTCTGCTCAGCTCTAATCTTGAGGGGCGTGTCTTTAAAACATGCATCCAATCCCTTTGATCCCTTACATAACTAAACCAATCACATGCTTCAATGTGCAGAGGTTCACAGTACTGTGGCAAGATCAGGACAATAAACTTTTTTTCTATTGTATTATTGATTGTATGTTTGTTTATTCCATGTGTAACTCTGTTGTTGTTTGTGTCGCATTGCTTTGCTTTATCTTGGCCAGGTCGCAGTCTTGTTCTCAACTAGCCTACCTGGTTAAATAAAGGTGAGAATAAATGTATGTCTCATCCTCGCTTCCTTCTCAAATCCCATTGGATGAGAAAGTCAGAAGTCCCACTCCAAAGGTGAGTATGCAAAACATGTGACTTATTTTAGAAGGCATTGTTTTGAATTATAATGGCCCAACCAAAGCAAGCTGGGCGGGCGGGTTGTCTAGTTTGACACCTCTCAATTATTACAGTAGAGTTTTTGACCAGATGCGCCTACTCTCGACATGCTTCACTTCACTTGAAATTTGCATTACCAAAATAAATCGCTCCGCTAGCAAGGTTCTCGCCGTTCACTTCCCACAATCCCCTGCACATTCCTCCGTATGCACATGTTGAAAAATAATGGGTGCGGACCTTCGCCTGCTGAATGGCAAATATGCATAAAGATAGTGCAATTAAGATATGACGTCATCGTTTGAGCACTATCCAGACTTTTTAAACTATGGTTCAATAAATCAGCACAATCTACCTTTTTGAGATATGGACTATCCTGCTAGCATACAGTCCACTGCTCTGCCTGTCTCGTCCTTTCCACCCGCCTTGCTCTGCTTGCCCGCTCGCTTCTGGTGAGTGGAGTTCGTGTTGCAAGGCCCGGTGTATCGGTTGGGTGGAAATTCACTTAAGGACCAATGGAATGGTCTAAAACCCGAAACTCCGCTTACCCGAGGCACATGGCCATGCAAAACGATCTCCACCAGTTTTTCGCTTTAGTTGTTTGTGCCTGTTCTTCACACGCTTATTGCCATAGTTGAGGACATGTATTTCCATTGTTAGAGTCACTCGACTATCTTGTCAATATAATAAATAATATTTGGAATAGCTAGTTTTTGCTGTCTATTTTCCAAGAACCTGTTTGCGAAGTTATTATTAAAGTTATAACGCAAAATAAGACACTGTTATATTTACATTGTTCGGGATTCTTGGGAAGTCCCAAACCACATTGAAGTTGAAATGTAACATGGTTAAAGGGGCAGTCAGCAGTTGCTACATCCATTTTTGGACCTATTATATTAATTAAATGTATCAAATCGAATACAATTGTATTTGTCACATTCGCTGAATACAACAGGTGTAGTAGACCTTACACTGAAACATGTACTTACAAGCCCTTAACCAACAATGCAGTTACGAAAAATAAGTGTTAAAGTGTGTACTAAAATAAAGTGATGTAAAAATTACAGAAATAATAGAAAAATAGCAAATAATTAAAGAGCAACAATAAAATAACAGTAACTAGGCTATATACAGGGGATACCGGTTCAGAGTCAATGTGCGGGGGCACAAGTTAGTCGAGGTAATATGTACATGTAGGTATCAATATAACCATTGATTCTTGAAGAATATAACTTATGCCTCACTGTCCTACCACATCAGAACCCTAAATATAAGCTTGTATTACTCCAATGTCTGTAAACAAAGAACATGTAAAAGCCTCAAAATATGGTAAAACTAAAATTTTTACATCATGGATGGTCAACTCTTGCATTCATAGCGCTGGTCCCACCTGATCTCGCCTCCTGCCTGCCTTTCATAGTTGAGGACATGTATTTCCATTGTTAGAGCGGTCTCTCGACTATCTTGTTAATATAATAAAACATCTTTGGAATAGCTAGAACCTCCTTGCAAAATTATCGTTAACGTTATAACGCATAATAAGACACTTATATTTACATTGTTCTATTATTAAAGTATGACTTCGAATAAAACCGTGGTCATACCTCGTATTATCCCGAAAAAAAATCTGCAAATTGGAGTTCAGGAAACTTGCTTGTTGCAACACAAATCGTCAATAGTGTGACGACCCTGGGTTTATAAGCGCGGAAATCGATTCTGCCGCACAGTCGATAGCGCGCCGGACCTCGGGCTCGAAGGGCGAGGGTTCGAGATCTGCTCCCTGCTGTTTCATTACATTGGTGTCAGAAGTGATCGGACCTTGTATCCACGACAGTGCGTGGGCTTGGCCGGTGAGCGCGTTCCTGTAAGACGTAGAGCCGGAAGTTAGCGCGAGGAGCACTCTTCGCTTCTGCCGCGCGAGCATGCTTTTGCGGCACAGTCGGTAGCGCGCCGGACCTCGGGCTCGAAGGTCGAGGGTTCAAGACCTGCTACCTGCTGTTTCATTACAATATCTAATGTTGAACGCAGAGTCTAATGGCGTTTATATAATTAATTGGCAGAGTAACTTTACTTGTGTAAAGGTCCTTACCACATTGAAGTTGAAATGTAACATGGTAAAGGGACAATCAGCAGTTGCTACATCCAATTTTGGATTTATAAATTAATTATATGCATCAAATCGAATACAATTCTATTTGTCACATGCGCTGAATACAACAGGTGTAGTAGACCTTACAGTGAAACGTGTACTTACAAGCCCTTAACAAACAATGCAGATAAATAAAAACATTAAGAAAGTGTTTACTAAAATAAAGTAATGTAAAAATTACAGAAATAATAGAAAAATAACAAATAATTAAAGAGCAACAATAAAATAACAGTAACTAGGCTATATACAGGGGATACCGGTTCAGAGTCAATGTGCAGGGGCACAGATTATTCAAGGTAATATGTACATGTAGGTATCAATGTAACCATTGATTCTTGAATTATATAATTTATAAAGCCAACTGTCCTACCCCATCAGAACCCTAAATATAAGTTTGTTTAGCTGCCTCGCTTCTAGTCCTTAAACTTTGCAGTATTTTGTTTAATGTAAAATGTCTTACAAAATGTACAAGCATTTTAACCAAAGAACAGTGCTAGCTGCCTGTGCACTTGAATTAAAGGGTAACTACATAAATATATATATATATTTATTTATCCAAGACCTCAAAAGTGGTCTCCTGATGTGGTTTAAGCATAGTTCTAGTGATTGAATTTTCTATTAAAGTGTGACTTTGAGAGCAAAAACCTGAAGAAAAAAAAGAAACCTGTGAATTGATGACTCTTTTAGGCCTACTTACTATTAGCCTACATGCACAGTACAGTTTGGGTTGGCCTGACTGTGAAAAACCAATATGATATTTATCATTTTAGGTCATTCAGAGTACATGTTACCATTTCTCGTATAATTTTTCCACACGGGGCTCCTTTCCTTTGCCGGGCAGGCCGTTTGGGAAATGTTAAGCAAAATGACAGTATACCCACTTCTCCAGACACCACTTGCATTGGGTAAGTCGCTCTGGATAAGAGCGTCTGCTAAATGACTTAAATGTAAATGTAAATGTGTATAAGGTGGACTGACTGAGGCGGCCTGACTGACTTTATTTGAACTTGCATTCTCTTTATTAAAAGGGATACTGTAATCTGGGATTTTGGGAATGAAAGAGCCATTGAACACGCAGATTGGCATGTGCGTTTTTCTGTTGCTCATTAGAAAAACAAGATTTCAGTCTTGGAGTTGTTTCCTGGCCGATTCCGCATTGGTTAATAATGATTGTCCCCCATGAGACACTACAGACATGGAAGCCTATTTCACTTCCTCAAAATCCCCAGAATGAATCTAAGATGACTCAAGAAATCTGTAATTAATTTATGTTTTTGTAGAGGATGTTTTAGTTGCATACTTTTACATTTAAGGTGTTTGGTGCAGTATTTCTCAAGTAAAAAAATGTGTGACGTGTTGGTCGGTAGGTCTTTCTCACGGTCTATGCTATTCCATAGAGAGTAATCACCGCAGCTGTTCACCCCATGTTAGTGGGCAAATGGACATTGTCAAATCAAAACCCAACCTTCATTTGACACACACAGATGTTCCAAACTACATTTTAGATGAGATTGACTTTATCAAAAATTATCCTATTTACACTTTATAGTCAATTTTGACACTAGAATAAATGTTTGATTCATATCGATGCCACATAAGAAGTTTTGAAGGGATTTGTTGCTTTTTAAAAAGGTAGTCACACTTTAAGCTGTTTTTCTACCTACTCAAGAGTCAGATGAACTTATAAATACCATGTTTATAGCTCTGCATGCAGTGTGAAGGAAGTTAAAGGTAGTTTCACAAGCCAATGCCAACCAGCGTTAGCCAAAGACTGGAAGTCTATAGTTACAGTAACATACGCTAGTAACAAACATTTTAATGTAGGCCAATTGATAAAAGCTGGTGGGTAATGTGTCTCGGTAATTAATTCAACAAACTGCCCCAATCAATGCGTTTCAATAACTGTATTAATCAAACTATTTAATAGATGATAAAATATTCATATAAAATCATCTCCATTCATTGACAAATACTTATTTTCAACTCCTGCCAGGCCTACTTTACATGCAGGGGCTAAGGCAAGCTCTATTGCAGGGCATATCCCTGTTCATGGAGAGCTACCATCCTGCAGGTTTTCACTTAAACTTTTAATGTAGCACACCAGATTTAATTAGCTGGTTGATAAATTGAACCATGCTGCTTTCATAACCAAGTGGGAAGGTGGTAATTACCCGTTGTGAAGTCGTAAATATGAGGTGGGTACATTTACGTTTTGAACTGGGAAATACAAACATGGACGTCTTTAGAAGGCTTGTGATTGAGCAAAACAGTCACTTTCTGCCCATAAAAAGTATATCCAGAGCTGATTTCACTTTCTAAATCAAAATAAATAACAGAAAGAATTGTGTATCAACAATTTGTATTTAGTTCTTACCATGAATAACAACTGCTGAAGATGCTGCCAGGCTTGTAGTCTTTTTGTTGACAGTGATATCAGAGGTGGGAAACTCAAAGCACAGTAATGAGACAAGTTTCCCACTACTAATTACCAGTTGGAGGGCCATTGAACTGGATTTTTCCCAGTTGTTTGTGGTAAATATTACCGCCTTCCCACTTGGTCATGAACGCAGCATCGGGTTAGTTACAACTGGGGCTGGTGCGAAAACATACGAGGGCAGCTCTCCAGAAACAGGGTTTGATAGCCATGCTTTATTGCATTCTCTTGTAATTTTTCTCTAATAAGACAGCACAATGGTCTTAGTCTACAGTAGTTGTCTTTCACACACTTAGCCTACCCCCTGCTCTTATGGGCCCATTGCAACCAACAGGCAGAACTTAACACGCAGTTGTATGTTAGCACTTGATGCTACTAAATGGGAAATTACATGCACCTAAGTGTTAAGACAAACTTGCTTTCAACCAAAAACCCACAAGATTAAACCCACAGATCAGTTGATCTCATGTTGTTACCGTGTCAAACAAGTCTGATACCAAACATCTGCATCTTGGCTATCTACTCCCGTCCCCAATGAAGTATCCAACTATAAGGATCATTCCAAATCAGAAGGCTGGTAAATAATGTAAAATGCATATTGTAAGAATATTAGGGCTGCCAAACTATAAAAACATGTAATTGAGTTAATCGCAAGATTTCCTATGATTAATCACGATTAATGGAAAACTCAGAAATTGCTCAAATTAAGCTGTGATTTAAGATGTTTTATTCAAAAGTAACGGTTAGCAAAATCAGGTAGATTGATAAAGCACACTTTCTTTAACCTCAATTTCATCTTGTTTTGACATCGCATTGTTGTTTTTAGCTGTATAGATTGTTTTCAGTGTATTTTGTGCGCTTTTAGACTATTTGATTAACCACAATAAAAATAAATGTGAGCACTAAAATTACAAAAACGTAATTTGAATTAACTGAATAACTCTTACAGCCCTAAAGAGTAAAGTATTATATATTCATATAAACATACCAATATAACTAGAATATAATTTGTGTCATGTGAAAAACCTTGATTAGACTATAATGATTGGCTTGATTTTGTTACACATTAGATGTGGACGGTTTAGGGATATTTTAGCCATACTTAATTACACAAGTAATAATTCATGAATTACATAATTTGTAAATTAATAAGTAATGAGTGCACCAACATGAGTTTCCCCTTCATATAACCTATATTGCCACAGTATAATTGCGGTCTTAAACAAGAAATTACTATTGTAGTTGTACTGAATGATTATCAAATAGTTAAATCACCCCTTAGTCAGCCGATTACCAGGTTTTATTTCTACCAAAGATAATACCCTGCAGAGTGTGAACATGTTGGGAGGAAACAGGACTAACTTAACATCAACCTCACACGTAGCTCTGCTTTTTGGGAGCAGCAAATTTGGAAGCAATTGAGATCAGCTGTATGGGTGATGTTAACATGTATTGATGGTTTAACAAGAGATCACCTGGAGATAAAATGGTGGCCAACAGTGGTTGCAATAGACCCAGTGTTCATTTCCACCCCCACATGGTCTCAGATGGACTGTACAGCTTATAGAGGAGGCCTGTGGGATGTGAGAGGAGTGATGAGAGACTGTGTCTAGTATAGAGGGTTAGTAGGAGAACAGCGCCAGACAGGGTCAATGTCAGTCTCAGACTACAGGAGGCTCTGGTTCTGCTCTCTGGTTGTGCAGCCATCCTGGTCCTGAATGGCTGGGCTACTCGTTCCCACTGGGTGAGGATAGCCTGGCGGGCCCCGTCCCACTTCCCTGGCCCTCTCAGACGGTACTGGTACGGAGTGCAGGGCCCCAGCAGCACACGAAGCCCCACACCAGGCTCCCTCAGCAGCAGCCCTAGGAGGTTGGGTCGAACCCCTAACTCCTCTGCCATGGAGTCCAGGTAGGGGATATGGTCCACCTGGAGAGGGTGACGCTCCAAACAGGCAAACCTGGAGGGAGAGGGAGACGTACACAGGTGAATAGTTTTACCTATTAGCAAAATAATGATGGGAGTGTAATAACGCATGGTTGTTGTCCCACCTGTTTTGCAAGGTGCTGGTGTCTCTCTTTATGTCCTGCAGCATAGCTTCTTCAGAGGGCAGAGTTAGTAACCCTGGAGCAAGAAATGATGTATTCACACATTAATAATGACAACAACCTCAAAGCTTCAATCACTCGCATTCAAATACACTAGTCAACCCAACAACTTCAGACACAGAGCTGGACAATTCAGGAAAAGGGGAGTTAATGAGTTAGTTTTTACCTTTAAAGACCCGGGTGGCCCAGCGGGCCTGCATCTCAGCCAGAGGGTTGATGGCTCCCAGGTTACAGACGAAGCCCACTACAGCCAGACTGGGCCGGGCAAGCCCAGGGGGGAACACATTACGGTACAGAGACAGGTGGTGACTGCTATTAGCTAGCAGACCCGAAGGCAGGAAGGGAAAGTCATAGTTGTAGCCGGTGGCAAACACCACAACATCCACCTAGGAAGGTGAGGTAAGGTAGAGAGAGGGGAGGTGAGAAGGGAGGAGGTGAGTGTGTGTGTGTGTAACAGTATAACTTTAGACCGTCCCCTCGCCCATACCCGGACGCAAACCAGGGACCCTCTGCACACATTAACAACAGTCACCCACGAGGCATCGTTACCCATCACTCCACAAAAGCCGCGGCTCTTGCAGAGCAAGGGGAACTACTACTTCAAGGTCTCAGAGCAAGTGACGTCACCGATTGAAACACTATTTAGCGCACACCACTGCTAACTAAGCTAGCCGTTTCACATCCGTTACACTCACCCCCCTTTTGACCTCATCCTTTTTCCGCAGCAACCAGTGATCCGAGTCAACAGCATCAACAGTATAACTTTAGACTGTCCCCTCGCCCATACCCGGGCGCAAACCAGGGACCCTCTGCCACATTAACAACAGTCACCCACGAAGCATCGTTACCCATCACTCCACAAAAGCATCGTTACCCATCACTCCACAAAAGCCGCGGCTCTTGCAGAGCAAGGGGAACTACTACTTCAAGGTCTCAGAGCAAGTGACGTCACCGATTGAAACGCTATTTAGCGCGCACCACCGCTAACTAAGCTAGCCGTTTCACATCCATTGTGTGTGTGTGTGTGTACCTTGTCCACAACACTGCCGTCCTCAAATGCCACACTGGAGCCTCTGATCTCCCTGATGTTAGGTTTGATCAGAACACGACCAGAGATGATTCGACCAGGCAGGTCATCATTCACCACCGGGATCTGGGCAAAGAACCTGAAATAGATGGATCGGTCAGCCAGCCAGCCAGCCAGCCAGCCAGTCAAATATGTATAGAGCATACCCATGTTTTGGCTGTAGGCCGTACAGTCTGTGGTCAAAGCTCTGGTTCAGATTCTTCTCCATCATCCAGGTAATCCAGGAGGGGAAGAGCTTCTGCAGCAGTTTGTCCAATCGTGAAGTGCCCACCAGGTCACCTGGCAAGCCCCCTGCCCCCACCCTGCTGACCACCCATGCCCCCTTCCGTGTGCTGAGGTACACCTGTAGACCAGGAGAGGAAGGGTTAATGATCTTTGTTAGAGGTGGCCTAGTTTCATTATACACCGACGATATCTTACATTGTTTAGATAAAGTCTCTCAATACCTCCCAAACGCCTTGAAGATCATAGACAGATTCAGCACCATCTCAAGTTATAAAATAAATCTAACCAAATCTGCCTCTCAAGACCCCAATGGAGGACTCCATCTCTACTTATGGAATCACAATAGTTTTCCATTTTAATATTTAGGAATAAATATATTTCCTTCCATAGATAAAACAATTTCTAGAAACTTCAACAGAACAATCAAGTCAATACGACCTCAGACTAAAATCCCAGTTGCGTTAATTGCCACTGATTAATTTCTGTGCAGTGCCTTCAGAAAGTATTCACACCCAATGACTTTTTCCACAATTTGTTGTGTTACAGCCTGAATTTAAAATGTATTCAATTGATGAGTTGTCACTGGCCTACACACAATACCCCATAATGTCAAAGTGGAAATTCTAATTAAATACAAATGAAAAGCTGAAATGTCTCTTGAGTCATTAAGTATTCAATCCCTTTGTTATGGCAAGCTTAAATAAGTTCAGGAGTAAAAAGTTGCTTAACAAGTCACATAAGTTGCATGAACTCATTGTGTGTGCAATAATAGTGTTTAACATGATTTTTGAATGACTAACTCATCTTTGTACCCCACACATACAAATAATTGTAAGGTCCCCCAGTCAAGCAGTGAATTTCAACCACAGATTCAATCACAAAGACCAGAGGTTTTCCAATGCCTCGCAACGTTCTTGACACTAACCAGTCAGGCTTCAAGACGGTTCACTCAACCAAGACTGTTCTTCTCTGTGTCAGAGGCTCTGTGCACTGCCAAAGCTGACTCTCCTCTGTTCTCATCCTCCTAGATGTATCTGCTGCCTTTGACACCATGAACTATCAGATCCTCCTCTCCACCCTCTCAGGCTCTGCACACTCTTGGATTGCATCCTACCTAGCAGGCCACTCTTACCAGGTGACGTGGAGAGGATCTACGTCTGCACCACACACACTTGTGTCCTCCAGGGCTCTGTTCTAGGCCCTCTCCTCTTCTCTCTACACACCAAGTCACTCAGTTCTGTCATTCCTCACTCGGCTCGGTCATGGTATCTCCGATCATTGCTATGCGGATGACACTCAACTACTTTTTCCTTCCCCCCTTCTGGCACCCAGGTGTTAACACGCATACCTCCGTGCCTGGCAGATATCTCAACTTGGATGATGTCGGCCCAACACCTCAAGCTCAGCAAGACTGAACTGCTCTTCCTCCCAGCAAAGGCCTTCCTACTCAAAGATCTCCCCATCATGGTTGAAAACAGTGTCACCCTCCCATAGTGCAAAGAATCTTGGCGTGACCCTGTCGTTCTCTGCAAACATCAAAAGCAACGACCCGCTCCTGCAGGTTCATTCTCTACATTATCCATAGAGTACAACCTTTCCTCACGCAGGAAGCGGCACAGGTCCTAATCCAGACACTTGTACTCTTCCGTCTGAAATACTGCAACTCGCTGTTGGCTGGGCTCCCTGCTTGTGCCATCAAACCCCTGTAACTTATCCAGAACGCAGCAGCCCGCCTGGTTTTCAACCTTCCCAAGTTCTATCATGTCACTCAGCTCCTCTGCACATTCCACTGGCTTACAGTTGAAGCTTGCATCCACTACAAGACCATGGAGCTCACCTATGGAACAGCAAGAGGGGAAGGTTGCTCTAACCCTACACCCCAAACCGAGCACTCCGTTCTGCCACCTCTAGTCTATTGACCCTCCCATCCCTACGGGAGGGCAGTTCCCGCTCATCCCAGTCCCACCCCAATGGTGGAACCAGCCTCCCCCTGAAGCTAGAACAGCAGAGTCCCTGACCATCTTCCAAAAACATCTGAAACCTTACCTCTTCAATAAGTATGTTAAATAATCCTCCTCCTCACCTCGACCCTTCTAGCGCTGACTCTACTGACAGCCATATTGAGGAAAAATGTACTTTCTATGCCTGTGATATGTGGTTGTCCCACCTAGATATCTGAAGATGAGTGCACTAACTAAGTCACTCTGGATAAGTGTCTGCTAAATGACTAAATTGTAAATGTAAAATGCAAAGAAAACGCACAGGGATTTCACCAGGAGTCCAATGGTGACTTTAAAACAGTTCAATTTTAAATGGCTGTGATAGAAGAAAACAACATTGTCACTCCACAATACTAACCTAATTGACAGAATGTAAAGGAAGCCAGTACAAAATAAAACATATTTCAAACCATGCATCCTGTTTGCAACAAGGCACTAAAGTAATAGTGCAAGAAATGTGAAAACCAATTCACTTTTTGTCCTGAATACAAAGTGTTATGTTTGGGGCAAGTCCAATGCAACACATTACTAAGTACCATTCTCCATATGTTCAAGCATAGTGGTGGCTGCATCATGTTATGGGTATGCTTGTAATAGTTAAGGACTGGGGAGTTTCGGGATAAAGCAGAAATTGAATGGAGCTAAGCAGAGTCAAAATTCTAGAGAAAAACCTAGTTCGGTCTGCTTTCCACACAACCCTGCTAGATGAATTCACCTTTCAGCACAACAATAACTTAAAAGGCCAAATATACATTGGAGTTGCTTACCAAGGTTCCTAAATTTCAGAGTTACAGCTTTGACTTAAATCTACTTGAAAATCTATGTCAACACCTGAAAATGGTTGTCTAGTAATGATCAACAATCAATTCGACAGAGCTTGAAGAATGTTTTAAATAATAAATGGTAAAATGTCACACAATCCAGGTGTGGAAAGCTCTTAAAGAGACTTACCCAGAAAGACATTTCAATAAATGTGCAGAGAGAAATTGTAAACATGGTTCCCTTTGTCATTATGGGGTATTGTGTGTAGATTGGTGAGAAAAAAAAAAACATATTTAATCCATTTTGAATTTAGGCTGTAACACCCCCAACATGTGGGATAAGTATCCGTGCATGGATACTTTCTGAAGGTACTGTTGTTCAAATGCTTCCCTTGTCTCCCCCTTCTGGCTATTGGGGGAAAATAATGCATAGTAGGTTTCTAAATGTACATGACAAGCAAGGTAAGTGATCCCGGGTTAAAATTAACAAACTTACAAAGAGGGAAAGACGTAGGAGGACTATCCGTACTAAACTTTAAAATTGTATTTCCAGGCAGGCTGGGTCCATCGACTCATGCAGTTTACGCCAAATCCTGACTCTGCCATCAGCGTGATGCAACAGGAACCGGGATTCGTCAGACTAGGCAATGTTTTTCAACTCTTCAATTGTCCAGTGTTGGTGATTGTATGCATTGAACTGCTGCTTCTTGTTTTTAGCTGACAGGAGTGGATCCCGGTGTTGTCGTCCGCTGCAATAATCCATCCATGACATGGATTGGCGAGTTGTGCCTCCTCGAGATGCCGTTCTGCATACCACTGTTGTACTGTACCATTATATGTGTCTGTTAGCTTAGGAAAGCAAATTAATGCCAAAATCTGTGCAATGTTGTGCGTAATTTTTCCAACATAATGACACTTATTTGGAGTCTGTGGCTCAAGTGGTTTGAAAGTGCGAATATTCGTCGAATACCTCAGCTAACAGGCTGAGGTAAAGACAGTTTCAAGTTGGATATTCGATGGATATTCGCACTTTCAAACCTCAATAGCTTTCAAACCACTTGAGCAACAGACTCCAAATAAGTGTCATTATGTTGGAAGAAATTGCGCACATTGCACAGGTCTTATTTTCACGATTTGGACATGAATTCACTTTCCTAAGCTAATAAACATGTGTAAACGTGAGCAGCATTTTGTATTCCTAGCCGAATTAGTTAGGGAGTGTAAACTTTTTTTTTTAACATTCAAATTTCAATAGCTTGAACTTGACTCAAACAAGGTCCAGAATGTCCACTGACTGCCCTTCTATATATTGCACACCCTTAAGTTTGTCCATTTTCATCTCAAGATTATACATGAATTTTTCCAAATGTAAAATTTCAATAGCTCCTTGGTCATGTGACCTACTGACCTCAAACAAGGTTCAGAATGTCTACTGACTATGCCTTCATATTGCACACTGATGTTTGTCTACTTTCATCTCATGCTATTAGACTTAAATATGTAAGCTTTGCAGGCCTTCATTTCACATGGGCGTTAAACTTCTTTTTTTAAGTTAAAAGATAGTTATTGCGAGGCTGGAACATTTGTTACATGGACACTGAAAAGACCCACAAATGGCTTTATGTGGAATGGATCAAGGACAGGAGAGGTGTTCGAACAGAGGTGCTTAAAGGAAGGAGCTCAGGCAGGCCTCATGAAAAACAATGTTTCATATGCTCTTTTTAATCACAGTAATAGGCAGTGATGTTAGTCAGAGTGAGCTTGATAAGGTGAAATAATTATTTTCATAGCACCACTTTCATATACTGTACATTAAGACTAATCCTTCTACGTTGAGTATTAGAACGCAGTTTCCATAACCTGATAATGACTTGATATTTGAGTGCATTCACAACAAGCCACCTGCAGACAACGTACAAAATGCAATAGTGCATTTGAGGGTTGGTTTTTCTGATGAAAATAATGATTTGATGCACAGCCTACTATTTCTAACCGTCTTTTGGAAGTAAAATCCTTTTTCCAAAATTAATTTAGGTACATTTTTGTGAAGAGGTATGAGGGTTGTGATATGGGTCATTTAATAGTAAAATCTTTTAAGTGATCAAAACATTTCTATATTGCTTCCCCAGTATCTGCATGAACCATCAGGCCAAGTGTTTTTGGTTGACCCTGCTGGACAGAAAGAGGGGGAATCGGAAACACGCTGCATTCAAATTCAGGTCTTAGTTATTCCATTGTACTGGATCTAATACATATTAGCATTTGACATACATTCATAAGTGTAATAACTTTTCAGGACATAGTGTGAAAAACAATCTTGGCTGCTGGCTCTGTCACTTTCAGCCATGCGCAGACCAGACTGAAAGGGGAAGGGTAGCTCTTGACTTGAACCACAGGGGTTCTCTGTAAAGAGAGTAATCCAAAAGGCACAGGCACACCCCTTGACCTGTATGTATTCTCTCCTGATTGGCTCTGTGGTGCACAGTCTGGCAGTCTGACTAAAGTGTCAGAGGTATGAGGAGAGACATCCTCCTTTGTATTTATGGAAACAAATATTTCATAACACTTTGGACCCTATTATTGGACAGTTAGAAGACAATGCATCAATGCAAAAAAAAAAAGTATTACTAATTACTGTCCATGAGTAACCTCAACCTTGTGGGTCTATGGGTGTTTTGGCCAATAAAGTGCCAACTCAATTCTACCAGTGACGAGTCTCTCATGCCCCTATGAACAGGGACACAGGGCAATAGTTTTTCATCTAAACCAGCCCTTTTTTACTAGAGTACACTAACCCCTAATTGGGGCTCTTTTCTTGACACATAGTAGCAGTTTACCAGATAAGTCAAGAAGAACAAAAAGTAGATTGTTGTAAGGGTGTATTACATCCTGTGCTGGCCCCATTGTCATATCCATTCTGGATTCTGAGAGGTAAAATCAGAGCTGAAAAATGCCTCTATGTATGTGAATACATTTTCCGCCAAGACAGAACTGCCAAAGGGGGTGGAGTTGGAATCTACTACAGAGTTCTATCATGCTATCCAGGTCTGAGCCCAAACAGTTTGAGCTTCTACTTTTAAAAATCCACCTTTCCAGAAATAAGTCTCTCACGATTGCCGCTTGTTACAGACCCCCCTCAGCCCCCAGCTGCGCCCTGGACACCATTTGTGAATTAATTGCCCCCCATTTATCTTCAGAGTTGGTAATGTTAGGTGACCTAAACTTGGACATGCTTAACACCCCGGCCATCCTACAATCTAAGCTAGATGCCCTCAATCTCACCCAAATGATCATGGAACCTACCAGGTTCAACCCCAAATCCGTAAACTCGGGCACCCTCATAGATATCATCCAGACCAATCTGCCCTCCAAATACACCTCTGCTGTCTTCAACCAGGATCTCAGCCATCACTGCCTCATTGCCTGCATTCGTAATGGGTCCACAGTCAAACGACCACCCCTCATCATAGTCAAACGATCCCTAAAACACTTCAGCGAGCAGGCCTTTCTAAATCGACCTGTCCCGGGTATCCTGGAAAGATATTGACCTCATTCCGTCAGTAGAGGTTGCCTGGTTATTCTTTAAAAGTGCTTTCCTCACCATCTTTTAAATAAGCATGCCCCATTCAAACATTTTAGATATAGTCCTTGGTTTACTCCAGACCTGACTGCCCTTGACCAGCACAAAAACATCCTGTGGTGTACTGCATTAGCATTGCATAGCCCTTGCGATATGCAACCTTTCAGGGAAGTTAGGAACTTATCAGCAGACTCAACAGCCTTGGATTCTCAAATGACTGCCTCGCCTGGTTCACCAACTACTTCTCAGATAGAGTTCAGTGTGTCAAATCGGAGGGCCTGTTGTCCGGACCTCTGGCAGTCTATGGGGGTGCCACAGGGTTCAATTCTCAGGTTGACTCTTTTCTCTGTATACATCAATGATGTCGCTCTTGCGGCTGGTGATTCTCTGATCCACTTCTATGCAGACAACACCATTCTGTATACTTCTGGCCCTTATTTGGACAATGTTAACTAACCCTACAACTCTCCTTCCGTGGTCTCCAACTGCTCTTAAATGCAAGTAAAACTAAATGCATGCTCTTCAACTGATCGCTACCTGCCCGCCCGCCTAGCATCTCTACTCTGGACGGTTCTGACTTAGAATATGTGGACAACTACAAATACCTAGGTGTCTGGTTGGACTAAACTCTCCTTCCAGACTCAAGCATCTCCAATCCAATATTAAATCTAGAATAGTCTTCCTGTTGCACAACAAAGCATCCAAACATACCCTCGCAAAACTGACTATCCTACCGATCCTTGACTTCGGTGATGTCATTTACAAAATAGCCTCCAACTACTCAGCAAATTGGATGCAGTCTATCACAGTGCCATCCATTTCGTCACCAACGCCCCATATACTACCCACCACTGCAACCTGTATGCTCTCGTTGGCTGGCCCTCGGTTCATATTCCTCGCCAAAACCACTGGCTCCAGGTCATCTATAATTCTTTGCTAAGTAAAGCCCCGCCTTATCTCAGCTCACTGGTCACCATAGCAGCACCCACCCATAGCACTCGCTCCAGCAGGTATATTTCACCGGTCACCCCCAAAACCAATTCCTCCTTAGGCTGCCTTTCCTTCCAGTTCTCTGCTGCCAATGACTGGAACAAATTGCAAAAATCACTGAAGCTGGAGACTCATATCTCCCTCACTATCTTTAAGCATCAGCTAGAGCAGCTTACAGATAATTGCACCTGTACATAGCCCATCTGTAAATAGCCCATCCAACTACCTCATCCCCATATTGTTATTTATTTAATGTATTATTTTGCTCCTTTGCACCCCAGTAGCTCTACTTGCACATTCATCTGCTGCACATCTATCACGCCAGTGTTTATTTGCAAAATTGTAATTATTTCACCACTACGGCCTATTTATTGCCTTACCTCATTTGCACAAACTGTATATAGTTTTCTATTGTGTTATTAACTGTACGTTTATTCTATGTGTAACTCTGTGTTGTTGTTTGCCATACTGCTTTGCTTCATCTTGGCCAGGTCACAGTTGTAAATGAGTACTTGTTCTCAACTTATATCCTTCCTGTTGGGCCCTGTCCGGGGGTGTCCTCGGATGGGGCCACAGTGTCTCCTGACCCCTCCTGTCTCAGCCTCCAGTATTTATGCTGCAGTAGTTTGTGTCGGGGGACTAGGGTCAGTTTGTTATATCTGGAGTACTTCTCCTGTCCTATTCGGTGTCCTGTGTGAATCTAAGTGTGCGTTCTCTAATTCTCTCCTTCTCTTTCTTTCTCTCTCTCCCTCTCTCGGAGGACCTGAGCCCTAGGACCATGCCCCATGACTACCTGACATGATGACTCCTTGCTGTCCCCAGTCCACCTGGCCGTGCTGCTGCTCCAGTTTCAACTGTTCTGCCTTCTTATTATTCGAACATGCTGGTCATTTATGAACATTTGAACATCTTGGCCATGTTCTGTTATAATCTCCACCTGGCATAGCCAGAAGAGGACTGGCCACCCCACATAGCCTGGTTCCTCTCTAGGTTTCTTCCTAGGTTTTGGCCTTTCTAGGGAGTTTTTCCTAGCCACCGTGCTTCTACACCTGCATTGCTTGCTGTTTGGGGTTTTAGGCTGGGTTTCTGTACAGCACTTTGAGATATCAGCTGATGTACGAAGGGCAATATAAATACATTTGATTTGATTACCTGGTTGAATAAAGGTGAAATAAATAAATACTGTATGTGGGAATGTCTTATGTCCATCCTACATGTAGTGTTGGTACATGGAATATTCCTCAACTGCATATATCATAAATTGCAAATAGAAGTATTATGTTCAACAACTGACATTGTCAGATACTATTTTGACAAACACACTTTGGTGCTTACAATTCATTCTCTATTGTCATAGATTTGGTGGGCACTGTCATCTGTGATCTTTGTGATATGACTTTCTTTAAGCACGTACTGATGAAACTGTCACTTCATTATTTTTTCTTAAAGTCTACAAACGCTCTACATTTATTCACTCTGATAGGGTTGGATCCTATATGCTACTTTTATTATTGTCCTGTAAATGGTTCAGTGCCTATAATTTAAGCTGTGTGTGTGTGTAAAATGGGGCATAAAGGAAGTTACCTCTACTACTAAATTACTAGATTATAGTGATAAGGAAAACAGCCTACAAATTTGGCCTGTGTATTCATTTGCCTCTAACTAATCATAATTACATTATTTTTACATAAAAAAAGAGAATAGTTCAAAATGAGAAGATCCTGCCATGGAAAAGATGACTGGGTGGACATTAAGTGGAAAGGAGGTGAAATAACTCACCATGCAGCAGGACACCTTTAGCTGTGGGGTCTTCGTAAAGCAGGTTTGATAGTTATATTTTCAATAATGAATGGTTAGCTGTTGTGACAATTAGGTCAAAAACTCTTATATTTTGGTGTAGATGGCCAAGAAAGTTGCACAGAACTTCCAACATCCCCTCCCAAATTGACATGGAACCTTCAAAAACACATGGAGCAACTGAAAATAATCTTTTGACAACAGTGACGGCATGTAAGACAATTTATGATATAACACAATGGATGGCTAATTCGTCATACTACATTGATATTATTTATAACGTGTTACACTTTTTGTTTTAGATTGAATGTTTTGCGGTGGTTCCATGCGCTGTAACTAGGAATGAAGACGAAATTGTTAAACAGAGTAAAGAACACAAACTGAAGTGCAGTCTGTTGTTGAAAATGTACGCTATACCCCATCCACACTGAAGAGGCTCTGACATGTACATCAACCAGGGATAATGTAAGCTATACCCCATCCACACTGAAGAGGCTCTGACATGTACATCAACCAGGGATAATGTATGCTATACCCCATCCACACTGAAGAGGCTCTGACATGTACATCAACCAGGGATAATGTACGCTATACCCCATCCACACTGAAGAGGCTCTGACATGTACATCAACCAGGGATAATGTATGCTATACCCCATCCACACTGAAGAGGCTCTGAAATGTACATCAACCAGGGATAATGTACGCTATACCCCATCCACACTGAAGAGGCTCTGACATGTACATCAACCAGGGATAATGTACGCTATACCCCATCCACACTGAAGAGGCTCTGACATGTACATCAACCAGGGATAATGTACGCTATACCCCATCCACACTGAAGAGGCTCTGACATGTACATCAACCAGGGATAATGTATGCTATACCCCATCCACACTGAAGAGGCTCTGACATGTACATCAACCAGGGATAATGTATGCTATACCCCATCCACACTGAAGAGGCTCTGAAATGTACATCAACCAGGGATAATGTACGCTATACCCCATCCACACTGAAGAGGCTCTGACATGTACATCAACCAGGGATAATGTACGCTATACCCCATCCACACTGAAGAGGCTCTGACATGTACATCAACCAGGGATAATGTATGCTATACCCCATCCACACTGAAGAGGCTCTGACATGTACATCAACCAGGGATAATGTATGCTATACCCCATCCACACTGAAGAGGCTCTGACATGTACATCAACCAGGGATAATGTATGCTATACCCCATCCACACTGAAGAGGCTCTGACATGTACATCAACCAGGGATAATGTATGCTGTACCCCATCCACACTGAAGAGGCTCTGACATGTACATCAACCAGGGATAATGTATGCTATACCCCATCCACACTGAAGAGGCTCTGACATGTACATCAACCAGGGATAATGTATGCTATACCCCATCCACACTGAAGAGGCTCTGACATGTACATCAACCAGGGTTAATGTATGCTGTACCCCATCCACACTGAAGAGGCTCTGACATGTACATCAACCAGGGATAATGTATGCTGTACCCCATCCACACTGAAGAGGCTCTGACATGTACATCAACCAGGGATAATGTATGCTATACCCCATCCACACTGAAGAGGCTCTGACATGTACATCAACCAGGGATAATGTACGCTATACCCCATCCACACTGAAGAGGCTCTGACATGTACATCAACCAGGGATAATGTATGCTATACCCCATCCACACTGAAGAGGCTCTGACATGTACATCAACCCGGGATAAAAGAGAAAGTTAACTTCAATTAAGTATGAAACATTTCAGTGTCTGTTGACATGTTGGAAAAGATTAAATATAATATGTCAATATTATATTTTTATTCATTGATATACTGGCCACCATTACTGTGGTTACATGTTCAGTATATGTATTGACCAGCAAACCCACTGCAGCCTACCACACTAGCTCACTCTCCATCCCTGCTTTGGACAATTAATAGCATGTACTTTGCCCTTTATGGTTGATATTAACGACGAAAGGAGATATAATCTGTCTCTCTCCTATTGTGTACCGCTGTTAAAAATAAAAGAAACAGGGAAAATAAGTACTGAGAACTACCAATTATTATAGATAAATATTAAAGGGTAAACACAACACTGGACTGAACCCCCTAATTGTCAAACTAATATTAAATGTACAACATAGAAGAGACATAACTAAAGGTTATGCAATATGGGTGTATATCCACTGCACGCTTCAGAGGTGTGTAATTGACATGACCAAGGAGCTATTGAAATTTAAAACATTGAAAAATGTACGTACACAAGAGTGTGCAATATAGAAGGGTACATTCTGCACCATGTTCGAAGTCAGTAGGTCACATGACCAAGGAGGAGAAAAATTAATGTAAAAATGTGAGATGAAAATTGACAAACTAAAGGGTGTGCAATGTGAAGGCCCACTGAGTGGACATTCTGAACCTTGTTTGAAGTCACATGACCAAGGAGCTATTGAAATTGTACTTTTTTTTTTTTTTTATGTAAAATGTTGTGACATGAAAATGGACAAACTAAAGGGTGTGCAATATAGAAGGGTAGTCCATGGACATTCTGAACCTTGTTTGAGTGCAGTAGGTCATATGAAAAATTT
Source organism: Oncorhynchus keta (assembly GCF_023373465.1). NCBI lineage: Eukaryota > Metazoa > Chordata > Actinopteri > Salmoniformes > Salmonidae > Oncorhynchus > Oncorhynchus keta. Next base: position 68,891,190 of record NC_068421.1, on the reverse strand, counting down.
AAATAAATCATTTGAAATAGTGCGAGATGCAAATAAAAAAAAAATAAGTGTGTGTCTATGCGATCGGGTTAGCTAGAACCAGTTTTTAAAGTTTTAGGAGTAATGGTTAAATAGCTATTGAAATTAGAAAAATGTGATTTGTCACTATGTTGACGGTCCCTAACTGCTGTTGGTGGACGTAAGGAAAACTAAAAGGCGAATATCCAACCTGAAACTGTCTTTACCTCTTTTTTAAAAAATTGTTCACAGACTATTTAACACAGGAAATGTTTTACGATGAAATTGTCCCCATATGATGTGGGAGTGCATGCAGTTAAATGCTGCTGGGACAAAGTTACAAAATTAATTTTGAAGTGCATGAATTTAAATATGAAATGTTTTGCATTTACTATGTTACTTAACAATGATAGCTCCGTACAGAGCTGCTGCAATAAAGATGTTGACTCTCAGATGGCAATCACCTCACTCTTTCCCAATGGATACGGTTACCATTAGAATTATTGACAGCGAGAACGAATGGTGCTAAAGATTGCTTAGTCTCTTCCTGTTCATGATAGCTAGGAGTTTTGCAGAGAAATACTTCCAGAAGAATCAGAGGATTTCCCACTCACCTGCTCCGCTACTCTGCTGGCATCCACAGCGATGTCACCTCCAGAATTCCCGATCCCGACCACCACCACCCTCTTCCCCTGCAGCCCCTCAGCACTGCGATATTCCCAACTATGTAAGTACCTGCCCTCAAACTCCTCTATACCTGGGTGGATAAGAAAAACAAATGATAAATAATGATACACTATCATGGTAATTGATTAATGATGATAATCAAGCATATTATTCAAATTACAAGTTGTGAGGGCTATGACTGGAATATACACATGATGATGTATGTAAGAAGGATGTGAGTCTATATATCTCCAGTGATAGTAGCATATAAAATGGACAATACAATGTCACCGGGGACTATGATAGCGACAGAGAGTTGACAGTTACCTGGGAAGTCTTTGAGAGGCAGGTGTGGTTGTGTAAAGTGACCGGTGCAGACCATCACAGCATCAAAGACCTGAGACTCCCTCTGACCTTCTGTCCTCTCTGTCTCCACCTCCCACTGGCCCGATACTGGGAAGTCTGGCCTCTGTCGCACACTCACCACAGTGGTCTGACACACACAGGTAGACAGGCAGACATGCACGCACACACCACAAAATGAATCATTATTTACCATTGAAAGGGATCATAACATAAGATGTGACTGAATAAACATCAACTTCCTTCCTTCATGCCCCCTGACCTGGAAGACGATGTGCTTGAAGAGGTCAAAGGTCTCAGCGTAAAGTCGTAGGTAGATCAGCAGCTGGGAGTGGTGCATGTTGTTGGGCAGGTGAGCTGGAGGAGGGAAGTCGCTGTATGACATCATTTCCTTGGAGCTGTTGATGATGACTGACTGGTAGATGTTGGCCCTGCCTGGGTCTGGATGCTCCTAAAGGACAAGGACACAGACTAAGGATATGCGCCAATAGACACACAACTTATAACACCTGGCAAGTTTATTTGGTAAATATTTTCCTAACTCTTCTTGAACTGCACTGTTGGTTAAGGGCTTGTAAGTAAGCAGTTCACGGTAAGGTCAACACTTGTTGTATTCTGCGCATGTGACAAAGTTTGATTTGAAGGGCGCATCCAAATGGTTACGACTGTTATCCTCCTTACGGCCCATTAACAAACAAACAACTTTGTTAAATATGATTTACCTTTGTCAAAACTATTAATTAAATGTTAATTCTATGTTGACGAAAATTATTTCAAAAATATAAACGTTTGTTTTCACATAGTATAAGCACTCGGAAGCGGACATTATTTAGCATTAGTATTCTCAGAGAATGACTGGCGGTGTTAGCTAGCTCGCTTTGTGACAAAATATTGCAAATATCGTAATGTTATCTATACAGAAAACATTTTGAACACGGTTTTAGTTTTCATTGATATTCTGTGTCTAACATTGCCATTCAAGCATTGATCTTTGATTAGGATACAGCCTAAGTATAACGACCATTTGATACAGTCTAATATGCTAACTAGCTATCACCGTCAATCATTCTCTATGAGAATGCTAACTGACGTCAGCTTCCGAGTGCTTATATTACGTTAAAACAAACTTTCACATTTTTTCAATAATTTTCCTAAACAAATCTTTCAAATTCTGTGCAAGTTTCGACCAACTTAATTAATATTTAATTAAGTTTTGCTTGTTTGTGAATGGGCTGGAAGTAGAACAATCACGTTCGATCAGGAACGTGTCATCACTAGTTACCACAACGACAAAGTCATAAACCCTGCCTATTTCTACAATCTCTTCTAAAAATTGTATTTTAAACCTAACCGCCGTAACACTAACCACACTGCTAACCTTTAGCCTAACCGTAAACTTAAATTATGACCAGAAAGCACATTTGTTTTCATTCATGTTTTCTTTGTGGGTGTGATAACTAGTGGAAACCCAGGAACTAGGTCAAGTGAGCAGGGCATCATAAGGTGAATAGACCCCTTCTAAATGTGTCCAATGCATTAGATATTGGAACAAATCCTGGGTAATCTATGATGCATACACTTTAGATATTGAAACAGAGCCAGTGTCATTTATATTGGATATTGAAATCTCCAGCAGTAGTGGGCAATCCCAAAACTCCATATAGGTACACTCACAACACACACACGCACGTATGCACACACACAGAGTAGATTAGTGTTGATCAGGCATCAGGTTCCTCACCCAGTCCACTCACCTTAAACCTCCACAGCCCTCCGATGTCTTCACTGCTCTCAAAGCAGGTGGGCTCCAGACCCTCATCCAGACAGCTCTTGATGCTGGTCAGACCTGAGGGACCTGCCCCAATCACTGCTACTGTACGCACCATGATGGAACTACAGAGAGAGAGAGAGAGAGCGAGCAATGTTTGTACCATTGGAATAACTACAACTAATTTACAATATCACACTCACCTGGAGAAAGACTGACAGTGGTGTAAATCACGTCATAATTTCCTCAAAGTTTGTACCGACAGATGTAGCTTATTGAATAGCCTCAAACACCAAGTTAGGCATACTTCATTTCAAAATGCATTATCATGAATGATGACTCATGTCCAAACTGCATCTGCATGCCATTCATTTGATCTCAATCAGTTTCATGGATGGGAATATGCATTTAGCTATTCTTGAATTACTCTTTCGTGAGTGATTTAGAGCAGATGGCATTAAACTATTAGACTTTCTTGTATTTTGTTTCAATCAAAGCATATGTGACCGACCGGCTCCAAACCGGTCTTATATAGAAACATTTGGACCAGTCTTTTACATTGGATAAAAGTAGAGATTCAGAGCTCCAACATGCTATATCACACACTACAGTTGAGGAACAATGGGAAAGTCATTTTGGTTTGATAGTTGATAAACTTGTAAACTTTTTTTTTGTTGTAAAATGGCCTTTGAATGTTTCGGTACTACTATTGAAGAGCCTTCTACAATCATTCAGCATCGTTCACACCCTCTTAAGCTTTAGCACCGCGCCCACCTCTAAGGGTTGAGCAGAGCGTTCTGTACGAACAGAAGTCAAGCACCCTTGCTAACTACTTCCAGACACAAATGACATAACATCTCACTGAACATTACTGAACATTACTCGTCCTAGCAAAGCTTGTTAGGCTGTTATGTTATCTAGAGCGTTGGTGACTGCAACTGTGCTGTCAGATTGTCAGTTCGTAATTCAAAACGTGTGGCTTTCGGAAAGTTCAACGCGCACTCCGGACACTCTGGCCGATGAGTAGGATTGATCCAAATGTTCTGGCCTCACAACGGCAGTAATAAACAAAGACATGTAAAAAATAAAAAAAAGTCTACGTAGAAATCTCAGTATATCACAAACATATGTCTGTCTGTAGGTGGAGGTCCGTCAATCAGGGATTCAGTTCAGTTTGTGGTTCAGCGCATTGTTCCTTGGTGCTTCTGAGTCCCCCCTCTCGCTCTGTTTCCACACCTAAGCTTACTGGCCAACATTGGCTAGCTTGCTAACTACTTCCAGACACATGAGAGAACACCCCACTCTGACCATTACTTGCCCTAGCAGAGCTGGTTATGTTGTTTTGATGTTATCCAGAGTGTTGGTGACTAACTTTGCTGCAAATATCCTAAGCAGGGCTACAGCATCTTCCAGAGGCGGTCAGGCTCCTTGGGCTTTTCAGTGGCCACTCTGGTTTTGGAATCTTTGGCAGAATGGTGTCACATATCATTCTGGGTTCCACTGCGCAAGAGGGGGTCCGTGGAGTTGTATGAACATCAATGCAGACGCAGTGAATTTGGATCATAGATACCGTTGGTGTGAGAAAGTTAATCTGTTTAAACCCCGTCACACTCCGCCGAGCTGCAGATTTTTCCCCCACAATCTTATTGGCCAAACTTGTCAAGCCTGACAGGCCTCCGCAGTACACACACACACACATAGCCTACAGTTCTTCATAAATCTCGCCACTGTCAGAGAAAAGACACTGCCACTTACCTACCTTTAGGCTGCTATACATATTTATTTGGTTTGCCATTCAGCATGGGATTTTATTGGCAATTAAATATAATTTATCAAAATAAATTTTCCCAAAATAGTTTTACCAGCTCCGAAAAAGTGAGGGAGCACCACTAGCCCACGCTCCGGCAGCACTACACTCCTGGACACTAGGAAACCTGCACATGCAGGAGAGGATCATTGCCAGACCAGATCAGTGCCTGATTGGTTAGTGGGAATGGCACCGTTTCTGGAGGATGGTCACGAAAATTGTCCAGCTAAGAAATAAAGTTTATGACCCCTTGACCATAGGCCCTGGTGGGGCAGTGGAGTGGACTGAGGTGTGAAATGGGGAATTCAAGGCTTTTTTCCCCATTTGTTTTATTTTAACCATATTTTGCATTTCTCTGAAAACACTATTTCTTTAAAACTTCACAGATTGGATTTAAAATCCAAACACCATTGTCAATCAATGATTGGCTTAGCAACTCACAGCTATTTACAGCGCATTCAGAAAGTATTCAGACCCCTTCTCTTTTTTCTACATTTTGTTACATTAGCCTTATTCTAAAATGGATTGAATTGTTTTTCCTCAATCTGCACATTATACCCCATAATGACAAAGCAAAAACAGGTTTTTATACAGTCGCTGAAATATCACATTTCTATAAGTTTTAGACCCGTTGCTATGAGACTCAGGTGCATCCTGTTTCCACAGTAGCCTTCATCATTCTTAATTGGAAGAATTTTAGAACCACCAAGACTCTTCCTAGAGCTGTCCGCCCGGCCAAACTGAGCAATCGGGGGAGAAGGGCCCCGATCAGGGAGGTGACCAAAGAACACGATGGTCAATCTGATAGAGCTCCAGAGTTCTGCAGTGGAGATGGTTGTCCTTCTGGAAGGTTCTCCCATCTATGCAGCACTCCACCAATCAGGCCTTTATGATAGAGTGGCCAGACGGAAGTCACTCCTCAGTAAAAGGCACATAACAGCCTGCTTGGAGTTTACAAAAGGCCCCTAGAGGAATCTCAGACCATGAGAAACAATATTCTATGGTCTGATGAAACCATGATTGAACTCTTTAGCCTGAATACCAAGTGTCACATCTGGAGGATGGCACCATTCCTACGGTGAGGCATGGTGGTGGCAGCATCATGCTGTCGGGATGTTTTTTCAGCAGCAGGGATGGGAAAATAGTCAGGATCGAGGCAAAGATGACCAGAACAAAGTACAGAGAGATCCTTGATGAAAACCTGCTCCAGAGCGCTCAGGACCTCAGACTGGGGAAGGTTCTCCTTCCAACAGGACAACGACACTAAGCACAGCCAAGACAACGCAGGAGTGGCGTCGAGACAAGTCTCTGAATGGCCCAGCCAGAGCCCGGACTTGAACCCGATCCAACCTGACAGACCTTGAGAGGATCTGCAGAGAAGAAATGGGAGAAACTCCCCAAATACAAGGGTGCCAAGCTTGTAGCGTCATACCCAAGAATACTCGGCTGTAATCACTGTCAAAAGTGCTTTAACAAAGTACTGAGTAAAGGGTCTGAATAGTTATGTAAATGTGATATAGAAATTTGCAAACATTTCTAAAAACCTGTTTTTGCATTGTCATTATTGAGTATTGTGTGTAGATTGATGAGGGGTGGAAACTATTAAGTCCATTTTTGAACAAGGCTGTAAAATAACAAAATGTGGAAAAAGTCAAGGTGTCTGAATACTTTCCGAATGCACTGTGAGTTTGAGTCAGTCTATACTGTAACTTCACATTAATCTATATATTTTCGGGGGACAAAATGGCGCCGTAGAGAGAACACGGTGTTTCAGCGAGCTCTCGTGGCATTCGTAAATTTATATTCTTACATTAATCTCCTAGCTTGAAAAAGTGGTAGAATTGGCGAAATAAGTTACCATATAATGAGTCTTGACGACTATTTCGCAAAAATCTCCGACAACATGCCCAATAGAACTACTAAGAAGTCGACCAAAACCACCACCCCTGTGGATGTGCATGAGGAGCTAGCTAACGTTAGCGAAGCTAACACCATTGCGGACCCAGGCACAATGGACCTGATAATTCAAAAGATGACTGATAGCATCGATCACTTTAGTAATGTTAAGATAAGAACGGTCTTGGAAGCAATAGCAAGCCATTCAGCTGAAATACAGAGCGTTGTGAAACGTGTTGTTGAGGCGGAAGGAAGGATTGCTGCAGTGGAAACTTCAACTACATCTATGGACGCTAAGATAAAAGCACTTGAGAAACAGGTGCGCGAAATGGCGGAGCACATTGACGACTTGGATAATCGAGGACGCAGATGCAATATTCGTGTCGTGGGACTCCCGGAAAATTTTGAAGAGACACGTTCAGTAAAATTCTTTGAGGAATGGATCCCTGGCTACCTACAAATGGACACTAAGGCTGCTCGTGTGAAGCTGGACAGAGCCCATCGCTCTCAAGCACCGATACCGGGCCCCAATCAACGCCCACGGCCGGTGGTTATAAAGTTCCACAACTTCACCGACAAGCAGCGCGTCATGGATGCGGCTAGAAACATCGGCTCTGTTGGTAGTCAACATAAAGGTCCAAAGGTCTCATTCTTCAATGATTACTCCACAGCGGTTGTACGAAGACGCAAAGCGTTTGATGAGGCGAAGGCTCGACTCAGGAGAATGAAGATGGACTACGCACTGTTGTACCCGGCCACATTGAAGATTATGGTCAACGGATCACCTAAAAAGCTCTACACACCTGAAGAGGCTGCTGTGTTCATTGACTCTCTCGGGTAAATAACTTTAACCTGCACCTCCACAGCATTGAATAACTTTGCTTATTTTTGGTTGAATCTGATCATGAAACAGTGGTGTGAGTCCTCACGTACTCCGGCTCAGTAATATTCGTATCTTTATTATTTTTCTTGCTAAAGTAATAGCCGCTATAGCTCAGGCTGAGATATGTGTGAATCTATATCGGTGCCCAGGCTTTGTTTTAGGTGGAAGAGCCTCAATCTTCTTCTATTGATTTTATTTTCCATATATATAAAGGATGAGGCTATTGAGCGGCAATGCGGACTTAAGAGTCTACATTGGAGAGTTGAAATCCCCTGCATGTTAGCTAGTGGGAAAACCCCCTTTTGGATTTTTACATGTTTAATTTTTGGGTTTAGTATAGTTCGAGTTCATATCGTTTGTTTATGCTTAGTGAGATAGAGGAGAGTTCAACACATGGAAAAAGGTACCACCCCACTTTTACAGTAGGATTCAGTCTGGATATTGAATGGTCAAGATACAATGGCAGATAACAGACGTACGTGGAACATTAGAGGGAGCCATAACCCCATTAAGAGGAAGAAAGTATCGTCTTTTTTTTCAAAAGACAATATTGATATTGCCCTGTTGCAAGAAACCCATTTGGATGATAAGGAGCACCTGAAATTACAACAAGGAGGGTTTGGTCAAGTGTTTTTCTCATCATTTACATCCAGAAGTAGAGGTGTAGCAATTCAGGTGAAAAATAACTTCCCACTTAAGGTCTTGAATTGTGTGAAAGATAAATTTGGTCGCTTTGTTATAATTAAATGGTACTTTACAAGGGCAGAACATTTCCATAATGAATATTTACTTCCCCCCTGCTCACCCCCCTGATTTCCTCACTAAGGCATTTCTAGACTTTTCAGAATTAAACTCAGACACTGCAGTGGTTGGAGGAGATTTTAACTGCTTGTTGAACCCCCTTATTGATAAGTTTCCCAGTGGTATAGCTTCACTCTCTCCTCAAGCTAAGTCACTTAAAGTTATTTGTGATGATCTGGGGTATGCGGATGTCTGGAGAGCTTTCCATCCCTCCAATAGAGAGTTCACTTTTTTCTCTGCACCTCATGGATGTCAGACTAGAATAGATTATTTTTTTATGCCCAAGACGTCTTTGCAGTCCGTTTTATCTGCTAGGATAGGAAGCATAGTCATATCTGATCATGCTGAGGTGATCCTGGACATAAAACTCAACGGGGCATTCAATCGGTCAAGACATTGGAGGTTGAGCACAACCATTCTTAAAGACCATACATTCACATCATATTTTATAACAGAGTTTAAAGCATTTTTCTCTATTAACTCTCAATCAACAGATAACCCCTCGCTCCTTTGGGAGACCTGTAAAGCGTATGCCAGGGGTCTGATTATGTCATACACAGCTACTAAGAGACGGAAAAAGCGGGAAAAGCAAAAATGTTAGAGGGTGAATTAGGAACTAAAGAGAAGGACTACATTAAAACGCCCACTCCTGCCCTATTAAAGGAAATATCAGTCATTAGATCAACGTTAGACTCTCTCCTAACACAGGACGCTGAAAAGAAAATGAGATTTGTCAGGCAAAAGCTATATGAACATGGCGATAAGCCAGGAAAGTACTTGGCATACCTAGCTAAAAAGAGGGCTGACTCTCAGTCAATTGCTACTATTACTGATTCTGATGGTAATCATTTATATGAAAATAAATTGATAAGTGACTCATTTAAGAAATTTTATACAAACCTTTATGCCTCAGAACTGCCAAAGGATGCACCCAAATTAATGGAGAACTTCTTTGGTAAGATTGAGCTCCCTACTATCTCCGAAGAACAGAGGTCCCTCCTTAATGCCCCTATTACCAAGGAAGAGATAATGTTCGCAATTAAGAATCTGCAAAATGGTAAGGCCCCAGGACCAGACGGGTTTTGTAGTGAGTTCTATAAAGAGTTCCATGGCCTGATCCTTGAGCCATTGTGTGATATGTTTAACCACTCATTTTCAAATGACCAACTCCCTCAAACGCTGAGAGAAGCCAACATTTCACTTATTCTCAAAAAGGGAAAATGTCCAGAGTCTTGTTCCTCGTACAGACCAATTTCCCTTCTGAATGTGGATAGAAAATTGCTTTCTAAAATTCTAGCCACAAGATTAGAGGACTCATTGCCACTAATTGTGAAAGGAGACCAAACTGGCTTCATTAGGGGCCGTAAGTCATGCAACAACGTCAGGCGGCTTCTTAATGTAATTCAAGCCTACCAACAAAGTGCTGTGGATGGTCTTGTGCTCTCCCTAGATGCTGAGAAAGCATTTGATCGTGTGGAGTGGTCTTACCTATTATTTGCTCTAAATAAATTTGGTCTGGGGGACAACTTTATAAAATGGGTGAAAGTTTTATATGATGATCTTCAGGCTGCTGTCCTTACTAATGGGCTACGGTCAAATAGCTTCTCTATACACAGAGGTACCAAACAGGGCTGTCCTTTATCCCCCCTCTTTGCACTCGTTATGGAACCACTGGCCGAGGCCATCAGGGTAACGTCTGCTATACAGGGGCTGCTCATTGGAGATGTTCACCATAAAATAAGCTTGTATGCTGATGATGTCCTGATATTCATCTCTAGTCCCGAGACTTCAATTACATCTCTTATTAATATTATTGAATTATTCAGCGGATTCTCAGGCGACAAGATTAACCTTACTAAGTCAGAGGCTATGCCACTTGGTAGCCTGCATTCTGTACCTAATACTTCTCCCCCCTTCCCTTTTAAATGGTCTCCCTCAGGTTTCATGTATCTGGGTATATTTGTAACTCCTAAATTCCAGCTAATGTACAAAGCCAATTTTGTTCCTTTGTTTGATACAGTAAGACAGGATCTGGAGCGCTGGAACTCTCTCCCCATTTCTTGGTTGGGTAGAATATCCCTCTTGAAAATGAACGTTTTACCTAGACTACTTTACCCAATCCAAATGATCCCAGTATTACTCTCCAATAAGGTAATAAAGGATGTAAATGGATGGCTAAGTTCCTTTATATGGAGTAAACGCAAGCAAAGACTTAAGATGGCAATATTGCAGCTGCCAAGTGCTATGGGCGGCTTGGACCTGCCCAATATCAAGTTCTATCAATGGTGTGCCCACCTTTGTTATATTTCTGACTGGATCACAAATGATGACTCCTCTATTTGGTTAGACATTGAGACTTCTCTTTCAAAATACCCCTTACAGGATATTTTATTTTTCAGAAGTTTCAAGTCTGTAGAAGGACACTGCAATAATCCAGTTACACTTAACACACTCAAAGTATGGAGGTCAGTTCAACGCTTCCTGGGAAGGTCCAAACTAACCTCTGCTCTTACCCCAATTCTTAACAACCCAGATTTCAGCCCAAGATTGCTGGATGCTGGCTTTAACTTATGGCTTAATAAGGGCATACGCAGGCTAAACGACTTATTCGCTGATAAGATTTTGTCGTCATTTGAGCAGATGGTCGAGAAATATCGACTCCCAAAGCAGGACTTTTTCCGCTTCCTACAAGTAAGACATTATATTCTGGAGAGCACCACCTTAATTGGTAACCCTGATGTGGCTGTCATTGAAAGAATGCTTTTTTTCCCCACAAAGGAAAATGTCTGTAAGTCTGTTTTATGATACTTTAAGGTCCTTTTCTGCTGTCAACACACAGAGGGTGAAACAAGTGTGGGAGAAAGAATTGTATGTTACTATTGACGAAGAGATGTGGGAGGACATTTGGAGATATGCAAAAACAATATCTATATGTAATCGTACGAGAGCAATCCAATAAAGAATAATACACAGATTGCATATATCCCCAAATCGCAGACATGCTTTTAGCCCCACTCCCTCTTCCCATCAGTGTCTTAAATGCAAAACTGATACAGGCACCCTAACACATTGTTTATGGTCATGTACCAAAATACAAAGATACTGGTCTGGTGTCCTTCTGTAGCTCAGTTGGTAGAGCATGGCGCTTGTAACGCCAGGGTAGTGGGTTCGATCCCCGGGACCACCCATACGTAGAATGTATGCACACATGACTGTAAGTCGCTTTGGATAAAAGCGTCTGCTAAATGGCATATATTTATTTTATATTTTATTTATTTAAATTGAAAAGATCCTAGGGGTTGATCTAGAATTGGACCCAGTTTCTTTACTGTTAGGTCTCCCTAGTAGGCATGTTACTTCTGTCTGTAAAAGGAGGCTTTACAACATCCTTACCTTCGCAGCGAGGAAAAACATCCTTTTACAGTGGATTAGTGATAAGGTTCCTTCTATTAAAGACTGGCATAAGATACTATTTGAATGGGTGCCTCTGGAATATCTGACAAGTACATTGCATTCTAAAACAGACCAGTTCTACAAAGTATGGGAACCTTATCTAAATTATCTAGAACCTGAGGTATCAGCTATTATGCTGCAAGGATTCTCTTAGAATGGCGGGGATCTATGTATTTCAGAACTACACTGTACGTTCCATGTGTGGAACCTAACCTCTTGGTTTAAACTGAGCTTTTTTGTTTAATTTCTGTTTGTAAGTTTGTTTAAAATGTATGTATTGAGAGACGCAATGATGGTGATGGGGTGAGAAGCACAGAGCGGGAAGAGGAAAATGGTGTGCGTATGTATGGGTGTGTATATGTGTGTGCGTGCGTGTATGTATGCATATGTGTGTGCATATGCATGGGTATATGTATATGTGTGTATGTATGTGTATGTATGTATGTGTATATATATATGCACGTAGATATGGGTAAGTGGGGGCTGTTTTTATTTTTGTTCTGTGTGCTTTGTCTCTGTTGTATCTCTTAATATGGGTGAAAATTGTGAAATTTCAATAAAAATACTGTTACAAAAAAATCTATATATTTTCCCCTTTGATCAATGGATGTACACCTCAAACGAAATGCTATCTACAGAGAGAAGCAGCAGTTATGTGGATGTGAACTTTGGTCTGAGGGCATGAGGCAGTGGGAGAGCAGGGGATGGTAAGGGGCAATTCAGTACATATTACTGAATACTTTAAAGGGCTTTTTTCTATGAAGAACCCATTTATCAGGGTTAGTTATCAGAATCTTTGCTTTAATCCTCTAAAAAGGTTCTTCCTTGAACTCTCTATGAAAGGTACAAAGCCATATTTGCATATTTACCAGTGTACCTTTCGAGTGATCTCGGTGGCCTTGTGGTTAGAGTGTCCACCCTGAGATTGGAAGGTTCAGAGTTCATTCCTTGACTGAGTCATACCAAAGACAGTAAAAATGGGACCCTCTGCTTGGCACTTAGCTATAGATAGATTGGGGGGGGGGGTGGTGTAAGGCCCTGTGCCAAGGGGGTGTATGTGTACATCGCGCTACAGAAACAGGAGATTGGCTCCTGCTCATATGAGCTGTTCCAGGCTCGCACAAGCCAAGGGTACTTAACTTTTGAGTGAATTGTAGAGTTACTGTGTTTGTTAGTGACAGAGACATGGTTGTTGCATTCAATGGCCTTCACCAAGTGAGACCCTAAATGAATTGTCATTAAAACTTCTTAGGGCCGAGATCCCGCTATAACAGGATCGATATGACAACAGCCAGTGAAAGTGCAGGGCGCCAAATTCAAAACCAGAAATCCCATAATTAAAATTCCTCAAACATAGAAGTATTTCACACCATTTAAGATACACTTCTTGTTAATCCCACCAGTGTCCAATTTCAAATAGGCTTTACGGCGAAAGCACCACAAATTATTATGTTAGGTCAGAGCCAAGTCACAGAAAAACAGCCATTTTTCCAGTCAGAGAGGAGTCACAAAAATCAGAAATAGAGATAATCACTAACCTTTGATGATCATCAGATGACACCCATAGGACTTCATGTTACACAATACATGTATGTTTTGTTCGATAAAGTTCATATTTATATAAAAATAATCTCCGTATACATTGGCACGTGATGTTCAGTAGTTCCAAAAACATCTGGTGATTTTGCAGAGAGCCACACCAATTTACAGAAATACTCATTATAAATGTTGATGAAAATACAAGTGTTATGCATGGAACTTTAGACACACTTCTCCTTAATGCAACTGCTGTGTCAGATTTCAAAAAAGCTTTACGAAAAAAGCAAACCATGCTATAATCTGAGTACGGTGCTCAGAGACCAAACAAGCCAAAAAGATATCCGCCATATTGTGCAGTCAACATTAGTCAGAAATAGCATTGTAAATATTCACTTACCTTTGATGATCTTCATCAGAATGCACTCCCAGGAATCCCAGTTCCACAATAAATGTTTGTTTTGTTCGATAATGTTCATCATTTATGTCCAAATAGCTACTTTTGTTAGGATTTGTTTATAAAATGCGCTAAGTCACGAAGCACATTCACTAGGAGCAGACAAAATATCAAAACGTTCCATTACAGTCCTTAGAAACATGTCAAACGATGTATAGAATCAATCTTTAGGATGTTAACATAAATCTTCAATAATGTTCCAACCGGAGAATTCCTTTGTCTGTAGAAATGCAATGGAACGCGAGCTACCTCTCACGTGAACGAGCGTCACGAGCTCAAAGCATTCTGCCAGACCTCTGACTCATTCCCCTCTCATTCACCCCACTTTACAGTAGAAGCATCAAACTAGGTTCTAAAGACTGACATCTAGTGGAAGCCTTAGGAAGTGCAACACGACCAATATCCCACTGTATCTTCAATAGGCAAAGAGTTGAAAAACTACAAACCTCGGATTTCCCACTTCCTGGTTGGATTTTTTCTCAGGTTTTTGCCGGCCACGTGAGTTCTGTTATACACATACATCATTCAAACAGTTTTAGAAACTTCAGAGTGTTTTCTATCCAAATAAGCATATATTAGCAACTGGGACTGAGTAGCAGGCAGTTCACTCTGGGCACCTTATTCAGCAAAGCTACTAAATACTCCCCCCAGCCATAAGAAGTTCAACTCTTTATGATAATACATGACATATATTATAATGCCTAACTTTGACGGTCTAGTTTTACCCAAACGCACTGGTCAAAACTCCTGGTTTGCAGGCCACATCAGACATGCAAGTCACATTATGCTCACTTGCAAGTGATGTTTTTTTTGCTATTGGAATTCCAGAGTGAGGATACCCAACAATTGGAACGTTTAACCCCCACACAACCTGCAGTTGAAATGACTGCAAAGGTAGGGAGTATTTAGAAATGAGACTACTTAAACCAGCTAAACTGGAACAACCATCTCAGTAACAGGGTTCAATAAATCCAACTACTCACAGATAGGAATAGTTTAGAAACATGCATGTTACTGTTTGTTTGAGAAGCATAAGATGAATCAATGTCGCTGTCAAGCACAGATATTGAAACAAATGATTCAAAAATCAACCTCCAGAAGTTTGATAATGATGGGTGTGTTTGAGTATTTCTAAGTGTGTTACTCTACACAGAGTAACAATGACCCAATCACATTCAACTCTGGGTATTAACACCAACACTGGGGTTATTTTACACCACTTAATTTAACTAATTTATTTAGTTAAATTAAGTTATTTATTATTTAACTTAATTTAACTAATTTAGCTAATTTGTTTTGCAAGGAGGAATGGGAAAACATTTCAGTCTCTCGATGTGCAAAACTGATAGAGACATACCCCAAGCGACTTACAGCTGTAATCGCAGCAAAAGGTGGTGCTACAAAGTATTAACTTAAGGGGGCTGAATAATTTTGCACGCCCAATTTTTCCATTTTTGATTTGTTAAAAAAGTTTGAAATATCCAATAAATGTCGTTCCACTTCATGATTGTGTCCCACGTGTTGTTGATTCTTCACAAAAAAATACAGTTTTATATCTTTATGTTTGAAGCCTGAAATGTGGCAAAAGGTCACAAAGTTCATACTTTTTGAAAGAATACTTTCGCAAGGCACTGTATGTATGTATGTATGTATGTATGTATGTATGTATGTATGTATGTATGTATGTATGTATGTATGTAATGTATGGTGCCTTGCGAAAGTATTTGGCCCCCTTGAACTTTGACCTTTTGCCACATTTCAGGCTTCATATTTTTTGTAAAAACAGAACATTTGCTATCTAACAGTCTCCTCATTGAAAACGTCTGAAGTTCTTCAAAGGTAAATTATTTTATTTGAATTATTTTCTGTTTTTTGTGGAAAATGTTGCATGCTGAAATAGAGGCATCCTATGCTAGGCTAATACTGTTACACAAATGCTTGTTTAGCTATGGTTCAAAAGCATATTTTGAAAATCTGAGATGACAGTGTTGTTAACAAAAGGCTAATAATAATAAATGTCGTTCCACTTCATGATTGTGTCCCACTTGTTGTTGATTCTTCACAAAAATATACAGTTTTTTATCTTTATGTTTGAAGCCTGAAATGTGGCAAAAGGTCGCAAAGTTCAAGAGGGCCGAATACTTTCGCAAGGCACCATACATACATACATACATACATACATACATACATACATACATACATACATACATACATACATACATACATACATACATACATACCACTGCCAAGACAGAGAGGGGAAATAAAGAGTGCGAGAGAGAGAAACCCACTGGGCACACGCTGGTTGAATAAATGTTTCCACGTCATTTCAATGAAATTACATTGAAACAACTAGGAATAGACATTGAATTGACTTCTGTGCCCAGTGGGAAGAGAAGGACAGGGAGGGTCTAGGGTAACAAAAATGTTGATGTGAGCCAAAGAGAACGGAACATGGCAGAGAGCCAAAACACATATTTCCTGGAAATCCTATAGAGCATGGGAACGATCACTGTAAAGCTGCTCAACTCTCAGTAACACAGCATGATAAGAGATGTTCCACGAATAGAGTGCCTTTATTTTACACTCAATTTAACAGCTGGATCACGTACATCTACGCTTTAACTTAACCTCTCTGGTACAAGCACCTCGA
Source organism: Oncorhynchus keta (assembly GCF_023373465.1). Classification (NCBI taxonomy): domain Eukaryota; kingdom Metazoa; phylum Chordata; class Actinopteri; order Salmoniformes; family Salmonidae; genus Oncorhynchus; species Oncorhynchus keta. The sequence continues at coordinate 68,874,910 of NC_068421.1, read as the reverse complement.
CAACAGCCAGTGAAATTGCAGGGCGCCAAATTCAAAACAGAAATCCCATAATTAAAATTCCTTAAACATACAAGTATTTTACACCATTTTAAAAATACACTTCTTGTAAATCCAGCCACAGTGTCCGATTTCAAATAGGCTTTACCGCGAAAGCTCAACAAACGATTATGTTAGGTCAGCACAGAAAACCATACAGCCATTTTCCAGCCAAGGCTAGGGCTCACAAAAGTCAGAAATAGTGATTAAATGAATCACTAAACTTTGATTTTCATCAGATGGCACTCACAGTACTTCATATTACACAATAAATGTGCGTTTTGTTCGATAAAGTTAATCTTTATGTCCAAAAACCTCCTTTGGAATTGGTGTGTTATGTTCAGAAATGCATCGTCTCAAACATCCGATGAAAGTGCAGAGAGCCACATCAAATAACAGGACTCATCATAAACATTGATAAAAGATACAAGTGTTAACTTCTTGCGTCGTGCCGGTATCGTGACTACAGCCTCAAGCTCATTACCATAACGCAACGTAAACTATTCATGAAAAATCGCAAATGAAATGAAATTAATCTATTTGCTCTCTAGCTTAGCCTTTTGTTAACAACACTGTCATCTCAGATTTTCAAAATATCATTCTCAACCATTGAAAAACAAGCATTTGTGTAACAGTACTGATAGCTAACGTAGCATTTAGCGTAGCATTTAGCATTAGCATTCAGCAGGCAACATTTTCACAAAAACCAGAAAAAGCATTCAAATAAAATAATTTACCTTTGAAGAACTTCGGATGTTTTCAATGAGGAGACTCTCAGATAGCAAATGTTCAGTTTTTCCTGAAAGATTATTTGTTTAGGACAAATTGCTCCGTTTTCTGCGTCACGTCTAGCTACGAAAAAAAACCTGTATCCAGGATTGTGTAAATCTATCCGCAAGCTCATTACCATAACGCAACGTTAACAATTCATGAAAAATCGCAAATGAAATTAATCTATTTGCTCTCAAGCTTAGCCTTTTGTTAACAACACTGTCATCTCAGATTTTCAAAATATGCTTTTGAACCATAGCTAAACAAGCATTTGTGTAACAGTATTAGTATTAGCCTAGCATAGGATGCCTCTATTTCAGCATGCAACATTTTCCACAAAAACCAGAAAATAATTCAAATAAAATAATTTACCTTTGAAGAACTTCAGATGTTTTCAATGAGGAGACTCTGTTAGATAGCAAATGTTCCGTTTTTACAAAAAATATTATTTGTATCGACTAATCGCTCCGTTTTGTTCATCACGTTTGGTTAAGGAACAAAAAAAAAGTCATTAAAACGCAAACTTTTTTCCAAATTAACTCCATAATAATCGACAGAAACATGGCAAACCGATGTTTAGAATCAATCTTCAAGGTGTTTTTCACATATCTATCGACGATAAAATCCATCGTGGCAGTTTACTTTCTCTTCTGAAGAAATGGAACGTGGTCCTTCTGTAGCTCAGTTGGTAGAGCATGGCGCTTGTAACGCCAGGGTAGTGGGTTCGATTCCCGGGACCACCCATACGTAGAATGTATGCACACATGACTGTAAGTCGCTTTGGATAAAAGCGTCTGCTAAATGGCATATATTATTATTATTATTATATATTAACGTGCATGGACCTACAGATTACGCACACAGGACGGGACACCAGGTAAATGTAGTCTCTTATGGTCAAGCTTCCAATGATATGCCTACAAACACGTCACAATGCTGCAGACACCTCGGGGAATAGACAGAAAGCGCAGGCTCATTCCTGGCGCATTCACTGCCATATAAGGAGACATTGCAACACAGCGCCTTCAGAATCTGGGGCATTTCCTGTATGAAACTTAATCTTGGTTTCGCCTGTTTCATTAGTTTTGGAGACGTCAGAGTTGTCTTTCCAAGGCTGTCAATTCCATGCATAGTCGAGCATCTTTTCGTGACAATATTGAGCTTAAAAACGGGCACGTCTTTTTATCCAACAATGACACAGCGCCCCCATAGGTTCAAGAGGTTAAACATACGAATACATAAACTTCTCCTTAATGCATTAATGCAACTGCTGTGTCAGATTTCAAAAAGGCTTTACGGCAAAAGCACACTTTGCGATTATGTTAGTCGCAGCTCCTAGCCGCAGAAACCCATACAGCCATTTTCCAACCAAGGAGAATGTCACATAAGTCAGAAATAGCATTGAAATGAATCACTTACCTTTAATGATCTTCATCTGGTGGCACTCCCAGGTCTCCATGTTAGACAACAAATGTTCGTTTTGTTCGATAAAGTTCTCTATGTCCAAATACCTCCATTTCGTTGGAGCGTTTAGTTCAGAAACCAAAGGCACAATGCGCGCTCTCAACACCAAGACGAAAAATCAAAAGTACAATACATGATAGTAGAAACATGTCAAATAATGTTTAAAAATCGACCCTCAGGTTGTTGTCATAAATAATAAATCATATTTCAACCGTACAAAAGCTTCGTCAATGGAAAGGGTAAACAAGAAATGTGCGCTCCCGATCACGTGCTTGGTTCATGGATGGAAATTTCCACTGTCCTCTCATTGAAAGTGGTGTACCTCCCTCATTTTTCATAGTAAACGCCTGAAACAATGCCTAAAGACTGGTCACATGTTGAGGAAGCCATAGAGATCGTGAACTGGGTCCTAAGTCTTTGTATGGTGGATAGGTTTTCAATGGAAAAAACAGCCTTTCAAAATAATAGTACCACCTGGCTGGATTTTCACCTGCCATATCAGTTCTGTTATACTCACAAACATTATTTTAACAGTTTTGGAAACTTTAGTGTTTTCTATCCAAATCTACTAATTATATGCATCTCCTAGCTTATGGGCCTGAGTAGCAGGCAGTTTAATTTGGGCACGCTTTTCATGCGGAGGTGAAAATACCATCTGCCCAAGACAGGTTAACCATGTTAAAAATGATAATATTAGTGTTACCCTGTTACCCATACATAGAAAGGCTAGACATGTTTTTACAATGTTTTTGTTGCCCCTCCCTTTTACACACAACAAGCATCCATTCCCCCTTTCACAAGGGAAGGTATGGCTAATTTTAAAATGCTACTTTAATTGTCACCCATTATAGGCCATTTTTTGTAATTTAGCCTCTGGAGATGGAAAAACATGTTATGAAGTTGCGCATGTGCTCTTTATGACAATGTAAAACGTTTTAAATAAATAAAATGTACAAAATTACACTACCCATATGAGTGAGGCAATCAGGAGGCCACAGAAGGGTATAAACATAAAATACAATATATTACAAATACCTATGACTAATGCCACGTTCACATGCTAGTTGGAACTAGGAAACTGACATTTCTGACTTGCTAACTTGCTGTAGAAAGAAGATCCTGAGTTTCCCACTTGGGAGGTATCAGAATCCTGAGTGGCTCAGTGGTCTAAGGCACTTCATCACAGTGCTAGAGGCATCCCTACCAACCCGGATTCGATCCCGGGCTGTATCATAACCGGCCGTGAATCCCATAGGGCGGCACACAATTGGCCCAGCGTCGTCCGGGTTAGGCCTTTATTGTAAATAAGAATTTGTTCTTAACTGACTTGCCTCGTTAAATAAAATCAAACAACAACAAAAAACACACACACAAAAAAAAAAAAAAAAAAAAAAAAATCGACCAAGGAAGAGCTACGCAAATGTTAATTTTAAGGGTCGTAGCCAAACCTGTGCCCCTGATTGGTTAGTGCCACTGTTTCTAGGGGATGGTCACAAAATGTCCAACAAGGAGCAAAAGTTTATGCCCCCTTGACTATAGGCCCAGAATAGGGGGATGGGCAGTAGTGAGATGATGATGAGAGAATGTGAACCCTATTTTAACCCTGCAGGAGTGGCTGTTTACTGAAAAATAGTCATTTGCATGTCTCTGAAGGCACTGTTTCTTTAGAACTTTACTAATATGCGTTTTAATCCATACACCATTGTCAATCAATGATTCACTTTGAGACCTACATCTATTTAAGAGTGCTTGATTCGATCAGAAGAATACCGAAAGGAATAAATAGAAAATTTACACATGTAATCAAAAATACCCGACTTCAAACTGAACAATAAGAACCTCTAGAAACAAAGTATCTGCCTCTTCAGTGAATAAGGAACACAGAGATCCATGAACATGTTTTATCAGTCTTTCATGTAATCAGTGTCTCAGGAAGATTTGCAATATAAATACCGTGCTTTTGTTCCCCCAGAAAATGTAAAAGGGAGAGTTGCTCACCCATTGTTCTGGTTAGATTTTTTTTCATAAAAAGCATGAAACATGCAGCCTGTTCCCGTTAAATGTCCGCTTGTGGGATCTGGTGGATTCGCGAGGCTATGATACGTCATCGATCAACACACACACACAAAAAAACGTTTTCAAACAGTAAACATTGATGATGATGTGGAAGTTGTGCTTACCTCGCTATTCCAGTGGACACCGGTTGAAATGAGCCCAAGCTACAAACCCCAGAGATCTTTCTCTCTTCCACCCCTCCCCCCAATTCTTCCAGCCCCTTGTCACTGAAACCAGCGCTGATTGGTTCATTTCACTAGCCGTGTGTCTGTGGAACAATTATGATTGGTCAACTGTGGCTGATTAATCAACTGAGTGTCTCAAATCAAGAGAGGAGAAAAAAGGCTGGATATAGCCTACAAGAGTACAAACTAGAGGATAGAGGCTACATTAAAAAAAACGAATATTGACGTGTATTTTTTGACATTTGTAGTATTTACTACAGTGTTTTTGTATGGATAATACTGTAGTATTTACATAGTATTCTACAGTATATTACAGTTTACAACAGAATTCTATAGTAAGTACTTGTAATATTCTATAGTCAACTTTACTATTTTTTCATGTGGGCAGTTATGAAGGATGGTTTAATTAAATTTAAGCAGGGAGTCCATGATAAGATCGGCAGCAATTACACAAAAATGTTAGACACAGATACTACAATCAAGGGAGCAGAATAAGAAACACACATTTTTTATAAATACAAAACACAATTATAAACTAGAAAATGACATTTCCTGAAGTAAATGTGTGTGCTTTTGCGTTGTTGTCTTGAAGTAGGCTGAAACGGATCAAAGAGCAGTGGCAAATCCAAATGTTGCCTTTGAAGTCTATGGAGCTTTTATGCAAATGTGGTGGTCATAGTTCAAAATGTATAGATAGTGAAGGGTTGGCTGAGGACACACTTGATTGATCTTTATAAGGCCATATCAGGACATGTTCAGTGTAACCTGTAATTTTCCATTCTGTTTAAGCTGTATTTTTCCACTGAGATAATAAAATGGCTTGTTAGCGGTCCTTTCTCTGCTGGACACTAGCCAGGTAATGCACACTTGTTTTTAAAATTATAATTTTGTGTGGTTGCTCATGGAGCCTCTTCCAGGCACCAGCTCATTATATCCAATGTCATTCTGTGAATATTCCCTTTGAAACTTATCAGTCTCATATTACCCAAAGTCTGTAATATTGCATGTATACGTCATTCAAAATTACTATATAAACCCTGAGACTCAGAACAATCATTTGCCTTGGAGCCTATAGGGCCTTTGAGACATTTGGCTCAGCCATCTTAGCAAATTGCATCAGGCCTCTGTTGGGACATTAAATACATTTTCAGAAACTTGATGACTCATCTGAATTGTCCCCTTTAACACAGAATTCTCCCCCCTAAGCCTTCAATAGTATCATACTACCTGTTTATTACCTGTGCTAGCCGGTGTGGAAAACTTCTAAACTCCCAGAACCCAGGTTTTTGTGTAACCCCAGTCTATAATGTAGTCTGAGTGAGTGAGAAGGACTTTGCTCCCTGTTAACTGAAACTCTGTCAGATGCAGGTCATAGTTTGATACCCCACGGATAACCCTTATCATGACTCCAATTCCATTACATTGGGTCATTGGATGTCCCCTGCAGCCTTGTGAGTGAAATGTCCCGACACAAATATGCCTCTCACACGACAGTTTTGGAAACATTTGCAACTTAACTTTTCATATGAACGAGAAAGATAATTTCTTGCTGGTATGAAAGTTAAGATACAAAGGTTTCCAAAACCGTATCATTGATGTTTCTAAATGTTAAAACACAGCTTCGGGAAAGAAGTTCACATGGAGCCAGCTGGTCCATACCTTCAGCTGAGAACCAAAAGGGAGGCTGGCTGAGCCGCTCCACAGTGTGCTTGTGGTGCTCCCCCATGTTAGATGTTTTAATTTAGAATTTGATTTAACTAGCTAGGCAAGTCAGTTAAGAACAAATTCTTATTTTCAATTACAGCCTAGGAACAGTGGGTTATCTGCCTATTCAGAGGCAGGACGACAGATTTGTACCTTGTCAGCTCGGGGGTTTGAACTTGCAACCTTTCGGTTACTAGTCCAATGTTCTAACCACTAGGCTACCCTGCCTCCTCAGGATGCATTCTTGGAATAACTGAGACATTCTTTCAGGTCAAACTTTCTAATTCCTTGAGGACTTTAACTTTTCCCTAAGAGGCCTGTCCTGCACACATAGACTCTGACCAGCATATTAGCAGAGTAAAGAAACTTCACAAATCAGAAAGTGAACAAAAAGCAGAGTAGGGGAGTGAAACAGCTGGGATCCCAGAGGAGAGGTTTGAGAACCACTGCTATAGGCTAACCCTTTTCTGACATACTTAAATAACCCTGAGGGTTGCTACTAGCCTACATAACTCTATTTAATCTACCTATGGGAAGAAGCTGAAACTCATAAACATAATGAACTCATCTCACCATCCACCATTTTACCTTCAGCTTGTTTTGACAGAATCCTCTTGAAGGGGTGGACATGTAAGATAAAGTCCAGACCAGAATACTGACAGCAAGGAATAACAACGTATTTATAAATGTTTCTTTTCACACAGAAACCATCAACAAAACACCAAATGATGGAATTTCTTGTGGAAGAATGGTGTCGCATTCCTTCAATAGAGTTCTAAACACTTGTAGAATCTATGTCACGGTGCATTAAAGCTGTTCTCACTTGTGGTGGCCGAAGCCCTATTAATACATTTTATGATAGTGTTTCCTTTATTTTGTCAGTTACCTGCATGGTTAGTGTGAATATTTCTGAGGTACATGTCACCTGTGTGGTCTTGAGGGGCTAGAACATGCATTCAAACTGGGTGAAGATGGCGCGGCGTGCCCAGGGCTGGTGATACTGTACTGGTAGGCGGTGACAGGACCCCACAGTACCCTCTTGAACAGGGGGTAGTCAGTGAAGAACAGCCAGGCCAGGCTGGGCCCGACCCCTACATGTATTGTCATCCATGTAGGACACAAAGTCCACCTGCAGCGGCACCAGCTTGGATACAATGTAACTGTGGACAGGACAGATTAACAGAGCAACAGAGCTTGGCTAGAACATATTGATGCCCGGCCCCCCATGGCCATCAGTCTCCCAGTCTGACCAAGCGGGACTGCATGTCTGCCTGGGGCATGATGGCTCCCAGGGCATGGTTGAAGCCCACCATGGCCAGGGTGATGGGAACACATGCTTGTACAACCCCACCCAGTGGCCAGACTTATGCATTAAGTTGGGAGGCAGGAATTGAAAGTCGTAGTTGCGCCTGTAGTGAACACAATCACATCCACCTAGCAAACACACAACTGGACCTTCATAAAAATAGTGAAACACAAAAAACTATCCTTTTTAAACAAAACTATACAAAATACATTCACGTCACCAAATAACTGATTAAAACACACTGTTTTGCAATGAAGGGCTATAGTAGCCTCAACAGCACTCTGTAGGGTAGCACCAGGGTGTAGTCGGAGGACATTTATTTTCCAACCTCTTCTGGGTACATTGACTTCAACACAAAACCTAGGAGGATCATGGTTCTCACCCCCTTCCATAGACTTACACAGTAATTATGACGACTACCGGAAGATGTCCTCCAACCTATCAGAGCTCTTGCAGCATGAACTGACATGTTTTGAATCCAATCAAAGGATCAGAGAATGAATCTAGTACTGAAAGGATAAGCTACAGCTAACTAGCACTGCAGTGCATAACATGTGTTGAGTAGGTGACTCAATGAAAGAGAAAGACAATAGTTGAAAGTTTTTAACAAATGTCTTAAATTAAGGTGAAGCAGCAGATAGAGACATTTTGTAGTATTTTTTTTTTTTACTTTCACTTACGCTAGCTAGTGCAGTTAATTTAGCCTATTCAACAACCTGACTCAAACAGAGAGGAAGGACATTTATGTTAGCTAGCTGGCTAAGTCTATACAACAGTCTTTGCTTTCGGTTTTATTGCCAACGGGACCTGCTGATGTAACTGCTAAACTGCTTGCTGTACACTGTACTGCGTGACTCTACACCATGGATTGGATTGTGGGTTTAGTAAAGTGTTACTATAAAAGCTATGTTGACTATGATGTTAGCTAATATGGTGACAACAATATAGGCCATGTGTATCCGTTATGGTATTTTGATTTATTTGACCTTTATTTAACTAGGCAAGTCAGTTAAAGAACAAATTCTTATTTTCAATGACAGCCTAGGAACAGTGGGTTAACTGCTGTGTTCAGGGGAAGACCGACAGATTTGTACCTTGTCAGCTCAGGGGTTTGAACTTGCAACCTTCTGGTTACTAGTCTAACGCTCTAACCACTAGGCTACCCTGCCGCCCAGCTACGTGCTGATGTTTGTTCGTTTTTGCCTGGTCACAGACAGCACTGAAGTCCACAAGCGAAGGGAAAATGTGAGAGGAGGGGAGCGCGTAGATGCTGTTTGTATGGCTACTATGAAAGTGAACTGTGTGTGCGGGTGATCAGGGGTGTATTCATTCCACCAATTCTGTTGCAAAAAGTTTCTTAAACGGAAGCAAATGGATAGAAACGGGGATGGACCTAACTGAATTTGTCCAATAGAAACTCGTTTTAGTTAAACTAAACTGTAGATCAGCTAGATACAGGCAAGTGTGTGCATGTTTCACTGTCTGTCAACTTGATTACTCCAATTTGTCTCTAGACCTAGACTAAACTTTAATTTGTAGGCTAGGTTCTAACAACCTCATGATGGGTATAGGGCAAAATTGAGTAAGGTTTAGCCTACTACATCAATCAATGTTAAATTAAGCTGAGTGAATGGAATATGAATGACAGTCTGATTTCGAGGCAACCTAAGGCTGTACAATTTGTTGTTTTGCAAACCAACGCTGTAAGAGCTAAGAAATGCTGTATGCATTTTCTGTTAGGGTTATTGATTGAATAATCATTTTGTTGTTCATCAAACAAAATAGTTGGCTACGTTTGCCTGTATATCACATTGCCTGCGTATATACAGCATTGATTCCTACCTAGTCTGAACTACCTACCAGAAAGACAATGAATTTCCAGCATGGACAGTCAAGTAAAAAATTGCTCATCTATATGACATATTGGTGGGCCATCAAATCATGACTCATTCTATGGTACATTAGCATGATATGTTACACCACCACATCCTATAATTTGGAAAGTATTGTGACTCCTTGACTTTTTACAAATGTTACAGCCTCATTATAAAATTGATTAAATTGTTTTTACACCCTCAATCTACACACAGTACCCAATAATGACAAAGCAAAAACAGGCTTTTACAAATGTTACCAAATTTAAAAAACGGAAATATTACATTTACATAGGTATTCAGGTGAAGGTGAATCTTGGCCCCAGTCTGAGGTCCTGATCGCTCTGGAGCAGGTTTTCATCAAGGATCGCTCTGGACTTTGCTCCATTAATCTTTCCCTCGATCCTGACTAGTCTCCATGTCCCTGCCGCCGAAAAACATCCCCACAGCATGATGCTGCCACCACCACGCTTCACTGTAGAGATGGTGCCAGGTTTCCTCCAGATGTGAAGTTTGGCATTCAGGCCAAAGAGTTCAATCTGGTTTCTCATGGTCAGAGAGTGATGCGAGGAGTGGCATCCGCCCGGCCACCCTACCATAAAGGCCATAAATGCCTGTTTGTTGGAGTGCTGCAGAGATGGTTGTCCTTCTGGAAGGTTCTCCCATCTCCACAGAGAAACTCTGGAGCTCTGTCAGTGACCATTGGGTTCCTGGTCAATTCCCTGACCAAGGCCCTTCCCCCCTGATTGTTCAGTTTGGTTGGGCGGCCAACTCTCGGAGGAGTCTTGGTGGTTCCAAACTTCTTCCATTTAAGAATGATGGAGAACACTGTGTTCTTGGAGACCTTCGATGCTGTAGAAATATTTTGGTACCATTCCCCAGAGCTGTGCCTCAATACAATCTTGTCTCTGTGCTCTACGGGCAACTCCTTCGACCTCGTGGCTTGGTTTTTGCTCTGACTTGCACTCTCAACTGTGGGACCTTATATAGACAATTGTTTTCCTTTCCAAATCATGTCCAATCAATTTCATTTACCACAGGTGGACTCCAATCAAGTTGTAGAAACATTTCAAGGATGATCTATGGAAACAGGGGGCACAGGAGCTCAATTTCTGAATACATAAAACATTTCTGTGTTTTATTTTTTATACTTTTCTAAAATCCTATTTTCACTTTGTCATTTTGGGTTATTGTGTGTAGATTAATGAGGAAAACATTTAATTTAATCCACTTTAGAATAAGGTTGTAACGTTACAAAATGTGGAAAAGGTGAAGGTCTGAAAACTTTTCGAATGCACTGTATGTAAAAGGACTCTGTTGTGACCAACACTAACTTATTTGATGGTACTGCCTCTACATTTAGCTGTAGTCAACTCAGTGCCAACAACCACCCACAGACTCGTCCCTCCTTTCTCACAACCAACCAAGCAAGAGTATCTCCAGGAACTTCAGTGCAAAGGGCTTGGTAAGAAACATGTGCATACACAATGGCAAACGTTACGCTCTTTACAAGTATTTTGAGTATACTTGAGAAATTAATATACAATTAGATTTAGAAAATATTACCTACCTTCGCTCTCTCAGGTGAGTCCAAGGCCAGTATATTACCTCGCTTTTCTCGCTCATCTGAGACCAAGGCCAGAAATTACCTACCTCTTTGCTCTCTCTCAGGTGAGACCATTGCCAGTAAATTACTACCTCTTTGCTCTCTCTCAGGTGAGACCATGGCCAGTATATTACCTACCTCTTTGCTCTATCTCAGGTGAGACCATTGCCAGAAAATTACTACCTCTTTGCTCTCTCTCTCAGGTGAGACCAAGGCCAGAAATTACCTACCTCTTTGCTCTCTCTCAGGTGAGACCATTGCCAGAAAATTACTACCTCTTTGCTCTCTCTCAGGTGAGTCCATGGCCAGTATATTACCTACCTCTTTGCTCTCTCTCAGGTGAGTCCATGGCCAGTATATTACCTACCTCTTTGCTCTCTCTCAGGTGAGACCATTGCCAGAAAATTATCTACCTCTTTGCTGTCTCTCAGGTGAGTCCATGGCCAGTATATTACCTACCTCTTTGCTCTCTCTAAAGTGAGACCATTGCCAGAAAATTACTACCTCTTTGCTCTCTCTCAGGTGAGACCATGGCCAGTATATTACCTACCTATTTGCTCTCTCTCAGGTGAGACCATGGCCAGTATATTACCTACCTCTTTGCTCTCTCTCAGGTGAGACCATGGCCAGTATATTACCTACCTCTTTGCTCTATCTCAGGTGAGACCATGGCCAGTATATTACCTACCTCTTTGCTCTCTCTCAGGTGAGACCATGGCCAGTAAATTATCTACCTCTTTGCTCTCTCTCAGGTGAGACCATGGCCAGTATATTACCTACCTCTTTGCTCTCTCTCAGGTGAGACCATGGCCAGTAAATTATCTACCTCTTTGCTCTCTCTCAGGTGAGACCATGGCCAGTATATTACCTACCTCTTTTCTCTCTCTCAGGTGAGACCATGGCCAGTAAATTATCTACCTCTTTTCTCTCTCTCAGGTGAGACCATGGCCAGTATATTACCTACCTCTTTTCTCTCTCTCAGGTGAGACCATGGCCAGTAAATTATCTACCTCTTTTCTCTCTCTCAGGTGAGACCATGGCCAGTAAAGTACCTACCTCTTTGCTCTCTCTCAGGTGAGACCATGGCCAGTATATTACCTACCTCTTTGCTCTCTCTCAGGTGAGACCATGGCCAGTAAATTATCTACCTCTTTGCTCTCTCTCAGGTGAGACCATGGCCAGTATATTACCTACCTCTTTGCTCTCTCTCAGGTGAGACCATGGCCAGTATATTACCTACCTCTTTGCTCTCTCTCAGGTGAGACCATGGCCAGTAAATTATCTACCTCTTTGCTCTCTCTCAGGTGAGACCATGGCCAGTATATTACCTACCTCTTTGCTCTCTCTCAGGTGAGACCATGGCCAGTAAATTATCTACCTCTTTGCTCTCTCTCAGGTGAGACCATGGCCAGTATATTACCTACCTCAATTCTCTCTCTCAGGTGAGACCATGGCCAGTAAATTATCTACCTCTTTTCTCTCTCTCAGGTGAGACCATGGCCAGTATATTACCTACCTCTTTTCTCTCTCTCAGGTGAGACCATGGCCAGTAAATTATCTACCTCTTTTCTCTCTCTCAGGTGAGACCATGGCCAGTAAAGTACCTACCTCTTTGCTCTCTCTCAGGTGAGACCATGGCCAGTATATTACCTACCTCTTTGCTCTCTCTCAGGTGAGACCATGGCCAGTAAATTATCTACCTCTTTGCTCTCTCTCAGGTGAGACCATGGCCAGTAAATTATCTACCTATTTTCTCTCTCTCAGGTGAGACCATGGCCAGTAAATTATCTACCTCTTTGCTCTCTCTCAGGTGAGACCATGGCCAGTAAATTATCTACCTCTTTGCTCTATCTCAGGTGAGACCATGGCCAGTAAATTATCTACCTCTTTGCTCTATCTCAGGTGAGACCATGGCCAGTATATTATCTACCTCTTTGCTCTATCTCAGGTGAGACCATGGCCAGTAAATTATCTACCTCTTTGCTCTCTCTCAGGTGAGACCATGGCCAGTAAATTATCTACCTCTTTTCTCTCTCTCTCAGGTGAGACCATGGCCAGTATATTACCTACCTCTTTGCTCTCTCTCAGGTGAGACCATGGCCAGTATATTACCTACCTCTTTGCTCTCTCTCAGGTGAGACCATGGCCAGTAAATTACCTACCTCTTTGCTCTCTCTCAGGTGAGACCATGGCCAGTATATTACCTACCTCTTTTCTCTCTCTCAGGTGAGACCATGGCCAGTAAATTATCTACCTCTTTTCTCTCTCAGGTGAGACCATGGCCAGTAAAGTACCTACCTCTTTGCTCTCTCTCAGGTGAGACCATGGCCAGTAAAGTACCTACCTCTTTGCTCTCTCTCAGGTGAGACCATGGCCAGTATATTACCTACCTCTTTGCTCTCTCTCAGGTGAGACCATGGCCAGTATATTACCTACCTCTTTGCTCTCTCTCAGGTGAGACCATGGCCAGTATATTACCTACCTCTTTGCTCTCTCTCAGGTGAGACCATGGCCAGTATATTACCTACCTCTTTGCTCTCTCTCAGGTGAGACCATGGCCAGTATATTACCTACCTCTTTGCTCTCTCTCAGGTGAGACCATGGCCAGTATATTATCTACCTCTTTGCTCTATCTCAGGTGAGACCATGACCAGTAAATTATCTACCTCTTTGCTCTCTCTCAGGTGAGACCATAGCCAGTAAATTATCTACCTCTTTTCTCTCTCTCAGGTGAGACCATGGCCAGTATATTATCTACCTCTTTGCTCTATCTCAGGTGAGACCATGGCCAGTATATTACCTACCTCTTTGCTCTCTCTCAGGTGAGACCATGGCCAGTAAATGATCTACCTCTTTGCTCTCTCTCAGGTGAGACCATGGCCAGTATATTACCTACCTCTTTGCTCTCTCTCAGGTGAGACCATGGCCAGTATATTACCTACCTCTTTGCTCTCTCTCAGGTGAGACCATGGCCAGTAAATTATCTACCTCTTTTCTCTCTCTCAGGTGAGACCATGGCCAGTAAATTATCTACCTCTTTGCTCTCTCTCAGGTGAGACCATGGCCAGTAAAGTACCTACCTCTTTGCTCTCTCTCAGGTGAGACCATGGCCAGTATATTACCTACCTCTTTGCTCTCTCTCAGGTGAGACCATGGCCAGTAAATTATCTACCTCTTTGCTCTCTCTCAGGTGAGACCATGGCCAGTAAATTATCTACCTCTTTTCTCTCTCTCAGGTGAGACCATGGCCAGTAAATTATCTACCTCTTTGCTCTCTCTCAGGTGAGACCATGGCCAGTAAATTATCTACCTCTTTGCTCTATCTCAGGTGAGACCATGGCCAGTAAATTATCTACCTCTTTGCTCTATCTCAGGTGAGACCATGGCCAGTATATTATCTACCTCTTTGCTCTATCTCAGGTGAGACCATGGCCAGTAAATTATCTACCTCTTTGCTCTCTCTCAGGTGAGACCATGGCCAGTAAATTATCTACCTCTTTTCTCTCTCTCTCAGGTGAGACCATGGCCAGTATATTACCTACCTCTTTGCTCTCTCTCAGGTGAGACCATGGCCAGTATATTACCTACCTCTTTGCTCTCTCTCAGGTGAGACCATGGCCAGTAAATTACCTACCTCTTTGCTCTCTCTCAGGTGAGACCATGGCCAGTATATTACCTACCTCTTTTCTCTCTCTCAGGTGAGACCATGGCCAGTAAATTATCTACCTCTTTTCTCTCTCTCAGGTGAGACCATGGCCAGTAAAGTACCTACCTCTTTGCTCTCTCTCAGGTGAGACCATGGCCAGTAAAGTACCTACCTCTTTGCTCTCTCTCAGGTGAGACCATGGCCAGTATATTACCTACCTCTTTGCTCTCTCTCAGGTGAGACCATGGCCAGTATATTACCTACCTCTTTGCTCTCTCTCAGGTGAGACCATGGCCAGTATATTACCTACCTCTTTGCTCTCTCTCAGGTGAGACCATGGCCAGTATATTACCTACCTCTTTGCTCTCTCTCAGGTGAGACCATGGCCAGTATATTACCTACCTCTTTGCTCTCTCTCAGGTGAGACCATGGCCAGTATATTATCTACCTCTTTGCTCTATCTCAGGTGAGACCATGACCAGTAAATTATCTACCTCTTTGCTCTCTCTCAGGTGAGACCATAGCCAGTAAATTATCTACCTCTTTTCTCTCTCTCAGGTGAGACCATGGCCAGTATATTATCTACCTCTTTGCTCTATCTCAGGTGAGACCATGGCCAGTATATTACCTACCTCTTTGCTCTCTCTCAGGTGAGACCATGGCCAGTAAATGATCTACCTCTTTGCTCTCTCTCAGGTGAGACCATGGCCAGTATATTACCTACCTCTTTGCTCTCTCTCAGGTGAGACCATGGCCAGTATATTACCTACCTCTTTGCTCTCTCTCAGGTGAGACCATGGCCAGTAAATTATCTACCTCTTTTCTCTCTCTCAGGTGAGACCATGGCCAGTAAATTATCTACCTCTTTGCTCTCTCTCAGGTGAGACCATGGCCAGTAAATTATCTACCTCTTTGCTCTATCTCAGGTGAGACCATGGCCAGTATATTATCTACCCCTTTGCTCTATCTCAGGTGAGACCATGGCCAGTAAATTATCTACCTCTTTGCTCTCTCTCAGGTGAGACCATGGCCAGTAAATTATCTACCTCTTTTCTCTCTCTCAGGTGAGACCATGGCCAGTATATTACCTACCTCTTTGCTCTCTCTCAGGTGAGACCATGGCCAGTATATTACCTACCTCTTTGCTCTCTCTCAGGTGAGACCATGGCCAGTAAATTACCTACCTCTTTGCTCTCTCTCAGGTGAGACCATGGCCAGTATATTATCTACCTCTTTGCTCTCTCTCAGGTGAGACCATGGCCAGTATATTACCTACCTCTTTGCTCTCTCTCAGGTGAGACCATGGCCAGTAAATTATTTACCTCTTTGCTCTCTCTCAGGTGAGACCATGGCCAGTAAATTATCTACCTCTTTGCTCTCTCTCAGGTGAGACCATGGCCAGTATATTACCTACCTCTTTGCTCTCTCTCAGGTGAGACCATGGCCAGTATATTACCTACCTCTTTGCTCTCTCTCAGGTGAGACCATGGCCAGTATATTACCTACCTCTTTGCTCTCTCTCAGGTGAGACCATGGCCAGTATATTACCTACATCTTTGCTCTCTCTCAGGTGAGACCATGGCCAGTATATTATCTACCTCTTTGCTCTATCTCAGGTGAGACCATGGCCAGTATATTACCTACCTCTTTGCTCTCTCTCAGGTGAGACCATGGCCAGTATATTACCTACCTCTTTGCTCTATCTCAGGTGAGACCATGGCCAGTATATTATCTACCTCTTTGCTCTATCTCAGTTGAGACCATGGCCAGTATATTACCTACCTCTTTGCTCTATCTCAGGTGAGACCATGGCCAGAAAATTACTACCTCTTTGCTCTCTCTCAGGTGAGACCATGGCCAGTAAAGTACCTACCTCTTTGCTCTCTCTCAGGTGAGACCATGGCCAGTATATTACCTACCTCTTTGCTCTCTCTCAGGTGAGACCATGGCCAGTATATTACCTACCTCTTTGCACTCTCTCAGGTGAGACCATGGCCAGTATATTACCTACCTCTTTGCTCTCTCTCAGGTGAGACCATGGCCAGTATATTATCTACCTCTTTGCTCTCTCTCAGGTGAGACCATGGCCAGTATATTATCTACCTCTTTGCTCTATCTCAGGTGAGACCATGGCCAGTATATTACCTACCTCTTTGCTCTCTCTCAGGTGAGACCATGGCCAGTATATTACCTACCTCTTTTCTCTCTCTCAGGTGAGACCATGGCCAGTAAATTATCTCCCTCTTTGCTCTCTCTCAGGTGAGACCATGGCCAGTAAATTATCTACCTCTTTGCTCTCTATCAGGTGAGACCATGGCCAGTATATTACCTACCTCTTTGCTCTCTCTCAGGTGAGACCATGGCCAGTAAATTATCTACCTCTTTGCTCTCTCTCAGGTGAGACCATGGCCAGTAAATTATCTACCTCTTTGCTCTCTCTCAGGTGAGACCATGGCCAGTATATTATCTACCTCTTTGCTCTATCTCAGGTGAGACCATGGCCAGTAAATTATCTACCTCTTTGCTCTCTCTCAGGTGAGACCATGGCCAGTAAATTATCTACCTCTTTGCTCTCTCTCAGGTGAGACCATGGCCAGTATATTACCTACCTCTTTGCTCTCTCTCAGGTGAGACCATGGCCAGTATATTACCTACCTCTTTGCTCTCTCTCAGGTGAGACCATGGCCAGTAAATTACCTACCTCTTTGCTCTCTCTCAGGTGAGACCATGGCCAGTATATTATCTACCTCTTTGCTCTCTCTCAGGTGAGACCATGGCCAGTATATTACTTACCTCTTTGCTCTCTCTCAGGTGAGACCATGGCCAGTAAATTATCTACCTCTTTGCTCTCTCTCAGGTGAGACCATGGCCAGTAAATTATCTACCTCTTTGCTCTCTCTCAGGTGAGACCATGGCCAGTATATTACCTACCTCTTTGCTCTCTCTCAGGTGAGACCATGGCCAGTATATTACCTACCTCTTTTCTCTCTCTCAGGTGAGACCATGGCCAGTAAATTATCTCCCTCTTTGCTCTCTCTCAGGTGAGACCATGGCCAGTAAATTATCTACCTCTTTGCTCTCTATCAGGTGAGACCATGGCCAGTATATTACCTACCTCTTTGCTCTCTCTCAGGTGAGACCATGGCCAGTAAATTATCTACCTCTTTGCTCTATCTCAGGTGAGACCATGGCCAGTATATTACCTACCTCTTTGCTCTCTCTCAGGTGAGACCATGGCCAGTAAATTATCTACCTCTTTGCTCTCTCTCAGGTGAGACCATGGCCAGTATATTATCTACCTCTTTGCTCTATCTCAGGTGAGACCATGGCCAGTAAATTATCTACCTCTTTGCTCTCTCTCAGGTGAGACCATGGCCAGTAAATTATCTACCTCTTTGCTCTCTCTCAGGTGAGACCATGGCCAGTATATTACCTACCTCTTTGCTCTCTCTCAGGTGAGACCATGGCCAGTAAATTATCTACCTCTTTTCTCTCTCTCAGGTGAGACCATGGCCAGTATATTACCTACCTCTTTGCTCTCTCTCAGGTGAGTCCATGGCCAGTATATTATCTACCTCTTTGCTCTCTCTCAGGTGAGACCATGGCCAGTATATTACCTACCTCTTTGCTCTCTCTCAGGTGAGACCATGGCCAGTATATTATCTACCTCTTTGCTCTCTCTCAGGTGAGACCATGGCCAGTATATTATCTACCTCTTTGCTCTCTCTCAGGTGAGACCATGGCCAGTATATTACCTACCTCTTTGCTCTCTCTCAGGTGAGACCATGGCCAGTATATTACCTACCTCTTTGCTCTCTCTCAGGTGAGACCATGGCCAGTATATTACCTACCTCTTTGCTCTCTCTCAGGTGAGACCATGGCCAGTATATTACCTACCTCTTTGCTCTCTCACAGGTGAGACCATGGCCAGAAAATTACTACCTCTTTGCTCTCTCTCAGGTGAGACCATGGCCAGTATATTACCTACCTCTTTGCTCTCTCTCAGGTGAGACCATGGCCAGAAAATTACTACCTCTTTGCTCTCTCTCAGGTGAGACCATGGCCAGTATATTACCTACCTCTTTGCTCTCTCTCAGGTGAGACCATGGCCAGTATATTATCTACCTCTTTGCTCTCTCTCAGGTGAGACCATGGCCAGTATATTATCTACCTCTTTGCTCTCTCTCAGGTGAGACCATGGCCAGTATATTACCTACCTCTTTGCTCTCTCTCAGGTGAGACCATGGCCAGTATATTATCTACCTCTTTGCTCTCTCTCAGGTGAGACCATGGCCAGTATATTATCTACCTCTTTGCTCTCTCTCAGGTGAGACCATGGCCAGTAAATTATCTACCTCTTTGCTCTCTCTCAGGTGAGACCATGGCCAGTATATTACCTACCTCTTTGCTCTCTCTCAGGTGAGACCATGGCCAGTATATTACCTACCTCTTTGCTCTCTCTCAGGTGAGACCATGGCCAGTATATTACCTACCTCTTTGCTCTCTCTCAGGTGAGACCATGGCCAGTATATTACCTACCTCTTTGCTCTCTCTCAGGTGAGACCATGGCCAGTATATTACCTACCTCTTTGCTCTCTCTCAGGTGAGACCATGGCCAGTATATTATCTACCTCTTTTCTCTCTCTCAGGTGAGACCATGGCCAGTATATTACCTACCTCTTTGCTCTCTCTCAGGTGAGACCATGGCCAGTATATTACCTACCTCTTTGCTCTATCTCAGGTGAGACCATGGCCAGTATATTATCTACCTCTTTGCTCTCTCTCAGGTGAGACCATGGCCAGTATATTACCTACCTCTTTGCTCTCTCTCAGGTGAGACCATGGCTTTGCTACCTCTTTGCTCTCAGGTGAGACCATGGCCAGTATATTACCTACCTCTTTGCTCTATCTCAGGTGAGACCATGGCCAGTATATTATCTACCTCTTTGCTCTCTCTCAGGTGAGACCATGGCCAGTATATTATCTACCTCTTTGCTCTCTCTCAGGTGAGACCATGGCCAGTATATTACCTACCTCTTTGCTCTCTCTCAGGTGAGACCATGGCCAGTATATTACCTACCTCTTTGCTCTATCTCAGGTGAGACCATGGCCAGTATATTACCTACCTCTTTGCTCTCTCTCAGGTGAGACCATGGCCAGTATATTACCTACCTCTTTGCTCTATCTCAGGTGAGACCATGGCCAGTATATTACCTACCCCTTTGCTCTCTCTCAGGTGAGACCATGGCCAGTATATTACCTACCTCTTTGCTCTATCTCAGGTGAGACCATGGCCAGTATATTACCTACCTCTTTGCTCTCTCTCAGGTGAGACCATGGCCAGTATATTACCTACCTCTTTGCTCTCTCTCAGGTGAGACCATGGCCAGTATATTATCTACCTCTTTGCTCTCTCTCAGGTGAGACCATGGCCAGTATATTATCTACCTCTTTGCTCTCTCTCAGGTGAGACCATGGCCAGTATATTACCTACCTCTTTGCTCTCTCTCAGGTGAGACCATGGTCAGTATATTACCTACCTCTTTGCTCTCTCTCAGGTGAGACCATGGCCAGTATATTACCTACCTCTTTGCTCTCTCACAGGTGAGACCATGGCCAGAAAATTACTACCTCTTTGCTCTCTCTCAGGTGAGACCATGGCCAGTATATTACCTACCTCTTTGCTCTCTCTCAGGTGAGACCATGGCCAGAAAATTACTACCTCTTTGCTCTCTCTCAGGTGAGACCATGGCCAGTATATTACCTACCTCTTTGCTCTCTCTCAGGTGAGACCATGGCCAGTATATTATCTACCTCTTTGCTCTCTCTCAGGTGAGACCATGGCCAGTATATTATCTACCTCTTTGCTCTCTCTCAGGTGAGACCATGGCCAGTATATTACCTACCTCTTTGCTCTCTCTCAGGTGAGACCATGGCCAGTATATTACCTACCTCTTTGCTCTCTCTCAGGTGAGACCATGGCCAGTATATTACCTACCTCTTTGCTCTCTCTCAGGTGAGACCATGGCCAGAAAATTACTACCTCTTTGCTCTCTCTCAGGTGAGACCATGGCCAGTATATTACCCACCTCCTGTCTCTCTCAGGTGAGACCATGGCCAGTATATTACCCACCTCCTGTCTCTCTCAGGTGAGACCATGGCCAGTATGTTACCAACCATCAATTCATTGATGATGAATTGGTTAAATTCATAAACAGTGCGTATGTTATCACTAATTTACTCATATCAATGTTTATTTGGTATATGCACAGGATACAGTGGGGTGTATATGGGAATATGACATTGCGTTGTACTGTGTACTATTGAAGTAACAATTTGTTTAATTAACTCAGACTCGTCCCACTACCAAGCAAGCAAGAGTTTCTCCAGGAACATCAGTGCAAAGGGCTTGGTAAGAAACATTTGTTCATACAGAATGGTAGATATTACACTTGTTACAAATATTTGACCTTTTCCTGATGAAACCTGAGAAATGAATATACAATTACATTGAGTTACAATCAATACTTTATTTGTGATTTCAATGCATTCCAGTGATTCTTTTCTCCCTCTTCAGCATCAACACTGCCGGAGTAACAGAACCTTGGACTACTTGCGGCATTTAACATTAAACATTTAAAAACTAATCACAAATCTTTTGTGTAAAAATCCTCAGTTGTGCACTGGGGCCTCCCACTCCTCTTTCTATTCTGGTTAGAGCCAGTTTGCACTGTTCTGTGACGGGAGTAGTACACAGCATTGTACGAGATCTTCAGTTTCTTGGCAATTTCTCGCATGGAATAGCCTTCATTTCTCAGAACAAAAATAGACTGACGAGTTTCAGAAGAAAGTTCTTTGTTTCTGGCCATTTTAAGTCTCTAATCAAACTCACAAATACTGATGCTCCAGATACCGTCTTGGCCGGCAGCCTTGCAAGATTTAATACTTTTAAATGTCTTACTCATGTCGGCCACGGAGAAAGAGGGTTCGCAGTCCTTGGTAGCGGGCCGTGTCGGTGGCACTTTATTATCCTCAAAGTGGGCAAAGAAGGTGTTTAGTTTGTCTGGAAGCAAGACGTCGGTGTCCGTGACATGGGTGGTTTTCTTTTTGTAGTCCGTGATTGTCTGTAGACCCTGCCACATACGTCTCGTGTCTGAGCCGTTGAGTATTTGTGTCTGAGTATTTTTACTAAAGTACTTTATATCACTGTCTATGGCTGACATTTTCCACCATCCAACAGGTCTAAGCTATCCTGTGCATTATAGGTTGACATTGGGAAATGAGCAGAAATAACTACATGTTTTTTCCCTTAAGATTACCATGTGCCAGACAAAAAAACAAAAATGGTTGTTCATCTTTAAAAAATAGTTTATTTATTAGGGTGTTTTGGATTTTCAGAGTTATGCCATTTGAGTTATATGATATCCTGTTGTGTGAAGAGAGAATGGATTGATTCCAAAAGGACAACTTTACAAATGTCTCTACAGTATTTAAAAATGAACATAAGTTACCGTATAGAGACCCCCTGCTTCTCAGGGGCTGGGAGTGTCAAACATAGTTCAATATGTAGGGAATAGGTTGCCATTTGGGCTTCAACCGTTTTCTAGGTATCTTTTGTAAAAAAAAAAAATTTTAAAAGGAGTGTTGTAAATGCTTGACCTGTTACGTTACATTGGAGTTGGGGTTGTGCTATGACCAGTGTAATTTGAACATAACCATCATATGACTTGATGGCCCATAGTCCACCTATATGTCGTGCAGATGAGTGTTACGGAGACTAGTTGATAGGTAATCGACTAGCTGGACTGTTCTCCGGACTCCGCTTGTAGGGATTTGTACAATGCTTGATCGAGGCTATTGAACTTGACATTGGTGTCTGTCTTTATTCCTTGAACTGCAGCTTCTTCAGGCCAAGACGAAGCTTAACTGATCGGCAGCGCTCCATCAGTGCCAGGAGCTTCACATCGTGGTCGCGTTCTGCTTCTTCGTCTGTGTTACCACAGCTTACGATCAGGACATCATCGGCGATGGGTTCAATACCCTTGAGCCCAGCCAGTAACTTGTGCTGCTTGCGTTGGTATACCTCAGGCGCCACTGAGACACCAAACGGGAGTTTGAGCCAATGTTTCCGACCCCATGGGGTCCAGAAGGTAGTCATGAAGCTGCTTTCTTCGTCCAGCTTGCATTGAAGGAATGCATCTCGGGCATCAACCAAGGTGAAAATCCTGGCTTTGGAAAGCTTATAGAGGACATCCTCTAGTGTTGGCATGATGTAGTGGGATCGTTTCAGTGCTTGGTTCAGATGCAGATCCTCAGCTTCTCTGTTTTTTCACTATGACCCTATTGCTGGTTCAGTCACAGATGTCATGTGGCCATCGGCCTCATACTTGTGCAGCTGGGCCTTCACAGCCACTTTCATTGCAATCGGCACAATGCGAGGAGCACACTGGACTGGAGTGACGCTCTCATCCAATTCAAAGTGTACCTCCACAGGCACTGACTGATTCAACAGGCCTGTTGAATACATCGTTATATCTGCTAAGTAGTCGTTCTTTGGACAGGGGTCTATGCTGGACATGCTCCACAATGTGCAGGTCATTTGGTACGGTGAACTGCATCAGTCCCAGGCGTTCGCATGTAGAGGCTGAGAGGAGAGGATGTTGACTGGTTTTCACAATCTCAAACTCCAGCTTGTGATTGCGTCCCCGAATAACACATTTGGTCTCAAAGATGCCCATAGAGCACATTAGTTCTCCTGAGTACAGCTTTAGTCTAGTGTCGCTGGTCAATAGATGTGTGTCAGATGCCAGATTAATTTTGTCTTTGTAGCTCATTATGTTGCATGTAGCACCGGAATCCAGTTGACATTGTTGTTGCTTGTTGTGTAATCGTAGTGTCATGAACAATTTCTTCCCTCTTGAGTGTACAGCCCCAATGGATTCATGCATGTAAATGTCACTTTCACTGTTCTGAAGATTGAGTAACATCATCAACACAGTGAATCTTGCCCTCACTCACCCTTCATTTGCTTTTGAAACACACTTTTGCAAAGTGATTATTAGTTCCACAAGCTCTGCGTGGTTTTCTGTAGGCAGGGCAGTGCTCTTTGTGTATGTATTCCAACAGTATTTACATGCTATGGGGCTCTCTGTGTTCACCGTTCGTGGTGAATTACTCTGCCTCGATTGGTTGTCTGAATGTCTGCCAGACTCCGCATGTAGGGATTTGTACAATGCTTGAACAAGGCTATTGAAGTTGACATTGGTGTCCGTCTTCATTAATTTATCCAACATATCATACTGAAACAATGAGCCATTGTTTACTGACCACACTGGGTTTTCATTGTCATTCTGGTGGGTAGTTCACACTCGGTAGGAATCAATGCTGTATATAGGCAGGCAATGTGCTGAACAGGCAAACATAGCTAACTATTTTGGTCGAATTACAAAACATAACAGAAAATGCATACAGCATTTCTTAACTCCCTTTCAGTTTTGGGGTTTGCACAACCACAACTTGTACAGCCTCGGGTTACCTCGAAAAGGTCTCCACCAGTATCTCCCTGAGAAATACATGTTTGTGTGATGTTACAGTGCCAAATGTTATAGCTAGATGCATTTTTTGGGGTGGTCCTTGGCCCAAAATTGTGTTGACCACCTAGCGAACTAAGTTAGCACTACTGAGGGTGGAGAGGAGGGAGGTGGAGGAAGATGGTGTTCAGACTCTCTGGGGGTTGAGGGTGGAGAGGAGGGAGGTGGAGGAAGATGGTGTTCAGACTCTCTGGGGGTTGAGGGTGGAGAGGAGGGAGGTGGAGGAAGATGGTGTTCAGACTCTCTGGGGGTTGAGGGTGGAGAGGAGGGAGGTGGAGGAAGATGGTGTTCAGACTCTCTGGGGGTTGAGGGTGGAGAGGAGGGAGGGAGGTGGAGGTAGATGGTGTTCAGGCTCTCTGAGGTGTGAGTTTGGAGAGAAGGTAGGTGAGGGAGGAGGGTGGATGGAGGTGGAAGTAGTAGGCTGCTGCTCCTCCCATCATCACTGTGAGGCTGAGCTTTAGCAGACGGCCCGCCACAGAACATCCCTGCTTCTCCTCCACCTGGTACAAGGATGGGCAGAAGAACACATCATAGTATAATAACCTATTCGATACCAATGTACATTCATCTTAAATACAAATATCTTAGATGCATCTTCAGTATGAATATATAATAAATATGTCACCTGTCTGGTCTTGAAGGGCTGGAACATGCGTTCAAACTGGGTGAAGATGGCTCGGCGTGCCCCGGACCATTTCCCTGGGCCGGTGATACGGTATTGGTAGGCAGTGACGGGACCCCACAGAATCCTCTTGAATAGGGGGTAGTCAGTGAAGAACAGCCAGGCCAGGCTGGGTCTGACCCCCACCTCTCCAGCGATGTCATCCATGTAGGACACAAAGTCCACCTGCAGCGGCACCAGCTTGGATACGATGTAGCTGTGGACAGGACAGAGCAACAGTCATCAGTTATTAATTATTCAGGATATTGATTAGTAATACCCAGCTTTTTAAAATGTATTTAATCCATTTTAGAATAAAGCTGTAACGAATCAAAATGTGGAAAGAGTCAAGGGGTCTGAATCATTTCCGAATGCATTATTCATGTATGCATGAAGCTTAGATATTATATGGCTTTGGGATGGACAGCCATCTCACTTCTTGTCCATGTCCTTGGTGTCGCACTCCACAGCCTTCAGCATGGCCTGGTTGGACGGTAGCTTCTTATGACCTGAGAAACACGAGACAGAACTAAGACCACTCCTCTGATCAGAACTACACATGAAGCAGGTGGGGGTAGAAGCAAATGGTGTGCAGTAATGGATCCTGATACCTCTCTACTGGCTATCACTCAGTCTGACCTTTAAAGACACGTGTGACCCAGCGGGACTGCATCTCTGCCTGGGGCATGATGGCACCCAGGGCATGGATGAAGCCTACTACGGCCATGGTGGGGTGCTCCAGGGTGGGGGGAAACACATGCTTGTACAGCCCCAACCGGTGGCCAGACTTATGCATTACGTTGGGAGGCAGGAAGGGAAAGTCGTAGTTGTAACCCGTAGCGAACACAATCACATCCACCTAGAAAACGAAACACACTTAGCCATGTTAAACGTTAATAGGGTGTGTGAATGCGAGCATGTATGTTTCAGTGTGTGTATCTGTGTCTGGCTGTGTGTCCACCTTGTCCACCACACTCCCATCCTCAAACACCACACTGGAGCCTCTGATCTGTTGGACATTGGGTTTGACCATGACTCCACCAGTCAAGATCTTATTGGGAAGCTCATCATTTATCACTGGAATCGTACTGAACAACCTAGTTGAGAGAGGAAGGGATGAAAAGAGAGGATGTATACATGTATTGTGTACACACACACACACACACACACACACACACACACACACACACACACACACACACACACACACACACACACACACACACACACACACACACACACACACACACACACACACACACACCTACCTACCTACCTGTGTTTGGGTTTGAGGGCGTACATGGTGTGGTCATACATGGCGTTGAGCTTCTTCTCTCCGAACCAGCTGAGCCAGTTAACTGGCAGCAGTTGGAACAGGATGTGGACAAAGCGTGTGTTATACTTCATGTCCACGGGCAAGCCGTTGTCCGACAGCACACGTATAACCCACGCACCGCGACGCGTGCTCAGATACACCTGCAGAAAGGGAGATAGGAGGGATGGGATAATTCATTTATCAAGAGAGAACATAAGATAACATTCTTCCCCCAGCTCACACTTCATTCACAGACCAAGAAAACAGACAATAAGAAACAAACAACCCATACAAATAAACACAGAAACTATGCCAATTGAAAATCGGAACCTGTATTAGTGGTTACCTGCTCTGAATCTGACCCTGTATCAGTTGTTAGTTACCTGCTCGGCCACCCGGCTGGACTCCACAGCGATGTCTCCTCCAGAGTTGCCGATGCCGATCACCACCACCCTCTTCCCATGAAGGTCCTCTGGACCCTTATAATCCCAACTGTGGAAGTACTTCCCCTCAAACGACTCAATACCTGAAACCAACAGAATACTCGATTGGCATGCTCTACTGTGTGTGTGTGTGTGTGTGTGTGTGTGTGTGTGTGTGTGTGTGTGTGTGTGTGTGTGTGTGTGTGTGTGTGTGTGTGTGTGTGTGTGTGTGTGTGTGTGTGTGTGTGTGTGTGTGTATATACAGTATAAACAGTATGTGTGTGTCAGAAGATAGTCTCAGCTAACTTCTTGCTCTGGGGGTCTGGGGCAGGTTATTGTAAAGCACTTTTTTATTAAAAAATTATTTTTATTTGTTGATTGATTCTGCTGACCTGAGAAGTCTTTAAGTGGAAGGTGTGGGTAGGAGTAGTGACCAGAGCAGACGATGACAGAGTCAAACATGTGTCTCTCCTCCTGTCCCTCCCTGTTCTCTGTCACCACCTCCCACTGGCCTGAATGACTGAAGTCTGGCCTCTGTCTCACACTCCGCACACTGGTCTGAAACACACACAATTAACCAACCTTGAACCCAGCAACCAGCCCGTTATTCCCCCTAATTGGGTTTGTAAAGTCACTGCTGTCACCTGGAAGTGGATGTGCTGCAGCAGTTTGAAGTGTTCAGCATAGAGCCTGAAGTACTGCAGGATACGGGAGTGGTGCATGTAGTTGGGGTAGTCAGCTGGGATGGGGAAGTCGCTGAAACACATCATCTCCTTGGAGATATTGATGGTGAGGGAACGGTAGATACTGGCTCTGTTGGGCTCAGAAACTTCCTGGAAGGAGGCAGACATGTTTAAGTCATAGTGCTATGATCATCAATATCCATATTATCATCTGATAACTGACTGCTCCCTTGTGCTTACATAATAAATAAAATCTCACTCTGTGAGCATATTAGGTCAACTCAAACATGGAACTGTTTCACCCATTTATAATCATTACATTATGTTAGCTGCGCTAGGCACAACAGTGTGGTAACTACTCTGTAGATTGATACATACAGATATATAACATGGATTTGATTCTATAACACCCTCCACTCTTCTGGAAAGGCTTTCCACTAGATGTTGGATCATTGCCACGGGGACTTGCTTCCATTCAGCCACAAGAGCATTAGTGAAGTCGGGCACTGATGTTGGGCGATTAGGCCTGGCTTGCAGTTGACGTTCCAATTCATCCCATAGGTGTTCGATGGGATTGAGATCAGAGCTCTGTTCAGGCCAGTCAAGTTCTTCCACAATGATCTTGACAAACCATTTCTGTATGGACTTTGCTTTGTGCACGGTGGCATTGTCATGCTGAAACAGGAAAGGGCCTTCCCTAAACTATTGCCACAAAGTTAGAAGCACAGAATCCTCTAGAATGGCATTATATGCTTCACCAGAACTAAGGGGCCTAGCCCCTTAGAAAACAGCCCATAAAAAACATAAAAAAATAAAAAACAGCCCAAGACATTATTCCTTGTCCACCCAACTTTACAGTTGGCACTATGCATTGGGGCAGGTACTGTAGCATTCTCCTGGTATCCACCAAACCCAGATTCGTCCGTCGGACTGCCAGATGGTGAAGCGTGAGTCATCACTCCAAAGAACGCGTTTCCACTGCTCCAGAGTCCAATGATGGCGAGCTTTAACCCACTCCAGCCGACACTTGGCATTGAGCATGGTGATCTTAGGCTTGTGTGTGGCTACTCGTCCATGGAAACCCATTTCATGAAGCTCCCGACGAACATTGCTTCCAGAGGCAATTTGGAACTGGGTAGTGAGTGTTGCAACCGAGGACAGACGATTTGTACGCACTATGAGCTTCAGCACTTGGCGGTCCCATTCTGTGAGCTTGGTTGGCCTACCACTTCACAAACTGAGCTGTTGTTGCTCCTAGACCTTTCCACTTTACAATAACAGCACTTACAGTTGACCGGGGCAGTTCTAGCAAGGCAGCATTTTTGACGAACTGACTTGTTGGAAAGGTGGCATCCTATGCCGGTGCCATGTTGAAAGTCACTGAGCGATTCAGTAAGACCATTCTATTGCCAATGTTTGTCTATGGAGCTTGCATGGCGGTGTGCTCAATTTTATACACCCGTCAGCAAACGGGTGTGGCTGAAATAGTTGAATCCACTAATTTGATGACTACATACTTTTGTATATATTGTCCACCTTTGGACTGTTGGTGCCAACATGGCGACCATTATAACGTCCTGAATAAATATGCAAACTAAGTTTGCCAAATGTAATGTACATCAGTCCCTGGTCCCAGGCCTTGCCTTGAACTTCCACAGCCCCCCGATGTCATCACTGCTCTCAAAGCAGGTGGGCTCCAGACCCTCGTCCAGACAGCTCTTGATGCTGGTCAGACCTGAGGGACCCGCCCCAATCACTGCTACGGTACGCACCATGATGGAACTACAGAGAGAGAGAGAGAGCGAGAGAGAGAGAGGGTTAGTACCATGCTGGAACTACAAGGAGGAGGGAGAGTGATGGTTAGTATGTCACTACAGGGAGAGACACACTTCAAGCCCCTACCCCCACACAAGGGAAAGGAGAGAGGGAGGAAGGAAGAGTAGGAGAGGAGAAAGAGAGGGAGGGAGAATATAGGAGAGAAGGATAGACATCAGAGGTTGTAGGTAGAAGAACTCATTTTAAAAAGCAGTTTGTTGTGCAAACCTTAATTGCTCTAATTTAACTTACATACACTGAGTGTACACAACATTAGGAATGCCTGATCTTTCCATGACATCCTGACCAGGTGAAAGCTAGGATCCCTTATTGATGTCACCTATTAAATCCACATCAATCAGTGTAGATTAAGGTGGAGGAGAGGGTGAATGGCCAATACAAAAGATTTAAGTGCCGTTGAACAGGGTATGGTAGTAGGTGTCAGGTGCACAGGTTTGAGTGTGTCAAGAACTGCAATGCTGCTGGGTTTTTCCACGCTCAATAGTTTCCAGTGTGTATCAAGAATGTTCCACCACCCAAAGGACATCTAACCAACTTGTGGGAAGCATTGGAGTTAACATGGGCCAGCAGTGGAATGCCTTCGACACATTGTGCAGTCCATGCCCCCGACAAATTGAGGATGTTCTGAGGGCAAAAGGGGGCGCAGCTCAATATCAGGAAGGTGTACTAGTTAAGTGTTATATTAAAGTCTGGTCCCTTCTCCTGAATTTGTTTAATCCTTAACGCCATTTCACGAGTGTCAGGACTAGACATGAAATGGGTTTATAATATTTATTGAGGAGGTGGAATGGATGCGAGAATGAGAATTCAGCAAGGAAATGAGAATGGACCGGATGAAGCCAAGGGCTGCAGATCAAAAATCCGGAGGGGTTGACTCTGTAGGGTTTGGCTTGGAGCCTCAGGTAAACATCACCGTCAGGTCGTGGTACAGTAGTTAGGCAGTATCCCCAATAAGAGAGCACCAAGTTAGTTGGACCCTGGATAGGAAGTGAGCTGTTCTGGACTTCATGTCCTGAATGATTGGCGATATAGTGGAGGTAGAACAGTCATACGGACTAGGTGCCCATGGAGAAAACTAACCATAGACCTCAGGAGAGCAAGCAGAAGTAACCGTGGAAAGGAAAAAACTCCCTTGAATGAAAAAAACCTTGAGGAACCAGACTCAGCTGGGGAACAAATACTCTTTTTGCAGGTTGGGCAGGATACAGTGCGTGAAGTAGATGGTGTCCGTGAAATGAGGCGGAGACTGGAGGACTGAGACTGAGTTAATGCAGGTTCTGTGAGATTAGCATGTTGTGGGCTGTCCTGATGTTTATGTCAGAGTGGATGTAGGAATGATAGACTTGAGAGGACCAGTGGCCGAGGAGTTGTACGGTGTGGTCTGCGATGCTGTGTCGGGATGCCATGGAGGCGGCAGGTGTGTCCAGAGAATTGGTCAACAAAATAACCGGACAGGGATAGTATTTGTCTCAGATGGGAATGGAATCACTGACGAGAGGCGATGGAAGCAGAATCAGTGTTGAATAGTGGGTCGGATGGAGAGGCATGTTGAGATTGTCTGAGCTGCAGGAAGTAGGTAAGTGGTTCACAGAGGCTGAGGGTAGATGGTAGCCGGAACTGGTAGACTGGTGTGGTCCTGCCAAACTGATTGAGGATGGGAACGTCTGACACACTAGGATATCGAGAAGGGTTGTAGATAGTAGATGAGGATGTAAACTCTGAACATTGCAGGAATCCCCAAAAATGCCAAAAGACACATTGATTATAGTGTGGAAGAGACTGTGATGGAGATGTAACCAGACCGCAGTGTCTGGATGCAGGCAGACAGGATGTCAAGTGTTATGGACTGGTGTCGAGGGTGGGACTTTTGTGCGTTGGAAGCCCTTGAGGAGAAGGGAGACATGCAGGTGAGAGGAGGAACATGAAGACCCAGTAAGCAACTTGAGAAAGATGTTGATCCTGGCCAGGTACATCCAGATGGATGATATCCGCATGAAGAGGGATGAGCTGGCATGGGTGAAGAAGGCAAACATGGTGACCAAGTCATTGGAGGAAAAAGGCAGGTGATAGAGGGCATTCGGAAAGTATCCCTTGACATTTTCCACTTTGTTACGTTACAGCCTTATTCCAAAATTGACTAAATCATTTCCCCCCTCATCTATCTACACATAATACCCCATAATGACAAAGCAAAAATAGTTTTTTCAGAAATATATAAATATATATACAAATACAAAAACTGAAATATCACATTCACTTTTTTTTACCCTGTATTGTCCCCAATTGGTAGTTACAGTCTTGTCTCATCGCTGCAACTCCCATACAGACTGGGGAGAGGCGAATGTCGAGAGCCGTGCGTCTTCCGAAACACAACCCAACCAAGCCGCACTGCTTCTTGACACAATGCCCACTTAACCTGGAAGCCAGCCGCACTAATGTGTCAGAGGAAACACCGTGCCCCTGGTGACCGTGTCAGCGTGCACTGCTCCTGGCCCGCCACAGGAGTTGCTAGTGCGCGATGGGAGAAGGACATCCCTGCTGGTCGAACCCTCCCCTAAACCGGACGACGCTGGGCCAATTGTGCACCGCCCCATGGGTATCCCGGTCACGGCCAGCTGCGACAGAGCCTGGACTTGAACCCAGAATCTCTAGTGGTACAGCTAGCACTGTGATGCAGTGCCTTAGACCACTGCGCCACTCGGGAGGCCCAATATTTACATTTACATAAGTATTCAGACCCTTTACTCAGTACTTTGTTGAAGCACCTTTCACAGCGATTACAGCCTTGAGTCTTCTTGGGTATGACGCTACAAGCTTGGCACACCTTTATTGGGGAGTTTCTCACATTCTTCTCTGTAGATCTTCTTAAGCTGTGTCAGGTTGGATGGTGAGCGTCGCTGCACAGCTATTTTCAGGGTCTCTCCAGAGATGTTTGATTGGGTTCAAGTCCAAGCTCTGGCTGGGCCACTCAAGGAAATTCAGAGACTTATCCTGAAGCCACTCCTGCGTTGTTTTGGCTGTGTAATTAGGATCGTTTTCCTGTTGGAAGATTAACCTTCGCCCCAGTCTGAGGTCCTGAGCGCTCTGGAGCAGGTTTTCATTAAGGATCTCTCTGTACTTTGCGCCGTTAATCTTTCCCTCTATCCTGACTAGTCCCCCAGGCCCTGCCACTGAAAAACATCCCCACAGCATGATACTGCCACCACCATGCCTCACCGTAGGGATGGTGCCATGTTTCCTCCAGACGGGACACTAGGCCAGAGAGTTGAATCTTAGTTTCATCAGACCAGAGAATCTTGTTTCTCATGGTCTGAGATTCCTTTAGGTGCCCTTTGAACTCCAAGAGAGCTGTCATGTGTCTTTTACTGAGAAGTGGCTTCCGTCTGGCCACTCTACCATAAAGGCCTGATTAGTGGAGTGCTGCAGAGATGGTTGTCCTTCCGGAAGTTTCTCCCATCTCCACAGAGGAACTCTGGAGCTTTGTCAGAGTGACCATCGAGTTCTTGGTCACCTCCCTGACCAAGGCCCTTCTCCCCCGATTGCTTAATTAGGCCAGGCGGCCAGCTCTAGGAAGAGTCTTGGTGGTTTCAAACTTCTTCCATTTAAGAATGATGGAAGCCACTGTTTTCCTGGGGACCTACAACGCTGCAGACATTTTTTTGGTACCCTTCCCAAGATCTGTGCCCCTGACTCAATCCTGTCTCGGAGCTCTACAGACAATTCCTTCGACCTCATGGCTTGGTTTTTGCTCTGACATGCATTGTCAGCTGTTGGACCTTATATAGACAGGTGTGTGCCTTTCCAAATCATGTCTAATCAATTGAATTTACCACAGGTGGACTCCAATGAAGTTGTAGAAACATCTCAAGGATGATCAATGGAAAAGGATGCTCCTGAGCTCAATTTTGAGTCTCATAGCAAAGGGTCTGAATACTAAAGCAAATAAGGCATTTCTGTATTTTTTAAGGTCATCATGGAATAAGGAGGGACTGGGGTTGGTAGGGGTTCTGCATTTGTGGCCAAGTGCCGTAATCTCTGAAATTGGAGACGGGACAGATAACATTGGCCGGTTACATGTCCAGCTCTGAGAAGGAACTGACAGACGTCTAACCTGGCTGTCTTGGGAAACTCTTGATAGGGAGGGAGTCAGAACGGCCCCGGTTAATGATGGCCCTTCTGGACCCTTCATTTCCTCAGAGAAAAGCGGCTACGGCAGCAAACCAATGACCTCTGTAGAAACCTCCGTACCCAATGGAAGAGGCAGTGCAGTGAAAAGCTGTAAGTCTTCAGGAGAAGAGACAGTCATCATAGAAAAAGGTGATACCGTTCCAATGACTGAGGAGAAGGTGAGCTCCGAGAGGCACGAGGGATCTAAGACCACGGCGTGAAGCAGGAAAGGCACGGAGGTGGCCAGGGAGAGAAGGTGGGACAGGAAGGAACTGCCTTAAGGGGTGATCCTTTTTTAAATTTAAATTTTATTTTGACCTTTATTTAACTAGGCAAGTCAGTTAAGAACAAATTCTTATTTTCAATGACGGCCTAGGAACAGTGGGTTAACTGCCTGTTCAGGGGCAGAACGACAGATTTTGTACCTTGTCTCAGGTGTTTGAACTTGCAACCTTCCGGTTAGTCCAACGCTCTAACCACTAGGCTACCCTGCCGCCTGATGGCAGAGATCAGGTGGCCCAGCAGTGAAAGCCGCTGACTTTTAGTGCAGTGTGGAGATTATAAGTAATTGGATAGCGGGAGGGAAATGCGTTTGTAGAGAGGCCGGGAGGCCTGAAAGGAGACTTTGTCCAGTATGATTCTGAGAAATTTGAGGTGAGTGGAGGGGCCTTCGGTCTCTCTTCAGAGAGAGGTACGCCAAGGTGGCTGAAGCTGGAATATTGAAGAATCTTACATATTCATACGCACTACCGTTCAAACGTTTGGGGTCACTTAGAAATGTCTGTGTTTTTGAAAGAAAAGCAACATTTTCTCTCCATTAAAATAGCATAAAATGTATCATAAATACAGCATAGACATTGTTAATGTTGTAAATGACTATTGTAGCTGGAAACGGCAGATTTTTAATGGAATATCTACATAGGCGTACAGAGGCCCATTATCAGCAACCATCATGTGTTCCAATGGAAAGTTGTGTTAGCTAATCCAAGTTGATAATTTTAAAGGCTAATTGATCATTAGAAAACCTTTTTACAATTGTTAGCACAGCTGAAAACTGTTGTTTTGATTAAAGAAGCAAAAACCTGTCCTTCTTTAGACGAGTTGAGTATGTGGAGCATCAGCATGTGGGTTCGATTACAGGCTCAAAATGGCCAGAAACAAAGACTTTCTTCTGAAACTTGTCAGTCTATTATTTTTCTAAGATATGAAGGCTGTTCCATGTGAGAAATTGCCAAGAAACTGAAGATCTCATACAACGCTGTGTACTACTCCCTTGACAGAACAGCGCAACCTGTCTCTAACCAAAATAGAAAGAGTGGGAGGCCCCAGTACACAACTGAGAAAGAGGACAAGTACATCACAGTGTCTAGTTTGAGAAACTGACGCCTCACAAGTCCTCAACTGGCAGCTTCATTAAGTAGTACTCGCAAAAAACACCAGTCTCAACGTCAACAGTGAACAACAGGTGACTCTGGAATGCTGGCCTTTTAGGTTGCAAAGAAAAAGCCCTATCTCAGTCTGGCCAATAAAAATAAAATATCAAGATGGGCAAAAGAACACACACTGGACAGAGGAACTCTGCCTAAGCCAGCATCCAAGTCACCTCTTCACTGTTGGCGTTGTGACCGGTGTTTTGCGGGTACTATTTAATGAAGCTGCCAGTTGGGGACTTGTGAGGCATCGGTTTCATAGGGACCGTTCATTTCACTAGGCAAGTCAGTTAAGAACAAATTCTTATTTACAAAGACAGTCAAGGAACAGTGGGTAAACTGCCTTGTTCAGGGTCAGAACAACAGATGTTTAACTTGTCAGCTCAAGGATTTGAGTAACCTTTTGTTTACTTGCCCAATGCTCTAACCACTAGGCTACCTGCCGCCCCAGACTTGAGGACCGACGAACTCCATACTAGGGTCCTTTGGCAGGGTATGCAAACCATAGAACTTTGGCTGTGGAGGCATGGTCAATCTGTAGCTATAGGACACATGATCCTTTGAACGCATTTGGGGGCGATAATGGAGCCCTATTCAATGAAGGGAAGCAAAGTGGGCAGAGGGGTGATTTGCAAATGGAGCTTGGCAAAAGAGGGCATCATTGTAATCCAAACCCAACCTTCTTTATGACTAAAATGATCCTATTTACACATACATTTTAACACTAGAATAAATGTTTCTGACTCATATCAATGTTACATGGGCTGTTTTGAAAAGGACGAGTTGCTCCTTAGGGGCAGTCGCTCTTTAATGCACCACAGAATTGAAGGCTCTTTTTTTACCCACGTTTTGATTTCAACAGACATTCATTGTTTAATTCAAACATGAAATCTAAACCTTGTGAAGATAATCCTACCTCTAACACTTCAATTTAGACAAAAGGTTTTTCCAGCATTAAGACATTAGGATTAAATATAACAGAACATCTACAGAATTCTTTATTCCACTGTAATTGCAGTATACATTCTGCATAATAGTGTACAGAGCACACGGCATTTCTACAAAGATTCTAGACAATTACATATGGTGAAGCAGTAATGTCTACTCTAATGAGACTTACCTTTGTTTTGTGTGTCGGCAGGTGAGGGTTGTGTGTGTGTGTGTGTGTGTCAAAAGGGAAGAACTCATCACAGCCTTTATTGCCGAGCAAACACAGTGACGTTTTTTTAATCATCACAAAATAAGACCTGGATCAAAGTGAACATGTTTAACATTGACAGGAGTGCAATGACCTGGGTTATATTGGTGGAGGTTAGATATTACAGTCAAAACAAATATCTGGCATTGCACCACATCTGGTACATTTCCAAGACGCAGATTTCTACCATACTACATATTCTAGATCAGATTTAAAACAAACAATTCTGCAGAATGGCGTCAAGCTCCATTTAAAATTCCACTTTGTCATTTCTAGTTTTCAGCTACTTCTATTAGCCACAAAAGATAAAACTGATGTAATTTTGTCCCAGATATCTAAATATAAACCACATGGTAAGTCAATGTCACAATTTGACACATTTATTTAAAAAACATATATACAGAATTAGTGCAATCATTCTGGAGTACGCCTCTAAAATCCATAGAATAAAGTCAAATTTGCTACAGTATACAGTCAACCCAAAATAACAATGTTTGTGTCAGCAAACTTTGTTTGACTGTACAGAGGCTGAGATGGCCAAACTGGTAGCGCACAGTTCCAAACAGACTACTCGCTCCAAGTCCGGGGCCTATAGGGTTCTGGCCAAAAGTAGTTTGGGACTAAAAGTTGTCAAAAACTCCAGTCACACAAGTCATAGACAGTTCTCTCTGCAAGCAGTATCAATGCAGTCTGGAACCAAAAGGAGCTCCTATTCACAAGCCATAAGACTGCTGAACAGTTTGTTAAATAGCTACCCGGACTAACTCTTTTGACTCATCACATACGCTGTCACCTAGACACTTTATCCCTAACTACAGTATTTTTATTTCTTTAATTGAATCTTTATTTAACTAGGCAAGCCAGTTAAGAACAAAGTGTTATTTACAATGACGGCCTAAACCGGCCAAACCCGGTCGACCCTGGGCCAATTGTGCACTGCCCTACGAGACTCCCAATTACGGCCGGTTGTGTTTCAGCCAAACACTCCAAAAGTTTGGACACACTTACTCTTTCCAGGATTTTCCTGTATTTGTACTATTTTCTACATTGTAGAATAATGGTGAAGACATCAAAACTATGAAATAACACATGGCCATGAGGCCAGTGGTGACTAAAACAGAGTTTAATGGTTGTGATAGGAGAAAACTGAGGATGGATCAACAATATTGTAGTTTCTGGAGCTAAGCACAGGCAAAATCCTAGAGGAAAACCTGGTTTAGTCTGCTTTCCACCACACACACTGGGAGATAAATTCACTGTTCAGCAGGACAGTAACCTAAAACAAGGCCAAATCTACACTGGAATAGTTTACCAAGAAGACAGTGAAATGTTCCAGAGTGGCCAAGTTACAGTTTTGATTTAAACCTGCTTGAAAATATCTAGCAAGACCTGAAAATGGTTGTCTAGCAATGATCTACAACCAATTTGACAGAGCATAAAGAATTTTTCAAAAGAATAAAATGTTGCACAATCTAGGTGTGGAAAGCCCTTAAGAGACTTACCTAGAAAGGTGGTTCTAACATGTATTGACTCAGTGTTGAATACTTATCTAAATTAAAATATATTAGTGTTGAAATAATGACTTTTTTTTTTACAAATGTTAGAATTTTTCTTCCACTGACAGAGTATTTTGTGTAGATTGATGACAAAAAATTACAATTAAAACCATTTTAATCCCACTTTGTAACAAAATGTGGGGGAAAAATCATGGGGTGTGAATACTTTCTGAAGGCACTGTATCTACCTCAATTACCTCGTACCCTGCACATCAACTCGGTACAGGTGCCCAGTATATACTGCCAAGTTATCGTTACTCATTGTGTATTTATTCCTTGTGTTATTATATATTTTTTTTACATTGTTGGTTAGGGCCCATAAGTAAGCACTTCACTGTTAGTCTACACCTGTTGATTACGAAGCATGTGACAAATAACATTTGATTGGGCATAATATTCTCAGACATACGTTAGTGAGTAGTTAGGCAACACACAACAGAATGAGATGCGTTCTTCCTTATTGCAATGTTAAGAGACTGCTTTGGTTGGTTGTTTCTCATCAGAAGATAATAGAATGCAGTTTCCGGGGATGCCATGTCATTGGTTCTTGAATCGGCACAATTCACCCAATCACTGGTTAGGTCTAATCTCTACTACTGCATTATTTCTAAAGAAATACAGCTTGTATGTATGTATGCATGTATAAGAGAGGTAGAGAGAGAGAGAGAGAGACGGGGCTAATAAGCTGCTCCTCCATATTTAACCACGGCGAATGTGTTTGAGTGGGTGGCCTACTCACTCACACACACCTCTTCCAGGTTTCTCTCAGTTACAGCAGAATCCACTCAGCTGAGAGGAGGATAGGAGAGAGAGGGTGTATTTGGTCTCAGAGTTGAGGAGATAGAGAAAAGTGGCTGGGGGATACAAGAGGGAATATTAGTCATCAGAGTCAACAAAAGAATGTTCCGTCTGCCAGGATTAGGGTGTGTGCAGGATCTTCACAATGTGACAACAGCCAAATGACCACTGTCTGTAAACACCCAGGACACCTGAGAACTCTCTGACTGAGTCTCTCACTCCTGCCTCACATGCACCAGAGAATGTACATTCAAATAGAGGGGAGGCTATGAGTAGTCAGAGCAGAGAGCAGTTTAACAGTAGGGCAGTTAAGGACACGGTGGAAAGGCAAGCACCATGGTTACACCATTACCACCCTTAGCGGAGTTGCCAACAACCAGATGTATCCCTTTAACATTGAAGGGGGATTTGTATTTTATACCCAAGAGCAGGAACAGCACCATTTAGTGGCCAGAACCTGGTAATATCAGAATGTATTACAACTTCAAAGACTAATCTCTCTGAACAGGGGGAAAAAAACATCACCAAATTCACTGAGAATGTATTACATAGGATGAAGAAACAATACTCTGAGCCGCAGCTTCATACTACTTGTCAAACATATAAAACTGGTACTGTATACGTGTTGGGATGAGAGTGGCGTGGGGTGTGGTGGTCTGTGGGTGGCTTTTCACCATTTCTTTGGAATCCTCATGTCTAACTCATTGTTTGAATTTTTCGGGGTCCAAATCAGATGCTATGTAGTATATTTATAGAATCCTATAATTTAAAAATGGCCAATTTGGGTGCAATCAATTAGCTTAATTTCTCAGAGATCAAATTATATTTCAACCAAATAATGTTGCAATAAGGCAAATCTTATCAGTTTATAACTACAGAGACATTTTCAGAACAATCGGAGATGGTGGGTGTCATGGCTCACTGAAATGACATGGAATGACCCGCCTGCTACGTTAGGTTACACCGCTACTACAGCAGGCGTCACACAGGGGTTTAACCTGGACAAACATTAAATGATGCACCTCAGACGGGTGCTTTGTCTACACCTACACACAGACATTACAATGTGTGTGTGTGTCAGTTACACCTGTAACAAAACAGTACAGCAGGAATGAGAAACCAGTCTTGGACATTCACCGTCTTGTGATCTCAAATGCGGAAGACACATTTCAGTTGAAGGCATTCAGTTGTACAGCTGACTAGGTGCCTTCCCTTTCTATCAGAAAGACAAAAAGCTATTCTACTTCTACCATCTCTGGGACTGAACTATAAAACCTGCCCTGGCCTCTCCGGTTTTCCCTGCAACCACTGCAAACCTGTTGCAAAACTATTTAGACAGTTAAGTTACTATAAGGAATCAACTCTCCACAAGATGAGAACCATTTTCAGGATCAGGTCTCAGAGCCATAGATAAGGAGAGATCACGTTTAACACATTAAAAGGTTATAAAATGAATGAACTACATGTTTGATGTCAGAGTAGCTGTAAAGTTGTTGGGTAATCTAATTTGGAATGAAAACCATGCCTCCTGTCTCTGGTTAAAATATAATCAATGTTAATTATTTTTTAGCATTCACCCATCTGTAGACAACTGGTATTATTCCTCAAGATCTGCAATAACACATCCAGGGTGACTATATTTCATTGAGAAATAAAAAACACAAACCATTTCATTTTGTGAACTTTACATAGAGTAGCACAATATGAGTCATAATACCCGTAAAACCAAGTGGTCAAACAAGTTAATTGTTCCAAACGTTTTTCCACCATTCACTTTAGAAACACTTCACTGTGTTTCATGTAGGCTTACCTTGGCATGACATTTTGATAACCGTGTAAATCTCTCTAGGACAAGGTGACTTTTATCAATATATTTGCCTGTATTTACCCCCCAAAATGTAAATGTTAATAATTAGCTGCTAATGTGACTATCTTAAAGAACTACAAATGCCATGATGATGTGTACGAGAATGCCGAGTCGAGGCAAAGGTAAGAGTCTCAAGATTAACTAACTATCTAATGTTAGCTAAATATAGTAATGAATAAATTGGCTACATTTCTTTAAAATGGACAATTCTGTGAATGGTCTTGTGCAAGTTTTAAATTGGAAGGCCATAAAGGCCAGGAAGGCCATAAAGATCATCAAGGACAACAACCACCCGAGCCACTGCCTGTTCACCCCGCTATCATCCAGAAGGCGAGGTCAGTACAGGTGCATCAAATCTGGGACCGAGAGACTGAAAAACAGCTTCTATCTCAATGCCATCAGACTGTTAAACATCCACCACTAACATTGAGTGGCTGCTGCCAACACACTGACTCAACTCCAGCCACTTTAATAATGGGAATGGATGGGAATTGATGTAAAATATATCACTCGCCACTTTAAACAATGCTACTTACTTCATATGTATACGTATATACTGTACTCTATATCATCTACTGCATCTTTATGTAATACATGTATCACTAGCCACTTTAAACTATGCCACTTTGTTTACATACTCATCTCATATGTATATACTGTACTCGATACCATCTACTGCATCTTGCCTATGCCGCTCTGTACCATCACTCATTCATATATCTTTATGTACATATTCTTTATCCCTTTACACTTGTGTGTATAAGGTAGTAGTTTTTGAATTGTTAGTTAGATTACTCGTTGGTTATTACTGCATTGTCGGAACTAGAAGCACAAGCATTTCACTACACTCGCATTAACATCTGCTAACCATGTGTATGTGACAAATACATTTGATTTGATTTGATACCTGTTAGCAAAGGTGTCAGCTAGAGATGACTTGCTGGAGCTTACAGGGATTTGTAGTCTTGCATGATGTTCTAGTTTGATGCTAATTAGCATTGTCAAATTTTCAAATAGAGCCGAATATATTGATAAAAGTCACCTTGTATTTAGCCCCCAAAATGTAAACGTTAATAATTAGAGAGATTTAAACACAGCCCTTATTGAAGTGTTTCTAAAATTCCCTATGGGAAAAATGAATGGTGGAAAAACGATTGGAACCATTTCCCTGTTTGACCGTAAGGTTCTATGGCTGTTATGACACCTCCACTGTGAGGCTCTATACCATACAAGTTTCAAATAAGTCAATACATGATGTGTCCTCCATAAATTACATTGATCTTTTCAGAGCACCCCACAGACACCATAATCAATTCATAAGTTTTAACCTATAGCATTCATTCTCCCCTTTGAGAACACATCTCTCTGAGACACGCACACAGACACACACTTTCTCTCACTCCCTCTCTCTTTTATCGCAGTATTACATTTACATTTACATTTAAGTCATTTAGCAGACGCTCTTATCCAGAGCGACTTACAAATTGGTGCATTCACCTTATGACATCCAGTGGAACAGCCACTTTACAATAGTGCATCTAAATCTTTTAAGGGGGGTGAGAAGGATTACTTATCCTATCCTAGGTATTCCTTAAAGAGGTGGGGTTTCAGGTGTCTCCGGAAGGTGGTGATTGACTCCGCTGTCCTGGCGTCGTGAGGAGTTTGTTCCACCATTGGGGGCCAGAGCAGCGAACAGTTTTGACTGGGCTGAGCGGGAACTGTACTTCCTCAGTGGTAGGGAGGCGAGCAGGCCAGAGGTGGATGAACGCAGTGCCCTTGTTTGGGTGTAGGGCCTGATCAGAGCCTGGAGGTACTGAGGTGCCGTTCCCCTCACAGCTCCGTAGGCAAGCACCATGGTCTTGTAGCGGATGCGAGCTTCAACTGGAAGCCAGTGGAGAGAGCGGAGGAGCGGGGTGACGTGAGAGAATTTGGGAAGGTTGAACACCAGACGGGCTGCGGCGTTCTGGATGAGTTGTAGGGGTTTAATGGCACAGGCAGGGAGCCCAGCCAACAGCGAGTTACAGTAATCCAGACGGGAGATGACAAGTGCCTGGATTAGGACCTGCGCCGCTTCCTGTGTGAGGCAGGGTCGTACTCTGCGGATGTTGTAGAGCATGAACCTACAGGAACGGGCCACCGCCTTGATGTTAGTTGAGAACGACAGGGTGTTGTCCAGGATCACGCCAAGGTTCTTAGCGCTCTGGGAGGAGGACACAGTGGAGTTGTCAACCGTGATGGCGAGATCATGGAACGGGCAGTCCTTCCAAGGAGGAAGAGCAGCTCCGTCTTGCCGAGGTTCAGCTTGAGGTGGTGATCAGTCATCCACACTGATATGTCTGCCAGACATGCAGAGATGCGATTCGCCACCTGGTCATCAGAAGGGGGAAAGGAGAAGATTAATTGTGTGTCGTCTGCATAGCAATGATAGGAGAGACCATGTGAGGTTATGACAGAGCCAAGTGACTTGGTGTATAGCGAGAATAGGAGAGGGCCTAGAACAGATCCCTGGGGGACACCAGTGGTGAGAGCGCGTGGTGAGGAGACAGATTCTCGCCACGCCACCTGGTAGGAGCGACCTGTCAGGTAGGACGCAATCCAAGCGTGGGCCGCGCCGGAGATGCCCAACTCGGAGAGGGTGGAGAGGAGGATCTGATGGTTCACAGTATCGAAGGCAGCCGATAGGTCTAGAAGGATGAGAGCAGAGGAGAGAGTTAGCTTTAGCAGTGCGGAGCGCCTCCGTGATACAGAGAAGAGCAGTCTCAGTTGAATGACTAGTCTTGAAACCTGACTGATTTGGATCAAGAAGGTCATTCTGAGAGAGATAGCGGGAGAGCTGGCCAAGGACGGCACGTTCAAGAGTTTTGGAGAGAAAAGAAAGAAGGGATAATGGTCTGTAGTTGTTGACATCGGAGGGATCGAGTGTAGGTTTTTTCAGAAGGGGTGCAACTCTCGCTCTCTTGAAGACGGAAGGGACGTAGCCAGCGGTCAGGGATGAGTTGATGAGCGAGGTGAGGTAAGGGAGAAGGTCTCCGGAAATGGTCTGGAGAAGAGAGGAGGGGATAGGGTCAAGCGGGCAGGTTGTTGGGCGGCCGGCCGTCACAAGACGCGAGATTTCATCTGGAGGGAGAGGGGAGAAAGAGGTCAGAGCATAGGGTAGGGCAGTGTGAGCAGAACCAGCGGTGTCGTTTGGCTTAGCAAACGAGGATCGGATGTCGTCGACATTCTTTTCAAAATGGTTGACGAAGTCATTTGCAGAGAGGGAGGAGGGGGGAGGAGGATTCAGGAGGGAGGAGAAGGTGGCAAAGAGCTTCCTAGGGTTAGAGGCAGATGCTTGGAATTTAGAGTGGTAGAAAGTGGCTTTAGCAGCAGAGACAGAGGAGGAAAATGTAGAGAGGAGGGAGTGAAAGGATGCCAGGTCCGCAGGGAGGCGAGTTTTCCTCCATTTCCGCTCGGCTGCCCGGAGCCCTGTTCTGTGAGCTCGCAATGAGTCGTCGAGCCACGGAGCAGGAGGGGAGGACCGAGCCGGCCTGGAGGATAGGGGACATAGAGAGTCAAAGGATGCAGAAAGGGAGGAGAGGAGGGTTGAGGAGGCAGAATCAGGAGATAGGTTGGAGAAGGTTTG
Organism: Oncorhynchus keta; assembly: GCF_023373465.1. Taxonomy (NCBI): domain Eukaryota; kingdom Metazoa; phylum Chordata; class Actinopteri; order Salmoniformes; family Salmonidae; genus Oncorhynchus; species Oncorhynchus keta. The sequence goes on along the minus strand of NC_068421.1, from coordinate 68,831,118 downwards.
AGCAGGGGGAAGAGATGATAGGATGGAAGAGGAGAGAGTAGCGGGGGAGAGAGAGCGAAGGTTGGGACGGCGCGATACCATCCGAGTAGGGGCAGTGTGGGAAGTGTTGGATGAGAGCGAGAGGGAAAAGGATACAAGGTAGTGGTCGGAGACTTGGAGGGGAGTTGCAATGAGGTTAGTGGAAGAACAGCATCTAGTAAAGATGAGGTCGAGCGTATTGCCTGCCTTGTGAGTAGGGGGAAGGTGAGAGGGTGAGGTCAAAAGAGGAGAGGAGTGGAAAGAAGGAGGCAGAGAGGAATGAGTCAAAGGTAGACGTGGGGAGGTTAAAGTCGCCCAGAACTGTGAGAGGTGAGCCGTCCTCAGGAAAGGAGCTTATCAAGGCATCAAGCTCATTGATGAACTCTCTGAGGGGACCTGGAGGGCGATAAATGATAAGGATGTTAAGCTTGAAAGGGCTGGTAACTGTGACAGCATGGAATTCAAAGGAGGCGATAGACAGATGGGTAAGGGGAGAAAGAGAGAATGACCACTTGGGAGACATGAGGATCCCGGTGCCTCCACCCCGCTGACCAGAAGCTCTCGGGGTGTGCGAGAACACGTGGGCGGACGAAGAGAGAGCAGTAGGAGTAGCAGTGTTATCTGTGGTGATCCATGTTTCCGTCAGTGTCAAGAAGTCGGGGGACTGGAGGGAGGCATAGGCTAAGATGAACTCTGCCTTGTTGGCCGCAGATCGGCAGTTCCAGAGGCTACCGGAGACCTGGAACTCCACGTGGGTCGTGCGCGCTGGGACCACCAGATTAGGGTGGCCGCGGCCACGCGGTGTGGAGCGTTTGTATGGTCTGTGCAGAGAGGAGAGAACAGGGATAGACAGACACATAGTTGACAGGCTCCAGAAGAGGCTACGCTAATGCAAGGAGATTGGAATGACAAGTGGACTACACGTCTCGAATGTTCAGAAAGTTAAGCTTACGTAGCAAGAATCTTATTGACTAAAATGATTAAAATGATACAGTACTGCTGAAGTAGGCTAGCTGGCAGTGGCTGCGTTGTTGACTTTGTAGGCTAGCTGGCAGTGGCTGCGTTGTTGACTTTGTAGGCTAGCTGGCAGTGGCTGCGTTGTTGACACTACACTAATCAAGTCGTTACGTTGAGTGTAATAGTTTCTACAGTGCTGCTATTCGGGGGCTAGCTGGCTAGCTAGCAGTGTTGATTACGTTACGTTGCGTTAAAAGAACGACAATAGCTGGCTAGCTAACCTAGAAAATCGCTCTAGACTACACAATTATCTTTGATACAAAGACGGCTATGTAGCTAGCTATGTAGCTAGCTACGATCAAACAAATCAAACCGTTGTACTGTAATGAAATTAAATGAAAATGTGATACTACCTGTGGAGCGAAGCGGACTGCGACCGGGTTGTTGAGTTCTGTTCATAAGACGTTGGCTAGCTGTTGGCTAGCTAGCAGTGTCTCCTACGTTAAGGACGACAAATAGCTGGCTAGCTAACCTCAGTAAATTAAGATAATCACTCTAAGACTACACACTCTAAACTACACAATTATCTTGGATACGAAGACAGCAAAGACAACTATGTAGCTAGCTAACACTACACTAATCAAGTCGTTCAGTTGAGTGTAATAGTTTCTACAGTGCTGCTATTCGGTAGACGGTGGACGCTAGCTGCTGGGCAGTAGACTACGTTAGGACGACGAAATACGATAATTACGCAATTATCTTTGATACAAAGATGGCTATGTAGCTAGCTAAGAAGAAATTGCTAAGATTAGACAAATCAAACCGTTGTACTATAATGAAATGTAATGAAAAGTAGTGAAAAGTAATACTACCTGCGGACGAAGTGCGAATGCGACCGCTCGCTCCAACCCGGAAGTTACCAACTTAATTTAGATATGTTTCTGCTTCTAATTTCTGACATTTTGGTAGAATATTTGTTAGTCAACTTATCTATAATTAGATACAAAAAATGATTTTTCAGGATGTACTGCAACCCCACTACCCCCATGGCTATGCCAAAGGGCTAAGCTTAGAGTGCATTGACTGCAATACATTTTTCTATTAGGGCTAGCTAGTAATCTTAATCAAAATGTCTTTATATATGAAAAGGAAGCATTTGAAACTTTACACTAATCACCTCTGCCTCAGTGAGATCGCTGCTTTGATTGGTGGGGGATTTTACATACATGTAATTATTTGAATCAGTTGTGTAGTGCGCAGGCAAAAAACAAAACGTGCTCCTGTAACAGGGTTATATTGGTGATTCCCCTTGCCACTTTATTGTTAAGCCAATGGGTTTTTGGTTTGAGTTTGTCTTGCCTTCACCTACTCAACATGGCATCTTATTGGCTGGTTTGCTTAGCTTGCTTACGAGGGGGGATGTTCCAGTTAGAATCGTCCCAGTGAACAAGCACCAAACCAGCGGTAAGTTGTTGGTTGCAAAGCACCGTACGTCAAAAGTGATTTTATGCTCTCAACTGATGATTTAAATGTACAATTTATATCAAATAGTTCGTAAAGAATTCCCGCCAGTATTAGCTAGCAACTTACTGTGTCTGGTGGGGGGTTCATATATTTTGTACAGTGCGTGAGTGCAGAGTTGGATGGTGAGACGGGCATTGCATGACGTGCAATTTTGTGTCGTTCTTATCAGGTACATTGTTAAAAATATTATATTGTATATTGTAATTGTATTATTTTGGTAACTGCCCAGTGAACAAGCACCAAACCAGCGTGCGTGAGTGCAGAGTTGGATGGTGAGACGGGCATTGCATGACGTGCAATTTTGTGTCGTTCTTATCAGAATAAAGCTACATGACTGGTGCTACATATTGGAGTTCCGTGTCGATGACTGATGTACACAACGCAAGAAGAGTACTGTTACACTTCCAGGAGCAGCCCCAGGACCGAGTTTGGGAAACTCTGGCCTAGACATAGAGACAAAAGGCCTATTTGCATCGGCATTTATGTAGTCAACTGAGTGGGACTACCAACTTCATTAGCTGATCCTTTCTAGTGACCATCTGGGTCATCAGGGGGGATCAACCAATCGTGAAGAAGAAAATGGACTACTTCAAAATAAAGATTATCTCACTGGCGCTGCCCATGCAGTCACTGATGCTATAAATTGTACAGATATGAACCAGAGCCTATTTTATGTCTGCTACATTAGGCTACCTAGCCTATAACCTACTACAGCCACAAAGTCATTAATCCCAACTATTTCTACAATTTATATTATTAAAATGTTATTTTAACATTAGCTTAGCCATAACCTTAAATGAAGACCTTTAACGTTTTTACGATACAGCCAATTTTGACTTTGTGGCTGTTATAACTAGTGGAAACCATATAACATCTATATCACATCTCCTCGCCGCTGAGAGAGGACCATACCTGGGATACTGCTAGGAGACTAATTCCCCAACTTTGAAGCCGAGACAACCATCGGGAAGATCAAATTCCATGACTTCCTAGGAAACTAGATTGTGCTACCTGTTGTAGGCTAAACAAGTCGGTGTGATGATCTGCGGTAGCCTACCTGTACCTCAACTGTTATTTTGTCAAATCAAATGTATTCATAAAGCCCTTCGTACATCAGCTGATATCTCAAAGTGCTGTCCAGAAACACAGCCTAAAACCCCAAACAGCAAGCAATGCAGGTGTAGAAGCACGATGGCTAGGAAAAACTCCCTAGAAAGGCCAAAACCTTGGAAGAAACCTAGAGGAACCAGGCAATGAGGGGTGGCCAGTTGTCACGAATCCGACCGAGGGTGTTTCCCCTTCCCGGGCGGGTGGCGCTCGGCGGTCGTCGTCACCGGCCTATTAGCTGCCACTGATTGTTTTTCCTCCCCCTCCTTGTATGTTTAGTGGTAGCACCTGGTCATGTTAATTAGTTTGTCTTTATTAGACAGCCGGCCCGCCTGGTTGTTGTGCGGGATTATTTCATTGTAACCTTCGGCTCTGTTGTAAAGGTACGTGTTAGTGCCTGGTCGTGATTTTTCCATTGTATTTTTTGATTCCCTGTGTTTTGGGAACGTAACTTTTGTGAGCACCATGTGGTGCGTTGGTGCTATTAAAAGATGCACAGCATTGAACTCTGTCTCCTGCATTTGACTCCACACCTACGACACCCGGAGCATTACACTAGTCCTCTTCTGGCTGTGCCGGGTGGAGATTATAACAGAATATGGCCAAGATGTTCATAAATGACCAGAATGTTCAAATAATAATAATCACAGTAGTTGTCGAGGGTGCAGCAAGTCAGCACCTCAGGAGTAAATGTCAGTTGGCTTTTCATAGACGATCATGAAGAGTATCTCTACCACTCCTGCTGTCTCTAGAGAGTTGAAAACAGCAGGTCTGGGACAGCTAGCACGTCCAGTGAACAGTTCAGGTTTCCATAGCCACAGGCAGAACAGTTGAAACTGGAGCAGCAGCACGGCCAGGTGGACTGGGGACAGCAAGGAGTCATCATGCCAGGTGGTCCTGAGGCATGGTCCTAGGGCTCAGGTCCTCCGAGAGAGAGAAAGAAAGAGAGAATTAGAGAGCATACTTAAATTCACACAGGACACCGGGTAAGACAGGAGAAGTACTCCAGATATAACAAACTGACCCTCGCCCCCGACACAAACTACTGCAGCATAAATACTGGAGGCTGAAATAAAATAAATACATTTTGATTTGAACTGTTATTTTGTATCTGCAGCAGACTGTCATCAATTGCATAATCAGTAGCCTAATTCACTGATGGTGTGTTTGTATAACATTCGACATACAGACAATAAACAAATATACTTGCTTGGCTGCATGCTCATTGCCACGACAGTTTCAGTTACATTGCCAGTTTCAGTTTTTAACATGTAAATCCGTGGTTCGGGGTCATATGGAAAGTGGAGAACGCTGATCCCATATCAGATCTTAAAACCGTGGAGGCTAGAGGTTACGCAAAAGATGTTGTCCCTCAATCCCTATTAAAATGTCAGTCAATCGTTTAGAGGAACACAATAGCACCAGTGTGTTAAACCAGCCTGCACTGAGAGTGTGTGACTGACCAGACAAGGTTGCCATTGTTTAGGAGTGTGTGCTTCAATTCGCTTTTGTCTCCGAGCCAGGTGACCATCCAAAGTATTTTTATTTTGTATAGTTTATTAATCCAACCATTTAAAAAAACACACACAACTTGAAAAAGCTTAAGCAAAGTCATCAACGTTATGACAAAGTCGGACTTATTTCCAATGTGGTCCTCTTGAAACAAGATGGCTAAGCAAGATTGAACACTGTTGAACACAGTATGACAGCGAGATAATAAAACATAAAGACAAAGAACAACTATCTATCATTGCAGTTACATCGTAGGGTACATTCATATGGGCAGTTTTTAAACTTTATTTTTAAAGCTTCGCAGAGAGGATGTCGTTTTTGTGGGCAGAGGCAACTCATTCCACTCTGAGGCTCCAGTATACAAGAAAGTACCTTCCCAGCATTACTCCTGAACCTGTATAAGCACACATTAGCAACACCTGATCAGGTGCTGTGATTGTGTGCAACTTTAGCATGGGGAAAGTAATCACTTAGATATCTCGGTGTAGAACCATAAATACTCCTGTAAACCTAACCCAGTCTGATCTAAGACACCCTCAACAGGCAGCCAGTTAAGTTCCTGAAAGCTGCTCCTGTCTATGTGAGTACGTAGACTCACCTTCAATACTACCCCGATCAGCTTATTCTGGGCTAGCTCGAACCAGGAAGTACTAGAGTAGTCAAAATGGCATTGAATTGGGGCAGTGGCTGGCGCTCTCATGGAGTTCTTGTCATGCAGCTTGGACTTTCTAGCCCAAAACTTAGTCCTGGTATTACCCTTCCCTAGCACTTTAGTGGCCATGCTCACACCTCCCAAGTTTCCATAGAGGATACATACAAGGTAGCTAACAGAGGTTTTAGTAGTCCGCACCTCACCTCCTAACTCCACTCTGATTTCAGAGGACCTACACAATTTAGGTCTGAACCCAAAAATAATTGCCTCCGGTTTACCTAAGTGCAGAGATAGAGTATTAGCTCAAAGCCATTTGCTAATGTTAGTAAGCTCTGTGGTAAGTATGCGCTCCAACATAGTTTTACTTTTGTGAGACACCAGAAGAGTAGAGTCATCTGCATAAAGGAAAAGATGGCAACACACATTTTTTATACAGTAAAAATAGAAGAGACCCAACCACGCTCCCCTGTGGAATGCCACAAGTCATTGGTTTTGCATTAGGCAGTGAACCATTAACCTCTACCACTTGCTAACCCCCTTTCCCTTTCCAGTTTGGAGATTGGGAGACAGTGGTTAACCTTCTGCAGGTCAAGCAGTACCATTCCACAGATATTTCCCTTATCAATCTCTTTCCTGATTGAAGTCAGTCATGTAAAGTAGACAAACACGACTGAAAATCACACATTAGACTTTGTTGACATTCATACATTTCATAAATGTCAACTCTTTCCAGGATCTTTGATGTTATACTGAGGATAGATACAGGCCAGTGGAGGCTCCTCAGATGAAGAGGAGGAAACATCCTCACTGAATTTCTTAAAATTAAAAATGGTTAAACATTGAAAACTATACTAAATATATTCACCAAATAATTTATTAAAGGACACTGTTTTGCAATGAAGGTCTGCAGTAGCCTCAACAACACTCTGCAGCATGATGTAGCCGGAGGTCAGCTAGCTTCCATCCTCTTGGTGCGTTGACTTCAATACAAAACCTAGGAGGCTCTTGGTTCTCACCCCCTTCCATAGACTTACACAGGACGTCCTCCAACCTATCAGAGATCTTACACCATGAACATGAAATCAAAGGATCAGAGAATTAATCTAGTACTGAAAGCATAAGCTACAGCTATCTAGCACTGCAGTGCATAACATGTGCTGAGTAGTTGACTCAAAGAGAGAAAGACAACAGTTTTTTACAAATTAATTTCTTAAAAAATGAAGGAGAAGCTAGATATTCTGTTTGTTTTTTACATTTTCACTTACTTAGCTAGCAAATGCAGCTGGCTAGTTTAGTTACTCAAACACTTGGCTCAAACAGAGGGAGTTACCTCAAAATGTAATTAAATTACTAGTTAAACTACATGTAGTGCACTACTCTCCAACACTGAATACAGGATGATGTGTAAATTGTGGTACTTCAGTAAAAACATCAGACGGTGGTCACAATTACTGTCTTGACCTGTCCTACCAAAGACCACCTGTTACACTACTTTGAATAATTTTTCCAACCTCCATACTGTCCCAGTCTGACACAATGAGTGGTGAAGGGATGGGAGGAGAGCAATGTTTAGAGAGCTTGCTTTAATAGCCCATGACCCAGTCTATTGTTTTGATGTAACATGATACTAAAAAGGTGTGGTTCTATGAAGCATCTGTTACCAGTACCACAAGTGTTCCTGTTATTGTCTTCACACTTACACACTCCACACACTGTTGCATCATTGATTAACCATATATTCCAAAGACTGGTCACATAATTTTCAGTCTTTCCATCCACCTGCCTTTACGTAGTCCGACGTGTTAACGGCTAAAGTGAAACACGAACACTGTGTAATGTTTTAGGCCTGAGTCTGTTCCCACCCCTACCCACTTGTTGCTCTCTGGCTGCAGAGCATTTGGACTGGTATTTCCTCTACTCTGTCTTGAGACCTACTGATAGCTTCTCTCCTCCAGATGGGGAGTCCTGTTCTCCCACACCCAGGACTTTACTCCAGTGTGTACCACAGAACTGGCCTGTGCTGCCAAGATCAACTTTGAGTTTAAGAAACGCAACTTCAAGAAGATCGCTCTGTCCATAGACAGCGTGGCTGACCATCTTGCCTGGAGCAAGGTTTGCCTCAACCTGTCTCTCTGCATCCATTGCCTAAGTGGTTCAAATGTAGAGCACATTGCCTAACTACAATATGGGAAGCCACTCTCTCACAGATTTACTACCATATTGTAACACTGTCAGCCATGTCTAAATCAAAATTACATGCACAAACCCTGTGTAATCCCCCAAGACTGGTTTAGTCTGCACAGCTGTTACTCTGGCTCAACTGCATTCACAGATGGCCATTTCTTTACAAAAATATATTGTGTAGAACATGTTTGTCTGTCATGTAGAACAGTTAGCTCTATTCATTACATTTCTATCTGCAAGGTCCTAAACATTTGACCTCCTCCCGCCAAAGCCTCTCTCAGGTCCAACAGGGAAAGAGTTCCTCTGGCCTGCCAAGTTATCAAATCTTACACTGGGGTATTGGTGATGGGCCATATGGATAGGTTGCTAGGTTACAGCAACACTGCCCCTGTCTTCCAAAGTTCGCAACAACAAGTTTTTGGGAAGAAAAGTTAACTACGTAGTGAAAATCTGTCCTGTGAAAACCACTTGCCCCAACCCCCTCTACCAACACATACATTTCTGTAACCGTGTGACTAATGGCAGCCTTCCTTCCCACAATGAGGAACAGTATTAACTTCATCTGAAGTCCAGCCATTCTACTGCTATTTATACTGCTGCTGTGAACACAGGAACGTTCTCCACCATTTTAACACTTGAAAATAAAAACATGCACTCTGGCCACAACCTGCTCTAACCCAGTCACCCTAATGTTGATGTGTCTGAAAGAGCAGAGTGTCAGGTTCTATAGTTTACATTTCAGACTAGTTCTGTAGATTATACTACAGATACAGTCAGTTTCTGTTTGTAGTTCACACCATGATTACATGAGTGAGTTACTGAGCAAAGAAAGGACACTTTTACCCTACTAGCAGTGGTGTAGTCTGTAAAGATTTAAATTATCAAAATCGGTGCCACTAAAGGTGATACGGTCCCCTGCCCTTCCCCCTCATTGCTGACCCCTGAATTCTAACCTCTCTCTGTCTGTAGGATGTGATGCTGTTTAAAAGTGAGAGTGGGTGCTCTCCCCTGCCCTTCCCCATCATCGCTGATGATGAGGGAGCTCTGTTCAGCTGGGCATGCTGGACCCTGATGAGATTGACAAGGATGGCATGCCCCTCACCGCACTCTGTGTAAGTGAGGTCACACACACACACCCATGAGACGTAAAGGGCAACATATTTTTGCTGAAAGAAATTAAGGTCCAATTGGTGTTTGTGACCCTCCCCTTTGGTCCCTCCCCCAGGTGTTTATGGTTGGTCCAGCTAAGAAGATGAAGCTGTCCATCATGTACCCGGCCACCACTGATAGGAACTTTGACGAACTGCTTCGTGTTATCGACTCTCTGCAGCTCACTGCTCTCGAGAAGTTGGCCACACCTGTTGACTGGAAGGTACACATGTTGACTGGAAGATAAACACTCGATCTCATTTCGATATTGGTCAACTTGAAAAGGTATGACACATTCTTTTTAAAGTGAACTTTACAGGTGCCATCTTGGGTTTTTACTTCATCTTTCTCCTTCTGTTGCGCTCAGTCTGGTCAGAAGTGTATGGTTATTCCCGCTCTTTCTGGTGCCGAAGCCGCTGAACTGCAATAATCAAATGATTTCACTATTATGGTTTTAAGGAGGTAGCATTGAATTGGGTACAGTCATATCTAACTGACAGGAAACAGCCCACCTATATCAATGGTTCATTTTCTTCCCCTAATGTGTTAATCTGTGGAATACCGCAGGGCAGCTGCCTTGGGCCACTTCTTTATTTAATATATACCAACGACCTTCCCTATGCCTTGGTTGAAACTCAATTTACTATATTTGCAGATGATACTACAATTTATGCAGCAAGACAATCGGTTCAACAGGTACAGCAGGCTTTACAAGGAGATTTGGAGAATATCAGGAAGTGGGTTTGCCAAAACAAACTTGTTTTAAACACCAAGAGAACCAAAAGTTATGTTGGTCTGTTCAACTAGGAAAAGGCCAAAAGGCATGGGATACAATTAAGTTTGGGAGGAGTACAAATTGAAGAAGTGGCAGAAACCAAACGATTGGGAGTGCAGCTAGACAACTGCTTATCATGGTTGTCTCAAATAACTAATCATTGTAAAAGAAAATATTAAAACAGCATGCATAATCAGAAGGATAGCTAAATATTTACCAGGAAAAATTATTCAGCAAATAACACGAGCATTAATTGAGAGTCAGGTGAACTACTGTTCGGTGGTCTGAAGAAATGCATCATCTAGTGAAGTTAGGAGGCTGCAGAATGCACAGAATAAAGCAGCAAGGATTGTTTTAAGGCGGAGATATGGTTCTTCTGTTGTAGTCATGGGTTGTTTTAAGGTGGAGATATGGCTCTTCTGTTGCAGTCATGGGTTGTTTTAAGGGTGAGATATGGCTCTTCTGTTGCAGTCATGGGTTGTTTTAAGGGGGAGATATGGTTCTTTCTTGGTTGGTCATCAATCGACAAGGTAATTGAAAAACATGCTTATTTTATTTTATACATAATTTAAAACGGGCCAAGTTCTATTCACAACGGTATTCAGTTGGTAAGAGACAGACATTCCGTAAATACTAGGAATAGATTGTCCACCATCTATGCGTTATCCAGACAGGAAATAGGCAAAAGAACATTTCGATTTAGAGCAATACAGAAATTGAATAAATTAACTGAGCAAACTAGAAACTTTTCAATATATACATTTAAACATTATTTTAAAACAATTTAAATATAGTATATAGAAATGTTGTGGGATTATAGTAGATGAAGAATCAATATTTTTCTTAGATTGAGCATTTATTGGGTCATTATGCTAGTATTATGCATGTTTGTAATAGTGTGTTATATGGGAAAGTGTGTTTGTATTATAAATTGTATTTTAATGTTTAAGGACTCTTGGAAGATTAGTCCAAATGGGGACAAAAAGAGATCCAAATAAAATCACTAATACTTACATCTCGACTAAGCATCCATTCATTCATTCTTCTGTGGAGCAGGGCTTTAATGTCCGTATCGTTTGTACAGTGCCTTACTACCCCAATAAACACACGTTTGTAATGACCACTGTGGGGTGTGTGTTTTTGGTGGTGAAGTTGGAAAGCCATTTTGAACTTGGTACAATACAGGTCTGCTTCAATACTTAGTTAAATAACTTCAAAGAGAAGCCATGAGCTTACCACAAAGGAAATCAAGCTCATGAATTGATGTAATGTATCCAAGTGAGCAGACACGCAAGGCAATTGATTCATGAATGGTTCACTCCTGATACTCTCAATTGCCCCTTCATGCCTGCTCCCATAACCTATAATTCAGTATTTCTTTGTGACTAACCTGTATACAGGTAGACCAGAGAAGCCACATCCCTGCTTGGCAGATGAGTGACAACCCTGATACACTCTGTGATGCAGTGAAAACACTAAAAATAAATACAATTGAAGTAAGCTTTATGCAACATATGATTGCGGACCGATCCCACCTTCTTGTTTGTCTGCTTCAATACTTGAGGAAGGCATCCTTCTTTCCGGTAACTGAATAGTAACTTTGCTTTCACTTGATCACTTATCTAATCTCCTACAGACCATTGATGACCTCAAGGAAGGATCCATTTGACCAGTATACAAACAGGCCCAGTCCTTTCCTCTGAATTACCTCCTGTAATGATTGTGTTATCAGATGGAGTACCGAGGCCTTAGAAAATAACAAACAGTTATTTAAGTGTTTTGATAGAGGCTAGGTAAGATTGAACACACCGTCCACCCACAGGCCAAAGCCCTGTTGTAGTGTATAGTCTGTGGGCTATTATTCCTGTAGGGCACTGGTGCCTAAATGTTCATGCTATCACTAGGCCATGTTCATGCTATCACTAGGCCATGTCCAATTTGTAAGTCGCTCTGGATAAGAGCGTCTGCTAAATGACTTAAATGTAAATGTAAATGTAAATGATGGGTTGGGTCCCTGTAGAGGTGGACAACTCCAGTCCTTGAGGGCCTGATTGTTGTCACACTTTTCTCCATCCCTAGCAAACACAGCTGATTAATCAAATTGCATTCTAAACTGATTAAGTGATTATTGGAGTCAGGTGTGTTAGCTGGGGCTGGGGCTAAACTGTGACACCAATCAGGCCCTTGAGGACTGGAAATGCCCACTCCTACTAGTGGGTCCTCCTGGGTCACAGCGCAATACTGAGTTATGCATGGAAACATGAATTTGGTTAGGTACTTGAGTCACGATAAAGACCAGAAACTTCAGTTGGGTCCAAGCACCCTAAAAGATAGGAAACCACTGATCTAGAGCTGTTGCTGACACACTGCTGAAACCCTCCAATGCTTTACTGTTTTACCAGCAGATGGCAGTACATCCACTAATGTAAAGGAGGACTTCAGAGCCATAGATGGCTACAGTAAACTTGAGTTTGGCTCTGTTTTTAGTCTGAGATGTAACCGTTTAGAACTCACTGACTGGTAATACTTTGTTTTCTGGAACCAAATGGATAATAGAGAATAGGGAATAACCATTTGAAATTGAGTTATTATATACTGTATATAAGTCCAGGAAAATACTGACTGGGAACGTAGCTTTCAGTGTGGCATGAGAGGAACTCTAGTTAATAATTGACATGTGAACCTGATCAAGTGTTCTAACTACCATGGTGTGTGTGTTACCTAACAAAGGTATTCAACCCACAGAGCATAGTACTGTAAAGGACCCAGAGGCCTGAACACACGCACCCATAGAGGACACTCGCTGCCAAGGATTATTTTTCCTGCTGAACTCCAAGGACAAAGAGGAGGGGGTTAGAATGTCTTTTTAGACTTAGGCCATGCCCCCTGACCCATCCTGTTGCCAGGACACTGCGAATCAGAGAGCATGGCATCTTTTCACAGTTCTACTCCACTCATCTCCACTGCCATTCCCACAAAGTAATTTTTTACTTGCTCCTGGTAACTACATGCTCTGATGTAGTGCACACTGTCAGGATAGTCCCAAGTACCGGGTGTCTTTGTATTACCAAAGTCTTCTAGATCCTGACTGTTCTGAGAAGGGGTGTGTATGGACAGTAAACCTTTCCTTACATGGTGTATCCTCTAGATGGCAATGGTACATGCATACTAATAATTTGATGTTAAACTGATTATGGCATTAGTCATGTAAAAACCTTACTGTGCTTATCTCAGTCGGCATGAAGTCATAATCATTGCATTTTATTTATTTATTTAATTTAATGAATCAAATTCTTATTTACAATGATGTCCTACCAAAAGACAAAAGGCCTCCTGCAGGGACGATGTGCTGGGATTAAAAATAAAAATATAGGACGAAACACACCTCATGACAAGAGAGACACCACAACACTACATAAAGAGAGACCTAAGACAACAACATAGCATGGCAGCAACACATGACAACACAGCATAGTAGCAACACGACATGACAACAACATGGTTGCAGCACAAAACATGGAACAAACATTATTGGGCACAGACAACAGCACAAGGGCAAGAATGAAGAGACAACAATACATCACACGAAGCAGCCACAATGGTCAGTAAGAGTGTCCATGATTGAGTCTTTGACTGAAGAGATGGAGATAAAACTGTCCAGTTTGAGTGTTTTTTCCAGCTCGTTCGAGTCGCTAGCTCCAGCGAACAGAAAAGAGGAGAGCCCCAGGGATGTGTGTGCTTTGTGGACCTTTAACAGAATGTGACTGGCAGAACGGGTGTTGTATGTGGATGAGGGCTGCAGTAGGTATCTCAGATAGGTCTAGGATCGGGCCTTGGGTATTCTCTTGGTGACAGGCAGTGGCTGAGACAACAGATGTTCTGACTTTATAGACTGCACTCTTTGAGAGAGGTAGTTAGAAAACCAGCCCAAAGACCCCTCAGAGACACCAATACTCCTTAGCTGGGCCACAAGATTGGAATGGTCTACCGTATCAAAAGCTTTGGCCAAGTCAATAAAAATATCAGCACAACATTGCTTAGAATCAAGAGCAAAGATGACATCATTTAAGACCTTTAAGGTTGCAGTGACACATCTCTAACCTGAGCGGAAACCAGATTTCATACCAGAGACAATACTATAGACATCAACAAAGCCAGTCAGTTTATATTGAATGTTTTTCCAACACTTTTGATGAACAGGGCAAAATAGAAATAGTCCTATAAAGGTTAGGATCAGCTTCGTCTCCCCCTTTAAATAAAGGATGAACCATGGCTGCCTTTCAAGCAATGGGAACCTCCCCTGAGAGGAGAGACAGGTTACAAAGGTCAGTGATAGGCTTGGTGATTATAGGGGTAGCAAACATAAAGAAGAAGGGCTCTAAACCATCTGACCTAGATGTTTTTGGGGGGTCAAGTCTCAGTGACTGCCTGCAGGGCGAAACTTTGTAGTGGGGCAGGGGAAAAAGAGGGAGGAGCATCGTGGCTAGTCGCATTAGAAAGGGTGGAAGATGAGGAAATGTTGGACGGGCAATGAGACATGGCTGAGCCAAATAGGAATTCTGACTTAATGAAGTGGTGATTAAACAGATCAGCCATGTGCCCCTTGTCAGTAACAACAACATCATCAACATTAAGGGACATGGGCAGTTGTGAGGAGGAGGGTTTATTCTCCAGGTCTTTAACTGTTTTCCAGAACTTCTTGGTGTTAGGCCCACAGAGAGAGAACTGCTCCTTAGAGTAACTAACTTTGGCCTCCCGGATAGCCTGAGTGCACTTATTTCTCATTTGCCTGAACGAGAGCCAGTCAGCCTGAGTATGCGTGTGCTGAGCCTTTCGCCTAATGGAATAATTGAGGTGGAGTAACTCTGCCAGATCACGGTCGAACCAGGGGCTGAACCTGTTTTTAATTCTCATTTTCTATATGGGTGGCATTGAACAATACCACTGAAAATATTAAAAAGAAGGTCTAAGCATCTTCGACAAAGGGGATCAAGCAGATTCTATTCCAATTTACAGAGAACAGGTGATGGAGGAAGGCTTGCTTATTAAAGTTTTTTAGCAAGCGTCTATGACAAATCAGCACAGGTCATTTCACTGAGCAGCAATTATGAACACAGGCTGTAAAACAGTGATCACTAAGGTCATTACAGAAAACACCAGACTGATACCTATCAGGATTATTTGTGAACATCAACGAGAGTAGCCTTTTGTGGGTGTTTGGAGTAATACCAAATGGGATTGGTAATAATCTGAGAAAGATTTAGGGAGTCCCATTACTTTAGGACTCGGTCAGGTGGTTTAAGCATGTACCAGTTTAGGTAACCTAGCAGGACAAATTCAGACTTAGTGTAAGGGGCCAGGAGAGGGTTTAGGTAGGGTACAGGCCGGTACTTATGGTGGACGATAACACCCTGCAACAGTCAACAAAGAGCTATTTGAAAGTTTAATGCTTAAAACCAGCAAATCAATTTGTTTGGGGACAGACTTGGTGGAGACAACCGAGCACTGAAGGTGTTCCTTGGTAAAGATTGCCACTCCACCACTTTAGGATTATCTGTCTTGCCGAAAAGGTTATAACCAGAAAGGTTAACATCACTGTTCAAAACACTCTTTGTACATGCACATTTCCAGATATCATCAGCAGTAATACAATCAGGGCACGGCAAAGGACAGGGAGAGCTCTGCAGTGTTGATTCTTTATGACATTTAAATGCGCATCAGATGGCAACAAGATCATATTATACAGCAACTTCATCAGGTTACATGAATACAAAGCCAGAGAGAGGTGGTTAGACTAGGATGGGAGACCAAGAGTCTATGTAACCGATAGAGAGTCAGAGTCCAGAATGTGGGAACAAACATAGTCTGTCCCGCGGTTGGGAAAACAAGCAAGTTCATCGTCAACAAAGGCGTCATGAGGCAAATAGCATAAAGCAGAAGAAAATAAAATAAAATATTGCCATTGTTATTGCCCTACCTCCCTTATCTTACCTCATTTGCACACAATGTATATAGACATTTTTCTACTGTATTATTGATTGCATATTTGTTTATTCCATGTGTAACTCTGTGTTGTTGTATGTGTCGAACTGCTTTGCTTTATCTTGACCAGGTCACAGTTGTGAATGAGAACTTGTTCTCAACTAGCCTACCTGGTTAAATAAAGGTTAAATAAAACATTTATAAATAAATACAAATTGTAAGTTCAAAGAGTCACTCGCCCCAACAAGATAACTTGAGTGAGTAACTCTCTATGAGTCAAGTAGGCTATAAATGTATGAGACCAAGTAAAGAAATAGTGGGCCTATACTAGTTAATTAAAGTGTTTCTGAGTAAGCTCACATAATTAGCTTCACAAGTTAATTAGCCTACCTAACATTCAGATCAGTCCAATGTCTGCGGTGTGTGTTTAAGTGTGTGTGTGCTGGAGGCAAGTGAAAGCTCAGAAGAGAAGGGGAACTTGTACCAGACAGGGAGAGACAGGCCAGGGCAGACAGTCAACAGATTGCCAGGTGGAATCCAAGCAGCAGTGCTGCAGGCAACTGGAGTAGGTGTCACAACCGCTTGGGAGAAGCTTTTTTCAGGAGGCAGATTCCTTGTAGAAAATCCCAGCTAGCTAGCTAACGTAGTTAGCAAGTCTTTGTCCACCATTTCTTTTCCATGTGCAAAAGGAGGTTGTTAGCTAGCTATTCTTTTCAGTTTTGGCGAATGGTCCTTTATGACATCCAAACAAAGTTGTCCTGTGGCTGTTGTATTTTGGAGATTGCGAGTAGGATATCTTCTGATTTGATCCAAGAAACAATATTGTTTCTTATTGAGGTAATTTACAATGGAAGTGCATATCAGTTCAAAATACAGATGAATCCAAGGGGTACTGTATTGTAATGACCTCTGCACAGAGGGAGGGGGCTTCAATGGCCTCTGCATTTGGGTGAAACCCCCTTGCAATTGTTGGGCTCAAGGGCTTTGACACCTCTCACTTCACACCTCAGTGCTAATTGAAGTTACAGCCGGATTTGTTTTGCCCTAGCAAGCTTGGTAGCCTGAAATTAGCATTCAGTCCTTATAAAGTAAAATATATCAGTGTAATTTATTTTTATTATTGGCTTTAGAAGTAGCTTCAGACTAAACATTACACACTCAGTTCCAGGTTGTATGGTGTTTTCAGGTTTCTGTTCTGATAATTTTGCTGGTCATTGGTTTTTCCAGAGTATTACCTGTATATTACTTGGAAATATAAATATTTGATAGTAGGATTCCTTCCAGGGATTTTTGTCCAAATCAGGATGTAGTGAAGGTTGTGTTGTGGAGGGTAGTATCCTGTATACAGTATTTCCTTGTAGAAAAATATTTTTGTAAAAACATGCTAAAAATGCAGGATCCCATCTGCTCATGATCTCTCTCTATTCTTGGCAGCCTTGTAAGCATACACCGCTTAAAACACCTGGTTTCTGAACAATCTTTTGAATTATTAGGACTGCTTAAAGAGATTCTATGGTCATTTTGTATACTTAGCCAGTAGTTCTGAAAGTAGCTCTCCCTGGCCAAAAATGGTCCATCATTGCTATCTCTCTCTGCTCATAGATTATGCATGAACTACACATAATTGACACATCCAGCCCAAAGAGGGATGTTTAAAAAACATTTAGTAGTTGTCAAAGTCCTGGAGCATATCTTTAATTGGAGATCCAGCAGTGTATTTGATCTGTGCATGTGCCAGCACCAGCAGTGCAAGCCTCCGTCTTAAACCAATGTATGCTTACTCTGGCAATGCGGTCTGGAGGCTCCATATGGAGAGTGCGATGCAATTTCGGAGCTTCCGTCCGCTTGCAGAGGCAAAATAGAGCTCCTTACTGCATCCCTGTGCACCTCCCACATTTTTTACAATGTGGAGGGCTCCGTATTGCCACGTATAGCTCCGCATTGACATGATTGGTTGACGGTAGGTGGGGGCGGGAGGTCCTGTATAAACACAAACTCACTTCCTTGACAACTTCCTTCACAGAAGGAAGCATGGGAGGTCAGAAATAGCCAAACTTGTAAATTGGGCTAAGGAACCGAAGTGGGGTTTTGGAGAAACGCCATCACACATCTGCAAGCAATGCAGCGGATGAAGGCGTGGCAAGAGCATGGGGAACAGATAGATGTGGTTATGGACAGCGAAGAAGAAGGAGAGGAGCCGAGTGTAGTGGGAAGATGTGTGTTGAGGAAGAATGGCGTCACACATGATAAAGAAGAATCTGAATCAGTGACGGTAACTTGTAGTGGACTTGTGACATTTGTTTGTGTTCAACCCCAGGGAGCAGGCGCTCCGTGTCACGCAACTTGGGTCAAGATCTGTTTCTTGCTTTGCTCTTAGGAACAGGGCACCATTGAAAGGAGTGATTTTTGGGGTAGCGTTAAGTGTGGAGGAGTAATTGATGTTGAAAATTCCTGGTGTTTGTGACACCCCCCCTTTGGTGCGTTGCAGACCCGGCTTGGAGTGTGGTGAAACAGACTGTCAGTACTTTTGAGTTTTGAGTCAGTCTCTACCAGACAAAGTCAGGTTAGGATGTATCAGTTATCCTGTTAGTGTTACGGGGTTCTTCCATTGAAGGAGAGGCGGACCAATACGCAGCGTGGTTGAAGTTCATGGTTTTTTAATAAGAAAAACTATACATGAACAAACTACAAAACAATAAATGTGAAAACCCGAAACCAGTCCCGTGTGGTACAAACACTGACACAGGAGACAATCACCCACAAAACCCAACACAAAACAGGCTACCTAAATAAGGTTCCCAATCAGAGACAATGACTAACACCTGCCTTTGATTGAGAACCATATCAGGCCAAACACAGAAACAGACAAACTAGACAAACAACATAGAATGCCCACTCAGATCACACCCTGACCAAACAAAACATAGAAACATACAAAGAAAACTATGGTCAGGGTGTGACAGTTAGAACTTTTGTTCAGAATCCACTGTGCCATTTCAGGTGCAATGTTTATGGTAATGTGCAGTAGAATGTAGGAGGGAGATTCCAAGATGTGGGAAGTGTGCAGGAAGGCATGGGACAGAGAATTGTGTAGTTTCGGTGGGTAAAGTTGCGTGTGTCAACTGTCTGGTTGCTTATGTTGCTGGGGATCGTAAGTGTCCGGTGAGAGAGAGGCAGGTTGAAGTGGCCAGGGTAGTGCAAAAGGTATTGTATGCTGAGGCAGTGAAGAAAGTAGCAGAGGATGAGTCAAAGGTGAGGGATCCTGAGAGGTTCCCAGTGAGAAGTAGATTTGTGCCAGCACGCAGGAATAGGTCAAAGAGAGATTTATAAAATAGTGGTATATACACTACAGTTCAAAAGTTTGGGGTCACTTAGAAATGTCCTTGTTTTTGAAAGAAAAGCAAAAAGAATTGTCCATTAAACTAACATCAAATTGATCAGAAATACAGTGTTGCCTCCCGGGTGGCGCAGTGGTTAAGGGCGCTGTACTGCAGCGCCAGCTGTACCACCAGAGACTCTGGGTTCGCCCCCAGGTTCTGTCAAAACCGGACGCGACCGGGAGGTCCGTGGGGCGATGCACAATTGGCATAGCGTCGTCCGGGTTAGGGAGGGTTTGGCCGGTAGGGATATCCTTGTCTCATCGCGCACCAGCGACTCCTGTGGCGGGCCGGGTGCAGTGTACGCTAACCAAGGTTGCCAGGTGCACGGTGTTTCCTCCTCCGACACATTGGTGTGGCTGTCTTCCGGGTTGGATGCGCGCTGTGTTATGAAGCAGTGCGGCTTGGTTGGGTTGTGTATCGGAGGACGCATGACTTTCAACCTTTGTCTCTCCCGAGCCCGTACGGGAGTTGTAGCGATGAGACAAGATAGTAGCTACTAACACTTGGATACCACAGAATTGGGGAGAAACAGGGGGTAAAATTAAATAAAAGAAAAAAAGAAAAGAAAAAGAAATACAGCGACTATTATAGCTGGAAACGGAAGATTTTTAATGGAATATCTAAATATGTTCCAATGGCACGTTGTGTTAGCTAATTCAAGTTTATCATTTTAAAAGGCTAATTGATCATTAGAAAACCCTTTTACAATTATGTTAGCACAGCTGAAAACTGTCGTGCTGTTAAAAGAGGCAAAATTCATTCTTTAGACTAGTTGAGTATCTGGAGCATCAGCTGTTCTTTCAAAAACAAGGACATTTCTAAGTGACCCCAAACGGAGGTGTAAGTGTAGGGTTAGCTGGTGGTGCAATTTTTAAAAATATTTTTTTGAGGAACAGGAATAATGAAGCTAATTTAATGTAGGTAGTCCGAGACTGGCCTCACACTTCAGTACATTAGGTGGCTGTGTATGCACTTTAAAGTTGGATGCGATCTGGCAACTCAATCCCAAAGAAGAAGAACTTCCTTCACAACAGCTCTGCTCCGCAAAACGCAAGAAGTATGAATGCGCTGACTTCTGCTGAGACCCCATCACAGTAAATGTTGTACTGCCAATGCAGATGCCGGATTGACCATGCAGAGCCATGCACAAGTTCAGAAAAAAATGAAGTATGCATGTTAGCCCTCTATTGCACATCATTGCCCTCAGGCAGCAACAGAAAATATTTTTGCCCCTCACACCCGCCTATATATATTGTCATTTACCACTATGACAACATGTGATGACATGTCCATAAACAATCTAATGAGGTGCAGAAGTTGGTATGATGTATCAATTAGGGAAGGGTCCTTCTTTCAGGAAGCAGAGTGACATGAGTGAATGGTGTGAGAAAAGATTTTCATTTAATTATTTTGCATGTTTAAATAGATAACTTCACAATAAAAAATATGCTATTGTGTAGGAACCTCCAAAATAATCATATTTGATAGGTTTTGAACATATTTCTAGTTTTTATTAGAAAAACATGTATTTTATTTTTGTTGCCCCAGGGTACATTGCAGTTAAAGGCGGATTCAGATTTAGGAATTCTCACCTTTTCTAGCATGCCATTTCTACACACTTCTCAGTACTCAGACTTACCTTATTCAGCCATGTAACACGCTCTGTAGGTATGCCTACCTTGTGCACTCTGAATACATTTAATTAAACCGCTGAATACCCTCCCACTTGCTGGCCAACAGATTTTCTTATGGAGTTTTCATTCAATAGGGTTTTCAGTAAATGAATCTTAAGCCATCCCTTTAAATACAGTGTACCTTTTAATTAGAAGTTTGTCTACAGACTCTAGAATATATTGAGAAAATGGGTTCATAATATTGGGGGATCAATGAAAGAAAGCCATCTATATATATGCATATTTGTCTCCATTTAGCACCAATTGGTAGATTTAAAAATACTATAACCATGTAGTTTATTTAATTTTAGGAAAGTATTTATGAATCATAAATAAAATAGCTTTCAGAGTCCTTACGCACAAAAAGAAAGAAAACAGTGTTTGATTCATTCTGAAAATTGCCACATTCAGTTCTTCAACCCATGGTAATGTTGCAAGATAAGTGTACATATAATTATTATAGGGAGAATATTGTACAATAGTAGGCAATACCCTAGTCTATTGCCTGCACTAACAATGGAACTGTGGGATGTGTCGGGTTGAAACATTTAGGGTTTGGTCTGCGCTTTGCATGTTTAAAAAAATCAATATATTATCTACTGTTAATAATGATCCTCAGCAACAACCATACGGCAGTGACTGTGTTTACAGAAGAAGCAAACAAAGGTAAATGAAACAATGTAATTAAATGGAATGATAATGTATGCTATACCAACTGAAAGGAACTAACAGTAAATTGGCAGTTGAATGTGTGGTTATTAGGCCTACTGACTGTCGATAATGATTGGGGCTCATTTTTAACATGATAGAAATAGGAAATAGAGAAAGTCGGGTGTTATATGAATTTAGTTCTTATGTGTTCATTAACTAAACATTGAAAACCGTCTCATTCAACATTGGCTCCTCATTATTAGAAGACACAGAGCCTTCTCCTAGGCCTAGAAGTCTGTATTCTTCATCCCACTGGTCAGAGCTCGAAATCAGTCCGTATCTCACCATCTATTCCGTCATCGATTTCTCCAGTCCTAGGAATGAGAACCTTTCTTACAACATCCGCACAAAACTAACAGTCACACAGGTGAAGGTTGCCCAAAACACAGTGATCATGACGTTTATTAATATCCCAAACACACTATAAAACCAATTTGTTAGAGCATTATCTACCCCAGAGTTCTCTGCCAGGGCCTTGGTCACTGATCTGTTTGGAGCTGTGTCATTCTGGGATGAAACCTCATACACCCCCACCACTATGTGGTGGTGACCAAGATATAATACATTTCTGGATATGGACACATCTACCTGGTTCTTGCCGGGCCGTCTGTAATGGGCAGAGCTAAACATCACATAAGTACATAGCGGCTGAGGGCTCCAAAGCCAACCGCTCAGACAAGCTCCAGCTATTTTTTCAAGATCTTTCGTATCGCCGGATTCTGACCTGGCTACAGTGAAGATGTTATCTCTTGGTCACCACCACACAGTTGCACACCCACATCATTATGGTTGCAAAACTGCAGGAATTTTCCATAAATTCCCTGGTTTTTGAGAAATCCTGATTAGAGGATTCCAGATTTTCTGCTCATTCCCTTCTGAGTCCAGGTACTTCCAACCGGGATTTTGGGAAAACCAGGGAATTTATTGAAAGTTCCCGGAATTTTGCTACCCTACGACTACACATCATAGAATAAACACACTGTTAACTTGGTAACGATAACTTTGAGCATAAGTGGGAGGGGCCAGAGTCCATTTGGTCACGCTGATTGGCTGAAAGGAAGGGACTTTTTTTAGGCTAGCCTTTGCTGTTGACTCAGGGTAGGACGCATGGCAATGCGGTACCACGCACCACTAGCAGGATTTTAGCCACATGCTGTCATGTGCTGTCTAGTCTTTGTTTTATGAGCAATGAGCATAAAAAGACACATTTATATAAGGAATTGGCAACTTGTTCTCATTCTTAGAAATAAGCATCTTGATTTCAATATCTTAACAAAAAGGGCATTTTTTATAGACAGACTTGAAAGAAAGATAGGTGATTATTACACAAAAGCAGGTTCAATTATTTTGATAAAACAATGAAATTAATAGTGGGTCTTATGGGTGTGGTTTCTTATATTTAGCCTCGGTATAATTTTACAAGCCCTGAATTCATTAGATTATATTTGAAATGTTTTTTTTTTTATTGTCCTTTAACTCTGAGAAAACATACAACAGATGTAGATACAGTATATATTGTGAAACGCTCATAAGTTTGAAATAAAATCTAGATCTGATTTTTAGGTCATGTCACCCAGCACTACCTCAGGGCAACATTGTGCAGCTACTTTTCAGGGCAATATCATGCTCAAAGAAAGACGTGGAAAATTATGGCCTTGGCCAATGTTTTGCCAACAAATCCACTGACATTCACAGGCAATGGACACAGGGACATTCTATCGGTGAAAGTAGCCTAAACAAGTAGTTAGGATCATACCCTCTAATAGTGAGGAGAGTGGATAGCAACTTTAGGACAGCAGTTAAATACTAGTTTATGCCCAACTTGTATTTTCATATGAAAAGAGTGTCTGTTTCTACTATATTTCACTTAATAAATGTTCTGAAAATATTACATTTTCGTTGGTGTTTTAGTACCCTTTTCATTAAGCAAGGAACATGTTCTCGGTGTGGAGGGGCAGGGGGAGAAAGTGATTTATTTTTTATATTATTGATGCATTTTCAGAAGGCTTAAATCTAAAAAAAAAAATCCAGGATGGAATATTTTATTTGAATGAAAAAACAAAATGTGCAGTAGAGTATAAAAATAGTTTTCACATTTTATATCTCCGAACTCAGAATCAAATATGCTTCCCAAAAATAACATGGTCGTTGTGGTAGAACTTTTATTCTGAATTATGATTTTCTGCATTTATCAAAGTCCCATCAGGTAGCCTGATTTCAGATGTATCCATGTAAACAGGATTATTAGGGAAATCGTTTTTCTTGCAAAGCAAGTAAATGTTTAAATCAAACTATTATATTATATTACCGTAGACAACCCTAGGTGCTTAGTGAAAGGTAATCTATCAAGTTTGGAATAATCATCCCTTTACGGAGACAAATGAAGAAGAGACCATAATTTACAGTGAGAGGCACTTCGTATTGTCAATGTACAGAGCAGATACAAAACACACACACGGCAGTGGAGCTGCAATACACAGACAATACCCATATTCCCAGCCCCAACAACAACCCCACCCCAATCAACAGCAGCAGATGTGTGTGTAATATAACCCTTCTCCTGGGCATGTCACACTGAGCAACAAACCCAGCATCAGCAGCTGCTAGTAACACACGCACAAACGCACACACACACACACACACACACACACACACACACACACACACACACACACACACACACACACACACACACACACACACACACACACACACACACACACACACACACACACACACACACACACACACACACACACACACACACACACAGGCACACATGCGCACATAATCCATATCTTAATGCTGATTATCACAACAAAGAGGGCAACTAACAAGAGTTATGGCTGGGGGAGTGAGGTGTGTGTGATGTGCGCGAGTGTGCTTTTGTGTGTGTGTTGGAGGTTGTTATTCCCATGTTGAGTTCCAGGCACTGACTTCATCACCTGGAGCTGCCAGTGACCTACAGGTTAACAAGCCAGAGACGGGGAGGGAAAACACACACTCACACACACACACAAAAACAAACACACTGCCCTGATGCTTTCCAGACCATCTCTCCCTTTCTCCTCCATTCCCCATCCCACTCTCCCACTCTTATCCCCCCTCTGCCCTCTGTGCTCTCTCGCATAACAAAAATATCCAAGTTCAATCAGCTCTTTCTCACTACCACTCTTTCTTCTTTCTTTTTGATATCAGCTGGATCCAACTGAATCCAGCTTGCAGACAGACGACCACTGTAAACACACTGCAGGGCTCCCACAAGACAAATGACTGTGTCCGATGCCCATTTAGTAAGAACTGTAAGTTAGTGCTGCTTGAACCATGTGATAAATGTCCACATAAAGGTGCTATCATCTCTGCCCCCCCTCTCTCCACCCCTCCTCTGTAACTGGAACACATACATCATCACTAGTGGCGTATCACCTGAGTAGTGGTGTGTGTGCGTGTGTGTGTGTGTGTGTGTGTGTGTGTGTGTGTGTGTGTGTGTGTGTGTGTGTGTGTGTGTGTGTGTGTGTGTGTGTGTGTGTGTGTGTGTGTGTGTGTGTGTGTGTGTGTGTCCGTGCACTGCTGATTGATCATACTAAAGAGGATTTTGCCATTTAAAGGAGACATCAAACACAGGCAACATGCATCAGCCAGGCCACAGAGCAGAGCACTTTAGCAGAGCACTTTTTGGAGTGAGAGAGCCACTATGTTGGCATACAGACATACACATGCCTAAAATATGTATGCATTCAAATACATATTGTATAGCCAGATAAAGAGAGAGACAAGCGGACATAGTGTGTGGTTAGGACAGGAGAGTTTTGTTGGCTTGCTTTGGTAACTGTTTGGGGTTTAGGTTACAGGCTACAGTACAAAACCATAAAGACACATTTTAGTCCGTAATGAAACCAGAATGGGTCATGTACAGATGCTGCACACACACACACACACACACACACACACACACACACACACACACACACACACACACACACACACACACACACACACACACACACACACACACACACACACACACACACACACACACACACACACACACACACACACACACAGCTGGAGGAGTGAGGAGCACATGTTTTGCTTTAGTAGATGTTTATGTTCATGCATCGAAGTGGGAGGGGGTTGATGGGGGACCATCAATTAAAACAATGATCATAAAACACACACTGGTAAACAAACATCGCAAAGTTCACAGAGAGACAGAGACAGACATATTACATTTACATTTACATTTAAGTCATTTAGCAGACGCTCTTATCCAGAGCGATTGGGAGAGAGAGAGTTAGGGGGAAAGAAAGGAATGCTATAAAAGGAAATACTTCTTTATTGAATACAGGATCAAGTCTCTGCTGTCTCAGCCAGGTCACCCATGATATAAACCAGTATTCGACGTCCATCCATGTCTGAGGATGTCGGGAGATTACGTGGAAAATGGCCACTAGGGGCAACAGTGAGCACTGTTACCTTCAAGTAGATTTAGGTTTTGCTAGGGTGTTGTGGACGGTGATGGAGAATGGGCATAAACATCTGCCTCTGATGGTAAAGATTGTATTTTTGTATCCAAGAATATATGTTTTTTAAATATGTTTTGTTTTAAGCCTATCCCAAACCTTAACCCTTACCTTAACCATTTGGAGTTTGACGTTTGGAACTACTTCGAAATTTGACGTTTGAGAAACATGGATGAACGTCTAATTCTGACATGAGACTGTGAGAGCCTGCTGCCTGTCTAGTTCAAGTCCTGAGAACTCAAAACATACTAGGGGCCTTTTGGGGTCCAGGGCTAAAGGTCATAGGCCCTCACTACCAAAGGTGTGTGTGTGTGTGTGTGTGTGTGTGTGTGTGTGTGTGTGTGTGTGTGTGTGTGTAATAACTCAATGTGTTAATGTCCCCTGTGCCCCCCACCCCTCCCTTCCCCTCCCTCCCCAAACTTAGCCCTATTAACCCCACTTCCATTCACAATGTTTATTTAGGTAGGTTGGTTTGTAGTTAGAGAGGGAGGAGAGGAGAGGGCGAGGAGGGGAAGGGGGAGGTGAGGTGGCTGCCTCTACACATGTTTATTTATGTAGGGCTGGTTTGCAGTCAGAGAGGGAGTGGTTGAGGAGGTGAGGAGGGATAGGGGAGAGTAAGCTGGTGTTTAGGTAGGAGTAGTTAGTGAGTTGATGGAGAAGAGGGTGGTGAGGACAGGTTTTTTAATTTTTTTAATTATTTTTATTTCACCTTTATTTAACCAGGTAGGCTAGTTGAGAACAGGTTCTCATTTGCAACTGCGACCTGGTGAGGAGGGGTGAGGAGTGGGTGGGGAGAGAGTGCATTGGTGTCACTGTGCTGGCTACACTAGTTACTGACATCATATCACGTTTTCTCCATCAACCCTGTGAGCCCTGTCAGAAACACACACTGTTGTAAAGAAGGCACAACAGCACCTCTTCCCCCTCAGGAGGCTGATAATATGTTGCAGATCTTCAAAAAGTTATACAGCTGCATGTGTGTGTGTTTCTGTTGGGGTGTCAGTGTAAGTACAGTATGTGTGTGGGTAGAATCCAGTTTGTGTACATAGAGTCAGTGCAAGAGTAAAAAAAAGAGTCAATGCAGGTAGTCCGAGTAGCCATTTGATTAGCTAAAGCAACTGCAAGGCACCCGACCACAAGGTGCTACAGAGGGTGGTGAGTACGGCCCAGTACATCACTGGGGCAGAGCTCCCTGCCATCCAGGACCTCTATACCAGGCGGTGTCAGAGGAAGGCCCTAAAACAGGTGAAAGACTCCATCGACCCAAGCCATAGACTGTTCTCTCTGCTACCGCATAGCAAGCGGCAGCAGCGCACCAAAAAGGACCCTGTACAGCTTGTACCCTCAAGCCATAAGACTGCTAAACTACAGTAGGCTGCTAAATAGCTCATCAAATGGCTACTCGGACTACCTGCATTTACCCTTTTTTAACTCTTGCACTGACTCCATGTACACAAACTGGATTCTACCCACACACATACTGTATTTACCCTGACACCCCAGCATACATAACATGTGTCACGTTCTGTCCATCGTTTGTATGTGTTTTCCTTGTTTTAGTGTCAGTCAGGACGTGAGCTGGGTGGGCATTCTATGTTGTGTGTCTGATTTGTCTATTTCTATGTTTGGCCTGATATGGTTCTCAATCAGAGGCAGATGTTAGTCATTGTCTCTGATTGGGAACCATATTTAGGTAGCCTATTTTGTGTTGGGTTTTGTGGGTGATTGTTCCTGTCTCTGTGTTTGGACCAGATAGGACTGTTTAGGTTTTCACTTTTCTTGTTTTGTATAGTCTATTCATGTATAATCGACTTTATTAAAAACATGAATAACCGCCACGCTGCATTTTGGTCCGCCTCTCTTTCACCAGAAGAAAACCCTTACAGAATCACCCACCAACCAAGGACCAAGCGGCGTGGTAAACAGAGGCAGCAGCAACAGCAGCAGCAGGAGCAGCGACAGGTGCAGCAGGAGCAACAGCAGCAGCAGCAAAGGCAGCAGCAGGAGAAGCAACAGAGGCAGCAGCAGCAACAGAGGCAGCAGCAGCAGTGGGAGAGGCTGCACTATTTGGATAAATGGACTTGGGAGGAGATCCTTGACGGAAAAGGACCCTGGGCAGAGCCAGGGGAATATTGCCGCCCCAAAGCCGAGCTGGAGGCAGCGAAAGCAGAGAGGCGGCATTATGAGGAGCTAGCGCGGCAGAGCGGCTGGAAGCCCGAGAGGCACCCCCAAAAATTTCTTGGGGCGGGGGCACAGGGAGAGAGTGGCAGAGTCAGGAGTCAGACCTGAGCCAACTCCCCCTGTTTACCGTAAGGAGCCATGGATGGAATTGGAGCTGTCGGCGAAGCAGAGTGCTGAGTCTTAGAGTGTGGAGGATGCATTGGACAGAGTAGAAAGAAAGCTGTTGGTTTGGCATAGTATGCACGGCATACCAGTGCCAGCACCACGCATCAGGCCTACAGTGCGTCCCGCCTGTCCAGCGCTGCCGGAGCCTTCCTCCTCTCCAGCGGAGCCAGAGTCTCCCGTCTGTCCGGTGCTGTCAGAGCTACCGCCCCTCATGCCAGAGGCGCCAGAGCCCCTCATTCCAGAGGCACCAGTGCTCCTCAGTCCAGCGCTGCCAGAGCCTTTTGCTCCAGTCAGCCCAGCGCCGTCTGAGCTATCCGTCTGCCCTGCGCCGTCTGAGCTACCAGTCTGTCCAGCGCCGCCAGTGCCGCCAGTCTGCCCAGCGCCGTCTGAGCTACCCGTCTGCCCAGCGCCGTCTGAGCTACCAGTCTGCCAGGATCCGCCAGTCTGCCAGGATCCGCCAGTCTGCCAGGATCCGCCAGTCTGCCAGGATCCGCCAGTCTGCCAGGATCCGCCAGAACTACCAGTCAGCCAGGATCCGCCAGAACTACCAGTCAGCCAGGATCCGCCAGTCTGCCAGGATCCGCCAGTCAGCCAGGATCCGCCAGTCTGCCAGGATCCGCCAGATCTGCCAGTCGGCCAGGATCTGCCAGTCATCCAGGATCTGCCAGTCAGCCAGGATCTGCCAGTCAGCCAGGATCAGTTAGATCCGCCATTCAGCCAGGATACGCCAGTCTGCCAGGATCCACCAGTCAGCCAGGATCCGCCAGAAGTGCCAGTCAGCCAGGATCTGCCAGATCCGCTAGTCAGCCAGGATCTGCCGGAACCACCAGCCAGCCAGGATCTGGTAGATCCATCAACCTGCCTAAGCTTCCTCTCACTGCTGAGCTTCCTCTCACTCCTGAGCTTCCCCTCGGTCCCGAGCTTCCCCTCGGTCCCGAGCTTCCCCTCGGTCCCGAGCTTCCCCTCAGTCCTGAGCTACCTCAGTCCAGTGGGGCCCGTTGTTAGGTTTCCTAGGCCAAGGTTAGCAGCGAGGGTCGCCACTCAAGGGACACTAAGGAGGTGGACTAAGACAATTATGGAGTGGGGTCCACGTCCAGCGCGGACAGATGCCCACCCAGACCCTCCCCTATAGGTTTAGGTTGTGCGTTCGGAGTCCGCACCTTGGGGGGGATTCTAAGTTGTGTGTCTGGTTTGTCTATTTCTATGTTTGGCCTGATATGGTTCTCAATCAGAGGCAGGTGTTAGTCATTGTCTCTGATTGGGAACCATATTTAGGTAGCCTGTTTTGTGTTGGGTTTTGTGGGTGATTGTCCTGTCTCTGTGTTTGCACCAGATAGGACTGTTTAGGTTTTCACTTTTCTTGTTTTGTATAGTCTGTTCATGTATAGTCGTCTTTCTTAAAAACATGAATAACCACCACGCTGCATTTTGGTCCGCCTCTCTTTCACCAGAAGAAAACCCTTACAACATGAGCACACATGCATACTGACGCCAGACACAAACTCACACCACTATCACACTCACCACATACTCTGCTGCTACAGCTCAGTCTAATATCTATCCTAGCTTAGTTACTTAACCCCTACCCATATGTGCAAGAACCGACGCTGGAGATGAGAAGCAGGTATGGAGAGTTGAACATTTAATTTAACACAGACATGGAACAGGACAGGAACAGCGTCAGAACCAGGTAATACAAAGACATACGACAATCAATGCTGAAGCGGGGAACAGAGCTGGGGGGACAGACAGATATAGGGGAGGCAATAACACAGGTGATTTAGTCCAGGTGAGTCCAATGAATCGCTGATGCGTGTGACAAGGAAAACAGATGTGCGTATCGATGGTGGCAGGAGTGCCTGGTGTTGGGAAGGAGAGCCAGTAAAAATTCCCTGTCTAAGGTCAGTTAGGATCACAACTTTATTTTAAGAATGTAAAATGTCAGATTAAAAGCAGAGAGATTTATTTATTTCAGCTTTTATTTCTTTCATCACATTCCCAATGGGTCAGAAGTTTACATACACTCAATTAGTATTTGGTGGCGTTGCCTTTAAATTGTTTAACTTGGGTCAAACGTTTCAGGTAGCCTTCCACAAGCTTCCCACAATAAGTTGGGTGAATTTGGCCCATTCCTCCTGACAGAGCTGGTGTAACTGAGTCAGGTTGGTAGGCCTCCTTGCTCGCACATACTTTTTCAGTTCTGCCTACACATTTTCTATACGATTTAGGTCAGGGCTGTGTGATGGACACTCCAATACCTTGACTTTGTTGTCCTTAAGACATTTTGCCACAACTTTGGAGCATGCTTGGGGTCATTGTCCATTTGGAAGAGCCATTTGGAATCAAGCTTTAACTTCCTGAGCGGTATGATGGCTGCGTGGTCCCATGGTGTTTAAACTTGCCTACTATTGTTTGTATAGATGAACGTGGTACCTTCAGGGGTTTGGAAATTGCTCCCAAGGATGAACCAGTCTTGTGGAGGTCTTTTTTTGAGGTCTTGGCAGATATCTTTTGATTTTCTCATGATGTTAAGCAAAGAGGCACTGAGTTTGAAGATAGGCCTTGAAATATCTCCACAGGTACACCTCCAATTGACTCAAATGATGTCAATTAGCCTAACAGAAGGTTCTAAAGCCATGACATAATTTTAGGGAATTCTCCAAGCTGTTTAAAGGCACAGCCAACTTAGTGTATGTCAACTTCTGACCCACTGGAATTGTGATAGAGTGAAATAATCTGTCTGTAAACAATTGTTGGAAAAATTATCTGTGTCATGCACAAAGTAGATGTCCTAACCGACTTGACAAAACTATAGTTTGTTAACAGGACATTTGTGGAGTGGTTGAAAAACGAGTTTTAATGACTCCAACCTGTGTGTATGTAAACTTCAACTTCAACTGTAGCTACCTCTATTACCTTGTACCCCTGCACATGGCCATGTTATTGTTACTCGTTATTGTTTTTCATTCATTCATTCCTTTTGTCACTATTTCCATCTTTGTTGTTGGAAAAGGACCCGCAAGTATGCATTTCACTGTTGTTTGCGAAGGATGTGACCAGTTGCATTTGATTTATAAACACACTAATCTCATGTCCCAGGCTCCAAGCCCCTCTAATGATGTCTGGCATGCATACTGTACACTAAAAATGTTTTTTTTTTGCTGTCCCCATAGGATGACCCTTTTTGGTTCCAGTTAAAAACCCTTTTTGGTTCAAGATGGAACTCAAAAGGGTTCTATGTAGAATGCTCTGTGGAAAGGGTTCTACATGGAACCCAAAAGTGTTCTTCAAAGGGTTATCCTATGGAGACAGCCGAAGAACCCTTCTTTAAGTTGTAGCTCGAGTGTATACTGTAGGTCAGTGCTTTCACACCTCAGTCCTCAGCTCTGCTGGCCAATACGACCAGAGGCTAGCATGGAGCTCTCATACACAGAGGATAGTTTACCCCCATAGTGAGCCCTCAGACCAGGCAGGACTCAGCTCTCTGTGACCCCTCACACCTTGTCAGGAGTTAGGACCTGACTTTTACTCAAGGTCCACAAATGTGTACTCACGCACAGATCACCTCATATTGTGGTCTTGGTCAATGATTTAATGTACAGGGAACTGATGTGTTTGTCCAAATTTGCAAATAATTGCGAACTAAATTATTGTTTTAAATCAGCCTTATTTTCTTTGTGCACACCACCCTTAGGAAAGGGCATAAAAACAACAAAGCTGGTGTGTTTTTGTATCTTTATTTCTTATCCATTACCTCATACTGGTGGTGGTGTTTAGTCTATGATGTTATGTATAGTAATAATGTAGTCACTAGTTATGTATAAGGTGACTAGACGCTGTGTAAGCTTGACTGTAAGCAGGCTGCTGCTCTACATTTACATTTGACCCATTTAGGAGATGCTATTATCCACAGTGACTTAGAGTCATGAGTGCATACATCTTGGTACATCTTTGTACAAGTTGCATGCACCTTGCTCTACTAATTTAGAGAGAGAGAGAGAGATCCAAGTCAAAACTCTAATCCTCACTCTACTCACAAGTTTACAGGTTCATGAACAATGAGTCCACTCTGAATAAACCCAGAACCTTGGCTTGGCATTGATAAAGCAATATGTTATAGATATAAATTTGTACATATGTATTAATTGTGTTCTGTGGTCAAATAGCAAGTTCTGGCAGGGTACGTGTGTGTAGATGTCATGCTCTCTGGCAACAGTCCGGTCAGAGGCATGAGGACAGTGGGGTGATGAGGGTGCTGGGTAACGGAGAGGGGGAGTGAAGGGAATTCCTGTGGGGCAACTGCAGAAGCAGCACACAGCTCAGAGGGATTGACTAAGAATAGAAGCAGGGTGATTCAGCAGGGATTTCCTCCTTGCTGACTCCCTCCCCAACCTTACCCCCACCTCCCTCACCCTGTCCCCATCGCCTGATCCCTCTCCTCCCTCACCCCTGCCTGTTCCACTGAGGAATTTTCACACTAAATCCTGTCACTGTGGCCATGCACTCTCTCTCTCTCTCTCTCTCTCTCTCTCATTTATGTATACCTCACCCACAAGACTCTGCTGTAAAGGCTAACTGGCACCAGAGGGTGAGCTATTTCTGAGGTGCCAATTTCAATTTCCACCAACAGCCCTCTCTCTCTCTGAGTTTCTCGCAGAGCTGGAGGGGGGAGAGACAGAAGGAAAGGTTTAAAGTAGTCTGTATAATCACACAGGTCTTTTTAACTGGTGCCCACTAACATTATGAGCTCCAAACCCCTGCCCAGTCTTCAATGTCTAGTGCATTCTCAGCACACATGCACATGCCCAATAGACCCATTCACGCAATAGAGGTGCCATTAGTTTTTGCTCTGTAGTTAAACTGGAACAGGAGCGACTCAGATAGAAACACAGCTAGAACAGTTCTGAGCCTCACATCGTTATCCAGTAAACTGATTCTCAGTGGTATTTTTAGTTTCTAGTATGTTTTCAGTTTAAGTTCGCTATATACAATGTGAAGCTCCTCTAGGAATGTGTTTGCGGGTGAGGGAGTATGGGGTAAAATACACTATATCGTACCTATTACTACCCAAACTGCAACTATTTGTAACTAGGCCACCACAACACAGTACAGCTATGCTGTGAAAAGGATTCTCTGATGTGGGAACTTCCAGATGTAATGACCCCTGACCCCTAACTCCTCTCTCTTTCTGAGATGGCATGTTATGTCAATTACAGGTTAGAAGCCGGGAGGCACCGCAGCGTTTTAATACAACTTAACCAAACCCCTTGCTCTCCTCTCTCTCTCCCCTTCTTCTCCTCTGGAAACAGAGATAAGGAGATGAACTCGTACACACAGACACACACACAGAGGGGTTAGTGACAGAGACATCCTTTATCTTTATGATGTCTGAGCAGGAAACTCTAAATTACATCTCTCTCTCTCTCTCTTGTTGCACAACAATACCAGGCTGAGAGTCTGTTCTTTGACAGTTTATCACACACACACACACACACACACACACACACACACACACACACACACACACACACACACACACAGACTTAGACACACACATGGACACATGAACAAACGCCTGCACTTACACACGTCAGGCTTGTTATAAGAGATTAGATGTTTAAAAAAAAAGGATTTTAACAAAGAGGTAGCAGGCAGCGGAAAGGGATCTTCGCCACTTGGCATGCTGCTATTTTCCATTTAACCTCCCTGTGTTCTCCTCCCTTCTCCGCCTCTTCTCCTCTCCTGTTCGTGTGTGTGTTTGTGTGTGAGGTGCCCCCATGTGCCTGTGTGGTCAGGTTTTAGAGCTATAAGACTAAGCTGTTGTCCAGTAATCATCACATCAGAAATGAGAGGTATCCTCCTGGAGACACCATTATCTACAGGATATCACAGAGGACAGAACAGAGTGCCGGTGTGTGTTTATCTGTGTGATAAAAACAACCATCAGCAGAACAAACACACCATTTATACTAGACCCTGTGTCAGTAGGCAGAACACGGAATGGGAGAGGGAAGGGGGATGGAGGGGGGATGGAGTTAAGGGGAGGACTCTGGGAAAACTGACTGACCCAGCTGCAGCCCTCTCTCTCTCTCTCTCTCTCTCTCCGATCATGGTGTTGTGTAGTATCTGCCCAGTGGCCCCAGCCAGTCTAAACAGCCTTCACCCACTCGCTGTTCTGTCATGGAAATAAATGTACTTCCTGTTACCAAGTCATTTACGGTTTCTATGCCTTTAGTTTTCCATGTGGACCAATTTAGCAGTGAATTCTGAAAAGCTATCAATGATTGTTCCATAGGTTTGTGTTTTTAAGGAGTGGTATTGGTTCTTGTAGAATACGATTAATTTGTTATAGTGTTCTACCTATGAAGTTGTTCATGTTCTTAGCTTCATCCTCTGAAAATAGACAGGTAAAAATATTATGGGAATGAGCGCACGCATCTCCAATATGTACCCATTGTTCCTCTTCAGTGTATTTAACTATATGTTGCAAGTAAAAGTCTTGGGTAGCGAGTTCAAACCACCCTCAGGCTTAGGAAGATGGAAAACGTAATTTTTTATTCTATTCATTTTATTTGCCCATATAAAGTCTGTTGTGACCGAGTATACTTTTTAAAGAATGTCTTTGGTGGGATAATTGGTATAATTGGTATAACTTTGGGAGCCATGCCATTCTGAAGAAATTGACTCTACCTATAAGATTTATGGGAAGATTGTTCCATTTAGTTTGATCTGTTTTCAAATTGTTGAGTAATGGAATAATGTTATCTTTATATTTCTGCTGTTTGTTGTCATTTATTAAGCATCCTAAGTATTTCATGTTTTTTGTGGTCCATGTAAAGGATTGCTGTAACGCCTGAGTTATTATTTTTCATATTATCAATATTTCGGGGATTTTCCACATTCATTTTATATCCTGAGATTTTCGAGTATCCCAAAAAATATTTTTAGCAAGGGGGCATTCAATATTGGCCAGGCATATCAGGATATCATCTGCAAATAAGTGTCGTTTATATTCATGTTTACGAATGCTGATAACTGTTACGTTTGTGTCCTGTCTAATTCTTTCTGCAAGTGATTAACCTTTTCACACCTACCAACATATCGGTGTGATAATTCTACGGTCCCTGGGGAGTAAGATCAAACCGGTGTGATTAGAATGCTTATTTAGAACGACAAGTTTCGGTATGATGCAACAATCAGCATTTGAGCTGGCCACACTGTTTTTTCCCGAAATATTTTGCACAAACACAGTCCTTACAAGGTTATGTCCAGAATGTGAGCAGTTTATTTTTGGATGCAATGTTCAGACATTCACAGAAGTAGCTACAGCATAACACAAACATTCAAAGGGGGAAAATGTGGGCTACATGTGTCCTAGCACTAACTGAGAAAAGATTGATGTAAAACAAGCGGTCATATTTTTATAACTCTCGGCTGACAGGAACTACAATATGAATTAGCTAATAGCAATTACTATTTATAGTTAATCACACCACGGGTGAGCTCACCATTGGTCGAAATCATTGAGTAAAACACTTTCTAGAAATTGAAAGTAATCCGACGAAGGGTAGTTTCTGCTCGCCGCCATGATTGTTTTTCACAGAAACCAAAGATAAGAGGAGACAAGATGAGTTTGGTCTGTTTATATTATGCATGTTGAAGGGGGTGTGTCGTCTACCATTGTTCACATCCCACCAGTCACTTCCCGGAAGTTCTCAAAAAAATTTGTGAACCGTTACGCACCTCATTTTGTTATAACTGTCTGGTCTGACAGACAATTACGTGAAACCCAGAATGCATTGTATGTCAACAAACATGGCTCCACACATAGCTGGAATTAGCTTAGTTGTTCATAATCAGTACAAACTTAAGAAAGTATTTTACACACATAGTATGTGTCCATTACAATCTATACAAGAATCGGAATGCATGTTTTGTCACCAGTACTTGAAATGAAACAATAAATATTTAAGGGTGATTATGCAACTTTTTGGAACTTTGGCCATGTAAACTTTCAGAAATTAAAACTTATTCAAACTTATTCAAACACCATTTTACCAGTATTGTACCTGTCTTTGATTTGTCTAGAAACTATATATGATAATCGCTGCGATTGTACTATTCAAGAATTGATATATTTTTGTCAATTTTCCCAGACAGCCATACACAAATGTAATTTCCATCACGTCATTAAACATCCATTTTAGTTGAAAATGAAATATTATACAATTGATTTATAACGGATTTATTATACATTTGTACATGAACTTGTATTGAATATTATTTGAAGTGATTTCTAAGGTTTTTCTAATATTAATAATTCAACACGATGCCTGAATGTATAAACTTGCCTTGGTGAAAGCTGAAAACATTTATTTATCATGAAAAATAATATATTTCCATCCAACCTTTTTATGCGATTATGATATGATATGTGATTTCCATATCTAAAACAAATAAATGTATGTTAATTAGACATAATATACTAATTTACCTCAAAATATGGGTTGTGATGGAAATTACAAGGTGTGGTGGAAATGACATCTATGTAAAAAAAAAAAAATACGTATGAAAACAATATTTTATTGCAAACATTTAAAATAACAACCATTGTTAAACATTTCAGACCTATACTGGGTTGAAGGCCCATCACTCACAAAGTGTACAGCAGTAGCCAATGGGCAGAGCTCAAGGAAGTAGGCCAGTGTTTTTGAGAGATGGGCCCAGATAGCAGAGGGGTCATGCCGCATAGAAGAGCTCAGTGAGCAAAGTGAAACTGTATCATTTGTGGTTTATCCAACACAGGTGTGGAGGGTCACCTGCTTGTGATAATCACCAAAGTGAACTGCCTGGATTTCACTGGTGTATTTACACAGGTAGTTCTCTGCAAAGTCAATACGCACAATGATCTCCTCTTTCCTCAGATTCTCTTAATTCTCTCATTTGAGTATTGGTGTTGAATGTTGTTCACGTGTTTCCCCAGCTTCTCTTTGGAGAAGTCCTCCAGTAGAATCTGCAGTGTGACACATACCTTCTCTATTACTGTCAAATGTACAGTGAACTTCTCCCTGTTTCCCACTTTGTTTTTCTTCTCTCTCTCTTCAGCTTTGTTTTTCCACTCAAACCACCATGTCTGCTCACCAGCATCAAAGTCAGATGTTTTAAGCTCTTGAGCTTGACAAAGGGAGCACTCTCTGTACATGCACTCTGTCTTCAGGTTCTCACAGCACAAAGACTCAATAACTTTCTCAATGTTGCTGCAGCTGAACACTTTGTGATGCTGTAGTTTGTCCGCCATGAACTGGAGGTTGGCTTGGGTTTTGCAGAGACATGTGTCGCAATCCTGGACCGTTGGCTTGACAACCCAAAAATGACATATTTTGCAGAATTCACAGTAGGACATTTGAATTTCAGAATATTCCCTCTTAAACTTCTGATAAAGGTTCTGAATTGTGCCATTCAAGAAGTGCTTCTGCTTTTTCTTGTTGTTCCTCGTTAGTGTGTCCTTTTCCCCTGTTGTTGCTCTGCTGTTGTCATCACGTTCATAGAATCTAGTGATTTTCTCTTCTGTGGCAGTGCTAACTCTGTTACACTGATTTTTCCTGGAGTATTGAAGGCCTGTTTTCATTTGCCCTCATTGCTTTTGCTGAACATCCAAATTCTCTGTTTGCAGCTTTGACCAGGCCATACTTTCTCAGGATGTTGCCTCTGACACTTTTTGAAGCCACTTGTTTGTCTTTGGCACTGCACATGTTTTTTACACTTTTGTTTTAACACTTCAATGATGGCATTTTGAAACAATAAAATCCTTCTCAAGTTCTTCGGAGTTCCCTTCATTTGCTGTTCTGTATTTGTCTTTGGGGAATCTTGTCTCTTCATTTTGTTCATCAGTCGATCCTACCTTTTTTTTGTTGTATTTTTCACTTTCTGTAAAGCATATATTATTATTACATTAAGGTTGACATTTGTCATACTAAGATCTCTGTATGCTTTTGAACAACCTTTTCCAACATTTTTCCTTCCAGCAAGTATTCGACTTCTCATTCATGTTGCAGACGATAAGGAAGGGGTATCGGTGTGCATCAGGTATGCAGGTATGCAGGTATGTTAGCCTCATGTTCTGGCTGCAAGTCATCTGGTGACTGAGGTGGTGTGTTGGCTGATAGGTAGGTCTCCATTGCAACTGTTCTCTTTAAAGTATGTCTTATATTCCGTTGGTTACATTTCATTGCCATCTCTTGTTTCTTTGTTCTCGCTTTGTAAGCTCAGAGATAGATTTCACTTCTCCCTTCTCTTTTTTTCTTCTAGTATCTCTTCCTGTCTTTTTGCAGATGTTCCTGATATTTTATAGGATCATTTTTTATTTTGTTTCTATATGTTTGTGACCTCTGTGCTGTTTTATGTGGTAGCTTCTAAAAAATTAAGACAAATACTAATTAGTTTTTAACTTGTTGTCATGCCCTGACCTTAGATATCTCTGTTTTCTATATATTTTGGTTAGGACAGGGTGTGACTAGAGTGGGTACTCTAGTGTTGTATGTCTAGGGTTTGTATGTCTAGGGTTGTTGGAGGTCTAGGGGTTTTGTATTTCTATGTTGGCCTGATATGGTTCCTAATCAGAGACAGCTGTTTATCGTTGTCTCTGATTGGGGATCATATTTTGGCAGCCCGGTTTCCCACTTTCTGTTGTGGGATCTTGTCTATGTTGCCTGCCAGCACTCGTTTGTATAGCTTCACGTTTCGTTTTGTTATTTTGTTAGTTTGTTCAGTGTTCATTCTTTTAATAAATTAGAATGTACGCATACAATGCTGCGCCTTGGTTCGATCCTTATAACGAATGTGATACTTGTGCACAGCTTGGAGCATTTTCTAGATTCAATTCATTTAAAACATGATTAAATAAGCCTAAAGTAAAAAATAAAAAATAAAAAAGTTAAGTAAATACGAATCAGATAATGAATTTGTCATTTCCACCACTTTGTCATTTCCAACACACTTACGTTTGTGATGGAAATGACTGTGATGGAAATGGAATTTCTACAGTTTCTAGAGAAAATTGACAGACAGCTTAGCATGCTTTGATTAGTATTACAGCTTAGTATTACATACTTTATTAATGAGGAATTTGTCCTCAGTGGTGGAAATGACACCACTCCCAAAGGACAGGTATATTTTGTGTAAAAAAAAACAATATAAAGGGTATACTCACAATAAATATTGATATAGATTTTATTTAATTGACTCTTTCTGTAGTACATAACATTATATAATGCGTAATTATTCATGTTTTCCCATAGAAAAACATAGTAGAAGCTTAAAATTCTGAGTCAGGGACATGGGCAAAATAGTGAAATTGAGGTATAAAATGCATCTAAAATGTAGCTAAAATACTTGATAGAGAGGTGTTTAAAAAGTATGGGCTGATTCCAGTGTGAACTTAACATACAAGTATTTGTTTTATTTTGTATAAAATCCCCAAAATTTACCTGAGGACATGGAAGTGCCCGTAGTTGCATAATCACCCATAAATAATTACCACAAACATTCTCTGATAGTGATTTATTGATACAAGTGGCGCGTGATGGCAGTCAATCACGTAACCTCTCACTCAACCTCTCACTGAGGCATTCAGTGTTGTAGTTTATGTGTGTAGCTAGTGAGCTAAGCTGTAGCATTGGCAATGTCTTTCAAAAGGAGACAACTCACAAATTCTGACAATGAGTCTGAGTATGTAAGTCAGGAATCGGATTCTGACAGTGACAGTGACCGTGAGGAGCTGCCCCCCAACCTTGTAGCCATTGAGAACCCTGAATCTGAGGAACACTTGACCACTGACGAAGTCCCAGGTCCCTTTGAAGATGCTGATGGTGATGGAGGCAGACCGACAGTGGATGAAGTACAGGAGCTCTGTGGTAGCTGGATGGCCGCCAGCCATTTCACTCCTCCTGGCCCTGCTGTTTGCTTGATGAGTCCCAGTCTGGAGTGCAAAGCCCCTTGCCAGTTCCATCTGAGGCAGAGTGCTTCAAGTTGTTTCTGACAGAGGAGCTGGTGGGAGACATAGTAGAGGAGACCAATCACTATGCTTTGGAGCTACAGGAGAAGATGGAGTGAGGGGGGAAACTTGTTAAATGGGTGACAACCACAATTAGTGAAATGTATACCTTCCTGGTGACAGTCCTTCTCATGGGAATAGTAAAGAGGAACTCCATAAGAGAATACTGGAGCACAGATCCTATGTTTGCAACTCCCTTCTTTACCACCCTCTTTTTCCAAGATCGCTTCCTAGTTCTGCTGCAATGCCTGCATTTCGTCAACAATGCTACTGCCAACCTAAATGACCCGTTATACAAAATAAGAAATGTTCTTACCAGCCTGACATCAGCATTTGGTCGGGTCTTTGTGCCATACAATGCATTGATGAGTCCCTGATGTTATGGAAAGGTAGGCTGGCGTTGAGTCAATATATTCCCTCCAAAAGGCACAGGTTTGGAGTCAAGTTCTTTGCCATGTGTGACGTGAAGACAGGATTTGTCCAGGACATTATAGTTTACACAGGATCCACCACTGACATCCAACATTACGAGGCTTGGGGTGTCGGGGTCCGTGGTGATGACCATGCTGGCTCCTCATCTCAGCAAGGGAAACACTTTGTACGTGGACAATTGGTACAGCAGTCCCACACTCTTCCAGCTTCTGCTCTCCAACAGCACAGGGACCTGTCGAACAGGAAGGGGATGTCGGCATTCGGATGCAGGAAGATGCAGAGAGGGGAGGTGGAGTTCCAGGAGAACGGTCAACAGCTGGCAGTAAAGTGGCATGACAAACGAGACGTCCATGTCCTTTTCAATGTCCATACAGCAACAGACAGCTACCTGACGGGAGAGAGAAACATCAAACCAGACTGTGTGCTTGATTATAACCTCAAAATGGGGGTAGTGGATAAGGCGGACATGATAACCAGCTTTGTGGAATTCACTCGGAAAAGGACCAAGTGGTATATGAAGATATTTTTCCATCTGATCGACACTGCTGCCCTTGATGGACACATAGTTCTACGCCAACTAACAGGTGAGATGAAAAAAAAAATCTGAGGTCTTAGTTGATTTCTTTTGATTTTCAAAAGAGACACTGAGTTTGAAGGTAGGCCTTGAAGTACATCCACAGGTACACCTCCAATTGACTATCAGAAGCTTCTAAAGCCAAAACATAATTTTCTGGAATTTTCCAAGCTGTTTAAAAGCACAGTTAACTTAGTGTATGTAAACTTCTGACCTACTGGAATTGTGATACAGTGAATTGTAAGTGAAATAATCTGTCTGTAAACAATTGTTGGAAAAATGACTGGTGTCATACACAAAGTAGATGTCCTAACCGACTTGCCAAAACTATAGTTTGACAACAAGCAATTTGTGGAGTTGTTGAAAAACAAGTTATAATGACTACAACGTAAGTGTATGTAAACTTCCGACTTCAACTGTATGTGTTTCACCATGCTTTGGGGAGTATCATATGCTCAAGCACTATTGGGCACATCTGCATCAATTACTGACTGACTGACCTGACAGGTGACTTGACAGGTGACCTGCCATGATACTATGCCTTCAGAGGTGGGGGTGGAAATGCAGTTGTTGTTCAGTCACTGCATGAATATGAAATATGAGTTATGCATATTTATTTTTTTCCCCCTCTAGTTAAACACGTTTTTGTTGTTCAACCAACCACCACCAATACTGCAATAAAATAGACAACTATTACATATTGGCCTATGTGTTTTCTTGCTGTGTTTTCATCCAGTACAACTGTTAAAAACTTCTTAAGGCTATGGGTTCCCCTACAGGAACTCCACCCCCCCATTCAGCTGAAACAGTGGCGCAGGGAATGCAAAAATATTCTTAGAAATATTTAACCTCCACACATTAACAAGTCCAATACCTCAAATGAAAGATAAACACCTTGTTCATCTACCCAGCGTGTCAGATTTTTTAAATGTTTTACGGCGAAAACACAACATATATTTATGTTAGACCACCACCAAAACAAAGAAAAAGCGTAGCCATTTTGTCCAACAAAATACAAAATGACAAAA
Organism: Oncorhynchus keta; assembly: GCF_023373465.1. Taxonomy (NCBI): domain Eukaryota; kingdom Metazoa; phylum Chordata; class Actinopteri; order Salmoniformes; family Salmonidae; genus Oncorhynchus; species Oncorhynchus keta. The sequence goes on along the minus strand of NC_068421.1, from coordinate 68,788,539 downwards.
GCAGGATAAAAATCATTCACTAACCTCCTGAAAATCTTAATCAGATGACAGTCATATGACATGTTACACAGTACATTTATGTTTTGTTCGATAATATGCATTTTATATCCATAAATCTCGGTTTACATTGATGCCATGTTCAGAAAATTCTCCAAAATATCCGGAGGAATTATAGAAAGCTACGCCAGATAAGAAATACTCATCATAAACTTTGACTAAAGATATATGTTCTACATATAATTAAAAAGATACACTGGTTCTTAATGCAACCGCTGTGTCACATTTTTTTTTTTTACGTTATGGAAAAAGCCTAACATTGCAATAATCTGAGACGGCGCTCAGACGTAACAATATTTCTCCACTATTGTTGGAGTCAACAGAAACACAAAATTACAACATAAATATTCCCTTACCTTTGATGATCTTCCATCAGAATGTAGTGCAAGGAGTCCTAGTTCAACAATAAATCGTTTTGTTTCATAATGTTCAATTCTAGTGTCCAAGTAGCAGCATTTGCTACCACTTTCAGCTCAAATGCCCCAAAAAATGACTTCTGGTCCAGGATAACTTTGCATCAAAACTTCCAAATTACATATTACAGGTCGACGAAACTGGTCAAACTAAGTGCAGAATCAACCTTCACGATGTTATAATCATACAGATCGAATAGCATTCCAACCGGACCATTCATTTTCATCTGGGGCTGATTGGAACAGCCGAAGCACTCAAACGCAAACGCGCCTCAAGCACATGGAAATCTTTTGCGACACTTACTACTTGCCTTCCCGTTAGGTCAAAGTTCACAGCAAATGCTCCATTACACTTTCTACTGAATGAGGACATCTAGTGGAAGACATAGGAAGTGTTTCCAGATCCATATCTTGTTGGGAAGGGAGGGGGCGATGACGTCAAAGTTGCCCCAACTTTCAGGATTTCAAGACTAGTTTGGAAGATTGCCTGCCCTGTGAGTTCTGTTATACTCACAGAAATAATTCAAACGGGTTTAGAAACTTCAGTATTTTCTATCCAATATTAAGAATAATATGCATATATTAGCAATTTAGGACAGATTTTGATGCAGTTCACTATGGGCACGCAATTCATCCAAAGGGGAAATACTGCCCCCTATCTCTAACAGGTTTTAAGGAGTGTACGTTAGCATACAAAAACCTCCATCTTCAGCTCCAAACATGTCCAGTTCCAGTTATGATATTGGCTAATAACGTTTGTGTGTTTGGTTTCTGAAAGTACAGAATAAAGAGGAATTATTAGTAATTGGAATACAATATCAGGATATAGCAATAAAACAATATTACAAAGAAGTAACGTAATAAACACCGCAATGAAAATAATAAAATCACAAATTTGAGTTATAACAGTAAGAAACTGTCATGTTCGTCATAAGGATCGTACCAAGGCGCAGCGTTGTATGCATACATTCTTGTTTATTAAAAGAATGAAACACTGAACAAAATAACAAAATGAAACGTGAAGCTATACAAACGAGTGCTGACAGGCAACATAGACAAGATCCCACAACAGAAAGTGGGAAACAGGGCTGCTAAAATATGATCCCCAATCAGAGTCAACGATAAACAGCTGTCTCTGATTGGGAACCATATCAGGCCAACATAGAAATACAAAACCCCTAGACCTAAAACAACCCTAGACATACAAACCCTAGACATACAAAACCCTAGACATATAACACTAGAGTACCCACCCTAGTCAGACACTAACCTAACCAAAATATATGGAAAACAGAGATATCTAAGGTCAGGGCGTGATAGAAACAGTAACAGTAACTGTTGATCTCCACAAGGGGGCAGGACAGGGCAGAACAGAGCTATGCTAAATAGGTCAAATGAAAACAAACCATGGTCATATATGTTTTATTTATTTAACTATGCAAGTAATTTAAGAACACATTTATTGTTTACAATGACAGCCTACACCTTCCAAACTTGGACGACACTAAGGCAACATGTGCGACACCCTATGGGACTCCCAATCACGGCCGTTTGTGATACAGCATGGATTCAAACCAGGGTATATATAGTGATGCCTCTAGCACTGCGATGCAGTGCCTTAGACCGCTGAGCCACTTGGGAGTCATAAGGCCAATGTAGCTTCAAAATACAACACAAGCTAATACTTCCCTGATGCAATTAGCATTGTTTTACAGCGCTAATAGAATGTAGCTAGCTACATAAGTACGATTGAATATTACACCATAAAGGTTATGAAATGAGTAACGTTACCTCACATGTCTGCGGTTATAAGGAATATACACAAATATATTATGCTCCATACATACAGTGAGCTACAGTAGACGACATACAGAAAATATTATGACGTAATAAGGCACTAACTTTGATATAAACACACACCTGTGTACAGATCCTGCTGAAGAAATTTGGCTTGTCACCAAAAGCACTCACAAACTACAGATGCACAATCGAGAGCATCCTGGCGGGCTGTATCACCGCCTGGTACGGCAACTGCTCCGCCCACAACCGTAAGGCTCTCCAGAGGTCTGCACAACGCATCACCGGGGGCAAACTACCTGCCCTCCAGGACACCTACACCACCCGATGTTACAGGAAGGCCATAAAGATCATCAAGGACAACAACCACCTGAGCCACTGCCTGTTCACCCCGCTATCATCCAGAAGGCGAGGTCAGTACAGGTGCATCAAAGCTGGGACCGAGAGACTGAAAAACAGCTTCTATCTCAAGGCCATCAGACTGTTAAACAGCCACCACTAACATTGAGTGGCTGCTGCTAACACACTGACACTGACTCAACTCCAGCCACTTTAATAATGGGAATTGATGGGAAATGATGTAAAATATATCACTAGCCACTTTAAACAATGCTACCTAATATAATGTTACATACCCTACATTATTCATCTCATATGCATACGTATATACTGTACTCTATATCATCTACTGCATCCTTACGTAATACATGTATCACTAGCCACTTTAACTATGCCACTTTGTTTACATACTCATCTCATATGTATATACTGTACTCGATACCATCTACTGTATCTTGCCTATGCTGCTCTGTACCATCACTCATTCATATATCTTTATGTACATATTCTTTATCCCCTTACACTGTGTATAAGACAGTAGTTTTGGAATTGTTAGTTTGATTACTTGTTGGTTATTAGTGCATTGTCGGAACTAGAAGCACAAGCATTTCACTACACTCGCATTAACATCTGCTAACCATGTGTATGTGACAAATAAAATAGAATTTGATTTGTTCTGACGGGAGATGCGCAAATGTCTGCAGACTTGAACTGCACAAACAATTGGGAAGTGCTTGGGGAATTTTGTCCGGGTCAGAAATTCCCCCCAAAATAATTGTCCGCAAAAGTAAAAAGGCCTACTTTTATGTGAATTAATGAGTAAGCAGAGCACACCTCAATTCAACTTGTTCTTAGGAAATAAAAACTACCAACAATTAGAAATTTACAAAAAAACAGGCAGCGTGCCTTGGTTTGAGGGCAGCGCAGATTAAATGTCCTGTTGCGTAACAATAATATTTTGGAATGGTGAGTGCATTCTAACATCACAGGCATAAAAAAACTCATGCTGGGGTGACCGTTAGAGATATTTGGAACTCACGTATGAAAAGGTTAAAATTCCAGTGTAAACAGGAGGGAGGAAAGGGGACAGCTCTGCCTTGTGCCCCTTTTTAAAGCAATTTCATCAGATAATATATTATTTGTGTATATTTTTTCTTGAGAACACTTATATAATATTTATATACAATGCATTATTTCAGCTGGTTAGTTGATAACTTCCTATGTTTTGAATAGAAAAGGCCATTCAAGACGGTCTAAAGTGTTTTCAGCATCAACAGCCATTATTGACAAATCTATATGTATTTTTTTTGCATATTGTATTAAATTGAAACATGTTCTTGTATTTTTTTGCAAGTGTAGATTTTTTATAAATCCTGTTTGATATTTATCAAGTCCGGTAAGACTTTTCCTATTCTATTGTTTTTGTTATTATTTTTATTATTTTGTCACAATTTATTAAACTTATGGGTCTATAACCAGCAGGGGACTATCCAGATTTTCCTGGTTTTAATATAACTGAAATAACAGTTTGATACATGGAACTAGGAAGTACTGAATTGAGTGACGTGTGTTGTCACTTGTGTAAATAGGGGTGCTATAATGTTGAAAATAATTCTACGCGGAAGCCATCCATTCCTGGTCCTTTTTTCTGCGCGAATGTTTTAACAGTATCCTATAGTTATTTTTGGCTGATCACTGTTTTTAGTTATTATCTTTTGTCTGCTGATAATTGCTTCAAGGCTTTTGAGTCTAAGAAGGCTATAATGTGTATCAATATTTTGATTATAATACTTAATTGGATCATGTTGTTGTTTCTAATTACCGCATTTGTATCTTTTAAAATTATGACTGGTAAGCATGTATTGATTTTGTGAGAGCTGCTAGATATTAACCAGGTTTACTTGAAATTAAGTAGTATGCTTTATTTGAGTTTAACCTGAAGCTGTTGTCTCCCTTCAAAAGTAAAATATCGTATTCCTGCTGAAGTTTAGAAATGGTATTTTCTTCTTTACCTTGTAAAACATTTTTAATGGACTTTTTCCAAAATGATTTTTATTTTATTTTAATTTCTAAATAAGATAAAACATTTACAGAGTACGAGATTATCATTCCCCTAATGTTATATTCGGGGTATAATTTTTTCTGTCCTCTGTCTACATTTCTAATGGTAAACTTTTTTAGTTTTTGTTTACTTATTTAATACATTTCGGGTCCAGAATATGAGCTCAGTCATTCTCCAAATTCTGTCACTATGTGTATTTTCTATAATTTAGGATGATACTGGAGAATGATCCGACATCACTATATCATACATTTTTTATCCAGTAAATTGGAAATAAAGATGTAGTCAATTCTTGAATAGGTTTTCTTATTTTGAGAAAAAAAAGTAACATGGAATGAGGCCATGCAACTTATTATGTGATTTGTTAAGCACATTTTCACTCCTGAACTTATTTAGGCTTGCCATAACAAAGGGATTGAATAGTTATTGATTTAAGACATTTCAGCTTTTAATTTTGTATTAAATTCCACTTAGACATTATGGGGTATTGTGTGTAGATCAGTGACACAACATCTCTGTTTAATCAATTTCAGGATGTAACAACAAAATGTGGACTAAGTAAAGGGTGTGAATACTTTCTGAAGGCACTGTTAACGTGCTGAATAAGACTCACACACCTTTCAATCTTTTACCCAGATTTTAGCAGAGATGCAGAGAAGCATACCTAGTTTCTTTATAAAGAGAACCACCACTCAGGGCGATACAGACAGCTCAAGAGGTATTCTTAGATATAGAAAAAGCTGTTTCAGGTGTTCGGAAAATAAAGAATTCTCCAACTTATGGTCAGGGGTAGTATTCCCTCTTCGGTCCACCCCCAGCCATCATCGCGTACTTTGTTCCCCCTCAGATTTTTGGGGTGCATAATGCCCCTGTATACAAGTGTTGTATATGGCCTTTGACCTCTCCTTTGCCTGCCTATCTGTCTCTGTGTGTATGTATGTGTGTCCTCACCCTTCCTTGTTGAATAGTAGATCATCAGTCTCAGAGTGCCTCAGTAACAGTTATTACTAAATCAATGGATCTCTATTCTGAACATCCCCAAGCATCTGGTGACATGAAACACTATACAGCAACACGACGGCAGAATACACCATATAATCTATAGTTTGAGGTGTGTGTGTCTGATACAGGAAGTTATCACAAAAATATCTTTACTTGAAAACAGTCCTTCAATTGCTCCCAACTCAAACCCACAATCCCCTCTACTCTGCAAATCCTCGTTCTGATTCTCATCTGTCAGGGGAGAAGGGTTCCACCGAGCGAGATACCCCCGTCCCCCTGAAGGAAACCCAATCTCTTTCATATGTGCAGTTCAAACACAAAGAAAAATGTGCTTTAGAAATTCTATCTAACCCCTCACCGCTAACAACATTAAGAGAAAAATTACTAGAACTTTGTGGGAAACAATGATAAGAAATTAGCAGGATAGCATGTGCTGTGTGAATGTACCCTGGTGCTGGTTCCCAAAGATGAACCTGACCTGGTGATAGCTCCCTCTGCGAGGGAGCCCTGAAGCAGTTGCACATAGCATCAAGACTTATTGCTAAGAATGTGTGTGTGTGTGTGTGTGTGTGTGTGTGTGTGTGTGTGTGTGTGTGTGTGTGTGTGTGTGTGTGTGTGTGTGTGTGTGTGTGTGTGTGTGTGTGTGTGTGTGTGTGTGTGTGTGTGTGTTTATCTACACAGTAATCTTTACTTATCATCAGACATAATGATCCAGTAACAGTCATTACAGTTAGTTAGGTGATTAAAATAGCTGTGTAATAGTGGATCTAGAAATGAAGACCAATTTCTCCCAAAGGACATCCAAGGAGGGTGAGTATAAGATGAGTAATGCCCATGCTTTCTCAAGAACAAAGACACTGAGAAGTGCTCTACTAAAGCTACAGTCAATTTCAACCATTCACTCTCCTATGCTTTAATTTTCGAAACAACCTCTAAAAACAGTTTAAAAGTAGTTTCTATACTAGGTAGTACAACCTTAGCTTTTTCTCAGCAATCAATTAAAAACCCGTTGTGATTGAAACAACCCTCAATGTGGCTTGTTGTCATTTGAATGGTGAGTCATCATCCCATTCCCTCAATGTTTCTCTGCATCTCCAGTCAGTCGTCCCATTCCAACCTCCTGAGGGGCCCCTTAAGGCCATAAAGGCAGGGGGAACACCAGGGCATCATGGGGCCCAGTCACCAACAGTTACAGGCTGATTAAAACCAGAACTGAGCTATGTTAGCACGTAGAATCATTAGCAGCTCTGCCTGTGATGGAATGGGGTTTAGTGGACCACAGAGACCATAACAAACCAGCATGGGCAGGGGGGCTGGGTGAGGGGGAGGTGACGGGGATGGGGGAGAGAGTTGAAAAAACAACCGAATTGCCCAACTAATCTCTTCTCAAGGTTTTGGTTTCACTGTATATTGTATTCCTGATGTGAAATAAAGTACAGGCTAGTATCCATAGTTTTTTTCTCCTTCAATCAGATGATTGGCTGTGTGCAGTCCAAGCCAGTTCAGGCTGGCTCTTATCTGAATAGTGTGGCTGAGGCTGAGCCAAGCTATAAACCCCAGAGCCAGGCTGCTATAAAACATACCTAAAGAATCTCCACAACCCACTGGCTAGCCACTCACATGTTGTCCAGATGGGCATAACAGGAACACAATGTATTGCATCCCAACGCTATCATGCCCACTCTCTTTCTGTTTCTCTCTCTCTCTTTCCCTTTTCATGGAAGTATGATTGTTTTACATCAAGGTGAAATAGTGCCAATATTTATTTATCTGTTTCTCTCCCCCCCTCTCTGATTCTCTCTCTCTCTTCCCCTTTGTCTCTCTCTTCCCCTTTGTCTCTCTGTTTTTAGAAACATCTGTAATTAGTTACATACATTTGTGCTTTTTCTGCCAGTGTATTCAGATATGCACTGAGTATACAAAACATTAAGAACATTCTCTTTCCATGACATAGACTGACCAGGTGAATCCAGGTGAAAGCTATGGTCCCTTATTGATGTCACTTATTAAATCCACTTCAATCAGTGTAGATGATGGGGAGGACACATTAAAGAAGGATTTTTAAGTCTTGAGACAATTGAGACATGGATTGTGTATGCGCGCCATTCAGAGAGTGAATGGGCAAGGCAAAAGACTTAAGTGCCTTTGAACTGTTTACGGTAGCAGGTGCCAGGCGCACCGGTTTGTGTCAAGAACTGCAACGCTGCTGGGTTTTTCACACTCAACAGTTACCCATGTGTATAAAACATGGTCCATCACCCAAAGGACATCCAGCCAACTTGACACATCTGTGGGAAGCATTGAGTCAACATGGGCCAACACCTTGTAGAGTCCGTGCCCCATTGAATTAAGGCTGTTCTGAGGGCAAAAGGGGGAGGGGGGGGGTGTTTCGTATACTCAGTGTATTGGCGATATGTGTAGCAGAGGGAGGGATGGTCTATGGGTATGGGTCACTTCCCCTGCAGTGCCAAAACCCAGATGTAAATGACAAGTTTAGAATTTCACATACTTTTCTTTATTTTTCAGTCTCCAAACCCCCCACCCTCACATTCTGTAACTCCTCTTACCATTTCTCTTTCTCTCCCTGTCTCCCACCTTTCTCACTTTCTGTCAAACCCTCTCCCTCTGTCTCACTCCATACCCCCCCCCACTCCGTCTTGTGAAATGGATCAGTAATAAGAGGGGCCCTAACGTGTCCCTCAGTACCTATCTCTGCTAAAGGCTTTCTCCCCTGGGGCCCCTCAGGTCTACTGTTGGCCCCAACCCTGTCATAAAACCTTGGGTGGAACCAATGGCTTCACCTGTTGCTGTTTAAACATTGTATTCATAACACTATATTTTCAGACATTCAAATGGTTCATTATTGTTTACTTCTCTTAATATAGACTACCGTTCAAAAGTTTGGGGTCACTTGGAAATGTCCTTGTTTTTGAAAGAAAAGCTCATTTTTTGTCTATTAAAATAACATAAAATTGATCAGGAATACAGTGTAGACATTGTTAATGTTGTAAATTACTATTGTAGCTTGAAACGGCTGATTTTATATGGAATGTCGACATAGGTGTACAGAGTACAGGTCGACCGATTAATCGGAATGGTTTTCATAACAATCGGAAATCGGTATTTTTGGACACCGATTTGGCCAATTTTTTTATTTTTTTATTTTTACACCTTTATTTAATCTTTATTTAACTAGGCAAGTCAGTTAAGAGCACATTCTTATTTTTAATGATGGCCTAGGAACGGTGGGTTAACTCCCTTGTTCAGGGGCAGAGCGACAGATTTTTACCTTGTCAGTTCGGAGATTGAATCCTGCAACCTTACAGTTAACAAGTCAAATCAAAATCAAATCAAATGTATTTATATAGCCCTTCGTATATCAGCTGATATCTCAAAGTGCTGCACAGAAACCCAGCCTAAAACCCCAAACAACAAGCAATGCAGGTGTAGAAGCATGGTGGCTAGGAAAAACCCCATAGAAAGTCCAACGCTCTAACCACCTGCCTCTCATTGCACTCCACGAGGAGCCTGTCTGTTACGCGAATGCAGTAAGCCAAGGTAAGTTGCTAGCTAGCATTAAACTTATCTCATAAAAAAACAATCAATAAATCAATCATAATCACTAGTTAATGGTTGATGATATTACTAGTTTATCTAGTGTCCTGCATTGCATATAATCGGTGTGGTGCGTATTCACGAAAAATGACTGTCCTTGCTCCAATGTGTACCTAACCATAAACATCAAGGCCTTTCTTAAAATCAATACACAGAAGTGTATATTTTTAAACCTGCATATTTAGCTAAAATAAATCCAGGTTAGCAGGCAATATTAACCAGGTGAAATTGTGTCACTTCTCTTGCGTTCATTGCACGCAGAGTCAGGGTATATGCAACAGTTTGGGCCGCCTAATTTGCCAGAATTGTACATAATTATGACGTAACATTGAAGGTTGTGCAATGTAATAGGAATATTTAGACTTATGGATGCCACCCGTTAGATAAAATACGGAACGGTTCCGTATTTCACTGACAGAATAAACGTCTTGTTTTCGAGATGATAGTTTCCGGATTTGACCATATTAATGACCTAAGGCTTGTATTTCTGTGTGTTATTATGTTATAATTAAGTCTATGATTTGACAGAGCAGTCTGACTGAGCGATGGTAGGCACAAGCAGGCTCTTAAGCATTCATTCATACAGCACTTTTGTGTGTTTTGCCAGCAGCTCTTCGTTGTTCTTCAAGCATTGCGCTGTTTATGACTTCAAGCCTATCAACTCCCGTGATTAGGCTGGTGTAACCGATGTGAAATGGCTAGCTAGTTAGCGGGGTGTCACGCTAATAGCGTTTCAAACGTGACTCGCTCTGAGACTTGGAGTGGTTACTCCTCTTGCTCTGCATGGGTAACGATGCTTCGAGGATGGCTGTTGTCGATGTGTTCCTGGTTCGAGCCCAGGTAGGGGCGAGGCAATACTAGAGTGCCTATAAAGTGCCTATAAGAACATTCAATAGTCAAAAGTATATGAAATACAAATGGTATAGAGAGAAATAATCCCATAATTCCTATAATAACTACAACCTAAAACTTCTTACCTGGGAATATTGAAGACTCATGTTAAAAGGAACCACCAGCTTTCATATGTTCTCATGTTCTGAGCAAGGAACTTAAACGTTAGCTTTCTTACATGGCACATATTGCACTTTTACTTTCTTCTCCAACACTTTGTTTTTGCATTATTTAAGCCAAATTGAACATGTTTCATTATTTATTTGAGGCTAAATTGATTTTATTGACGTATAATATTAAGTTTAAATAAGTGTTCATTCAGTATTGTTGTAATTGTCATTATTACAAATAAATAAAAATAATTGTCCGTTTAATCGGTATCAGCTTTTATTTGGTCCTCCAATAATCGTATCGGTATTGAAAAGTCATATTCGGTCGACCTCTAGTACAGAGGCCCAATAGCAGCAACCATTACTTCTGTGTTCCAATAGAAAGTTGTCTTAGCTAATCCAAGTTTATCATTTTGAAAGACTAATTGATGATTAGAAAACCCTTTTGCAGTTATGTTAGCATAGCTGAAAACTTGTTCTGATTAAAGAAGCAATAAAACTGTCCTTTAGACTAGTTGAGTATCTGGAACATCAGCATTTGTGGGTTCGATTACAGGCTCAATATGGCCAGAAACAAATAACTTTCTTCCGAAACTCGTCAGTCTATTCTTGTTGTGAGAAATTAAGGCTATTACATGCGAGAAATTGCCCTGACTGATGTCTTGAGATGCTTCAATATATCCACATAATTTCCCCTCCTCATGATGCCATCTATTTTGTGAAGTGGACCAGTCCATCCTGCAGCAAAGCATACCCACAACATGATGCTGCCACCTCCGTGCTTCACGGTTGGGATGGTGTTCTTCGGCTTGCAAGCCTCCCCCTTTTTCCTCCAAACATAACGATGGCATTATGGCCAAATAGTAATATTTTTGTTTCATCAGACCAGAGGACATTTCTCCAAAACGTACGATCTTTGTCCCCATGTGCAGTTGCAAACCGCAGTCTGGCTTTTTTATGGCAGTTTTGGAGCAGTGGCTTCTTCCTTGCTGAGCAGCCATTCAGGTTATGTCGAATAAGGACTCATTTTACTGTGGATATAGATACTTTTGTACCTGTTTCCTCCAGTATCTTCAAAAGGTCCTTTGCTGTTGTTCTGTGATTGATTTGCACTTTTCACACCAAAGTACGTTAATCTCCAGGAGACAGAACGTGTCTCCTTCCTGAGCGGTATGACAGCTGCGTGGTCCCATGGTGTTTAAACTTGCGTACTATTGTTTGTACAGATGAACGTGGTAACTTCAGGTGTTTGGAAATTGCTCCCAAGGATGAACCAGTCTTGTGGAGGTCTTTTTCTGAGGTCTTGGCAGATTTCTTTTGATTTTCCCATGATGTCAAGCAAAGAGGCACTGAGTTTGAAGGTAGGCCTTGAAATATCTCCACAGGTACACCTCCAATTGAATCAAATGATGTCAATTAGCCTAACAGAAGCTTCTAAAGCCATGACATAATTTTATGGAATTTTCCAAGCAGTTTAAAGGCACAGTCAACTTAGTGTATGTAAACTTCTGACCCACCGGAATTGTGGTACACTGAATTGTAAGTGAAATAATCTGTCTGTAAACAATTGTTTGAAAAATGACTTGTGTCATGCACAAAGTAGATGTCCTAACCGACTTGCCAAAATTATAGTTTGTTAACAAGAAATTTGTGGAGTCATTAAAACACAAGTTTTAATGACTCCAACGTAAGTGTATGTAAAGTATATATATATATATATGGTACACAGTACCAGTCAAAAGTTTTGACACACCTACTCATTCAAGGGTTTTTCTTTATTTTACTATTTTCTACATTATAGAATAATAGTGAAGACCTCAAAACTGTGAATATATATAGCCATCCTTTGCCCTTATGCACACTCTTGGCATTCTCTCATCCAGCTTCGTGAGGTAGTCACCTGGAATGCATTTCAATTAACATGTGTGCCTTGTTAAAAGTTCATTTGTGGAATTTATTTCCTTCTTAATGCATTTGAGCCAGTCAGTTGTGTTGTGACAAGGTAAGGGTGGTATCCAGAAGATAGCCCTATTTGGTAAAATATTAAGACAAGAACAGCTCAAATAAGCAAATAAAAATGACAGTCCATCATTACTTTAAGACATGAAGGTCAGTCACTTTGGAAAATTCCAAGAACTTTGAATGCTTTGTAAAGTGCAGTCGCAAAAACCATCAAGGACTATGATGAAACTGGCCCTCATGAGGACCGCCACAGGAAAGGAAGACCCAGAGTTACCTCTGCTGCAGAGGATACGTTCATTAGAGTTTACTGCACCTCAGATTGCAGCCTAAATAAATGCTTCACCGAAGCATGAACAGACACTACTCAACATCAACTGTTCGGAGGAGACTGTGTGAATAAGACCATCATGGTTGAATTGCTGCAAAGTAACCCTTACTAAAGGACACCCACAAGAAGAAGATAATTGATTGTGCCAAGAAACACAAGCAATGGACTCTTCCAATGTCTTTGTGAGAGTAGGTGAACGGATGATCTCCACATGTGTGGTTACCACCGTGAAGCACAGAGGAGGAGGTGTGATGGTGTGGGGGTGCTTTGTTGGTGACACTGTCAGTGAATTATTTAGAATTCAAGGCACACTTAACCAGCATAGCTACCAAAGCACTCCAGGTGAAGCTGGTTGAAAGAATGCCAAGAGTGTGCAAAGCTATCATCAAGGCAAAGGATGGCTATTTTGAAGAATCTCAAATATATTTTTATTTGTTTAACACTTTTTTGGTTACTTTAAGATTCCATATGTGTAATTTAATAGTTTGTCTTCTCTATTATAATGCAATTAGAAAATAGTGAAAATAAAGAAACTCTTGAATGATTAGGTGTGTTCAAACTTTTGACAGATAGTGTGTCTCAATCACAGAATCTTAATTTGTTAATTCTGATATTTCAGATAACAACTGCAAATCTGTGTACACAACCAATACACTTCGATTTGAAAACACAATAATACACATAACACAACTCATTCTATCAAGTGAAGCTCCTAAAATTGTGAGGACTGCCATTGTACACCCCTGAGTCCCGTCCCTCGGCTCATCTAGTCCCCAGGTTGGGTGGGGGCCATCTGCCACGGCGGTCCCTCCTCTGGACCTTTGCGAAGGGGAGTGGTAATGTACAGTAGACATCTGCGGCAGAATGGTGATGTGGAGCTGGTATATTTATGTGTGAGCGTCTGTGTGTATGTGTGAGAGAGAGAGAGGTACTGCTGGTGAGGCTGCATCTAGGGTGGGGCTGGGTAGGACAGTTAGATCTGTGTGTGTGTGTGTGTGTGTGTGTGTGTGTGTGTGTGTGTGTGTGTGTGTGTGTGTGTGTGTGTGTGTGCGTGTGTGCGTGCGTGCGTGCGTGCGTGCGTGCGCGTGACAGTGAAGGGGGGAGGTGTTGGGGTTAGTTGGCTGTCTGCCATGCTAATGAATGGAGCTAAAAGCCTGGAGTTATGGCCCTATTAGATACTAATGGTGTCTGAGACAGCTGAGACCCTGGCACACACACAGGGCTCCTTACCGCACCCAGCACCACCACACCCCAACCTGTGTAACCCCTCCCTCCTTTTCCCTCCCTCCAGTTAAAGGTATTTATGAGAGGCAGGAATGGTGGAGGGGGATAAGGGGGTTTCACATTCCTAGCCATCGCTGAAGTTGAATAAGGGTCAAGGACTCATTTTTCATCCAAACCAATTACTCCCCATTCCTGCCATCATTCTCTCCCTCTCTGTCTCTCTCCCTTGTTCCCATCTCCCTATCTCTCTCGGAGCTCTGCTCCATCCCGACCCTATTGACATCCATTGGGACGTACACATTCATACGTACACACACACACACACACACACACACACACACACACACACACACACACACACACACACACACACACACACACACACACACACACACACACACACACACACACACACACACACACACACACACACACACACACACACACACACACTCCTCTTCATATCTCCAGCACAGACAGACACACTGACTGAGGGGAGAATGAGAGAAACGAGTGGAATTCCAATTGGAATTTCTCTTCATCCATTTATTCCCCAAATGCTGCTTTCATTCCAGAGATTTTGTGTGTGTGTGTGTGTGTGTGTGTGTGTATGTGTGTGCATTTGTGTGAACCCAGTGCAGGGATGTGGGAGACCCTAGGGGGAGGTTGAGTGAGAGAGGGCGTTGGGGTAGGGGGTTAGTTAGGGGCAGGGGGGTGACCTTGTTGCTTGCAACGGCATGCTAAGTATGCAATGGGAAAGCAGTGGAGAGCATCTATTTAGCTGCAGACATAAAGACTAGCTTGTTGGACTGGTGGTTGTAGTGGTTGTGTATGGGAGATGGGGTTGTGTATGGGAGATGTGAAGGGGGGGGGGTAGCTCATGGAGAGGGGTAGAGTGGGGTGGACAAGGCGTGGGTGGGGGGTCGATTATGACTTCTAAGAGGGTTTGTGATTAACCCTGTAACCTCTTCGTTCCCATACTTAACCCTGCACAGGGGTCAGAGGTCATGGGTAATAGGCTGTAAGTGGTCTCTCTCCCTCCTTCTCACTGTCTTTTCTCCATCTCTCTCTCTTTCTTGTTCTCCCTCCTCTCTCTGTGCCCCCCACACACACACATATTTCCAAGAACAGACTGAACAGACAACTTCTACCAAACTCGCCACATAGAGCAGATTTTCCTAATATAACGCCCACAGAGTGAGGCTGATTGAGGATTATTCCCATGGTGATCACAACACACGTGAACCTTCTCCTCCAGCATACCAGGGTGATGAGTGTCCTAGTACCCCAGGGAGGGTGACACTACTGTGACTGCAAGGCTAGAATACACCGAGACCAAGCCAGGCTGAGGGGGTATCAGTGGGCATGGAGAAAGCGAGTAGGGGGTTGGGATGGATGGAGCCAAGCCACAAGTCCACTGTTCCAACCAACAACATATGGAAAAATAATATCTGGGTAATGGAGTGGCATGGTGTGATAGAAGGGTTCATTCAGGGTTTGTCATGACCCATAGAACATTAGGAAAACACCATATTGTGTGTGTGTGCATTTATGTATGTATGTATGTATGTATGTATGTATGTATGTATGTATGTATGTATGTATGTATGTATGTATGTACAGTGGGGCAAAAAGTATTTAGTCAGCCACCAATTGTGCAAGTTCTCCCACTTAAAAAGATGAGAGAGGCCTGTAATTTTCATCATAGGTACACTTCAACTATGACAGACAAAATGAGAAGAAAAAAATCCAGAAAATCACATTGTCGGATTTTTAATGAATTTATTTGCAAATTATGGTGGAAAATAAGTATTTAATCAATAACAAAAGTTTATCTCAATACTTTGTTATATACCCTTTGTAGGCAATGACAGAGGTCAAATGCTTTCTGTAAGTCTCCAGAAGGTTTTCACACACTGTAGCTGGTATTTTGGCCCATTCCTCCATGCAGATCTCCTCTAGAGCAGTGATGTTTTGGGGCTGTTGCTGGGCAACACAGACTTTCAACTCCCTCCAAAGATTTTCTATGGGGTTGAGATCTGGAGACTGGCTAGGCCACTCCAGGACCTTGAAATGCTTCTTACGAAGGCACTCCTTCATTGCCAGGGCGGTGTGTTTGGGATCATTGTCATGCTGAAAGACCCAGCCACATTTCATCTTCAATGCCCTTGCTGATGGAAGGAGGTTTTCACTTAAAATCTCACGATACATGGCCCCATTCATTCTTTCCTTTACACGGATCAGTCGTTCTGGTCCCTTTGCAGAAAAACAGCCCCAAAGCATGATGTTTCCACCCCCATGCTTCACAGTAGGTATGGTGTTCTTTGGATGCAACTCAGCATTCTTTGTCCTCCAAACACGACGAGTTGAGTTTTTACCAAAAAGTTATATTTTGGTTTCATCTGACCATATGACATTCTCCCAATCTTCTTCTGGATCATCCAAATGCTCTCTAGCAAACTTTAGACGGGCCTGGACATGTACTGGCTTAAGCAGGGGGACACGTCTGGCACTGCAGGATTTGAGTCCCTGGCGGCGTAGTGTGTTACTGACGGTAGGCTTTGTTACTTTGGTCCCAGCTCTCTGCAGGTCATTCACTAGGTCCCCCCGTGTGGTTCTGAGATTTTTGCACACCGTTCTTGTGATCATTTTGACCCCACGGGGTGAGATCTTGCGTGGAGCCCCAGATCGAGGGAGATTATCAGTGGTCTTGTATGTCTTCCATTTCCTAATAATTGCTCGCACAGTTGATTTCTTCAAACCAAGCTGCTTACCTATTGCAGATTCAGTCTTCCCAGCTTGGTGCAGGTCTACAATTTTGTTTCTGGTGTCCTTTGACAGCTCTTTGGTCTTGACCATAGTTGAGTTTGGAGTGTGACTGTTTGAGGTTGTGGACAGGTGTCTTTTATACTGATAACAAGTTCAAACAGGTTTCATTAATACATGTAACGAGTGGAGGACAGAGGAGCCTCTTAAAGAAGAAGTTACAGGTCTGTGAGAGCCATAAATCTAGTTTGTTTGTCGGTAAACAAATACTTATTTTGCAAATAAATTCATAAAAAATCCTACAATGTGATTTTCTGGATTTTTTTAAACCTAATTTTGTCTGTCATAGTTGAAGTGTACCTATAATTAAAATTACAGGTCTCTCATATTTTTAAGTGGGAGAACTTGCACAATTGGTGGCTGACTAAATACGTTTTTGCCCCACTGTATGTATGTATGTGCAGAAGCTATAAAATGCACCATTTTGTGATATATATATACAATGTATTGTTTGGGGATGTAAGTTTTGTTAGCTCAGCTCAAAGTGAACAATGGTCAAAGAAACCATGAAAAAAAAGCACATGTATCGTTTGGAAAGGTTCTGTCAACACTTATTCTGAAATAAAAAGTGATATAAAGCAAAAGAGAGAAAAGTAGGGAAAAACAACAAAAACAGAGATGAGAGAGCACATCTTGGGTTTGAGCTGTGAAAACAGAAAGGGAGGGAAAGCCTTGGCACTTGTGCATGTATGTGTGTGTTTGTAAGCCTTGCTATTGTGCCCTCAAAAGAGAAAGAACTTACGCCACGATCAAAGCTCCACTCACCACCCCTCTCTTTTTCTCTTAATTTTCTCTTAATCTGTTTCTCAACTAAACATGCTCATTTAAAAACCTTGCCCAATCAGATAGCCTAACCAGCTGTAATACTGCTAGTAAAGTTGGTCCCGTGGGACAAGCTAAGGAGGGAGGGTAGAGGCTGCATGCATGCATACACTTACACACACAGTAAATACCCCAACATGTGCACACCACACCCTCCTAGGTTCATGTAGGCACTTGCACACACATTCCCCTAAAACCACCCTACACATTCCTCCTCTTGACATATAGACCTATACACAAACCTCATACACAAAGCACCAGCTTCAAGCTAGTCCAAGCCCATCTGTAAACACCACTCAGAGAAACAGACAACTTGTTTTGTATTCTTCCTGCACTCAGACATGATAATAGCGTCTCTCCTAGTGTCAGTACTTCTAGAAGTAGTGGGTGGAGGAGTCAGGCGCAGAGAGCAGGGTAGTAGATACGTGGATAGTTTATTTCCATAGCAACAGTGTCGGTCAACGCCACACACAGGGGCTAATAGACCCAGTCCAAAACAAACAGGACGAAACGTTTCGGGAAAATAACATCCACAAAAATCACACACACCAATAACAGAAAAACAAGCCCGCACAAAAGCCGGCGGGCCTACCGGGTTTAAATAGCCCAAAACCAAAACCTAAACAAGAAACAGGCGCAAATAATCAGACAACACTAAATGAAATAGAAAATGGGATCGGTGGCAGCTAGTAGGCCGGCGACGACGAACGTTGAGCGCCGCCCGAACAGGAAGAGGCACCATCTTCGGAGGAATTCGTAACACCTAGTCTCACTTATAGATTCAGCTCAATGGTACTTCCTGGTTTAGCTGAGGAGTAAATAAAAACGATGTAGTGGACTCTTTAGGGGGAAACCTATTCACACTGATTCTATACTCCCACCTTTACTGAGAAGTCCCACCTGCACTAGAATGGGCATTCACACATACACATTCCTCCAGTCAGTGAATGATCCGTCTGAAACTACCCAGAAGCACCTGGCCATCAGTTACTGGTGGGTTTACAACTGCTTTGGTGAGATACTGTAAATCAGTTGTCATTGGGGAGAATTGTTGGATATTCTTTTGATATATTCTGATCAGTGTGAGAAAATCATCCCAGAAAACAAAAATTGGTTCGGTGAAAATCCCAGATTTAACAAAATAATGCAAAATAAAAATTCACCTGATGTTACTAGATCGTTCCGAGAATACATGTAGTCTGTTCTATATACGTTCCCAGAATGTTTATTTGGGTTGTGGGAACATTGTGGGGATATGACAAGAGATAAGTTCGCTAAACACTAAAACTGTTCAGTTGTGCTGACATTCAGATCAGTGGAGGCTGGTGACTTGAAAACTTAAGGAGGATTGGAGACCCACGGTATAGGCACGAACCACATGGAGACTACAAGCGTCTTTCAAAAATCGTTAAAGACTAATTATTTTAACATAAAGTATTTAATAAAGACGTTTATAGTGCAATATTATGAGGAATGGGAATGAGAGGGCTACTTACTGTACACAGTTGGGAAGGGATCACAGCAGTGATTGAATGAGGGTATGAGGCATGAGTTGAGGTGTTCAGAGGCCTGACTTCAGTGCAGGACAGAGGTTGAGGTGTTCAGAGGCTTGACTTCAGTGCAGGACAGAGGTTGAGGTGTTCAGAGGCTTCAGTGCAGGACAGGCTCATTATGGATGGATGGTGTTGTAGAAGAAAGAACTCGTCCACTGAGGGCAGGACACAACACACTACAGTTAGACAAAAGAGCTACGAATGAGTTAGTCCAAGCAAGTAGTAAAATAATGTATGTGTAATAATGTGATTGTGTTTGCCTATGTGATTGACTCTACATACAGTAATGAGAGAAAATTGACAGGTCTACTCACAGTGTTTGGAGAGGAAACATCCAATGTGCCAGTGGATGAGAGGGTGCATGAGACATGGCTTCAGTTCATGTCAGGAGAGAGTTGACAATGGTAGTGGAATGGAGTGTTCATCACCTCTTAATCAGGTTGCAAGCAGACTGGTGCCACCATAGGTCCCAGAGTGGCAGGGCAATTTTTTCCCCCTGGGGCCCAGAGTTTTTCCTTATCTGGTAACCTAACCAGGAAAGCTCCGGATCTTAACCGATTCGAACACTTTTAAAACACGGAAGCCAAATGCGGAGACAACTTCCTCCACACTTGCGCGTTATTATAATTACACTAGAAATCCCTGCATTAGCATGTTCCTGTTCGCTGACACTGTACGCCATGACAAATGCACCATATTATTGTCCTGCTAATGTGCCTGGACTGTGTAGGCTAAACTGCAGAGAAAAACAACATAACTGATCCAAATGGCTGCCCAATCAGGCAACCTAGTTACACATATTTCGAACTGAATATGCATTTTAAATGTTAGACTTTTGAGCAGTTATTCAAATGAAATAGGCGATTCACTGTAGTTGACAACCTAGACTAGAGTTTTGTACTCACTTGAAAACAATAACATGATTCATTACATTGTGTTGTTGTAGCCTAGGTCCCTTACAAAAATGTACCATGGTAGTACAATGAAAGAATTAACATGTTTTTTGGGTCATTACCATGGCAGGAAAATACCATGGTACTGGTGCAAATACCATGGTATTTTCTTTCCATGGTAGTGTCATTGTACTAGCTATCCTGGTACACAGGGGAACCATGGTAGTACAATGAAAAATATACCATGGTTTTGTACTAGCAGCATTTAGTGAAACATAAAAGCATGGTAGTTCTTTACAATGGATTATGGTGTCCCACTGCTTTTCAGGTAAAGTGACCAAAAACATAGTCATTTATGGTACTCACATAATGCATCATTGACTACTTGCTCTGCAATGGCAAAGTGTAGGCCTTGTACCCTCTTAAAGCTCACAGTGAAAAACCACAACATGGTCTAGTAGTGTAGTGTACCCTCTTAAACCTAGGGACCTGGATAGGGTATGGTGAGAAGAATGAAGGGAGTTTGAAACCTTGAATATTTAAAATAGTTTATCTTGTGCGTCTCTCTTCAATACAGTTTTCAGTTGGGTCTCTCTCATTCAACTGACTTGGCTACTCTTAAACAATTCTAAATAGCCAACATACAAAAAAATATATACAATTTGGAAAAAGGTTTCCATTATCCTCTTATCTCAAAGATACATTAAAATCATGTAATTTCAAAGTATCCCTAAAAACAACAAGTGGGTCCTGTCGCCATGTCTACTACAGGCTAGCTTGATTGGGGCTAACTTTAGCCGACGTTCGCTTCTATGCTAACAGACTTTTCTAAATTAATGAAACTATCAAAACATCAACAAATAACAACAATTATATCATTACACTCGAAACAAGCACAACACCCCCTGACTATAAATACTGTAAATTATTACAACATGTCAAAGATTAGGCTACAATATACTGTATCTCACATTCTCCCACATTTCAGGTTGGCAACACAGGGAACCCAAAAATGAGCAAAAAACAGTACCATTAATAGAGAAAGTATTTCCTCTTTTTCATAGCAACTATTTCCCCTTTAGTAGTAGCCTGCCTCTGACTTTATCAGAAACTTGCTATATAATACTGCTATATAAATTAATCAATATAATACCAACCAACCTCTTCTGACCTTGGGTGGGGCGGTATTTATTTAATGCATTATGCTGTCATTGTACTATGGTAAAGCACAATTGATAAAGATTGTACCATATGATAATTTTTTGTACAATTTATCATAATTGTGCGTTACCATGGTAGAATGTATAATGCAGGTTCAAACCATGGTACATTTCCATGATTCAGATCTATACAATTGTATAGATGATGCCATAACATGGTCATATGTAGGTACAATGGCAGTACCATGGTACTACCATAATACTTTAAGGCTAAAAACATGGTACATTTCCATGATTCAGACTATAACATGGTAGAAGTGAAAGTACCATAGTAGTACCATGGTATTAATGAAAGTGCCATAGTAGTACCATGGTACATATCTGTAAGGGGGATACTAGTCAGACTCAATCTCACAGGCACAAACATGACTCTCAAAGGCACAAACATGACTCAACTCACATTACCACGGTAAAATCCCACCCTTAAAGGGGCAGATGAACATGTTTGTCTCTGTGATATTTTGGTTAAAAGACACAGGTCACAAAAAATGAAATGAAATGAAACAATATACCACATTACTTCTTACTAGTAATACATTTATTTTAGAAATATTACAACCCATGCTCAACCGTTTTTATGCGTTTTGTTGGTGTAATTTTAGTGGACCAAAAATATTTTGTCTGGTAAAAAATCTGAGTGGCTGCTAGATTTTCAAATCTACCTGCCACAGTGGCTGTTAGACCAAAAAGTACATTTTAGGTCTTGATTGTACCAATCTTAATGGTGCTAAATTAGGAACTTTCAAATGAAGTGTGACATACATTAGACATCTGTTATTGTTAACGTTAACATGTGATTCATTTTGTATCACAGAAGTTTCTCCAACAAGCTCACCTGGCAGACCGTCCCCCAGCAGAGGTAAATGACTTAAAGTAACTTGATAATTTAAAAAAACATTGAAGCATTCACATCAAAACAGTGGACACTATTTTGTAGTGTCAAACTTTGGAGCCTGAACTCTAACATTTTTAAAAATGTATTTATTTATCCTATATTTAACCAGGTAGGCCAGTTGAGAACAAGTTCTCATTTACAACTGCGACCTGGCCGAGATAGAGCAAAGCAATGAGACATAAACAACAACACAGAGTTACACATAAACAAATGTACAGTCAATAACACAATAGAAAAATCTATGTACAGTGTGTGCAAATGCAGAAGAGTAGGGAGGTAGGCAATAAATAGCCATAGTGTCACGACTCCCACCGAAGGTGGCTCCTCTTCCTGTTTGGGTGGCGCTCGGCGGTCTTCGCCACCGGTCTACTAGCTGCCTCCGATCCCCTTTTCCTTTTCTGTTAGTTTTGTCTTATTGGTTACACCAGTTTCTTGTTTAGGTTTTGGTTAGGGCTATTTAAGCCGGTTATGCCCGCCTGCTTTTGTGCGGGCTTGTTCCTCTGTTCATTTTTGTTGTGCATTTTTGTTGTTTTCTCCGGACTGTTTGGGTCCTGTTTTTGGGCCGGTCATTTCTATGTGCCTGGTGTTTTCGCGTGACCGTTTCTGTGCCGGAATAAACATGATATTCCTTAACCCTCTGCTCTCTGCGCCTGACTCCGCACCCACTACTCCTAGAAGTGTGTAACAGAAGCACGCACCACACATGGAGTCAGCAGGAGCAGCGGCCACCCCTCTTCCATCTATGGAGGAGCGCGTCCTCCATCATACGGCTATCCTCCATCATATCGGGTCGGCGATGGACCAAATGATGGAGAGAATGGACCGATGGGAGAGGAGTGGTCTCCCTACCTCACCTCCAGCTCCTCCGACGACTCAACCCACGCCTCCGGCGGCGTCCGGCCCCAGCGCACTTCATCTCGCGCCCCCGAGGGAGTACGATGGATGGGTGCCAGGGAATTTTGCTTCAGCTCGAGCTGTACCTGGCTGCCGTTTGGCCAATTCCCTCGGGTGAAGAGAGTGTGAGCATCCTCGTCTCCTGCCTGACAGAGCCCTGGAGTGGGCCAACGCAGTTTGGAATAGCCCAGATTCTGCTAAGGACCACTACCCAGAGTTCACCCGCCGTTTCCGGGCCGTGTTCGACCACCCTCCAGAGGGCCGAACGGCTGGTCCACCTTAGGCAGGAGATGAGGAGCGCGCAGGACTTCGCACTGGAGTTCCGGACCTTGGCCGCTGGGGCGGGGTGGAATGACAGGGCCCTGATGGACCACTACAGCTGCAGACTCCGGGAGGACTTCCACAGGGAGCTAGCTTGTCGGGATGCACTCTCTCCCTCGATGAACTCATAGACATGTCGATCCGGCTGGACAATCTGCTAGCTGCCCGCGGGCGTTCAGAAAGGGCCCTGTCAGTTCCACCTCCTGGCCCTCCCGCTCCCATACCTATGGAGTTAGGGGGGGTCGCATCAAGGGGGACCGGAGGAGGAGGTTCGTCCTGCACCAGCTGTGGTCGGAGAGGACACACTTCTAACCGGTGCTGAAGGAGCTCGTCTGGGAGTCGAGACGGCAGGCAGAACACTTCTTGGTCACCCCAGGTGAGTCAGCACCAAACTCACCCAGAGCTCCCTGTTGGTCACATGTTTTTATTAATGTATTTTTCGGAGTTTTCTCCCTCTCTCCAGCAAAGGCGCTTGTCGATTCAGGCGCAGCTGGGAACATTATGGATCTCCCGTATGTTGGGGATTCCGCTGGTGCCGATAGATCCACCCTTCCCCGTGCACTCCTTAGATAGCCGACCGTTAGGGTCAGGGCTGGTCAGGGAGTAGTAAGAAGAAGAAGAGCAAGAAGAGCAAGAAGAGCGTGACAAATGCACCCCCCCCCACCCACCCACCCTTGCCACCGATGCTGATAGAAATCCTAGTGGAAACACTGACACACACACACACACAGAAAAAGTCCGCCCAGTTCCAGACTACAGTATATACCACCAGGGAAGTAATTGCCTGCATGCCACACTTAGAGAGGTGGCAGGTAGCCTAGTAGTTAGAGTGTTGGACTAGAGCCTTGGACCGAAAGGTTGCAATATCAAATCCCCGAGCTGACAAGGTAAAAATCTGTCGTTCTGCCCCTGTACATGGCAGTTAATCCACTGTTCCTAGGCCTTCATTGAACATAAGAATTTGTTCTTAAAACTGACTTGCCTAGTTAAAAAAGAGGATACAATGCACAGGTCACAGACAAACAGTCTATGATTATACAGGCTTATTGAGCTGTCTCATTTTAAAGACAGTTAATTACACACACCACACCTAACTTTAGGAGGATCAATTAGCCTAAACCATGACAAGACCAAACACAGGTATGGTTAACTAACCACTCAGCATCAGTATAGCTGTAGGCAATAAACATTCAGATGGCAATAGGGTTGATACAGGTTTTGCGGATTATTTTAATTCTCTCTCCATCTCCCTCAGGCCCTCTTCCTCGCTCTGGAAATTCTGTCTCAGCTCTGGTTACACGAGGCTAAATTGACTAATGGAAATCAACCTCTCTCTCATCCAGCTCTTTAATGCGAGAGATGGAGGAATTTCCAAGGTGCTGGAGAGCTGTGTTTTCTTGTCAGGCTGACGGTTGGAGGTGTTCTGTTTTCTTTAGAGGGTTACGGTACTTTTGGGGTTAGACTGGCTTGTTCTGTGAAGAGAGACGGATTAGCTCGGACCCAGAGGAAGGAAAAGATATGTGGAATACACGCACATTTCCTTCCAGCTGAGATTCAAACTAGGGAGGAGAGGAGGCAAATCCAAAACACATTTTCACCCTTCCTTGGACATGTGGAACTTGTCTTGCAAGTGTTTTCTTTTCATCAGGCTCGTGTTTGTCTGTGGGGTTTTAACAGGGTCTTTTCTCTCTCCAGGGGGATTAACCTGACCCAATTAATGCAAACCCTAACTTTGACCTTCTAACCACATCATCCCAATCTATGGTGAGAAGTCATCTACAGTGTAGACATTTTGGTCAACTTCAGAACTGGGTGCTTTTCTATCCAATCGACTCTTGATATTGTAAGCATGCCTGTATGGGAATGTTGTGACAGAGTGCACTAAACTGAAGCATGCCGTTGCAAGGTCCAGAAATGGGATTGACCTGGTTGCCATACATACAGTGCATTCGGAAAGTATTCAGACCCCTTGACTTTTTCCAAATGTTCTAACATTACAGCCTTGTTCTAAAATTGAATACCCCCCCCCCCCCCCCACCAACAAATCTACACACAATACCCCCGAATGACAAAGCAAAAACAGGTTTAGAGAATTTTGGGCTAAGTGATCAAAAATACAAAACTGATATCATATTTACATAACTATTCAGACCCTTTACTCAGTACTTTGTTGAAGCACCTTTGGCAGCAATTACAGACTAGAGTCTTCGTGGATATGATGCTACAAGCTTGGGGAGTTTCTCCCAGTCTTGGCTGTGTGCTTAGGGTTGTTGTCCTGTTGGAAGGTGAAGTTTGGCCCCAGTATGAGGTTCTGAGTGCTCTGGAGCAGGTCTTCATCAAGGATCTCTCTGTACTTTCCCAGTCCCTGCCGCTGAAAAACATCCCCACCGCATGATGCTGCCACCACCATGCTTCACTGTAGGGATGGTGCCAGGTTTCTTCCAGATGTGACATTTGGCATTCAGGCCAAAGAGTTCAATCTTGGTTTCATCAGACCAGATCATCTTGTTTCTCATGGTCTGAGAGTCTTTTTAGTGCCTTTTGGCAAACTGAAAACGGGCTGTCATGTGCTTTTTACTGAGGAGTGGCTTCTGTCTGGCCACCTTAACATAAAGGCCTGATTGGCGGAGTGCTGCAGAGATGGTTGTCCTTCTGGAAGGTTCTCCCATCTCAACAAAGGCACTCTGGAGCTCTATCAGAGTGACCATCGGGTTCCTTCTCCCCCGATTGCTCAGTTTAACCAGGTAGCAAGCTCTAGGAAGAGTCTTGGTGGTTCTAAACTTCTTCTATTTAAGAATGATGGAGGCCACTGTGTTCTTGGGGACCTTCAATGCTGCAGAAATGTTTTGCTACCCTTCCGCAGATCTGTGCCTCGACAAAATCATGTCTCTGAGCTCTACGGACAATTCCTTCGACCTTATGGCTTGGTTTTTGCTCTGACATGCACTGTCAACTGTGGGACCTTATATAGACAGATGTGTGCCTTTCCAAATCATGTCCAATCAATTTAATTTACCACATCTCAAGGATGATCAATGGAAACAGGATGCACCTGAGCTCAATTTCGAGTCTCATAGCAAAGGGTCTGAATACATATGTAAATAAGGTATTTCTGTTTCTTACATACATTTGCAAACTTTTCTAAAAACCTGTTTTTGCTTTGTCATTATGGGGTATTGTGTGTAAAACAATTAAATCAATTTTAGCATGAGGCTGTAATGTAACCCAATGTTGAAATAGTCAAAGGGTCTGAATACTTTCCGAATGCAGTGCAACATAAGCCAGATATTTCTGGGTGGAGCAGAGGGGACCCACCGTTGGGGAGATTCTAGTTAAAAGCAGAACATAAAAAGAAGTAGTGTTGATTGTGTGTATAGATGTGATATGGAGCACAGCATGTAGAAACCCCCTAGTGGGTGTGTGTTGTGGTCTGCAGCACAAGATGTGTGAAACAGACTCACCCCTATTCTCTTTTACCCCGGAGAGCGAGGGGGACAGAAAGAATGAGTGAGCAGAAAGGAAAGAGAGCAGGAAAGAGGAGTGTGGTGTGTAAATGTCAGGCTCTGTGAAAGAGCAGTGTGTCAGAGTGACACGGACTGCGACCACCAGCCCTTTACTCCCCGATCCCTCTTCTATGCCGGTGACCACAATCACCACACACACTCGAAACACACATACTCTCAAACACACATACAGTGAAATGAGGGTGTCCCTGTCACCCAGCCGTGTCACAGCCACACCACAGCCGAGGGGCGAGAGAGAAAATCGTCACACTGCATGTCTGAGATGCTTCACTGGCCCATGTCTCTACTGGCCCATGTCTCTTCTACCCCGGGTTTCCCTATCTCATGACGCCCACACATCTTACACCTCTTCCCCTTATAATGAGTCAATACATATTTAAATGTTACACAATGACATTTGGACATTCACCCAGCTATAGGTTGAGGCCTTTCCAAAATGGCACTTTCGTAACTGTTGCACAACAAAGGCCAAAATGTACAGAAAATATACAGAAGTCCCACTGATACAATAAACACACAGAAACTGTCACAAAAAGTACCTGGAACAATACTCTGTTGAAAGCCACGGGGCTGATCTCAGGTGTTTGGTTTCAGAACAAAAATGTATATCATGTCTGCATGGTGCCACCAAAAGTTCCAAGAGAGTTATTTCATAGCTATGCTTGCTTGCAGCAGTGTATGCAGTTCCAAGCAAGGCATAGATATGGGGGTCTTCTCATACATATATTCTCATCACAGAGACTCTAAAGGTTACCTAACCACAACAACACGGTGTGCCACAATGCTCCTGACCCTCTGACTCACAGACGCTCACAGCACAACCACATGTGGGCAGAGAAAACTACAATAGAGGGGGGCCAGCAGAGAGAGAGAAGAAAGAGAAGCCATGAGGTGTGACAGAGCAATGTGTTGCTAGCTGGGAATCCCTCTGCTCTCAACAGGCCCGCTGAAAAACAGGAAGGCTCGCATGGGAGGATTCAGATGAGTGCACCTGGTGCAGGGGTATACAGAAAAGTTAGAGCTAAATTACAGTAAATGCTCTCACCCTTCCCCTCCTGGCTATCTGCTTGACAGAAACCCCAACCCATGTTTGATAGGTCAAAGAGCAATAGGGGTGGGGGAGATTGAGACCTATAGATTTGAGTAATTTATCAGACACTTAAAGTTAGTGTTGGTTGCACAATATTGTAACTTTTCCAACTAACCAGATCAAATCAAATCAAGCTTCAAATCAACTTTGATTTGTCACATACACATGGTTAGCAGATGTTAATGTGAGTGTAGCGAAATGCTTGTGCTTCTAGTTCCGACCATGCAGTAATATCTAACAAGTAATCTAACCTAACAATTTCACAACAAATACCTTATACACACAAGTGTAAAGGAATGAATACGAATATGTACATTAAATATTTAAATGAGGGATGGCCGTACGGCATAGGCAAGATGCAGTAGATGGTATAGAGTACAGTATATACATATGAGATGAGTAATGTTGGGTATGAAAACATTATATAAAGTGGCATTGTTTAACCTCTCGAGGGTAGGTGAGACGCTCACGTCCCACCAGGCGAACATTCGGTGAAACTGCAGAGAGCTAACATTTTAAATACACCATTCGTTGTATTAAACATTCTTGTAAATACATGTATCTTACATCATTTAAAAGATGAACGTCTTATTAATCCAGCCGCTGTGTCAGATTTCAAAAAGGTTTACTGCAAAATCAAACATGCGATTTACTGAGGACGGCGCCCCACACACACACAAGTATTACTAGAATTTTCTAACCAAGTATTAGAGTCACGAAAGTCAGAAATAACAATAAAATAAATTGCTTACCATTGAAGATCTTCCTCTGGTGGCAATGCCAAGTGTCCTAACTACACAGTGAATGTTAGTTTTGTTTGATAAAATCAATTTTTATAGCCTAACACGAAACATTTGTAAACCGGTTGCATCGTGATTTCCATCTCATTCAACTTTGGACGAAGCGTTCGAGGTAATTACACACACTAAACAAATGTTTATCCAGTCATGGTTGGGTTCATTGCAATCCTCTGGTTGTTACTAACACAACCATACATGATGTTTATTTTCCCGGGACGTATTGACCGAAACCAACCGATTTGAAGACACCAATCAATGGCCTCATTGCGCACCAATGGTAGGACCGGTCTATCGTTGATTGACTGTATTTTGGCCCAAGGACCACTGATCATCTTGAAATCTAGCTTGGAAGATAGCCAATGAGCTGAGGTAAACGGCAATAAGTAATGGTTATGCGTTCGAAGACCAGCCTTTGTCGTAAACTCTGGCGTAAAAGAGGTTCATTCGCCATTGCAAATCCTACTTGACGGAGCCACGAGTGTTTCGCATAGCAGTACATATTCAATATAATTTTCAACAAGTTTATATATTTAAATTATGGCAAATAAATCAGGAAAAGCTCAAACAAAGTCTAGGTATAAAGATTTAACCCAAATTATAGAGGAAATTGATCGAGACAGCGAGACAGAGTTTCTTCAGGAAGATGAATCTTTCAGCGAAGCTAGTTTTGCTAGTTTTGACTACCAGGCAGAAGACATGTTTCTGCACGGCGAGGATGCCATGCTGGATTGGTAAGTTCTAATGCTAATGTCATTGTTTGAAATTAATATGAAATATTATTCATTTGACATTTTGGGGGGGATTTTCTTATTTTATTTGCAATATATAAAAAATATAATCTGTAATGAAATGTGTAAAGTACACATTGGCAATACTGTGTGTGTGTGTGATATATTTTTAAATGGAACAGCACTTCACCATAGTGATTATGTTCCCTGTACTCTATATATATCTGTTTATTTTACGTGTTGATACAGGGCTCATACGTGAAAGTATTGTTACTTTAAAAAAAATCTTTCACAGTGGCAGTGATTGTGATTATGAGCCGCCAATGTCTAGGTGTCCATCTCCCTCTGAAGCTGGTCCATCCAGCCGGACCCCCGCTGTCTCCGGCTCCACACCTACCCGGCCATCTAGAGGTGTGAAGTCAGTAACAAAGAAGAGGAGGTGGGGAAGAGAGAAACCTGCAGACAGAGGGCCAGCGGGTCGTTGGCACTCTGTGTTAGAAGATGATGTGGAACCAAATCCACCAGGTTTTAAACCCAAAAGGCAGCCAGAACCTCAACTAGACATGACTGCAAAGTACAGACCCCTTCAATTTTTTCAACTGTTTTTCACCTCGCCAGTTGTTGATTCCCTGGTGCCGAACACCAATAAGTACGGGGCTAAGAAGCAGGCAGGAAAGAAAGAGGCATGGAAGACCATTTCCATGTCAGACCTTTTCTGCTACTTTTCAATGGTCATTTACATGGGGCTGGTGAAGTTGAAAACTCTAAAGGACTACTGGAAAACGTCAGCTCTCTATCAACTGCCTTTCACCATGACTGTCATGTCTTGTAAAAGGTTTCTGACTACCTCACGGGCGCTTCACATCAGTGACCCAAAAGTTGATGGGGAGAATGACAAGAAAAGAGTGCCTCTCAAGGTTTTATATGCTCTGTAAAATAAAACCTCTCTTCCCCAGCATCGTTGATGCCTGCAAGACTTATTTTCAGCCTGCCCAGAACCTGTCCACCGATGAGAGGATGGTAGCCTCAAAGGCCAGAATCAGCCTCAAACAATAGATGCGTAAAAAACCAACCAAATGGGGTTACAAGCTGTTTGTTTTGGCTGATTCTGTGTGTACACTTGCAATTCTTTTGTTTATGAGGGGGAAAACAGTTTTGCTACCGGTAATGGACTGAGTTATGATTCCGTTATTTATTTATTTATTTATTTTTTTTTTTTTTTTTTTTTAACCTTTATTTAACCAGGCAAGTCAGTTAAGAACATATTCTTATTTTCAATGACGGCCTGGGAACAGTGGGTTAACTGCCTGTTCAGGGGCAGAACGACAGATTTGTACCTTGTCAGCTCAGGGGTTTGAACTCACAACCTTCCGGTTACTAGTCCAACGCTCTAACCACTAGGCTACGCTGCCGCCCGTTATGGAGTTATTGGATTTTCAACTGCTGGAGAAGGGCTACAACCTGTTTGTGGACAACTTCTACACAAGCCCTACCCTGTTTACAGAGCTGAGGAAGCGGGAGGTGTGGGCTTGTGGCACCATTCGTACCAACAGGGTGGGATTTCCAAAGACCAAGGTGAACAACATGCCTAAGCGGGCTGAGCGGGGTACCATGCGATGGATCCGTGAAGATGGACTACTGTTTGTGAAGTGGATGGATACCAGAGAGGTGGTCACGTGCTCCAGTATCCACAAGTCCTTCAGTGGAGATCACGTCGTCAGGCGTGTGAAGGACGGTGCCGGGGCATGGACCACAAAAAATTTCCCCATTCCAGCTGCTGTGAAGGACTACAACAAGAGAATGGGAGGTGTGGACCTGTCAGACGTGCTGATAGGATACTACAATGTTCTTCACAAGACCATGAAATGGTACAAAACATTTTTCTATCATTTCATTGACATTGCTGTGGTGAATTCCTTCATCCTCCAGAAGGAAATGGCCAAGAGCTGTGGACAGCCCCCCATCTCACAGCTAGCCTTCAGGGAGCTGCTCATCCAGGAGCTTGCTAGCTACAGCAAGTCCACTGCAGCACCTTCTGCGCCAACCAGTGGTGTTCACCTGTCCAGATTCACAGGGCAAAAAGAGCACAGTAGGGAGACGCCCTTTGTCACAGGAAATGTCCCATCACCTGCACCACCTGTTCAGTAAGCCTCTGCTTTACAGCAGAAAGAGACTGCTATGGGCCATGGCACCAGCAGCACAATATTGTGTAGAGGACTGAGGGTCTTCACAATATTGTAAATAGAAAATTTGTAAATAGTTACCCTTGTTATTTGTTTGTTTATTATTATTTTTTAAATATATATATACAGTGCCTTGCGAAAGTATTCGGCCCCCTTGAACTTTGCGACCTTTTGCCACATTTCAGGCTTCAAACATAGAGATATAAAACTGTATTTTTTTGTGAAGAATCAACAACAAGTGGGACACAATCATGAAGTGGAACGACATTTATTGGATATTTCAAACTTTTTTAACAAACCAAAAACTGAAAAATTGGGCGTGCAAAATTATTCAGCACCCTTAAGTTAATACTTTGTAGCGCCACCTTTTGCTGCGATTACAGCTGTAAGTCGCTTGGGGTATGTCTCAGTTTTGCACATCGAGAGACTGAATTTTTCCCCCATTCCTCCTTGCAAAACAGCTCGATCTCAGTGAGGTTGGATGAAGAGCATTTGTGAACAGCAGTTTTCCATGGTTTCTGGTTGGGGAATGTTTTAATAGACGCTGTGGGTACAACATCACCGATGCACTGGCTAATAAACTCGCTCACCGAATCAGCGTATTCATCAATGTTGTTGTTCGACGTGCGGAACATATCCCAGTCCATGTGATCGAAGCAATCTTGAAGAGTGGAATCCGATTGGTCAGACCTGAGCGTGGGTGCTTCCTGTTTTAGTTTCTGTTTATAGGCTGGGAGCAACAAATTGGAAGCATGGTCAGCTTTTCCGAAAGGAGGGTGGGGGAGGGCCTTATATGCGTCGCAGAAGTTAGAATAACAATGATCCAGGGTTTTGCCAGCCCGGGTTGTGCAATCAATATGCTGATAGAATTTAGGGAGCCTTGTTTTCAGATTAGCCTTGTTAAAATCCCCAGCTACAATAAATGCATCCTCAGGATATGTGGTTTCCAGTTTACATAGAGTCGAATGAAGTTCTTTCAGGGCCGTCGATGTGTCTGCTTGGGGGGGAATATACACGACTGTGATTATGATCGAAGAGAATTCTCTTGGAAGATAATGCGGTCGGCATTTGATTGTGAGGAATTCTAAGTCAGGTGATGTAACGGTTTTCTTGAGTTGAAGGAGAGGCGGACCAAAATGCAGCATGGTTTCTATTCATGTTTCCTCAATAAAGAAACTACACATTAACAAACTAACAAAACAAGAAACATGAAAACCCAAACCAGCCCTATCTGGTGCAAACACAGAGACAGGAACAATCACCCACAAAACCCAACACCAAACAGGCTACCTAAATATGGTTCCCAATCAGAGACAATGACTAACACCTGCCTCTGATTGAGAACCATATCACGCCAAACATAGAAGTAGACAAACTAAACATGTAACATAGAATGCCCACTCAGATCACACCCTGACCAAACAAAACATAGAAACATACAAAGCAAGCTATGGTCAGGGTGTGACAGGTGAACAAAAGGACTTGAGTTCCTGTATGTTGTTATGATCACACCACATCTTTATCTATACAGCACATCAGACATGGAATGCAACGCAATGTGCTTCACAGGAAAAAAACAAAAAATAAAAGCTGAAATATTTTCTACACAACAAACATAAGATAAAAAACAAAAGATAGTTGCTAAATGTCAAGGTGTTTTTGTGTGAGAGAGAGTGAGGAGTATTATAAGAGAGGTTATTTCTTTCCAGCTGAGAATCAAACAATGGAGGGGAGAAAGTAAATCAAAAAAAAAAATTCACCCTTCCCTGGACATGTGGAACTTGTCTTGTGAGTGTTTTCTTTTCATCAGGCTCGTGTTTGTCTGTGGGGTTTTAACAGGGTCCTTTCTCTCTCCAGGGGGATTGTACTGACCTAATAAATGCAAACCCTAACTCTGGCCTTCTAACCACAGCATCACAATCTGTGGAGAGAAGTCATCTACAGTGTAGACATTTTGGTCAACTTCAGAACTGGGTGCTTTTCTATCCAGTCAACTCTTAATATTGTAAGCATAACAGTATGGGACTGTTGTGACTGTTTGAACTAAACCAGAGCATGCTGTTACAACAAAGTCCAGAAATAAGACTGTTCTGTTTGCCATACATAACATAAGCCAGATATTCCTGGGAGGAGCAGAGGGGACCCACCATTGGTGAGAATCTAGTTAAAAGCAGAACATTAAAAAAAGGAGTGTTGATTGTGTGTATAGATGTGATATGGAGCACAGCATGTAGAAACCCCCTAGTGGGTGTGTGTTGTGGTCTGCAGCACAAGACGTGTGAAACAGACGCACCCCTATTCTCTTTAACCCCTGAGAGCGAGGAGGACAGAAAGAATGAGTGAGCAGAAAGGAAAGAGAGCAGGAAAGAGGAGTGTGGTGTGTAAATGTCAGGCTCTGTGAAAGAGCAGTGTGTCAGAGTGACACGGACTGCGACCACCAGCCCTTTACTCCCCGATCCCTCTTCTATGCCCGTAAGCACGAACACCACACACACTCGAAACACACATACTCTCAAACACACACACAGTGAAATGAGGGTGTCCTTGTCACCCAGCAGCCGAGGGGCGAGAGAGAATTGTCCCAGCACCCACACACTGCATGTCTGAGATGCTTCACTGGCCCATGTCTCTACTGGCCCATGTCTCTTCTACCCCGGGTTTCCCTATCTCATGACGCCCACACATCGTACACCTCTTCCTCTTATAATGAGTCAATGCATATTGAAATGTTACACAATGACATTTGGACATTCACCCAGCTATAGGTTGAGGCCTTTCCAAAATGGCACTTTCGTAACTGTTGCACAACAAAGGCCAAATGTACAGAAAATATACAGAAGTCCCACTGATACAATAAACACACAGAAACGGTCCCAAAAAGTACCTGGAATAATGTAGAGCGAAAGAAAATAGAGAAATAATAGAAAAGTAAAACATGTAATAATAAAATGAATACTAAATACACAGTAGCTATATTTTGGCTATATACCCAGGGTACCAGTACCGAGTTGATGTGTAGGGGTACAATATGAGGACATTCAGATAGATACTGTATGTACATATAACTAGGAATAAAGTGACAGATACTAAACAGTAGGAGCAGCGTATGTGATGAGTCAAAAAGGGTCAATGCAAAAAGGCTGGGTAGCTATTTGGTTAATTATTGAACAAACTATTTAGTCTTATGGCTAGAGGGTAGAAGCTGTTCAGGGTCCTATTGGTTCCAGACGGCATTGGGACTGCTTGCCGTGCGGTAGCAGAGAGAACAGTCTATGACTTGGGTGGCTTGAGTCTTTGGCAATTTTTAGGGCCTTCCTCTGACACTGCCTGGTATAGAGGTCCTTGATGCTTATAGCAATGTGTGCAGTTCCAAGCAAGGCGTACATATGAGGGTTTTCTCAAACATGTATTCCCATCACAGAGACCCTAAAGGTTATCTAACCACAACAACACAGTAACTCTATCTACCTGATGGTAGAGAGAGAACAGACTAGAAGACAAACACTGGGGGGGGTCAAAGAAAGGGAGAGACAGGGTTGGCAGGTGTATAGAGAGGGTAGGATGGAGTGAAGGGGGAGTAGGAACGAGTGGAGAAGGGCTGAGAGAGAGTGGGATGGAGGGCGGGAGGGAGAGGGTGGAGTGGAATGGAGGTGTTCAAATGGGCCAACAGTTTAATAATACCACAGATACACACTTAGTTTCTCACCTTCTCAGACTCACTCATACAGTACATAGAACTACTGTTAATAATCCCCCTGTAGGAGAGTAGGTTGTTGTGGGTCTGAGGGGGAGAGAGGGAGACCCAGACACAAACATAAACATCACTGACTTGATCCTCATCTCTCCCCTTCAAATGTCCAAAGTGTAAAAAATGAGTGCCTATCACTGGGATTGAACACACAACCCTCAGAACTGGAGCTCACGTATTACACATATCCACCAACCCTCTCCACAACACCCTAGCAAAACCTAAGCCTATTGATTATGGTGTAATTTCAGTGATTTGTTTACATAGCTGGTTAGGATAACTAAAATGCTGGTTAGGAGACAGGTTAGGTAAAATAGTGAGGTTAAGGATAGGAAAAGGGTTAGGGTTAGGCTTAGCTATAATGCTACAGTTGTCAACAACTGTTGTCGCTGACACAAAATAAAAGTCCCCGAACCAAAGGTGAGCTTCACTGGGTGTAACTTGATATCAAGAAACGCCTATGGTGCCTTCAGAATGGATTCATACCCCTTGACTTAATCCATATTTTGTTGTGTTACAGCCATAATTCTAAATTGATTTTTTTTATTACCCATCTACACACAATACCACATAATGATGAAGTGAAAACGTGTTTTTAGACATTTTTGCAAATTTATTGAAAATGAAATACAGAAATATCTAATTTACAGTACATAATATTCACACCCCTGAGTCAATACTTTATAGAACCACCTTTGGCAGCGATTACAGCTGGATTGTGCAACATTTGCCCATTATTATTTTCTAAATTCTTCGAGCTCTGTCAAATTGATTGTTGATCATTGCTAGACAACAATTTTCAGCTTTTGCAATAGATTTTCAAGCAACTCATGTGTATATTTTGCCTTGTGATTTAGGTTATTGTTCTGCTAAATGGTGAATTCATCTCCCAGTGTCTGGTGGAAAGCAGACTGAACCAGGTTTTCCTCTAGGATTTTGCCTGTGATTACCTCTATTCTGTAAAATTGTTATCCTGAAAAACTCCTCAGTCCTTAACGACTACAAGCATACCCATAACATGATGCAGCAACCACTATGCTTGAAAATATGGAGAGTGGTACTCAATAATGTGTTGTATTGGATTTGCCCCAAACACAACAATCTTTCTTTAGTACAAAAAGTTTATTGCTTTATACATTTTTTTTTTTGCAAACAGGATGCACGTTTTGGAATATTCTTATTCTATGCAGGCTTCCTTCTTTTCATTCTATTAATTAGGTTAATATTCTGAAGTAACTACAATGTTGTTGATCCAACATCGGTTCTCTCCTTTCTCAGCCATTAATCTCTGTAACTGTTTTAAAGTCACCATTGGCCTCATGATGAAATCGTTCCTCTCCGACAACTGAGTTAGGAAGGATGCCTGTATCTTTGTAGTGACTCAGTGTATTGATACACCATCCGAAGAGTAATTCATAACTTCACCATGCTCAAAGGGATATTCAATGTCCATTTTGTTTAGACCCACCTACCAAAGGTGCCCTTCTTAGCAAAGCATTGGAAAATCTCCCTGATCTTTATGGTTGAATCTGTGTTTGCAATTCACTGCTCAACTGTTGGACTTTACAATTATTTGTATGTGTGGGGTACAGAGATGAGGTAGTCATTAAAAAATAATGTTAAACACTATTGTTGCACACAGAGTGAGTCTATGCAACTTATCATGTGACTTGTTAAGCATATTTTTACTCCTTAACTTATGTAGGCTTGCCATAACAAAAGGGTTGAATTATTGACTTATTGACTCAAGACATTTCAGATTTTCTTTTTCTATACATTTGTAAAAATGTTTTGAACATAATTCCACTTATGGGATATTGTGTGGAGGCCAGTGACACAAAATCTCCATTTAATCCATTTTAAATTCAGGCTATAACAAAACCAAATTTGGAAAAAGTCAATGGAATACTTTCTAAAGGCACTGTAACTGCTCTTTAAATTGGCTGGCCATGACATCGCACCCCTCCCAGAGAGCCCTGCTGGCACACTGCCAGACCTACATATTGTGAAAGTCCTGCTGTCCCACACACACACACTCACTCACTCACGCACACATACATACATACACACACCTCCTTACACCTCTTCCTCTGGTTCTTTCTTTCTCTGTACAGATTCATCCTAGCTTGTGTGTCCCAAAAATAATATTGTAACATACCTAATGTAACATTGTAACATAACTACTGTCTTTTAAATTGTTTTCTGCCCCACCAAATAAACAAATCAATGCTTCCAGCCATTATTCAAGGAGAGCCAGCACTGAGGATAGTCAGCCATTGTGCTCCTTCAGGACAGTGGAAGTGTATGAGACACACTGCACAGGGGCTGGTTCACACAACAATGGCCTTCAGACAGACATAACAAAGTTGTCCTGTTTATTTAGCTCTCCACAGTATGCCTGTACTCTTGGGCTCTGGATGCTACTGCCTACCTCTGAGTCTGAGACGGCACAGTGGAGCGGAAGGAAAGCAAAAGTAGGGTGTGTGTGTGTACCTGTGTGTGTGTGTGTGTGTACCCCATACCTGTGGGGTCAGGCTAAGTCAGCTGTTCTGAGGTGACGGAGTGAAACTCCTACATGCTGCCCACCTGAACCATGACCTTCAACAAGGGAGGCGAAAGAGGAGGAGGGAGGAGAGAGAGGGTAGAGAGGAGGAGGGAGGTTAGGAGAGAGAGAGGGGAGAAAGGGAGGGGAGAGAGGGCATGGCGGGGTGGGGTTCTACTACGCTACATGGAATTGTTTTAAGAAGGTCATACCAAGGATCATTTTGTTATTTGATTTAGAATTTTAAGACCCTTTGAAGAATCTCCCCAAAATATTAAAACCATTATTTTATAAACAATTGGTATTTGGCCTTACGTCTTTCAGCCCATACAAGCACATTGAACAACAAATTCACTAAATAGAACAACAGATAGTCCCCACACAAAAATCTAAAGGAAGTTTGTTCTGAAGTGTCCATATATACAGCACTGTACTTCCATTATTTTTTTCAACTGACCTTCACACGAGTCTTGTCACGTTAGTGTGTAGCCCAAAATGTTTGGACGCTACAGACAGAAGTTGGCAGGTCGGCTTCAGACAAGTGCCAAGACACTTGTGAGGGTCGTAGAGCGAAACAGATTAAGATGGTTAAAAGAACACAGACACTGGACAGAGAGACTCTGTCTAGAAGGCCAGCATCCCGGAGTCACCTCTTCACTGTTGACGTTGAGACTGGTGTTTGGCGGGTACTATTTAATGAAGCTGTCAGTTGAGGACTTGTGAGGCATCTGTTTCTCAAACTAGGCACTCTAATGTACTTGTCCTCCTGCTCAGTTGTGCACCAGGGCCTCCCGGTTTCTATTCTGGTTAGAGCCAATTTGCGCTGTTCTATGAAGGGAGTAGTACACAGCGTTGTACAAGATCTTCAGTTTCTTGGCAATTTCTCTCATGGAATAGCCGAACAAGAATAGACTGACAAGTTTCAGAAGAAAGTCTTTGTTTCTGGCCATTTTGAGCCTGTAATTGAACCCACAAATGCTGATGCTCCAGACACTTAACTTGTCTAAAGAAGGCCAGTTTTATTGCTTCTTTAATCAGTACAACACTTTTCAGCTGTGCTAATTTAATTGCAAAAGAGTTTTCTAATGATCATTTTAAAAGGCTATAGAAAACCCTGATCAATTAGCCTTTTAAAATGATAAACTTGGATTAGCTAACACAACGTGCCATTGGAACACAGGAGTGATGGTTGCTGATAATGGGCATCTGTACGCCTATGTAGATATTCCATAAAAATATGCTGTTTCCAGCTACAATAGTCATTTACAACATAAACAATGTCTACACTGTATTTCTAATCGATTTGATGTTATTTTAATGGACAAGAAATGTGCTTTTTCTTTCAGAAACAAGGACATTTCTAAGTGACCCCGAACACACATGCAGGCAAGCATGCACACACACAGTTCCAGCCATCCACCGGTTGCTGTTAGCTTAATATGGAATTTCAGTGTGAGGACAGTACAGTATATCTTGCTCAACAACCTCTCACAGTCTTACTTCAGAATGTGACGTTTGTCCATAAACGTCAAATTAAGTTTGGGCAATAATTCCGGGTTAAGGAATGAAAAATAATTGACTAGCACTGGAATTGAATACGCGAGCCTCAGAGCCGGAGCTCGCGGCTTACGCCCACCATCCATCTCTTTCCACAAGCCTACTTGATGGTAATAGAGCTCACCGTTGCCCCCAGTGTTTGGTTTTTAAGCACGCTTCTGATGTCCTGGGGACCTCAACGGACATCAAATTTTACTTTGGATCTTGAGCAACCAAGCTGATCCTGCTCCCATCTTTATATGGGCAGGTTAAAGGCGTAAGCATGTTCCAGTTCAGCTGGTGGCTAGCTGAAATTGGCTAGGCGAACCGAACGAGTGTGGTCACATACTCCCTTAAGCCTTAAACCTTTTTCAAGCCTTTGCGGCAATACTTCTGTTTTGAGACACCGTAGCCAGTGTACACTTTCTCAAAATAGTTTGAATTAATCTAAGATAACTCAAGAAAATGTATAATTAATATTGACATTTTTGCCAAAGAAATCTTAGTCGCAGAATTTTACATCTAACTAAGATGTTTGGTGCAGTATTTTAGCCAAAGGCTTGAAAAAGCACCATTTACTTGGTAAATGTGATGCAGCTATTTGTCTTTCAGAGATATGCCCTGCTTAACCTAGAACACACACACAGACACTTGTGGACGTAATTGTTGGCACTGTCGCTCGCACGCACCCTTTGAAGAATCTAGATGTCAGTTAGGAGCCAATAGATATTAGAAAAGCAACCTGGGGTTGTAGTCTGAAACAGGCGTTTGAAGGACTTATAAGGGCAATAGTGTCAGTCTGCTATGGGAACTGCCAGACAAATATCCTCTCCGCTTATTTAACTTCTATATTTATGGGCACGTTTCAGCCTCCTGGCAGGGGCAACCAGGTTTTTGTTTAAAATGTCCTGGTACTGGTGCATGAATGATGCTGTTGACCTTAACAGGATCCCAAAAGTACTGTAGGTATGGGGTTATTTTCTGCTTATGTGTAACAGGTGTGAATTGGCTAGCTAGTTAGCGGTGCGCACTAGTAGTGTTTCAATCGGTGAAGTCATTCGCTTTGAGACATTGAAGTAGTTGTTTCCTTAGCTCTACAAGTGCTGCGGCTTTTGTGGAGCGATAGGTAACGATGCTTCGTGGGTGACTTGATTTGGTCAGAGGATCCCTGGTTCGACACCAAACCCACCAATGGTGTGTGTTGTCAAAGAGCTCAATTTTCATGACAAATTTAAGCACCTGAGTTTGCGAAACAGCATTGGTATTGGATTGGAACCGGTGCTATGGCCAGATGACATGAAAATGTAGCTCAAGGGCCATGCATAACAGTGGTGGGTTTGATGTCGAGATAGGGATGTGTGTGAGCAGAAAATAACCCCATGCCTACTGTCAAATATGGTGGTGGATCTTGACGTTATTACCTTTTCCAGGATTTTCCAGCAAGACAATAACACCAAGCACACAGCAAAATCCCCAAAGAAATGGTTGATTGACCACAAAATCTACATTTTGCAATGGCCATCACGGTCTCCGGACTTAAAACCCATTGAAACCCTGTGGTTTGAATTGAAGAGGGCAGTCCATAAGAGCAGACGAAGAATATCAAGGATCTGGAAATATTCTGTATGGAGGAATGGTCTAAGATCCCTCCCAATGTGTTCTCCAATCTCATAAAACATTTGAGAAAAAGGCTCAGTGCCGTTATCCTCACAAGGTGAGGTATTGAAAGGAAAACAGGGCTGACAATAATTCTGACCCTTTTTGAGAGAAAAAAAACATTACTTGTTAATTAAACTAAATCTCTTTATCTGAGCAATTGTATTAGTATAAAATAATATAATTGTACCATTTTATTAAGCATACGATATAGATCACTATTTGTATAAAATATTTTCAACAGTCTTTTTTGCTCATCTTTATCAAGGGTGCCAATAATTCTGGACCTGACTGTACATAATCATGTCAAAACACTGACCCTCAGAAATTCAACACACAGACACACAGACACACAGACACACAGACACACAGACAAGCACACACATGCACGGACAAAGAAAAAGCCATCTCCGAGCCATCAGCTTCTACTGATCCCGAGCTGTCCAATCCAAATCCTCTGCTTCATGGAGGATCTCTATCACAATTTGTTTATTAAACATTGCTAAGCTTGGCTGATATAAAACACTTGCCACACAAATGGCACACACACACACACAGTTATAATACACTCATTACATAAACACTAACATGTTACTCACTCTATT
Source organism: Oncorhynchus keta (assembly GCF_023373465.1). Taxonomy (NCBI): domain Eukaryota; kingdom Metazoa; phylum Chordata; class Actinopteri; order Salmoniformes; family Salmonidae; genus Oncorhynchus; species Oncorhynchus keta. The sequence continues at coordinate 68,746,903 of NC_068421.1, read as the reverse complement.
CTCCCCCAGGCCCTAAATGAGTCACTGCTATAAGTAGGAAAACATCAAGGAAAAATATGTGACAATACTGGAATGATACAGGGACAATACTTGCCAACTGCAGAACATTTTTGGCAGATGTTTTTATGGGTAGCTACTGCTGCTTTTGGCAAAGTCCTCTTGCTTCTCTGCTCAGCTCTCGGCCTTGGCCTCACGCACGGTGACTGATTAATGATTGTGTTAAGACTGTGTGTTTGTGTGTCTGTGTGTTTGCATCTGTTTACGTATGTGTGTGTGTGCATACAGTAAACCCAGACATACCTTCTGAAACCCGGAAAAGATAATCAGCCACAACATTCAATGAGGGACAGGGAGAGAGAGTGATGTCATTAACAACTTATTATTGTTGTTATTCAACACAACACCTGCAGCCTTGGTGAAAGAGAGAACGCAAAATCTCCAGTGAACCATGTAGAGAGAGGGAGGTCTGGGGAGGAGAGAAGAGAGAAAGAAAGTAAATATCCAGTGAACCGTGCACAGAGAGAGAAACTGTTTTTGCAATTCACGTCGATAGACAAATGCAGAAATAATGAAGGGAAGAGAAGAGGAGAGGATTAGGGGAAGTGGGGGTAGTCCAGAGTTAACCAGGAATAGTCCATATAAACTATGCATTCTGCATGAGTTTAATGGTAGTTTCTGCCCAATGCAGATTAGCAGACAGGCACTGCACTGTTATGTTTATCACTGAGGTGTATAGATACAGTAGGTCTCTGGCGTGTAAAGATTTCAATGCCAGTAAAGATTTAAATGGGGCTTTCCTGCTTACAGTTCAGCAGAACCACAAGTGTAAATGCAATTGAAATTAAGAGGTTAATATCACAATAAGAGGCTTACATATATATGCATGGAGTGGGAAAACATATATATATTTAACTATGTTTGAAGCTATTCCAACTATCTGAAAATACTTCACAGCAGCGTCAAAACTCATGCTAAAAAAAACAATAAGCTGAGAGGACATCCCAAAAGCTTAGCGATTAGCTTTTAGCGTTTAGCTCTCTCTCCTTAACACCCCTAACCTAGTGCTGGCTTGCCTCTCGCTAAAATTATGGTAAGCTACACTAGCTGGGTTGCCAAGTGTAGGGAAGGAGATTTCCATTTCCCAGGGGCTTGAGGCTGTGTGTGGATGGAAAATCACCTTCACAATGAAGTGTGTCACAGAACTTAGCTAGGCTAAGCCCATAGCACTGTTTTTAAAGAGGTTATTTACACTCCAAACTATAATGCTAATTCCTTTGTAACATATTTGTTGTGCCTATTGTTTACAGTCACTCAAGCAGTATTACTTGCCTCATTATCAAATGCTTTCATTTTTGCTCTAGCTAAGATATTGCAGCCTTGAGTAAGACCAAAACCAACAGAGCTTTATTTGGGTGACACTACAATACAATATCTTCACAAACCATGCTCTCTCTGGTCGCCAGCATATAATGCAGGCATACCTCTGTATACACATACAGTCCCGCATCATACTGTAGGCCTACATCCCACTCACACCCACACACTTCAAAGCCTTAGTAGTATTCAGTGTTATTAGCCAGCTAGACTGCATTTCTCACACCATGCAGGACACTGAGTAATACTGTGAGTAATGATAGAATGGCTCTAAAGTGGATTACCATTCATATTTATACTCTGATAAGCCAGACACACACATCCATCTCTGTTAGCCTGATCCTTTAACTACAAACAGAAATAGCTGTGAATATGGTCACTAAACTAAAATAGCGATTTAGAGTTTTGGTAAAGAACTGCCGTACATCACTATTAGGATCAAATTCCCTGCTGTTATGCTCTGTTATGCTCTGTTATGCTCTGTTATACTATGTTATGCTCTGTTATACTCTGTTATGCTCTGTTATGCTTCCAAAACCCCGTTTAAATGTATAATAATCCACCCATCTTAATATATTTGTGTTTCTAAACCATTGGGCTGTGTTTTTTTCCACCTGGTGTCTAAATGAGGTAATTTGTTATGTTTTAATAAAGCCGCGGTTTGTCTTGGGTCAGAGCCGTCAGACAGCTAATTGCTTTCTAATCACATCATATGGAAACTCCAGCCGACTCCAGCGAGGGCAGAACGCTGCACTACACAGGTGGAGCGTTGACCTTTTGGGGTTTGTGTGTTTGTGTGTTATTCTGTGGTGTGTGTGTTATTCTGTGGTGTGTGTGTTATTCTGCCATTCGTGCGTGTTATTCTACGGTGTGTGTGTGTGTCAAGGTATTTTGACAGGGGAGTAGGACCCTGCTTTGCGCCAAACTCAAACAGTGTGTGTTAGTATTAGCACAGCTCTGCTTCCATTACAACAACAAAAAACATGTTGCTTGATTTTCCCTAATTATCCTCTGATCAGACTGACAGACAGGGTGTAGGGTGCAGAGGGAAAGGTGCAGGGTGTATGGTGCAACATGTAGGGTGTAGGGGGCAAGGTGAAGGCTCTATGGCTTGACGAGACAAGATGAACTGGCAACAGACAAATAGAGAACACAGGTATGAATGCACCGGGGAAATTGGGAAAGATAGATGACACCTGGAGGGGGTTGGAGACAAGCACAAAGACGGGTGAAAAAGATCAGGGTGTGACAGGGTGGCTACTTTGAAGAATCTCATTTACAGTTGAAGTCAGAAGTTTACACACCGTAGCCAAATACATTTAAACTCAGTTTTCCACCATTCCTGACATTTAATCCTAGTAAAAATTCCCTGTTTAAGGTCAGTTAGGATCATCGCTTTATTTTAAGAATGTGAAATGTCAGAATAATAGAAGAGACAATGATTTATTTAAGCTTTTATTTTTTCCATCACATTGCCAGTGGGTCAGAAGTTTACATACACTCTAATTAGTATTTAGTAGCATAGCCTTTAAATTATTTAACTTGGGTCAAACTTTTCGGGTAGCCTTCCTCAAGCTTCCCACAATAAATTGGCCCATTCCTCCTGACAGAGCTGGTGTAACTGAGTCAGGTTTGAAGGCCTCTTTGCTCGCACACGTTTTTTCAGTTCTGCCCATAAATGTTCTATAGGATTGAGGTCAAGGCTTTGTGATGGCCACTCCAATACCTTGAATTTGTTGTACTTGTTGTATCATTTCACCACTACTTTGAATGTATGCTTGGGGTCATTGTCCACTTGGAAGACCAATTTGTGACCAAGCTTTAACTTCCTGATTGATGTCTTGAGATGTTGCTTCCATATATCCACATCATTTTCTCTCCTCATGATGCCATCTATTTTGTGAAGTGCACCAGTTCCTCCTGCAGCAAAGCACCCCCACAACATGATGCTGACACCTTGAGATGGTGTTCTTCGGCTTGCAAGCCTCCCCCTTTTTCCTCCAAACATAACTATTGTCATTATGGCCAAACAGTTCTATTTTTGTTTCATCAGACCAGAGGACATTTCTCCAAAAAGTATGATCTTTGTCCCCATGTGCAGCTGCAAACCGCAGTTTGGCTTCTTTATGGCGGTTTTGGAGCAGTGGCTTCTTCCTTGCTGAGCAGCCTTCAGGTTAGGTTGATATAGGACTCATTCTACTGTGGATATAGATACTTTTGTACCTGTTTCCTCCAGCATCTTCACAAGGTTTTTTGCTGTTGTTCTGGAATGATTTACACCTTTCGCACCGAAATACGTTAATCTCTACGAGACAGAACGCTTCTCCTTCCTGAGCGGCATGACGGCTGCGTGGTCCCATGGTGTTTATACTTGCATACTATTGTTTGTACAGATGAACGTTGTACCTTCAGGTGTTTGGAAATTGCTTCCAAGGATGAACCAGACTTGTGGAGGTCTACAACTTTTAGGTGCTGATTTCTTATGATTTTCCCATGATGTCAAACGAAGAGGCACTGAGTTTGAAGGTAGGCCTTGAAATACATCCACAGGTACACCTCCAATTGACTCAAATGATGTCGATTAGTCTATCAGATGCTTCTAAAGCCATGACATAATTTTCTGGAATTTTCCAAGCTGTTTAAAGGCAAAGTCAATTTAGTGTGTGTAAACTTCTGACCCATTGGAATTGTGATACCGTGAATTCTAAGTGAAATAATCTGTCTGTAAAAATTTGCTGCAAAAATTACTTGTGTCATGCACAAAGTAGATGTCCGAACCGACTTGCCAAAACTATAGTTTGTTAGAGGTTATGAAACAAGTTTTAATGACTAACATAAGTGTATGTAAACTTCCGACTTCAACTGTATATAATATGTATTTGTCACGACTTCTGCCGAAGTCGTTGCCTCTCCTTTTTCGGGCGGTGCTCGGCGTTCGACGTCACCGGTCTTCTAGCCATCATTGATCCTTTTTTCATTTTCCATTGGTTTTTGTCTTGTCTTCCCACACACCTGTTTTCTATCCCATTCATTACCTGTTGTGTATTTAACCCTCTGTTTCCCCTCATGTCTTTGTCAGAGATTGATTTGTTGTCAGTGTAGTGTGAGTGTATAGGTGCGCGTCGGGTCCTCGTACCCATGTTTTGTTTGTTTGTACATTTATTGTTATGGAGCATACTCTTGGAACTTTATTAAAAGACTCCATATTTACACTCCATTTGACTCTCCTGCACCTGACTTCCCTGCCACCTATTACACCTATGCATGACAGTATTTTAATTTGTTTAACACTTTTTTGGTTACTACATGATCCATATGTGTTATTTCATAGTTTGGATATCTTCACTATTACTCTACAAAGTGGAAAATAGTCAAAATAAAGAAAAACCTTGGAATGAGTAGGTGTGGCCAAATGTTTTACTGAATATACAAAACATTAAGGACACCTGCTCTTTCAATGTGTCACGACCCTTCCCATTCGGGTGGCGGACGTCGTCGCCGGCCTACTAGCTGCCACTGATTATTTTCTCCCCCTCCTTATGTGTTTATTGATTACACCTGTTTTGAGTTGGTTGTATTAGTTGGGCTTTATTTGTCAGGCGGCCCGCCCGTTTCTTTGTGCAGGATTGATCATTGTAACCCTGGTGTTTGCTACAGACGAATGTGTTTGTGTATTTAGTGCTGGACTGTTTTCGTTCCCTGTGTCTGGGACATTTTGTTTGAGCACCTAAAAGTGGGGTGGCCGTGGTTCACCGTGTGTGCATTAAAGGATCACTATATTGAACTCTCTGCTTTCCTGCACCTGAATTCACCCTCACGACACCCAGTCCCTTACACAATGACATAGACTGATCAGGTGAATCCAGGTGAAAGCTATGATCAATTATTGAAAGTCCTTCTTCGTTTCTGTTATCCAACCCTCTGAAAGAACGTTATCAATGAAGTTATCTATAATATTTTTTATTCTGTCCATGGTGTTGGAACATGGAACTTCTGTCAGAGACCTCACTATCGTATTGTTCCCTGCTTACTACCACAATATCATTTTAAAAAATCTAAATATCTGTATTGTCTTTCTGTCACACCTGCTCCCTCTTCCCCTCCCTGGCCTCGAAGGTGCCAGTCTCCCCAGCATTACGCACTCCCACCACCATCAGTATGCACACCTGCCCTCCCTCGTCACGCATATTAGTGATTATTGGACTCACCTGGACTCAATCACCTGTGTCATTACCTCCCCTATAACTGTCTGTTCCCAAGTTCTATTCCCTGTTTCAGGATTAATGTCCCTTTGTCTTTGCACTGTCCTGTTTGATGTCTGTTCCATATGAAATGTTCTACTCCTCGTACCTGCTTCTCCTATGCAGTGTCGGCCCTTACAGAATCCTGAAGCTATCATACGAAGCATCGGGGAGTGCTGGCTTTCCGGTTGGTGGTGTCGTTGGGTCCAGCGGCCGCCGCCGATGGAACCGGGGGTGCCTAAGCCAGCTCAAATCAAATTTTATTGGTCACATACACATGGTTGTGTATGGCTAGAGATTTTAGTCAGTATGTTGGCAGCAGCCACTCAATGTTAGTGATGGCTGTTTAACAGTCTGATGTCCTTGAGATAGAGACTGAAAAACAGCTTTTCGGTCCCTGCTTTGATGCACCTGTACTGACCTCGCCTTCTGGATGATAGCTGGGTGAACAGGCAGTGGCTCGGGTGGTTGTTGTCCTTGATGATCTTTTTGGCCTTCCTGTGACATTGGGTGGTGTAGGTGTCTTGGAGGGCAGGTAGTTTGCTCCCGGTGATGCGTTGTCCAGACCTCACTATCCTCTGGAGAGCCTTGCGGTTGTGGGCGGAGCAGTTTGCCGTACCAGGCGGTGATAAAAGTTTGAGTGTTTTTGGTGACAAGCCAAATTTCTTCAGCCTCCTGAGGTTGAAGAGGCGCTGTTGCTCCTTCTTCACCATGCTGTCTGTGTGGGTGGACCATTTCAGTTTGTCCGTGATGTGTACGCCGAGGAACTTAAAACGTTCCACCTTCTCCACTACTGTCCTGACGATGTGGATAGGGGGGTGCTCCATCTGCTGTTTCCTGAAGTCCACTATCATCTCCTTTGTTTTGTTGACGTTGAGTGTGAGGTTATTTTCCTGACACCACACTCCGAGGGCCCTCACCTCCTCCCTGTAGGTTGTCTCGTCATTGTTGGTAATCAAGCCTACCACTGTAGTGTCGTCTGCAAACTTGATGATTGAGTTGGAGGCGTGCATGGCCATGCTGTCATGGAGGAACAGGGAGTACAGGAGAGGGCTGAGAACACACCCTTGTGGGCCCCCAGTGTTGAGGATCAGCAGGGTGGAGATGTTGTTTCCTATCCTCACCACCTGGGGTGGCCTGTAAGTGGAAGCTAGTCGGGCTTCCACGTCCTAGCTGGCTCGGGAGGTTTTGTTGTCCTGGTTGGCTCGGCAGACGCCCATCCCATGTCAGGCCTCAGCCGTCTCGCCAGGGTTTTACGCCTCAGCCAGCTCGCCAAGCAACTACGCTTCAGTCAGCTCATCAGGCTCCCACATTCCAGCGGGATCAGACTGTCACGCCTCAACCGGGTCATCAGGCTCCCATGCCTCAGCCGGTTTGCCAGGCTCCCATGCCCCTGCCGGTTCGTGGAGATGTCACGCCCCTGCCGGCTGGTCCAGCGCCTAGGCCTCGGCCGGCCCGTCAGGCTCGCATGCCCCTGCTGGTTCGTGGAGATGTCACGCCCCTGCCGGCTGGTCCAGTGCCCAGGCCTCGGCCGGCTCGTCAGGCTCGCATGCCCCTGCCGGTTCGTGGAGATGTCACGCCCCTGCCGGCTGGTCCAGCGCCCAGGCCTCTGCTGGCCCGTCAGGCTCGCTCAGGTGGGAAGCCAGGTGGCTGTTTCACGCTGTTTGATGTCTTTTCCATATTAAATGTTCTACTCCCCATACTTGCTTCTCCTCTCCAGCGTCGGTCCTTACATTTCAGTTCCTTCAAAGCATTTTGTTCATCCTTACTGAGATTATCTGCTCGTTAAGGATTATTGAGGGCCAATTTTGTGTTCTATTAGCCTAGTGTAGGTGAGAACAGAAGGACCCAAATTAGCAGAAGGAAAAAAACTTGACTTTGTTCTTATACATCAGAAATACCAGATGCATTAATGTTTCTTAACACTTCATTACCTATTAGCACAGAATACATGCTTAAAATGTAATTGGCAAACACATTTTAAAGGGTCAACATTTAATGCAAAATGGCCCATCCCATTCAAAATGGCCCATCTAACAGTGTGCAAAACAGTCATCAAGGCGAAGGGTGGCTACTTTGAAGATTCTCAAATATAATATATTTTGATTTGTTTTTAACGCTTTTTTGGTTACTACATGATTCCATATGTGTTATTTTATAGTTTTGATGTCTTCACAATTATTCTACAATGTAGAACATTTTAAATATAAAGATAAACCTTTGAATGAGTAGGTGTGTCCAAACTTTTGACGGGTACTATATATATTTATATTTGTGTGTGATCTATTGTCACATTGCAATCTATCCAGTGGGTACTGGGGTTCAAATTTTAGTGTTGGCCCAACAAGTACTCAGTAGGGGAGAGGTCCAGTCCAACAGAGTTCAACAACCTACAGGGCTCATCTGAAACCCACAGGACACAAAGTGGTTCAATGTGTAAAAATATAAAAAGGGAGCGGATCTTGTTGAATGAAAAGAACATGATGTTCTGGACACACACACACACACACACACACACACACACACACACACACACACACACACACACACACACACACACACACACACACACACACACACACACACACACACACACACACACACATCATCTTATTGAATGAAAAGAACATGGTGTTCTGAACCTGTTGAACACACACACAAATCTTGTTGAATGAAAAGAACATTGTGTTCTGAACCTGTTGAACACACACACACGCACACACACACACACACACACACACACACACACACACACACACACACACACACACACACACACACACACACACACACACACACACACACACACACACACACACACACACACACACACACACACACACACACCTGGTAGAACTGAGCTAGACTGAGAACAGAGGAACAATGCATCCCGAAGAAAAACATACTGCAGGAATCATAAAAGCCAGTCAGGAAAGAGTCAAACTGGGCCTGAGTGACCACTTTATGGTTTAGAGCCTGGGTCTGCCCTATGCACACACGCAAGCATTCACACACACGCACACAAACGTTTCACACACACACACACAGACACACCAATACACCACAATAAAAATGTGAAACCACCTCACATTCTTACCCGTGACCAAAGTGGCCTCTCTTTCTGCTGGACTGGCAGAATTTTCCTAACTTTCACTTCCTTAGGACAGAAGACATGACTTGGCCAGGCAGATTGCTCAAGAGTGACTTCGAAATTGGATGTCTATCCATGTCCTGTGGACATCTGTAAATTAATTCAAAACCGGCCACTAGGGGCAACAGTGAGTGCTATTACCATCAAGTTGGCTTCGGTTTTGCTTGGGTGTTGTGGATGGGGGTGGCGTTTTAGCATAATCCCATGTGGTGGACACACTTTATTTTTATTAAACCCTATCCCAAACCATAACCCTTAACTTAACCATTTGGAATGAATGCCTAAACTTTATGTTTGAACCCTATCCAAAACCATAACTCTTAACTTCTAAATTTGACATATGGAGCAACTTCGACATTTTATGTTTTGGAGAAATGGAACAATGCCGAGCAGGAGGAGCAACCCAGAGTGTCCAAAACACTTTGAAATGTGATGTTTGGAGAAACTTCGAAATTTGACATTTGGCAAAACGTGGATAATATCTAATTCTGCAGAGAGACTGAGAGGTAGTTGCGCTAGCATGTGTGTAAAACAAACTATTTTATTTGGTTTAAATATAGTTCTGTGGTGGGATGTTTGGGAGATTGTGTGTGTGTGTGTGTGTGTGTGTGTGTGTGTGTGTGTGTGTGTGTGTGTGTGTGTGTGTGTGTGTGCGTAACTCTGTTTGGCAGAGCTGTATTATAATTGTGGAGAGTGATATCTATGTTGGAATAGGCAGTCCTTTCTCTCTGTGGCATTGCTGGGAGCAGCTTGGCAGCTAGGGAGGAAAACCCTTAAAGGCCTGCGTCACTCAGGGTCTTCTCTGAGCCCTCCATGGTCCACACAATGCCTGATTATAGAGGCAGGAGGAGAGATATTCACCAGATGACCATACACTGGAATGGAGCTAGTGGGAACAGGGAACTCTGGGAAGGGCGGAGGACTAAACCCTCAGAGCCTTTGGAGCCAAAACATTTACATGGAAATGTACTGACGGTGTGTGTGTGTGTGTGTGTGTGTGTGTGTGTGTGTGTGTGTGTGTGTGTGTGTGTGTGTGTGTGTGTGTGTGTGTGTGTGTGTGTGAGTGTGTGTGTGTGTGTGTTTAGCTGTACTTGGCAGCTGGCTTCTTACAGCATTTGAAGTTCTGTTCCTCAAAAAAAAAAACAATGCAGGAAGTTAAAATTGCTTCTGGTCTTTCTCTAAAACCAGGCAGTGGGGCCTCTAGAGTCCTAGTATAGCCTGCGTGCTCACACACACACACACACACACACACACACACACACACACACACACACACACACACACACACACACACACACACACACACACACACACACACACACACACACACACACACACACACACACACACACACACACACACACACACACACACAGAGCCCTCAACACCTCCAGTAGACAAAAGTCCCCTCTGTGTTCCACTTCCAAACATAAACACAGTGATATACATTACTGGCCATGTTAACAGTACAGATTCAGAGGTCAAAACAGAAGGGTCCGTGACAGCAGTCGTACTGCAACTTTCAGCTCCAGGACATTTTAATGGGCACAAATGGGTCATGCTAATTGTATCTTTTTATTTTACCCAAGATTAGCTTAAATTAAATTAAATATCCATTACAAAAGAGATCCTTACAGACATATGGCTGCTCTGCCACACTCGAGAATAGTAATGATGGTAGACACAGTATTACTGCTCCCAGATGTACCATTACCATTGACAAACAATGCTTCAGCCTTGGAAGTTTCCCAGTGCCCTGCCTGGCACACCTCTACCCACTCTGAGTCATGCTGGAGAACTATGTTTCTCATGTTAGCACAGCACTGACAGGGCACAGTCTGAAAATATTGACATTAGAAAGCCAGCAAAGGCAGACACAATAGATATAGAATTAATAGAATATATAATTATGACATAATTACTTTCTATAATTACAGCAGATAATACCTTGCTGTTTGAACATGTGGTGTTGCCACACACACACACACACACACACACACACACACACACACACACACACACACACACACACACACACACACACACACACACACACACACACACACACACACACACACACACACACACACACACACACACACACACAGTGTTGTGGTGCCTGTGGGATCTGCCCTGGTAACCTTAGAGCTCAGGGATGGGTAGGGCACCTCGCTGACAGTCTTTCCCAGACAGACCTCACAGTGTGAGAGAGCTCTGCCTGGGCTGGGCAGGATGGTGGTTAGTGGTTGGTTCAACCCACGTTGGCATGTGTGGTGGGTGGGGATGCCCTGGTCTTGGAATGTGAATCTCAAAGGACTGTTCTCTTTAGAAGCAAGTGTCTTTATCTAGCTCTGTAGGTCTCTCTTTCTTAAGGTGCCCACCTGTCTGCCTACCTGGCTGTGTCTGCCTGTCTGCCTGCCCCTTCCGTGCTTACTGCTCCCTGGCCAAAACTGATGAAACTAACACAATTCAGTCAGTGAAATCAATAGACTAGCTCCAAGCAGCATTCATTGGAAAAGGAAAACATTGGTTAATGCTTGTATTTTATGAGACTGGTAACAAACTGAAAAAAAAATGACTTAGTTAATGAATTAAATGAACACTACGATAAATCAGCTGCAGACCAGAGCTGTCGAACCCAGAGAGTGACGCGTCTGCCATCAGAGCCTGTAGTCCACTTACCTAATTAACACAGCACGGTTCTCTTTCTCTCTCTGTACTCTCAGATGGACATGGAGAGAAGGAGGAGGAAGGGAAGTAGGAGAGAGAGTATGATAGTGCCCCGTTTTTAATGCAGAGAGAAAAAGCTGAAAGAGGTGATGAGGGGAATGAGGTAAGGGGGATGGTAGAGGTGATAAGGGGAGTACTAGCATCAGTATCAGCAGATTGGTTTAGAGTTTGAACATAGAGAGAGAGAGAGAGAGAGAGAGAGAGAGAGAGAGAGTGCATGGCCACAGTGACAGGATTTAGTGTGAAAATTCCTCAGTGGAACACGTCTGTGATGTCATCAACATGAGGTGGAGCCACATTTCTAATCCCTCCATAAATAAGACGGAGAGAGAAGGGGAGGGAGGAGATGGAAAGAAGACAGGTGAGGTATGAAGGACAAAAAGGGACATGGGGGAAAGAGGGGGAGGCAGGGCTGAGGGAGAGAGACAGGAGTGAGGGAGGGGGAGGCAGAGGTGAGTGATAGGCAGGCAGGGGTGAGGGAGGAGAGGGATCAGGCGATGGGGACGGGGTGAGGGAGGTGGAGGCAGGGGTAAGGTTGGGGAGGGAGTCAGCAAGGAGGAAATCCCTGCTGAATCACCCTGCTTCTATTCTTAGTCGATCCCTCTGAGCTGTGTGCTGCTTCTGCAGTTGCCCCACAGGAATCTACAGGAATTCCCTTCACTCCCTCTCTCCGTTACCCAGCACCCTCATCATCCCACTGTCCTCAATGTCACTGACCGGACTGTTGCCAGAGAGCATGACATCTACACACACGTACCCTGCCAGAACTTGCTATTTGACCACAGAACACAATTAATACATATGTACAAATTGTTACATAACATATTGATTTATCAATGCCAAGCCAAGGTCCTGGGTTTATTCAGAGTGGATTTTTACTCATTGTTGATGAACCTGTAAAGTGTCGAGAAAAGCGTAAACTTGTGAGTAGAGTGAGGATTAGAGTTTTGGCTTGGATGTTTAGGTGGCTTTAGGTGGCACAGCAGGCAGAATGTTAGGTGAAAAGGTTGAGAATGATACACAGCCTTAGAGAGCAGACAGGGTGTCTTGGCCAGTAGTGCTGAGGTGTGGAAGCACTGACCTATACTGTAAGCCTGACAGAGAGGTCTTAGTGGCTTAGAGACCCCTAGAGAGCATACCGGGGGTGGGACAGGGTGGTGACAGGGTGACAGGTGAAAGGTTGAGTGTGAGACAGGCTCCAGGGCCAAAGCTCTGGTGTCACTCTCTCTCTCTCTCTCTCTCTCTCTCTCTCTCTCTCTCTCTCTCTCTCTCTCTCTCTCTCTCTCTCTCTCATATGGTTGGGGGAGAAAAACATACATCATTATAAAATCCATGTATACAAACAACAAGTCGGTTAAATTAGCAAAAAACACACATATTTCTTCCCACAGGGCCGTGGGGTGAGACAGGGATGCAGCTTAAACCCCACCCTCTTCAACATATATATCAACTAATTGGCGACGGCACTAGAACAGTCTGCAGCACCCGGCCTCACCCTTCTAAAATCTGAAGTCAAATGTCTACTGTTTGCTGATGATCTTGTGCTTCTGTCACCAACCAAGGAGGACCTACAGCAGCACCTAGATCTTCTGCACAGATTCTGCCAGACCTGGGCCCTGACAGTAAATCTCAGTAAGACAAAAATAATGGTGTTCCAAAAAAGGTCCAGTGGCCAGGACCACAAATGCAAATTCCAACTACGCACCATTGCCCCAGAGCACACAAAAAACTATACATACCTTGGCCTAAATATCAGCGCCACTGGTAAGTTCCACAAAGCTGTGAACGATCTGAGAGACAAGGTAAGACGGGCCTTCTATGACATCAAAAGGAACATAAAATTCAACATACTAATTAGGATCTGGCTAAAAATACTTGAATCAGTTATATAATCCATTGCCCTTTATGGTTGTGAGGTCACCAAATTGAGGTCACCAAACACCAAATTGAGACTCTGCATGTAGAAATCTGCAAAAAATATCTTCAGTGTACAATGTAAAACAACAAATAATGCATGCAGAGCCGTATCCCCGCTAATTACCATAATCCAGAAAAGAGCCATTAAATTCTACAACCACCTAAAAGGAAGCGATTCCCAAACTTTCCCTAACAAAGCAATCACCTACAGAGAGAAGAGTCCCCCAAGCAAGCTGGTCCTGGGGCTCTGTTCACAAACACAATCGGACCCCACAGAGCCCCAGGACAGCAACACAATTAGACCCAACCAAATCATGAGAAAACCCAATTTGTAAGTCGCTCTGGATAAGAGCGTCTGCTAAATGACTTAAATGTAATGTAATGTAAAACAAAAATATAATTACTTGACACATTGGAAAGATTTCACAAAAAAACAGAGCAAACTAGGCTAGAGGGTACACAGTGGTACACAGTGGCAAACTAAACAGAGAGTACACAGTGGCAGAATACAATATTCTTACCACTGTGACAGACCCAAACTTAAGGAATGTTTTGACTACGTACAGATTCAGTGAGCATAGCCTTGCTATTGAGAAAGGCTGCCGTAGGCAGACCTGGCTCTCAAGAGAAGACAGGCTATGTGCCCACTGCCCACAAAATGAGGTGGAAACTGAGCTGCACTTCCTAACCTCCTGCCAAATATATGACCATATTAGAGACACATATTTCGCTCAGATTACACAGATTCACAAAGAATTCGAAAACCAACCCTCATTTTGATGAACTCCCATATCTACTGGGTGAAATACCACAGTGTGCCATCACTGCAGCAATATTTGAGACCTATTGCCACAAGAAAAGGATAATCAGTGATGAACAAACACCAGTGTAAACGCCATATTTCTGTTTATTTATTTTCCCTTTTGTACTTTAACCATTTGCACATCGTTAGAACACTGTATATATACATAATATATTATTTTGGAACTTCTGTGAGTGTAATGTTTACTGTTCCTTTTTATTCTTTATTTCACAGATTACTAGAAACTAACTAGGTTTCCCATTTTCTCTGTGGATTAATTGTCAGAGTAGAGGACCTAAAATAACAACCCAATGTTTATATCCCAGGACAAATTAGCTAGCAACAGCAAGCAAGCTAAATGGCCATGAATGTTTAATGCGTTTCGAACTGTCCCCAAATGAATATAGTTGGTTCAGAGTTCATTTTGATATTTCAACCTGCGTGTCCTGATCGCGTCAGGTGTGGATGAACAAAATCAACATGCTCGCATTAGCACACGCGTGTGCCCGGTCTAGTCAGCATGTTAAAAGGGCATTGGGCCACAACGAGCCTCAAGAACAGCTTCAATTAACTTTGGCATAGATTCGACAAGTGTCTAGAACTCTATTGGAGGGCTGCAACACCATTCTTCCATGACAAATTCCATTATTTGTTGTTTTGTTGATGATGGTCCAAAACGCTGTCTCAGGCACTGCTCCAAAATCTCCCATAAGTGTTCAAATGGGTTGAGATCTGGTGACTGAGACACACACACACACACACACACACACACACACACACACACACACACACACACACACACACACACACACACACACACACACACACACACACACACACACACACACACACACACACTGTTGTAGAGGTTAAGCCAGGGAATGCAGATCTACAGACTCTCCAGTAATGTGAGACAAACAAATGTGGGAGCGTGACCAGTATGGATGGTCTGTTATTTTTGACAGTGTGGACTTTGAGTCAACAACGAAGAGACCTTTCTATCCCAGCCATCTTGTGTGTGTGTGTGTGTGTGTGTGTGTGTGTGTGTGTGTGTGTGTGTGTGTGTGGTGCGTGTGTGTGTGTGTGTGTGTGCGTGTGCGTATGTGTGTGTATGTGCGTGCGGGTCATGTGTGTGGAAGGGCGTAACTTTGTGTTGGATATTGGGGGGAGGTCAGAGTCAATGGGTTCCGGTGTCAACAACCCTCTAGGGGGGTTTGGGGGCATATCCCCTGTGATATTCTTTGTTTTAAATAGCTGTGAAATGGTTGTTTCAGGTGAATTTTGAAGGGAAATACATCTAAAAATGTACTGATAATTTGATCCATATACACCATCACAACTGAAACATAATTATTGTTCTGTATTACTTTAAACTGTGTTCTTTAAACTGGGCCCTCCTTCTCCGTGGCTGACGTGAGAACAACATTTAAGCGCGACCAGACGGCATCCTTAACCGCGTCCTCAGAGCATGCGCGTGTGTAAATGTGTGTGTAAGAGGCATCATCACTATCTTTAAGAGCTCAGATGTTATCATTAAAAAAAGGAAGTCTTTAGCCACGGCTTTTAGACTCATTCAGCCATTAATTTTCAAGTGTTACAGTTATTCTAGAGCTAGCCTGCATGTTGTTGTTTTTTACCTTTGCATTCCTTTATGCTGAAAATTAATCACCTTCCTAGAATCATGAATATGTATAGATTTCAGTTCGGCACTTCTATGAGAGATTGCATTTATTTCCCTCTCAACTCTTTCTCACTGCCTCGCGATAGGAAATAATGTCTATTAATAACTTCATAATGGCTTCTTGCAAATATCAGCAGAGTTCTACATCCAACTGCTAATAAGATTACCATAGCAGCAGAATAAACAGATGCAGTTTTTTCATGGGTCAATGCTTGTGATAACAAGGACAGAAAACACAGTGACAACTCAATGGATGCTTTCTGTTGTATCTGGCCTGCTCTGAATGCAAGAAAACAGGATTATGGACCTTTCTAACCCTTACCAGATGGAAGACTTGTGAGAGATAGACAAACATTTGGATGAACCCATGAGGGGAATAGACAAAATATGGATGAACCCATGAGGGAAATAGACAAAATATGGATGAACCCATGAGGGGAAAAGACAAAATATGGATGAACCCATGAGGGAAATAGACAAAAGATGGATGAACCCAAAAGATAATATAATAATAATAATAATATAATATATGCCATTTAGGGCTTTTAAACTTACAGTCATGTGTGCAAAATTCTACGATGGATGAACCCATGACAAGCGCCATGCTCTAAACTGAGCTACAAAGATGGATGAACCCATGAGGGAAATAGACAAAAGATGGATGAACCCATGAGGGAAATAGACAAAAGATGGATGAACCCATGAGGGAAATAGACAAATGATGGATGAACCCATGAGGGAAATAGACAAAAGATGGATGAACCCATGAGGGAAATAGACAAAAGATGGATGAACCCATGAGGGAAATAGACAAAAGATGGATGAACCCATGAGGGAAATAGACAAAAGATGGATGAACCCATGAGGGAAATAGACAAAAGATGGATGAACCCATGAGGGAAATAGACAAAAGATGGATGAACCCATGAGAAAAATGTATAAACTTGTGCATGATATTCATCCATAGAGATACGGTCACTAATGAAAGTTTACACACCACAGTCTTCACATTTTGCTTCCTTAAAATTAAATCTAAAAAGGGATTCAAATTGATATTTTTCCCTACAGATATACACAACCTACTCCACATTTTGTAAGTGAAATAAAAATTATAAAAACTTTCCAAAAATAATACAAAATTAGAAGTGAAGACGTATTGATTGCAGATGTCTTCACTCTCCAGAGTTAATAATTGCAGTTTTGTCACACAATACAATACAACGTTTTGAGGGAGCGTGCAATTGGCATGCTGACTGCAAGAATGTCCACCAGAGCTGTTGCCAGATAATTTAATAATCCTTGGTCTACCATTAACCGCCTCCAACATCATTTTAGATCATTTGGCAGTACGTTCAACCGTCCTCACAACCGCAGACCATGTTTAACCACACCAGCCCAGGACCTCCACATCTGAGACCAGCCACCCAGACAGCTGATGAAACTGAGGACTATTTCTGTCTGTAGTAAAGTCCTTTTGTGAGGAAAAACTCATTCTCGTTGGCTGGGCCTGGCTGAGCCGAAGTGGGGGGATTATGCCCTCCCAGGCTCACCCATGGCTGCACCCCTGCCCAGTCATGTGAAATCCATAAATTAGGGACTAATAAATGTTTTTCAATTGACTGATTTCCTTATATGAACTGCAACTCGGTAAAATCGTTGAAATTGCTGCATGTTGCGCTTATATTTTGGTTCAGTTTAAGTAGCTAGCTAGCCAGCCCATAGAGAGAGCATTGCAATGTGTGTTTTGTTGTTGACTTCCACAAAGATTTTCACGTTTCTACCAACCTTATTAGTATAACGACAAAATATAAGATTTGTTCACAAAAAAAGATTTAACACTGTAAAAAGAACAATTATTATTTAACACTGTAAATGATAGGAATTAGTGGTTTTGAGTGCATTTTTCCTTTAACTCTGGGCTGTGAAGACATAGATAGTCAACACATCTTTATTTAGACACATTTTATACATTGGGAAAGTGTTCTATAATTTGTGGAGTAGGTTGTGTAGATCTAGTTTAATGAATGTGAAGATGGTGCAAGGGGTGTGTAGACTTTCACTATGAGTGTGTGTATGTGAGAGATGTGTGGTGTTGAACTGTGTTGAACCTGGCTGCAGTGCCATATTCTAGCAATGTGCTGTGAAGTTCAGGCTGATGCGCTTACACCAGCCAGGTCACCCATGATACTAGTAGTATTCAACGTCCATCCATGTCTAAGGACGTCAGGAGATGACTTGGAAACCGGCCACTAGGGGTAACAGTGAGCGCTGTTACCTTCCAGTAGGTTTCGACTTTGCTAGGGAGTTGTCGACAGGGATGGTGGATCGGCGTAAGCATCTGCCTCTGCTGCCTAAAGGATGCTTGTTCAAATCCAGCACTACAATGTATTATTTATTTATGTTTTTCGCCTATACCAAACCTTAACCCTTACCTTAACTATTCCGAGTTAATACCTACACTTAACCCTAACCGTAACCATTCCGAGTTATTACCTACACTTAACCCTAACCGTAACCATTCCGAGTTAATACCTACACTTAACCCTAACCGTAACCATTCCGAGTTATTACCTACACTTAACCCTAACCGTAACCATTCCGAGTTATTACCTACACTTAACCCTTACCTATCAGGCCCTAACCATTCCGAGTTAATACCTACACTTAACCCTAACCGTCAAAATTCCGCTGTTAATTGGACCTACACTTAACCCTAACCGTAACCATTCCGAGTTAATACCTACACTTAACCCTAACCGTAACCATTCCGAGTTATTACCTACACTTAACCCTAACCGTAACCATTCCGAGTTAATACCTACACTTAACCCTAACCGTAACCATTCCGAGTTAATACCTACACTTAACCCTAACCGTAACCATTCCGAGTTATTACCTACACTTAACCCTAACCGTAACCATTCCGAGTTAATACCTACACTTAACCATAACCTTAACTATTCCGAGTTATTACCTACACTTAACCCTAACCGTAACCATTCCGAGTTAATACCTACACTTAACCATAACCTTAACTATTCCGAGTTAATACCTACACTTAACCCTAACCGTAACCATTCCGAGTTAATACCTACACTTAACCCTAACCGTAACCATTCCGAGTTATTACCTACACTTAACCCTAACCGTAACCATTCCGAGTTATTACCTACACTTAACCCTAACCGTAACCATTCCGAGTTAATACCTACACTTAACCCTAACCTTAACCATTCCGAGTTAATACCTACACTTAACCCTAACCGTAACCATTCCGAGTTATTACCTACACTTAACCCTAACCGTAACCATTCCGAGTTAATACCTACACTTAACCTAACTACATAACCCTAACCTTAACCATTCCAAGTTAACCTACACTAACCCTAACCTTAACAATTCCGAGTTAATACCTACACTTAACCCTAACCGTAACCATTCCGAGTTAATACCTACACTTAACCCTAACCGTAACCATTCCGAGTTATTACCTACACTTAACCCTAACCGTAACCATTCCGAGTTATTACCTACACTTAACCCTAACCGTAACCATTCTGAGTTATTACCTACACTTAACCCTAACCGTAACCATTCCGAGTTATTACCTACACTTAACCATAACCTTAACTATTCCGAGTTAATACCTACACTTAACCCTAACCTTAACAATTCTGAGTTAATACCTACACTTAACCCTAACCTTAACAATTCTTAGTTAATACCTACACTTAACCTTAACCTTAACAATTCCAAGTTAATACCTACACTTAACACTTACCTTAACCATTCTGAGTTAATACCTACACTTAACCATAACCTTAACCATTCTGAGTTAATACCTACACTTAACCATAACCTTAACCATTATGAGTTAATACCTACACTTAACCATAATCGTAACAATTCAGAGTTAATACCCACACTTAACCCTAAACTTAAAAAAATTGAGTTAATTCCTAAACTTAAGCTTGAACACTATGAAATGTGATGTTTGGAATAACTTTGAAATTTGAGGATTGAGAAGCATGGATGAATGTCTAATTCTGATGTGAGAGCTTGGAGAGCTTGTTGCTTACACACCCCTGTCAATGAGGGGTTTTCCCTAACCTCCTCTCCCACCTCTCTCTCTACCCTAACCCCTCCTCTTTCCTCCTACACACGTCTTTCCACCCTCCACTGTTACCAAACATTAGGACGTGTTATGGACAGACTCCAGCCGTGAAAGGAGATGTGTCCTCAGTGACAGTCAGTCTCCCACCTCTGCCCTCTATCTTGCTACGCTAGCTGGTGACACCCCTCCTATAATCAGTATCATCAATTATCAAAGCCTAAAACTCCCCCTTGCCTCCATATCTCTCATGATAGACCAGATGAGAGTGCAGAGGGGGGAGATAGGGTGAGGAGGGGGGAAGAATGGGGGGAGGAAGGGGGAGGAGGGAGGGGAGAGGGTGAGGAGACAGGAGAGTGTGTGAGGGAGGCTAAAAAAGCTGAGTGTGTCAGGGCAATAAAATATGCAGAGTGCATAATGTACACTATATTTATTTATTTCGTTTTACATTTTTATTTCACCTTTATTTAACCAGGTAGGCCAGTTGAGAACAAGTTCTCATTTACAACTGCAACCTTGCCAAGATAAAGCAAAGCAGTGCGACACAAACAGCGCAGAGTTACACATGGAATAAACAAACGTACAGTCAAAAACACAATAGAAAAGTCTATATAGAGTGTGTGCAAATTAAGTAAGATTAGGGAGGTAAGGCAATAAATTGGCAATAGTGGCGAAATAATTACAATTTAGCAATTAAACACTGGAGTGATAGATGTGCAGAAGACAAATGTGCAAGTAGAGATACTGGGGTGCAAAGGAGCAAAAAATATATATAACAACATGGGGATGAGGTAGTTGGGTGGGCTATATACAGATAGGCTATGTACAGGTGCAATGATCTGTAAGCTGCTCTGACAGCTGATGCTTAAAGTCAGTGAGGGAGATTTGAGTCTCCAGCTTCAGTGATTTTTGCAATTTGTTCCTGTCAGTGGCAGCAGAGAACTGGAAGGAAAGGCAGCCTTTGTGGGTGACCAGTGAAATATACCTGCTGGAGCGCGTGCTACGGGTGGGTGTTGCTATGTTGACCAGTGAGCTGAGATAAGGTGGGGCTTTACCTTGCAAAGACTTATAGATGACCTGGAGCCAGTGGGTTTGGCTACGAATATGAAGCGAGGGCCAGCCAACGAGAGCATAAAGGTTGCAGGGGTGGGTAGTATAAGGGGCTTTGGTGACAAAACGGATGGCACTGTGATAGACTGCATCCAATTAGCTGAGTAGAGTGTTGGAGGCTATTTTGTAAATTACATCATCGAAGTCAAGGATCGGTAGGATAGTCAGTTTTACAAGGGTATGTTTGGCAGCATGAGTGAAGAATGCTTTGTTGCGAAATAGGAAGCAGACTTGATTTTGGATTGGAGATGTTAAATGTGAGTCTGGAAGGAGAGTTTACAGTCTTACCAGACACCTAGGTATTTGTAGTTGTCCAGATATTCTAAGTCAGTACCGTCCAGAGTAGTGATGCTAGATGGGCGGGCAGGTGGGCCATGACCAGCTCTGAAACCAGATTGCATAGCAGAGAAGTTACGGTGGGATTCGAAATGGTTGGTGATCTGTTTGTTAACTTGGCTTTCGAAGACCTTGGAAAGGCAGGGTAGGATAGATATAGGTATGTAACAGTTTGGGTCTAGAGTGTCTAGCCTTTACTTTCCTAACTGCTTGTGGATATTGGTTCCTAACTTCCCTGAAAATGTATTTCAAGAAATATGTTCCAAACAGTGTTTTCAGTCACAACTCAACATCCAGTAACACTCAGCTGGGAGATTCTGAGAGAGCCCTATATTCCTCTAAACTCAATGAGTCACGAGTAGTACCGTTCACAATTAAATCACTTTTCCCTTTCCTCTCCCTCTCTCCCTGTCTCTCTCTTTCTCTCTCTCTCTCTCTCTTTTACTCTCTTCCTCTCTCCTCTCCCCTCAGGCCTGGTTGTTTTCCCAGCAGACCAGAGTGATGAAGGAACAGAGGTTTCCTGTAAAGCACATGGCAGTTTAGTACCGTTGCTGCTGCAGCTCTAATGAATACATTTTTCCTCAGAGCGATGCTTGTATATTACTGGACTTTACAGCTCTTATAAAGACCCAGGGGTGTGTGTGTGTCCTCCTGAGATGACCAGTACTAAAATAAAAATGAGATTTGAGATTTAACGCTAATTGTCTGTGTCTTATAAAAGGGATATTGTCCATTTAGTTTATTGATTGAAAGCTCCTGTCCTCTCCTCCTCTCTTCACTCCTATCTTATCTCCTCTCATCTCCTCTTCTGACGCTCCCTGGGGAATGGAATGAAGGGAGGGATAGGTGAGATGGATGAAGTAGAGGGAAGGGTGGTCCCATAGGGAGTCTCAATTTTACAGATATCTAATGAAAAGATGGTTGTATACACGCCTAATGTGCTGTATTGATGAATAATCTCTCTCTCCCCCCACCTTATCCTGTCATGCTGGAGAGTTTGAGACTCAATTTAACCCATGCCACTGCCTCAGTGTGTTTGGGGGGGTTGTCATGTAAGTCGCTCTGGATAAGAGCATCTGCTAAATGACTTAAATGTAAATGTATACTGGTTGTTGTCATGGTAATGGTATACTGGTTGTTGCTGTGGTAATGCAACACTGGGCCACCGAGAGCTAGGAGAACACCAACTGGCTTCTTGTCTGAGAATGCCGGATCTGTGTATGCGTGTGTTTTTGGTGGCTCTAGAGGTCAATAGGGAACAAGGTTATAACTACCAGGTATTGACCGCCACCGCCCTACACACACACACACACACACACACACACACACACACACACACACACACACACACACACACACACACACACACACACACACACACACACACACACACACACACACACACACACACATACGCACACACACGCACACACACACACACAGCTGTTGTAGAGGTTAAGCAAGGGTTATGCAGACAGACTCTCCAGTAATGTCTGTGATGAGCCGAAGCTAAGCAAGACATACTGTATGAGAGAGAGGGGGGAGAGAAGTGTAGATTAGGTGGAAGGGGTGAGAAAGTGGAGATGGTAAGAAAGAGGTGGAGGAGTTAGTGTATAGGAGAGAAGGAGAGGTAGAGCTAGGAGGAGGAGATGCGGGATAAAGAGAAAGCATGGAAGAGGAAGATGGGCGATTGTAAACAGCTTCGGCCTTGGCAGCTCTCTGACACGTGTAAGCAGGGTGTGTGTGTGTCTGTCTGTCTGTGTGTATTCATCAGTCTACAGAGGTTGAGTGTTACGTTCCCTGGTTTCTGTGTTGTTGTGGGTTTGTATGTGTGTATATTTCAGGAAATGGCTTCCTGGAATCATAAAGCAGCTGATTGGTCGGGCCCATCACTGATTGGAGCTCTGACCTCTCCCTCTCGTCAGGGGAAACAGCTGTCTCTTCCATTACCAACTCCTTCTCCAGCTTGATAAAAGCCAGTGTTCCTTCGTCAAGGAGGAGAGCTTCTTTTTATGTCCTGTGTTTGTTGTTGTGAAAGTTTTGTTTATATTATTTCGTAGCCACTCCTTCAGAGGGGAGGAAGGGGAATGCACCTTGGGAGTGTTTAGGCAAGAGGCCTGGGGGCATACATAACCCGTAGTATTTCATCTGTCTATACACACTAGGTAAGACCTGGGCGGACGACCCCCTGTATGTTGGTTAGCGCGCCAGGTGGGGCTAAAGGTGAGGTAAGAAGTGGGAAGGCAGGTAAGGTAGGAGAGGGGACTCTTTAACTTTTACTTGCATTGCTTTGGTTCCGTCCAGACACCTTTTCCCCACTTTACCATGTTTAGGAATAATAAATTCCCTGTAAATGGTATGTTCTCTGCCTCTGTCAACCTTCCCCGCACCAACGATCACATACTTTTTCACTTTGAGGTGAGATGTAGAAGGGTGTTGCGTTCCCTCCTCCAAGAGGCGTACGTAACACTGAGTCACATAAATTCACCCACGCACATACACACTTGTATACAGTACACACACTTAGTATTATTAGTATTTTAATAGGATCCCCCAAACAGCTACTCTTCCTGGGGTCCAAACAGAGATCAAACATTACATCGTACAAAACATTGTGCACTATACACATTTACATTACTCCATTATTACATTACAATATTAAACTAATACATTACTATGAATAGTGTGTGGCAGAACCATGTATTTAGAGAGTTGGGCCAATGCAGTGTCTGCATTATGATGCATTTACATGACATTTCAACATTCTATGGCAGCCATGTTAG
The DNA here is from genome assembly GCF_023373465.1 of Oncorhynchus keta. Classification (NCBI taxonomy): domain Eukaryota; kingdom Metazoa; phylum Chordata; class Actinopteri; order Salmoniformes; family Salmonidae; genus Oncorhynchus; species Oncorhynchus keta. The sequence goes on along the minus strand of NC_068421.1, from coordinate 68,722,667 downwards.
CTCCCCATTAACATTACATGGTGAATATTTAAACAATACTATATAATAGAATTAGAAAAAAGTTGCCCTAACTCTCTAAATATATGGCTCTGGTGGGTAGTGTGTGTGTGTGTGTGTGTGTGTGTGTGTGTGTGTGTGTGTGTGTGTGTGTGTGTGTGTGTGTGTGTGTGTGTGTGTGTGTGTGTGTGTGTGTGTGTGTGTGTGTGTGTGTGTGTGTGTGTGTTCGAGTGTGTTCGAGTGTGTTCGAGTGTGTGTATGACCTTCAGATGCAGGCTGGGAAGGATTCACTAATTATTGGTTACCCTCATCAGTTTTCATCAGAGTGTTAGAGTGAGTGCTCTCCCGTCTAACTTTCCTCCACTTTAGTCGGATTCAACGTTCACTTCCCGTTCACTTCACCCCTTACACACCTATCAGGTATAGCAACTGTTGTGTTGTGTTTCTGTGTTTCTGTGTTTTATTCAAACATAATGCTCTCTTGTCAGTATTCCTTTTATCTCAGTTAGAGAGTTTAGAGAGTAAATGTCAGAGTAAGTGACTGGGGTGTGTGGAGGGGAGAAGTGAACGGTACTACTCGTGACTCATTGAGTTTAGAGGAATATAGGGCTCTCTCTCCCTTACTCCACTCTACCCTTCTCCTCTCCTTTTATTTTGACAGGGAAGTCATACTGAGACTAGGGTCTCTTTTTACAGGATGAGCCATGCATGAATACATCAAATACATACAGTACAATATACAATTTACAAAATTACAAAATATATCAAGACAAACAGATCAATGGCAGGAGGACAGCAGTACAGAGGACAGGAGGAGAGGTAGAGAAAGTAGGAGAGAGGGGAGAAGAAGAGGTGGGAGGAAAGGGAGGAGAGGGGGAGGGAGGAGGAGGGAGGAAGGAGAGGAGAGAAGGTCAGTGCATGGAAAGAGAGAGGTCCATTAAAATTGTGGTGCCTCGGTCAGCAGCTGCAGAACAGTGCAATAAACCCACTGAACCCTCTCCCTTTTTCTCCCTCTCTCTCCCCTCTCTCTCTCCCATACTCTTTCTCTGTCTCTATCCTTCTCCTGATCACCCCTTCTCCCCCCCATTCTCTTTCACTCTCCCACAGCCAAACCCAATTCCATGGCAGGAGGCAGGGACGGGACCTTTGCTATTATAATGAAATACAGCATACTTATGTAATGCCATACAATTGAAATGTTTTCTATTTTCCTCCCTCTATTGCTATGTTTTAAAGTAACATTTCTACCTTGTGTGCAGACAGATGCTCTCTGTTGTGTTGTGGTTCTGACTTTCAAGCGTCTCTCTCATTATTCACTTAAACCTTTCTTCTTTCCTACTCCCATCTCTCTCTCTCTCTTACTCCCCCCACTCCTCCCTCTCTCTCACACACTACCACCCCTCCCTCTCTCTGTATAACATTATCAGGGGGATTAGGGTGCAGTCAGAACTGAATCCCTTAACAATCCAAAGCAGATGTGTGAGAGAAAAATACACACACACACACATACACACAGTGTGGAGAGACAGCCTGCTGCGTTTTTGGGTTGTGGGGCGGAGAGGGAAATAAGCAGAAACAGCCTGTTGCTAGGTTACCACAAAAACAAAACACAGGCCAAGGCCTGAGAATGAAAGAGCCTGTTTCAGAAAGCTAGTGAAACAATGTCTTCTAAGATCAGGGGAAACATACTGCAGTTCTACTAAAACTTTGTAGCCCTTTTAATTTTCCCTCTCTTCGAAGCTCATCATGTTTTTTTTTACCCTTATCTCTACATTTGTTTTCTAAATGATATGGTTTAACGCTTTGAATTCCGTGGGAGAAACAGTTCATGTAAAAGTGAGAGACACAGCAGCCTGGGTCCAGGATGTCTGTGTGTGCATGTGTGTTTGACTTGGCTCAGATCATGAGTCAGTTACGAAACCACCATAACAATGGGTGCAACAGGTAGACGCTATTTTGTCTCTGAGTGGCTCCCCAAACCCCTGACCTCTAACCTTTGTTATCATGGCACAGCACATACACTGAGGAATGCTTCTACTCCTCTCAGGAACAGGTGATGGTTTTCAGGAATCCTGTTGATTTCTGTGAACCCACAGACACAGACACACACAGACAGACAAACGAACAGACAGACACATACACACACACAGACAAACAGACGAACAGACAGACAGACAGACGAACAGACGGACAGACACAGACAAACAGACAAACAGACAGACAGACGGACAGACGAACAGACAGACACATACACACACACAGACAAACAGACGAACAGACAGACAGACAAACAGACGGACAGACGAACAGACAGACACATACACACACACAGACAAACAGACGAACAGACAGACAGACGAACAGACAGACAGACGAACAGACAGACAGACGAACAGACGGACAGACGAACAGACAGACACATACACACACACAGACAAACAGACGAACAGACAGACAGACGAACAGACAGAGAGACGAACAGACAGACAGACGAACAGACGGACAGACGAACAGACAGACACATACACACACACAGACAAACAGACGAACAGACAGACAGACGAACAGACAGACAGACGAACAGACGGACAGACAAACAGACAGACACATACACACACACACAATTTCTGGGAATAATATTTAACTGGGAGAAGTTTGGGCTTTTTCAACAGACATCAATGTTTACTTAACTGGTGCATTTGTGCGCAACTGTACTTTCATGTCTGTGTGTGTTTGTGTGTGTGTGGTTTACTGAAGATGTCTGTAGCCAGGTTTTAAAGATAAGATTAGAATATATGACCTTTTTTTCTGGGTTTAGGCGTGCTTGTAGGAGCAGGTCAGGGAAACATTAACTCTGAGAAAACTTTTTCAATTTTAATCTGAGTGGTAGAGCACGAACCAGGTGAATGAGTGTGTTCCTCTGAGCGTGCGTGCATGTGTGTGTGTTCACTGCAGTTTTAGAGGGCAGGGGGGTTGTTAGTTTTATAATGGGTCATAATTTAGCGCTCGTAAAGTACTAATATATGCGTGTGTGTTTATGTGCTGTGTTCATAGCGTATGGTGTTATGCCCTCCATATATGTCTAATGCACCATGCACAAACATATTAAACCTACCATGAGGAAAGGATATGTTGTGAGGAGAGAGGAAAGAGGGGAAAGAGGGAGCAAGGGTGTTTTATCCCCCTGTCAGTCAGAGACATTCCTTCTTAGGACTCAGGGAAAGGAGGAGGAAGACATTCCGATGGCAAACTCCGAAGTCAGATTAGGAAGCTAGGTTCCGGTGTGAGATTCCATTGTGGTTATTGAGTAACGTGGAGAGCTTGTGTTACAGGAACACCCAAGGCTCAAATTACTTTATTGGCATGGGAAACATACAGTAGGTTTACATTGGGAAACATACAGTATGTTTACATTGGGAAACTTACAGTATGTTTACATTGGGAAACATACAGTATGTTTACATTGGGAAACATACAGTATGTTTACATTGGGAAACATACAGTATGTTTACATTGGGAAACTTACAGTATGTTTACATTGGGAAACATACAGTATGTTTACATTGGGAAACATACAGTATGTTTACATTGGGAAACATACAGTATGTTTACATTGGGAAATATACAGTATGTTTACATTGGGAAATATACAGTATGTTTACATTGGGAAACATACAGTATGTTTACATTGGGAAACATACAGTATGTTTACATTGGGAAACATACAGTATGTTTACATTGGGAAACATACAGTATGTTTACATTGGGAAACATATGGTAGGTTTACATTGGGAAACATACAGTAGGTTTACATTGGGAAACATACAGTAGGTTTACATTGGGAAACATACAGTAGGTTTACATTGGGAAACATACAGTAGGTTTACATTGGGAAACATACAGTAAGTTTACATTGGGAAACATACAGTAGGTTTACATTGGGAAACACAGTATGTTTACATTGGGAAACATACAGTAGGTTTACATTGGGAAACATACAGTATGTTTACATTGGGAAACATACAGAAACATACAGTATGTTTACATTGGGAAACATACAGTATGTTTACATTGGGAAACATACAGTATGTTTACATTGGGAAACATACAGTATGTTTACATTGGGAAATATACAGTATGTTTACATTGGGAAACATACAGTATGTTTACATTGGGAAACATACAGTATGTTTACATTGGGAAACATACAGTATGTTTACATTGGGAAACATACAGTATGTTTACATTGGGAAACATACAGTATGTTTACATTGGGAAACATACAGTATTTTTACATTGGGAAACATACAGTATGTTTACATTGGGAAACATACAGTATGTTTACATTGGGAAACATACAGTATGTTTACATTGGGAAACATACAGTATGTTTACATTGGGAAACATACAGTATGTTTACATTGGGAAACATACAGTATGTATACATTGGGAAACATACAGTATGTTTACATTGGGAAACATACAGTATGTTTACATTGGGAAACATACAGTATGTTTACATTGGGAAACATACAGTATGTTTACATTGGGAAACATACAGTATGTTTACATTGGGAAACATACAGTGTGTTTACATTGGGAAACATACAGTAGGTTTACATTGGGAAACATACAGTGTGTTTACATTGGGAAACATACAGTAGGTTTACATTGGGAAATATACAGTGTGTTTACATTGGGAAACATACAGTGTGTTTACATTGGGAAACATACAGTGTGTTTACATTGGGAAACATACAGTAGGTTTACATTGGGAAACATACTATAGGTTTACATTGGGAAACATACAGTATGTTTACATTGGGAAACATACAGTATGTTTACATTGGGAAACATACAGTATGTTTACATTGGGAAACTTACAGTATGTTTACATTGGGAAACATACAGTATGTTTACATTGGGAAACATACAGTATGTTTACATTGGGAAACATACAGTATGTTTACATTGGGAAACATACAGTGTGTTTACATTGGGAAACATACAGTAGGTTTACATTGGGAAACATACAGTAGGTTTACATTGGGAAACATACAGTAGGTTTACATTGGGAAACATACAGTAGGTTTACATTGGGAAACATACAGTAGGTTTACATTGGGAAACATACAGTAGGTTTACATTGGGAAACATACAGTAGGTTTACATTGGGAAACATACAGTAGGTTTACATTGCCAAGGCAAGTGAAAAATATGAAATAAACAGTAAACATTACAAAGGTTTCAAAATAATAGACACATTTCAGATGTTAAATTTTGGCTAAGTACAGTGTTGTAAAGTACAAAATGAAAAATAAATAAACATAAATATGAGTTGTATTTACAATGGTATTTGAGCTTCAATGGTTGCCTTTTTCTTTTGACAATAGGTCATAAATCTTGTCATTTCAGAGGAAAATATGTGTCTCTAATATGGTCATACATATGGCAGGAGGTTAGGAAGTGCAACTCAGTTTCAACCTAATTTTGTGGTCAGTGTGCACATAACCTAATCTTCTCTCAAGAGCAAGGTCTGCCAACGGCGGCCTCTCTCAATAGCAAGGCTATGATCACTGAGTCTGTACATAGTCAAAGTTTTCCTTAATATTGGGTCAGTCACAGTGGTCAGGTATTCTGCCACTATGCACTCTCTGTTTAGGGCCAAATAGAATTCCAGTTTGTTCTGTTTTTTGGTTAATTCTTTCCAGTGTGTCAAGTAATTATCTTTTTATTTTCTCATGATTTGGTTAGGTCTAATTATGTTGCTGTCTTTGGGCTCTGTGGGGTCTGTTTGTGTTTGTGAACAGAGCCCCAGGACCAGCTTGCTTAGGGGACTCTTCTCTAGGTTCATCTCTCTGTAGGTGATGGCTTTGTTATTAAGGAAGGTTTGAGAATCGCTTCCTTTTATGTGGTTGAAGAATTTAACGCCTCTGTTTCTGGATTTTGATCATTAGCATTATGGTCCTAATTCTGCATGCATTATTTGGTGTTTTACATTGTACACAGAAAATGTTTTTGCGGAATTCTGCATGCAGTCTCAATTTGATGTTTGTCCCATTTTGTGAATTATTGGCTGGTGAGCGGACCCCGATATACCACCCCGATCTTGTCACAACACAAGTGATTGGCTCAAACTAATTAAGAAAGAAAGAAATTATGCAAATTAACTTTTAACAAGGCACACCTGTTAATTGAAATGCATTCCAGGTGACTACCTCATGAAGCTGGTTGAGGGAATGCCAAGACTGTGCAAAGCTGTCATCAAGGCAAAGGGTGGCTACTTTGAAGAATATAAAATATATTTTGATTTGTTACCATTTTTTTGGTTACTACATGATTCCATATGTGTTATTTCATAGTTCTGATGTCTTCACTATTACTCTACAAAGTCAAAAATAGTAAAAATACAGAATAGTAAAAAAAATAGGTGTGTGTGTGTGTGTGTGTGTGTGTGTGTGTGTGTGTGTGTAGGCGTTGGAATCTGGCACATTGTCTCCTTCGAAATCTCAAACCGTTTACAATTCCTGACTTGTTACATGAGTTTTCCTATGTCACCAGTCTGGCAGTGTAAAACAATTGTCATCTAAATACTCATAGAACTGTTCCTCTTCTGTTTGAGAGCCATTTGAACAGTCGAGACAAGCTCCCTGGTTGTGTCTGTGTATGTGTCTATCTCTCTCTGTCTGTCTGTCTGTCTGTCTGTCAAATACTGACCTTAGATCAGTGTCGAGGGGCAATTTCATCCTACTCCCTTGGATTAGGCGTGTAGGGGGTCAGTGAATCAACAGTGAAGGCCGAACTTGATACACCTCCATCTCATTCCACAATGGACTGAACCTGATACCCCCTTTAGAAGAAGGCTAAATTCAGAGTCATTCTCCTGGCCCCAGGGGTCTTAATGCGGCGCATAGCACTGTTACGCCGGTGTGTGTGTGTGTGTGTGTGTGTGTGAGAGAGAGAGAGAGAGAGAGAGAGAGAGAGAGAGAGAGAGAGAGAGAGAGAGAGAGAGAGAGAGAGAGAGAGAGAGAGAGAGAGAGAGACAGAGACAGAGACAGAGACCTGAAGGTCTGTAGAAGTCTGTCTAATCTCTGTCAGACTTGGCCTATACAGTCAAATGTCTTTACAAAGACGAGGGAGAGGACATGATGCTCGTGAATTTGTAAGTGGTAACAATGAGTCGAAATCCACGAAATCCACAATTATTGATTTCTGACACATTAATTTAGCCATGCGGAGTCTATTTAGGTGAAATACTGTGCGTTGATTGACAACTAAAAAGCAAGTGTTGACTAGTTTATAAAAGGTGTCAAACTGACTCAATAATAATTAATCATACAACGTGGTTACATGTCCATGGTATCGCATCAGGGCAAGTCAACCAAAGCATTTCCTTTCCTAGGATATTGGAGCTTGCCAGACAGTAACGCTACAGTGAGGGGCTCTCTTCTCTTCAGTCAGTGTAGCCTACCAAATCACATCGCTGAGAGAGCTTTTCATTTGGCTCCCTAATTTGAATTGGCTACTGGTAGGCCTAGGCTAGACTTTTTTGTGATTATCTGCATATGAATTATGAAAACATTCAATGAAGATAGTGAATCATAACTGCAAGGGGCAATATCCAGCGCAGAGCCTCATTCTGGTCCAAACATGATAATTAGGGCCCTCACAGAATCCAGGCATTAAAACAGATTTCAGCAATATTCAAAAAAGCATTGACCTTAGTAAGGAATCAACTAAATTATTTGAAAATGTATTAAGTTTATTGTAACATAAGACATGAACAGAATGCATCAGTGATTCATATTTCCTAGAACTTTATGAAGGGGCAATCTGTGTGTGTGCTGTGCACGTGTCTGTTAGCGATGATACTCATGAAAACAGTCTTCCCAAAAACCTTTCTCAATTAAATGTTAACTAGCTACAAAGTAGCCTTTGCTTACCTTGGCAGAATGATATCACATATTTCAATCAATCCAGTGGGTATTTATTTAGCAAACTCTATCGTCACGTGTCCTACAAAAACACTGCTAAACAGCTCTTGCTAGGTGTGCACTTGAATTAAAGGGTAACTACTTCCAAAAATCTAAATTTCTCTGATTTTTCCCAGACGTCAAAAGTGGTCTGGGAAGCTAATGTTAAGCTAATGTAGGCTACTTACTACATTTTTCTGTTTTACTGTACATAATTTAAAGAACAAACATAATTGTGGCAATTCTTAACTTGCAGTAAAACTGTAAATAAGACGTTCATTTCTAAATGTTAAAAAAGGTTTCATGTTCTCTTACATATAGGCCTAGACAAAGACAACATGTGTATTTTTTGAAGGAATCAAGCCATTAGAATGTACCAGGGGCCACCAAAATAGAGGTTCTTCTGCAATATATTTCGAAACTCGGGGGGCGTGCTTGGGGGCACCTGGATGGCTACTTTTTAAAATTAGCTGGCTAATCTATGTACTTGTGGAAAACACTGGGGGACCCATAGTAGCAGCATGCCCTCTCCTGGCCCTCTGCCCTCACCTTGTGACTGACTGACCTGGGAAGAATTCCCAGCACCCCCCCCCCAGCCAGCTTTACTCAGCATCCCCAACAAGAGCAGACACACACACACACAGTTTGGCAGTTCGATACCCTTCATCTCTCATACTGAAAGTGAAAGTTGGATGAATGAATAGGTCAAAGTTCCTCTCTTTCTAGTTAGGCCACCCTGTTCTTCTGAAGGGAACTAGTGTCTCTGTTCTTCTCTGTGATCACTGAGATGCCATACAGATTTGTGTTAGTGAGTGTGAGAGTGAGTGTGTTCACTGAGGCGCTACATAGCCACGAGTGGGGTTTTCTCTTGAAGTATTTGCATGCTGTACATAATGAGGGGTTTCCCTCCCAGAGACACAGGGGTCTCTATGTTGACCTTACTACTTATCTGTTGGGAACTTTCCCCTTTGAATCTACCTATAGCCCTACTGTCAATCTTCTGGCTGTGGGAAGGAAGTTCCAGGTCACATCTAGTTACACACACCTGCTGCTTTCACTGTGGAAAAGGAGAGAGGGAGAGAGTTGGGGTCTCTAAGTCATCCACGCATATTTTATGCCCATAAAGCATCATTGAAATTAATTGAATTGAGAGAGTCTCTCTCTCTCTCTCTCTCTCTCTCTCTCTCTCTCTCTCTCTCTCTCTCTCTCTCTCTCTCTCTCTCTATGTGACATTTCTCCCGAGCCAAACCCCAGAGCTTTGGCCCTGAGTATGAGGGTGTCACCTAAATATTGTTTACATACTGTTTTACCCACTTTATATGTATATATGTATACTTTATTCTAGTCATGGCTCATCCTATATAACTGCTGCTGTACACACCTTTTCTATTCTTATAATGTCCATACCATTATATATATATATATCAGTGGAGGCTCCTCAGAGGAGGAAGGGGAGGACCATATTCCTCAGTAAACTTTTAAAACGTGTCCTTTTTAGAGAAAACTCTACTAAATATAATCATGTCACCAAATAATTGATTAAAACACACTATTTTGCAAGTAATGTCTACAGCAGCCTCAACAGCACTCTGTAGGGTAGCACCAAGGTGTAGCCGGAGGACCGCTAGCTTCCATCCTCCTCTAGGTACATTGACTTCAATACAAAACCTAGGAGGCTCATGGTTCTTACCACCTTACATTGACTTACACAGTAATTATGACAACTTTGATTGGATGAACATGTTGTCCATCCAATCAAAGGATCAGAGAATTAATTGAATACTGAAAGCATAAGCTACAGCTGCAGTGCATACAATGTGGTGTGTAGTTGACTCAAAGAGAGAGAAAGACAATAGTTGAACAATTTTGAACAACTTAATTTCTTCCCAAGTGATGGAGAAGCTAGGGAGCGATAGAGAGAGAGATTTAATATTTTTAAGTTTCACTTACTTAGTTAGCAAATGCAGCTAGCTAGTTTAGCCTACTCAAACAGAGGGATGCTATGTTAGCTAGCTGGCTATGACTATCCAACACAACAGTGGAACACTGGAACTACCAAGTCAAGGTAAGCTTTAAGTTTGACTCATTTATTGCCACCGGGGCCCGCCAGTGAAAGTGCTAAACCGCTTACTGACTGCACACTGTAACTTTACTGCATGATTGTAGCGGGTTTACTAACGCGTTAGTTCTATTAGCTATGTTGACTATGATGATTCTTCATCTAATATGGTGACAACAATGTAGGGTTATGATATGGTTCGGATTGGAAAGATTTATTCACCTGGTCACATACAGCTGATGTGTTGTGCATTGAAGTCCGCAAGTGAAGGGACAAGGTGAGAGGAGGAGAGTGCGTAGATGCGAGAAGGAATACAACGTGGCTTCTATGAAAGTGAAAAACGCTTGTTAATGGAAGCAAAAGGAACAAAACAGGGATGAACATACCTGAATTTGTCCAATAGAAACTCTCATTTGCAACTCTTGGACTATATCAGCTAGATGCAGGCAAGAGTGTGAAAGGCGGTATAGAACGTCACTGTCTGTCACATCAAATTTTTCTCTCAATCTGTGTTCACCTACGCTGTAAACAATCATAGGCTAGGATATAGCAACCTCATGGGTATAGGGAACATTTTAGTATCATGTAATAGCGTAAACCTATTACATGGAACTGGGTGAATGGAATATGAATGACAGACATCCAATATGCTGTAATAGACATAAGGCCATTCTCATGAAAAAAGAATCGTCCTCCCTCATCTTAAATGACACTGACCGCCACTGATATATATACAGTTGCGATTTTAGCCTGAGCATTTCTAAAAAAATGTTTTTGCTTTGTCATTATGGGTTATCGTGTGTAGATTTATGGAGACAAAAACAACAATTTAATAAATTTTAGAATAAGGCTGTACCGCAACAAAATTTGGAAAAAGTCAAGAGGTCTGAATACTTTCTGAATGCACTGTATTTTTTTATTTATTTATTTCACCTTTATTTAACCAGGTAGGCTAGTTGAGAACAAGTTCTCATTTGCAACTGCGACCTGGAAAGGGACCAAATTATTAGTGTCAGACACATGCGCTACTAGCATCTTACTACACAACATACACTTAGTATTACTTTCATAGCTACAGTATACATATCTCCCTGGAATATTAAATCCTATATGCAGCAGTATACAATACATTTTTGGACTCACATTCTTGTGCTGCTCTCCCTTAAAATGGAACGTGGTGCAGTGCTCCTTCTTGCGGGCAATTTATTTAATCAAACTTTGTCATCAAAGTCTAGCATTCTCTGGATTTATGGTGCTTTCAAGATAACTGGGAACTCTGAAAAAAACATGGTCAGATTATGAAAATACCAGAGTTCCCGACTTGGAATTCTGAGTTGGATGACCATTCAAACATATTTTCCAAGCTGGAGAGTTCCCAGTTGTCTTGAACTCACTGAAGTCATGCTGGATTGACCGCATGGCCAATGTATTCAACCTTTTTATGGCCCATAGTGTTGCATGTGAATGTATTTTAAGCTTGGAAAAGAAACCCTTAAACCCAGACCACACACCCACTCGGACCACACACCCACTCCACTGAATAGCAGGTTAGTGATTGCTTTGTAATGGCTGCAGTTAGCCACTGATTCCTTCCAAACCAAATTTGAATTTGCCATTTCCAAATTGTTCAATGGCCAATGAGCACCAATACGTTTTATCTATAATTTCTCTTCATGTGACAAGGATTGAAAAAGATTTGCTAATAGATTGTCGACTTCACTCAATATGATGACTGCTAGCTAAGATTCTGAAAGTATGATGTTGACATGATCAGTCCAATCAAAGCTACATTAGATAGAACGTGATTTGATGTAATTGTATCTGTGGCCAATGACCTTGAGCGTTCTTGGATGGACACTTCTAATGTAAATCTATGGCAGCACCCAAGGGGCTCGAATTCTCGAGCTCTCTCCGTAGAGTTTCCAGTGACGTAGTGTTCTCATGAGTGACAGAACACTGAGCCAATCATAGTGCAACTAGAGAACCTTACTAACCCCTACGGTCTGTATTTTCCGCTGGCTGCCCCACCACCACAGAAAGCACTGAGCTACAGGAGGCTGAAACACCTACATTTTGGAGCTGCCTTACTCTAGAAAGCAAAAAAACAGACCATGTTTGTATGTCTTTATTAACTCAATTTTTTTATACATTGTTTGCAAACTGATATGTGACACGTCTTAATGCCAAAATAACAGGCAGCACTTTATTTTTGTTTTTGAAAAAGTCAGTTATTTATTTATTATTATTACTATTATATATATATATATATATATATATTTTAGGTAGACATTTTTTATGAGTTACAATTCATATAAGGGAATCAGTCAATTCAAATAAATTCATGAGGCACTAATATATGGATTTCACATGATTGGACAGGGGATCAGCCATAGGTGGGCCTAGGGACCTTTCACTTGGGAGCCAGGCCCACCCAGTCGGGAGCTAGGCCCAGCCAATCAGATTGAGTTTTTCCCCCATGCACAAAAGGGCTTTATTACAGACAGAAATACTCAGTTTCAACAGCTGTCCAGATGTCTCAAGTTTTGAGTGAGCATGCAATTGGCATGCTGACTCTAGGAATGTCCACCAGAGCTGTTGCCAGAGAAATTAACGTTATTTTCTCTACCATAAGCTGCCTCCAACATTGTTTTACATAATTTGGCAGTACCTCCAACTAGCCTCACAACCGCAAGTATAAGCTATGAACAACAAAGACAATTGCATTTTTTTATGGCAATTTGAATGCACAGAGATTTCGTGATGAGGTCCCCGAGTTCCCATTGTCATGCCATTCATCCTCCACCATCCTCTCATATTTCCACATAATAATCCACATAATAATGCATGTCACAAGGATCTGTACACAATTCCTAGAAGCTGAAAATGGCCCAGTTCTTTCATTGCTTGCATACTCACCAACATGTCACCCATGAAACATGTTTGGGATACTCTGGAACGACGTGCAGTGGTGGAATAAGTAACCAATTGTCATACTTAAGTAACAGTAAAGATACCTTAAGTATTTGGTTTTAAATATACATAAGTATCAAAAGTAAATGTAATAGCTAAAATATACTTAAGTATCAAAAGTAGAAGTAAAAGTATAAATCATTTCAAATTCCTTATATTAAGCTAAACAGACATTTTCTAGTTTTTTAATTTACAGATAGCCAGGGGCACACTCCAACACTAAGGCATAATTTATAAAAGAGGCATTTGTGTTAAGTGAGTCCGTCAGATCAGAGGCAGTAGATATGACCTGGGATGTTCTCTTGATAAGTGTATGAATTGGACCATTTTCCTGTGCTGTTAAGCATTCAAAATGTAACGAGCACTTTTGGGTATCATATATGGCGTAAAAAGTACATTATTTTCTTTAGGAATGTATTGAAGTAAAAAGAAAAGTTGTCAAAGATATGAAAAGTAAAGTAAAGCACAGATACACCAAAAACTACTTAAGTAGTTCTTAGAATATTTTAAAGTATTTTTACTTAAGTACTTTACAACACTGGCGACGTGTACGACAGCGTGTTTCAGTTCCCACCAATATCCAGCAACTTTGCACAGCCATTGAAGAGTGGGACACCATTCCACAGGCCACAATCAACAGAATGATCATCTCTATGCGAAGGAGATGTGTTGCACTGCATGAGGTCACACCAGATACTGACTGGTTTTCTGATCCACGCAACTACCTTTTTTTATGTATCTGTGATCATTAGGACTTAATGAATTCATTTGAATTGACTGATTTCCTTGTAGGAATTGTAACTCAGTAAAATCTTTAAAATTGTTGCATGTTGCATTTATATTTTTGTTCAGTATTGTATACTGTATATTCCAGACTCTGACATTGGTCGTTCTGATATTTCTTCATTTCTTTATATTTTAACTATGTTACTGCACTGTCGTAGCTATTAAACGCAAGCATTTCACTGCACCTGCGATAACATTTGCAAATCTGTGTATGCAACCAATAAACTTTCATTTGATTTGAGTGAGTAAGAGAGAGAGAAAGGTAAATAACATTTGGTTATGGGAATTGAGTTGTTACAGTAAACACATTCTGTTGGAGATTTAGTACTGTAGCTGCAGGGTTCCTGTCGGCGTGAGTCACTGAAAGAGCCAATCAGGACCCAGTCAGGCGTAATTGGGAAACTCTGGGCCAGTTCAGTTCCCCTGCTGTTCTGAGAAACTATAGTACACTAGCTGGAGAAGTCCCCTGTTTTGAATACCTGACTTACCTGTTTCCCTCTCTCTCTCTCTCTCTCTCTCTCTCTCTCTCTCTCTCTCTCTCTCTCTCTCTCTCTCTCTCTCTCTCACACACACACATGCACACACAGACTATGCTGTCAGTTGCAAAAAGCAGCTTTGAATTATTTAGCCAACAGGGCAGGCAGCAGGCTAATTCCCCGAAGAGGAGGATGAGGAGAGGAGCTGGCGTTGGGGGGAGGGAGAGCTGTTGGCAAGGCAATAAATCAGGGAACAGCATGTCATGTGACCATGGGGAGATCCCTGTCACCTGACTGACTGGAACGGCTCCCTACTGTCACAGACACCGCTTCCCAGAAATTACACAGCAGACAGGGTGTGTGTGTGTGAGTGTATGTGAGGGCAGTGCAGCTGTCCCTGTCTGTCTATGTGGTGTGTGTGATTGGCACAGTGCTCAAGTAAGGCTCCCATAGCTCTGTTTATTAACCCCTGGGTCATTAACCCTCTGTGGGCTACTGCACTCTCTCTGACCTGCGCCACTGTACAGTACTACTTTCTCTATTTCCCTATTCTTGTTTGGAACAATAATATCAATCATTATTTGGTGGTGGGGGTTAGAAAGAGGTGAAGGGTAAATTCCCATCCATAGATGCCAGTCAAACCCTCCCCACTCTCCCCCCACCCATCTACAAGGAAGGGGGCATACACTCTTCTCTCTTCCCGTCTGTAGCGGCAGTGGCAGGAAAGTCCCTGTCTTGCAAGTTGCCCTACTAGACTCCTGTTTGAATTAACACTGCTTATAAATAAAGCATAGAGGACAGGAGCATGGGGGTAGTGTTGTTTGTGTTGTCAGAGTGACACAGCCGGTTTAGGGTTACCGAACTATATGGTTTGATTTACAGTTGATTACAGAAATGTCCTTCATCTTTTTTAAATGCATTTTTTGGGGACAACAAACAACATACATAGACAAAAACAATGAACAACTTAACGTTTGCATAGATACATTTTTACAAACATTAATGACATCACACTTGCTCAGACCCACATGTTCCCACCATTACAGTAACTTCCTGATGGCTGAACTGTTGTAGACGGTTGAAACGTAGTAGATGGTTGAAACGTCATAGATGGTTGGACCATTATAGATGGTTGGACCGTTATAGATGGTTGAACTCTTATAGATGGTTGGACTGTTATAGATGGTTGGACCGTTATAGATGGTTGGACCGTTATAGATGGTTGGACCGTTATATATGGTTGGACCGTTATAGATGGTTGGACCGTTATAGATGGTTGAAACGTTATAGATGGTTGGACCGTTATAGATGATTGGACCGTTATAGATGGTTGAACTGTTATAGAGGGTTGAACTGTTAGAGATGGTTGAACTGTTATAGAGGGTTGAACTGTTATAGAGGGTTGAACTCTTATAGATGGTTGAACCGTTATAGATGGTTTGGACCGTTATAGATGGTTGGACCGTTATAGATGGTTGGACCGTTATAGATGGTTGAAACGTTATAGATGGTTGGACCGTTATAGATGGTTGAAACGTTATAGATGGTTGGACCGTTATAGATGGTTGGACCGTTATAGATGGTTGGACCGTTATAGATGGTTGAAACGTTATAGATGGTTGGACCGTTATAGAGGGTTGAACTGTTATAGATGGTTGGACCGTTATAGAGGTTGAACTCTTATAGAGGGTTGAGCCGTTATAGATGGTTGAACCGTTATAGATGGTTGGACCGTTATAGATGGTTGAAACGTTATAGATGGTTGGACCGTTGATTTCCAAGATGGCGTAGCAGTCGGACGTGTGTTTTGTCTTGTCCCGTCCTGTCTAGTGTAAATATAGTTTTCTTCGTTTTTTTTCTGTATATATTTCGTACATATTTTAATCTCACTTTCAAACTAGAGCTGAATATACTCTCCTGCAACCCGCATCACCCAATGTGGTACGGATCTGCTTTTTCTATACTTTACTTTAGAACCGGAACCACCATCAGAAGCTAGCCAGCTAACTAGCTACTAGCTCGTACTCAGTTAGCCATTGCTAGCGGTCTTCTAAGCTAACTAGGACACCAGCGCGACATCAACCCAGAGCATATCAGACTGCTCTTTCTCTACCACATCTCCGGATTCCTACCGCAAGCTCTGAACCTTTACACCGGATCATCGCAACTAGCTAGCTGCAATCCGAGTGGCTACTCCTGGCTAACGTCTCTGTCCCAAAACAAGCTACAGTTAGCCTTGAGCTAAGCCCATCTCCCGACTAGCCGAAGAGGCCCAACAATACCTCTTTTGCTAATTGGCCTGGACCCTTTACTGCCGACACGGAGCCCCGCCGATCCATCACGACTGGTCCGCCGACATAATCGTCCGAGGTGGTTTCAACAGGCTTTTTCGTTGCGACATCGCCAAAGATCCATCTGCTGGCCAAGGCCCGCGAGCTTTCTGAAACGCTGTGTCTCCAGCTCACCCAGCGTACTAGAGCTCCTGTAGCATACTCCTGGGCTACAATTACCCGGGCCCACGACCGGTCTGTCGATATCACCGCAAGAAGAGGAATAAACAGACTCACCCCATCGCGACGTCCCCCAAAGGTTAGCTCTCTAGCCCTCGCTATCTCCCTGCTTGCTAATTCGGCCTGCTAACGGCTAGCTTGTCTAGCCCGGGCCTACGAACTGTTAGCTTGTTAGCACAGGCCTGCTAACCATCTGACTCACTGCATCCCAAACACTCTGAACCCATTTACTTTCTATCTCTCTTTGATTTTTATTTTGTTTATACCTTCCGGAAACCTGCCTCACCCACTGTGATACGGAATCGCTATCACTTTTAATTTTTATTTTATTTTTATGACACACTCAAGAACCTCCAGACGCTAACCAGCTAACTAGCTACAAGCTATTTAGTCATTGTTAGTTTAAAAAAAAAAAAAAAAAACCTGGATAACACTCGCCAGCCCAGCTTCCCTGCCCATCCACCGCTGCCCCCTGGACACTGATCTCTTGGCTACATAGCTGACGCACGCTGGACTGTCCATTAATCACGGTACTCCATTCTGCTTGTTTGTTTTATCTGTCGGCCCAGTTGCCTAGTCAACGCCATTTTACCTGCTGTTTGTTGTGCTAGCTGATTAGCCTCGCCTACTGTTTTTAGCTAGCTTTCCCAATTCAACACCTGTGATTACTGTATGCCTCGCTGTATGTCTCTCCCAAATGTCAATATGCCTTGTATACTGTTGTTCAGGTTAGTTATCATTGTTTTAGTTCACAATGGAGCCCCTAGATCCACTCTGCATACCCCTGTTACCTCCTTTGTCCCACCCCCCACACATGCGGTGACCTCACCCATTACAACCAGCATGTCCAGAGATACAACCTCTCTCATCATCACCCAGTGCCTGGGCTTACCTCCGCTGTACCCGCACCCCACCATACCCCTGTCTGCGCATTATGCCCTGAATATATTCTACCATGCCCAGAAACCTGCTCCTCTTATCCTCTGCCCCCAACGCTCTAGGCGACCAGTTTTGATAGCCTTTAGCCGCACCCTCATACTACTCCTTCTCTGTTCCGCGGGTGATGTGGAGGTAAACCCAGGCCCTGCATGTCCCCAGGTACCCTCATTTGTTGACTTCTGTGATCGAAAAAGTCTTGGTTTTATGCATGTCAACATCAGAAGCCTCCTCCCTAAGTTTGTTTTACTCACTGCTTTAGCACACTCTGCTAACCCTGATGTCCTTGCCGTGTCTGAATCCTGGCTCAGGAAGGCCACCAAAAATTCAGAGATTTCCATACCCAACTATAACATCTTCCGTCAAGATAGAACTGCCAAAGGGGGCGGAGTCGCAGTCTACTGCAGAGATAGCCTGCAAAGTAATGTCATACTTTCCAGGTCCATACCCAAACAGTTTGAACTACTAATTTTGAAAATTACTCTCTCCAGAAACAAGTCTCTCACTGTTGCCGCCTGCTACCGACCCCGTCAGCTCCCAGCTGTGCCCTGGACACCATTTGTGAATTGATCGCCCCCATCTAGCTTCAGAGTTTGTTCTGTTAGGTGACCTAAACTGGGATATGCTTAACACCCCGGCAGTCCTACAATCTAAGCTAGATGCCCTCAATCTCACGCAAATCATCAAGGAACCCACCAGGTACAACCCTAACTCTGTAAACAAGGGCACCCTCATAGACGTCATCCTGACCAACTGGCCCTCCAAATATACCTCCGCTGTCTTCAACCAGGATCTCAGCGATCACTGCCTCATCGCCTGTATCCGCCACGGAGCCGCAGTCAAACGACCACCCCTCATCACTGTCAAACGCTCCCTAAAACACTTCTGTGAGCAGGCCTTTCTAATCGACCTGGCCCGTGTATCCTGGAAGGACATTGACCTCATCCCGTCAGTTGAGGATGCCTGGTCATTCTTTAAAAGTAACTTCCTCACCATTTTGGATAAGCATGCTCCGTTCAAAAATGCAGAACCAAGAACAGATACAGCCCTTGGTTCACTCCAGACCTGACTGCCCTCGACCAGCACAAAAACATCCTGTGGCGGACTGCAATAGCATCGAATAGCCCCGTGATATGCAACTGTTCAGGAAGTCAGGAACCAATACACGCAGTCAGTCAGGAAAGCTAAGGCCAGCTTCTTCAGGCAGAAGTTTGCATCCTGTAGCTCCAACTCCAAAAAGTTCTGGGACACTGTGAAGTCCATGGAGAACAAGAGCACCTCCTCCCAGCTGCCCACTGCACTGAGGCTAGGAAACACGGTCTCCACCGATAAATCCATGATTATCGAAAACTTCAATAAGCACTTCTCAACGGCTGGCTATGCCTTCCGCCTGGCTACTCCAACCTCGGCCAACAGCTCCGCCCCCCGTAGTTCCTCACCCAAGCCTCTCCAGGTTCTCCTTTACCCAAATCCAGATAGCAGATGTTCTGAAAGAGCTGCAAAACCTGGACCCGTACAAATCAGCTGGGCTTGACAATCTGGACCCGCTATTTCTGAAACTATCTGCCGCCATTGTCGCAACCCCTATTACCAGCCTGTTCAACCTCTCTTTCATATCGTCTGAGATCCCCAAGGATTGGAAAGCTGCCGCAGTCATCCCCCTCTTCAAAGGGGAGACACCCTGGACCCAAACTGCTATAGACCTATATCCATCCTGCCCTGCCTATCTAAGGTCTTCGAAAGCCAAGTCAACAAACAGGTCACTGACCATCTCGAATCCCACCGTACCTTCTCCGCTGTGCAATCTGGTTTCCGAGCCGGTCACGGGTGCACCTCAGCCACACTCAAGGTACTAAATGATATCATAACCGCCATCGATAAAGACAGTACTGTGCAGCCATCTTCATCGACCTCGCCAAGGCTTTCGACTCTGTCAATCACCAAATTCTTATCGGCAGACTCAACAGCCTCGGTTTTTCGGATGACTGCCTTGCCTGGTTCACCAATTACTTTGCAGACAGAGTTCAGTGTGTCAAATCAGAGGGCATGCTGTCCGGTCCTCTGGCAGTCTCTATGGGGGTGCCACAGGGTTCAATTCTCGGGCCGACTCTTTTCTCTGTATATATCAATGATGTTGCTCTTGCTGCGGGCGATTCCCTGATCCACCTCTACGCAGACAACACCTTTCTATATACTTTCGGCCCGTCATTGGACACTGTGCTATCAAACCTCCAAACGAGCTTCAATGCCATACAGCACTCCTTCCGTGGCCTCCAACTGCTCTTAAACACGAGTAAAACCAAATGCATGCTTTTCAACCGATCGCTGCCTGCACCCGCATGCCCGACTAGCATCACCACCCTGGATGGTTCCAACCTTGAATATGTGGACATCTATAAGTACCTAGGTGTCTGGCTAGACTGCAAACTCTCCTTCCAGACTCACATCAAACATCTCCAATCAAAAATCAAATCCAGAGTCGGCTTTCTATTCCGCAACAAAGCCTCCTTCACTCACGCTGCCAAGCTTACCCTAGTAAAACTGACTATCCTACCGATCCTCGACTTCGGCGATGTCATCTACAAAATGGCTTCCAACACTCTACTCAGCAAACTGGATGCAGTCTATCACAGTGCCATCCGTTTTGTCACTAAAGCACCTTATACCACCCACCACTGCGACTTGTATGCTCTAGTCGGCTGGCCCTCGCTACATATTCGTCGCCAGACCCACTGGCTCCAGGTCATCTACAAGTCCATGCTAGGTAAAGCTCCGCCTTATCTCAGTTCACTGGTCACGATGGCAACACCCATCCGTAGCACGCGCTCCAGCAGGTGTATCTCACTGATCATCCCTAAAGCCAACACCTCATTTGGCCGCCTTTCGTTCCAGTACTCTGCTGCCTGTGACTGGAACGAATTGCAAAAATCGCTGAAGTTGGAGACTTTTATCTCCCTCACCAACTTCAAACATCAGCTATCCGAGCAGCTAACCGATCGCTGCAGCTGTACATAGTCTATAGGTAAATAGCTCACCCTTTTTCACCTACCTCATTCCCATACTGTTTTTATACTGTTTTTATTTATTTACTTTTCTGCTCTTTTGCACACCAATATCTCTACCTGTACATGCCCATCTGATCATTTATCACTCCAGTGTTAATCTGCTAAATTGTATTATTCGCCTACCTCCTCATGCCTTTTGCACACATTGTATATAGACTGCCCATTTTTTTCTACTGTGTTATTGACTTGCTAATTGTTTACTCCATGTGTAACTCTGTGTTGTCTGTTCACACTGCTATGCTTTATCTTGGCCAGGTCGCAGTTGCAAATGAGAACTTGTTCTCAACTAGCCTACCTGGTTAAATAAAGGTGAAATAAAAATAAAAAAATAAAATAAAAAAATGGTTGAACTGTTATAGATGGTTGGACCGTTATAGAGGTTGAACTCTTATAGAGGGTTGAACCGTTATAGATGGTTGGACCGTTATAGAGGGTTGAACCGTTATAGAGGGTTGAACTGTTATAGAGGGTTGAACTCTTATAGATGGTTGGACCGTTATAGATGGTTGGACCGTTATAGATGGTTGGACCGTTATAGATGGTTGGACCGTTATAGATGGTTGAAACGTTATAGATGGTTGGACCGTTATAGATGGTTGAAACGTTATAGATGGTTGGACCGTTATAGATGGTTGAACTGTTATAGATGGTTGAACCGTTATAGATGGTTGAACTGTTATAGATGGTTGGACCGTTATAGATGGTTGGACCGTTATAGAGGGTTGAACTGTTATAGATGGTTGGACCGTTATAGATGGTTGAAACGTTATAGATGGTTGGACCGTTATAGAGGGTTGAACCGTTATAGAGGGTTGAACTGTTAGAGATGGTTGAACTGTTATAGAGGGTTGAACTGTTATAGAGGGTTGAACTCTTATAGATGGTTGGACCGTTATAGATGGTTGGACCGTTATAGATGGTTGGACCGTTATAGATGGTTGGACCGTTATAGATGGTTGAAACGTTATAGATGGTTGGACCGTTATAGATGGTTGGACCGTTATAGATGGTTGAAACGTTATAGATGGTTGGACCGTTATAGAGGGTTGAACTGTTGTAGAGGGTTGAACTGTTATAGAGGGTTGAACTGTTATAGATGGTTGAACTGTTATAGAGGGTTGAACTGTTATAGAGGGTTGAACTCTTATAGATGGTTGGACCGTTATAGATGGTTGGTCCGTTATAGATGGTTGAACTGTTATAGAGGGTTGAACTGTTATAGATGGTTGAACTGTTATAGAGGGTTGAACTGTTATAGAGGGTTGAACTGTTATAGATGGTTGAAACGTTATAGATGGTTGAACTGTTATAGAGAGTTGAACTGTTATAGAGGGTTGAACCGTTATAGATGGTTGGACCGTTATAGATGGTTGGACCGTTATAGATGGTTGGACCGTTATAGATGGTTGAAACGTTATAGATGGTTGGACCGTTATAGATGGTTGGACCGTTATAGATGGTTGAAACGTTATAGATGGTTGGACCGTTATAGAGGGTTGAACTGTTATAGATGGTTGGACCGTTATAGAGGGTTGAACTGTTATAGAGGGTTGAACTCTTATAGAGGGTTGAACTGTTATAGATGGTTGAACTGTTATAGAGGGTTGAACTGTTATAGAGGGTTGAACTGTTATAGATGGTTGAACTGTTATAGAGGGTTGAACTGTTATAGAGGGTTGAACTCTTATAGAGGGTTGAACTGTTATAGATGGTTGAACTGTTATAGATGGTTGAACTGTTATAGAGGGTTGAACTGTTATAGAGGGTTGAACTGTTATAGATGGTTGAACTGTTATAGAGGGTTGAACTGTTATAGAGGGTTGAACCGTTAGAGATGGTTGAACTGTTATAGAGGGTTGAACTCTTATAGATGGTTGGACCGTTATAGATGGTTGAACTGTTATAGAGGGTTGAACTGTTATAGAGGGTTGAACTCTTATAGATGGTTGGACCGTTATAGATGGTTGAACTGTTATAGAGGGTTGAACTGTTAGAGATGGTTGAACTGTTATAGACGGTTGAACTGTTATAGAGGTTGAACTCTTATAGAGGGTTGAACCGTTATAGATGGTTGGACCGTTATAGAGGGTTGAACCGTTATAGATGGTTGAACTGTTATAGAGGGTTGAACTGTTGTAGATGGTTGAACTGTTATAGATGGTTGAACTGTTATAGAGGGTTGAACCGTTATAGATGGTTGAACTGTTATAGATGGTTGAACCGTTATAGATGGTTGGACCGTTATAGATGGTTGAACTGTTATAGAGGGTTGAACTGTTACAGAGGGTTGAACTCTTATAGATGGTTGGACCGTTATAGATGGTTGGACCGTTATAGATGGTTGGACCGTTATAGATGGTTGAAACGTTATAGATGGTTGGACCGTTATAGATGGTTGAAACGTTATAGATGGTTGGACCGTTATAGATGGTTGGACCGTTATAGAGGTTGAACTCTTATAGAGGGTTGAACCGTTATAGATGGTTGGACGGTTATAGATGGTTGAACTGTTATAGAGGGTTGAACCGTTATAGATGGTTGGATCGTTATAGATGGTTGGACTGTTATAGATGGTTGGACCGTTATAGATGGTTGAACTCTTATAGAGGGTTGAACTGTTATAGATGGTTGGACCGTTATAGATGGTTGGCCTGTTATAGATGGTTGAACTGTTATAGATGGTTGAACTGTTATAGAGGGTTGAACTGTTATAGAAGGTTGAATTGTTATAGATGGTTGGACCGTTATAGATGGTTGGACCATTATAGATGGTTGAACTGTTATAGATGGTTGAACTGTTTAAGACACTCTCCAACTCCTCTGACCTCTGATTGTCTTTGGTTCACTGGCTGGGTGATAGACAATGTTTTCAGTGATCTTCATTGCTGTGTGATATTGTACACATTAATGTTTTGTGGGGATTTTCTGTCTAACCTTTCAGTGCCTTGTGGGCGTGTGTTAAAGCAGTTTTTGATCAATTTCAGAACTGTGTGTGTGTGTGTGTGTGTGTGTGTGTGTGTGTGTGTGTGTGTGTGTGTGTGTGTGTGTGTGTGTGTGTGTGTGTGTGTGTGTGTGTGTGTGTGTGTTTGAGACATCAAAGTGTGTACATTCACCCACACACATCTGAATGTACAGGTAATGCTTGTGCCCATAATGCTTGGGGTCATGTATAAATTCTTGTAGAATCCATGCCAAGGTGCATTGAAGCTGTTCTGGTTCGTGGTGGCTAATGCCCTATTAAGACACTTTATGGTGGTGTTTCCTTTATTTAGGCAGTTACCTGTATGTTAAAAACATTAGACTAGATTGGATTCAATTTGAGATTACGAATTTGACAAAAAAAATTCTAAGACTTGCAAGCCAAAGTAGGGGAAAGGTGTAACTGTGGGTGATTAATGGGTGAGGAGTCAAATGCAGAGAGCAAAGTAAACGGGAAAAATAGCTTTAATGTCCTTAAGTAACAGGTCAATGCCCTAAAACACAGGTGCAAAACAAACCCAAAAACCTAGTTACACAAACTCGGACAGCGAAAACCCAAAACCGACGATACACCACAAATGTAACAAACACAACAAGCCCGCACAAACACCAGCGGGCAAAACAAACTTAAATAACACCCATCCCAAAACCCCAACAAGGAACAGGTGAAAACAATTAGACAAAAACAAACGAAAAGGAAAAAGGGATTGGTGGCAGCAAGTAGGCCGGCGACGAGCGCCACCCGAGCAGGAAGGGGAGCCACCTTCGGTGGTATTCGTGACAAAAGGTCTCAACAAGCATATTCATCATATTCAGTGATTAGTGTTTAGATATTTTCATAGTATAGCCTAACACATTCATAGTTATCATAACATCACCAGGGGTAAATATGGAAAATGGAGCTCTTGGAAATTATAGTCACCTTTGACAAATACAAATTGTTGCTATGGAACTATATGCTTCCATTCTGTGGGAATCGCGAACAGTTCAGTTTTCTTTAGTTCGCAGCTCTCCATCATTGTCATCCATTCCTAGAATTCATAATCAACACATGTAGAACCCCAGAACTTGGTGAGGAACATTCAAAGTCCTCAGCGTTTGGTGACTGTTACTAAACAAACAGTGTGCAACCATAACTAGTCAGGCTGCTGACTGACTTTATGGTCCTTCCCAGAGCCCAGCGCTTGCTCTTTGTAGAGGGAGACAGAAAAATACACACAGCGTGAAATGATGTAGCACAGCTTCCATATGCGCATGTTAGTTTGTGTTCCCTGTGGGCATTTGTTTTTGGTTCCGGATGAGTTGTGCTGTGGGTTTGTGGGTTGAACCGGTCCACTCAGGCTGGGGTAGGGTGGGTAACAGGACTGGGCTGGATGGATCACAGGAAGCTGTTGTGAGCAACTAGGTTTAAACCACAAGACTTTGCTAGCCCTCCAAGGTAAAGCCTACCTCTGGCAATCACAGCTTCAGAATATAACTTATTTGAAATGGAAATCTTGATCTCTCCTCACAATCACCAAACTACAGCAGCCAGCTAGAGGCAGAAAGAACAGTGACCAGAGTGTACTGGGTGAATAGAGAGGTCCAGATGGACTCAGATAATGCTGTAGTGTCAGTTTCACCAAACCAGCTCTTGTTTCAGTTTCAGACCATCAATAATGAAGAGGATTCATTAATCTAGAACTCCCAGAATCAGAGGTCTCTCTCTCTCTCTCTCTCTCTCTCTCTCTCTCTCTCTCTCTCTCTCTCTCTCTCTCTCTCTCTCTCTCTCTCTCTCTCTCTCTCTCTCTCTCTCACACAAACGCAAACACACCCTCTCTCTTCCTCCATCTCTCTCTCTCTGATGTGTGTGAGGTGAGCTGCACCTAGTGAAACCCAAAGCGAGTCCCTGAGCACTAAAGTGTTATTTGGGCAATGGCTCAAGTACTGTATGTTCCCTGATTGTGTGTGTGTGTTCGGGTGTGTGTGTGTGTCCTTGTTCTCTGACTGATAGATCAGATTAAACTTATGAATCATTGTGTTCTTATTATTTTGTCATAAAGACACTAATAAATCATATGAGCGTGGCATAATAGGCTTGTGGGGACCAAACAATTGAATCCCATTCAAAATCACATTTTCCTTAACCCTAACCTTACCTTAACCTTATCCATAACTCCAAACCCCTAACCCTAAACCTAACTCCTGACCTTAACCCTAAACCTAAACCCTAACCCTAACCCCTAAACCTAAAATATCATTTTTCCTTGAGGGGACTGGTGAATGTCCCAATGTCAAAATGTTCCTTGTTTTACTATCCTTGTGAGGCCTCATGGTCCCCACAAAGGGAGTAAAATCAAAAGCACACACTCAGTGGGCTGAGTACTTTTAATTTCTCACAGGACTCAAGGAAAGAACAGTGCCTGAGGAGATTGTATGATCTGTGTGTGTGTGTGTGTGTGTGTGTGTGTGTGTGTGTGTGTGTGTGTGTGTGTGTGTGTGTGTGTGTGTGTGTGTGTGTGTGTGTGTGTGTGTGTGTGTGTGTGTTTGTGTGTGTGTGTGTGTGTGTGTGTGTGTGTGTGTGTGTGTGTGTGTGTGTGTGTGTGTGTGTGTGTGTGTGTGTGTGTGTGTGTGTGTGTGTGTGTGTGTGTGTGTGTGTGTGTGTGTGTGTGTGTGTGTGTGTGTGTGTGTGTGTGTGTGTGTGTGTGTGTGTGCGCGTGTGTGTGTGCGTGCGGGTCATGTGTGTGGAAAGGGCGTAACTTTGTGTTCTATATTGGGGGAGGTCAGAGTCAATGGGTTCCGGTGTCAACAACCCTCTAGGGGGGTTTGGGGGCATATCCCCTGTGATATTCTTTGTTTTAAATAGCTGTGAAATGGTTGTTTCAGGTGAATTTTGAAGGGAAAATACTTCCAAAAATGTCCTGATAATTTGGTTGTTCTGTATTACTTTAAACTGTGTTCTTTAAACCGGGCTCTCCTTCTCCGTGGCTGACGTGAGAACAACATTTAAGCGCGTTAACCTTCACAAGGCTGCCAGACCAGACGGCATCCTTAACCGCGTCCTCAGAGCATACGCAGACCAGCTGGCTGGTGTGTTTACGGGCATATTCAATCTCTCCCTATCCCAGTCTGCTGTCCCCACATGCTTCAAAATGGCCACCATCGTTCCTGTTCACAAGAAAGCAAAGGTATCTGAACTAAATGACTATCACCCGTGGCACTCACTTCTGTCATCATGAAGTGCTTTGAGAGACTAGTCAAGGATCATATCACCTCTACCTTACCTTACCTTACCTGTCACCCTAAACCCACTTCAATTTGCCTACTGCCCCAATAGATCCACAGATGAATCAATCACCATTACACTGCACACTGCCCTATCCCATCTGGTCAAGAGGAATACCTATGTAAGAATGCTGTTCATTGACTATAGCTCAGCATTCAACACCATAGTACCCTCCAAGCGCATCATTAAGCTCGAGGCACTGGGTCTGAACCTCGCCCTGTGAAACTGGGTCCAGACGACACAGCAGTAGCAGGCTTGATTACCAACAATGACGAGACAGCCTACAGGTAGGAAGTGAGGGCTCTGGGAGTGCGATGCCAGGAAAGAAATCTCACACAACGTCAACAAAATGAGATGATCGTGGACTGATCGTGGGAGCACCCCCCTATCCAGTAGTAGAAAAGGTGGAAAGCAACATTTTTACTTAAAAATCATACAATGTGATTTTCTGGATCTTTGTTTTAGATTCCGTCTCTCACAGTACTGTATATACTGTATATACAGTGGGGCAAAAAAGTATTTAGTCAGCCACCAATTGTTCAAGTTCTCCCACTTAAAAAGATGAGAGAGGCCTGTAATTGTCATCATAGGTACACTTCAACTATGACAGACAAAATGAGAAAAAAAACAACCAGAAAATCACATTGTATTGATTGATTTTTTATGAATTTATTTGATAATGATAATGGTATTTGGTGACATGATTATTAGTTCACATGATTATGGCAGGATTCAAAGATTGGCAATAGAGAGAGCACCGCCCATGTTGAGGAGGGAGAGGATAAACAGGTTCAGGTGAGAACTTGTGTTATAAGGAAGGAACTATCAGTTCAACTCCACATCTTTGCTGACTGTAGCCCAATGCTATAACAAAACAGTTGTTGCCTGCATTCTGATTTCATTTGGTTGTCATTACAGGGGTCAGAGACAGTCAGTAGAGAGTGGGAGAGCACCGCCCATGTTGAGCCACAGGGAGAGGACAAACAGTTCACCAAGTGAGAATTTGGAATTTGAGTTATAAGGTAATCTGGCAAAGCAAGGCTCAAAAATAACACAAAGCAGATTGAACCATGTTGTCGTCTGTCATTTCCACCAGGAGAAGCTGGATGCCATAGATAGGAAAAGAATATGCCCTAATTTTGTTAAACAGGTATTTGGTGCATTTAAGTTAATTGAAGCTGAACATCTGATCCCTCTCTGTACCACTAAATGCCCACCATTGTATAAGGTTATTGAATGTGTATGTTATTTACTTGATGGTGAATGAAAATATTTCCTGCACTTTTCTTGTCTTTGGCATTGGCATCTCCATTAAGGGCACTAGCTATTTCTTTTACTATGGTGACCACTGACTCACTAAGTGCTGTTCATCTGAAACTGCAGTTGAAAAGGGGAAGATCCAGATACTGTGCCAGCGTTGGTGCTATCTTCGCTACCTAGCTAGCTACAGTACCTTCAGAAAGCATTCATACCCCTTGATTTTAACCACATTTTGTTTTGTTACAGCCTGAATTCAAAACAGATTAAATAGATTTCTTTCCTCACCCATCTATGCACAAAACCCCATAATGACAAAGTGAAAAAATGTTTTTAGAAATATTTGCAAACTTCTTGAAAATAAAATAGAGAAATATATCATTTACATAAGTATTCACACCCCTGAGTCAAGCACCTTTGGCAGCACCCCTGAGTCTTTCTGGTTAATTCTCTAAGAGTTTTCCACACCTGGATTGTGCAACATTTGCCCATTATTTTTTTCAAAAATGATTCAAGCTCTGTCAATTTGGTTGTTGATCATCGCTAGACAATCATTTTCAGGGCTTGTCATAGATTTCCAAGTAGATTTAAGTCTAAACTGAAACTCGACCACTCAGTAACATTCACTGTCTTCATGGTAATCAACCCCAGTGTAGATTTGGCACCTGCTGAAAGGTCAATTCATCTCTCAGTGTCAGGTGGAAAGCAGACTGGACCAGTTTTTTTCTCTAGGTTTTTGCCTGCACTTAGCTCCATAATGTTTGTTTTTTATCCTGAAAAACTCCCCAGACCTTAATGATTACAAACATACCCATAACATGATGCAGCCACCACTATGCTTGAAAATATGGAGATTGGTACTCAGTAATGTGTTGTATTGGATTTGCCTCCAACATAACACTTTGTATTCAGGATAAAAGGTTAATTATTTTGCAAAATTGTTTGTAGTATTACTTTAGTGCCTTTTTTGCAAACAGGATGCATGATTTTGAGTATTTTTAGTCTATACAGGCTCCTTACTTTTCACTCTGTTAATTAAGTTGGTATTGTGGAGTAACTACTATGTTGTTGATCCATCCTAAATGGTCTCTTATCACGGCCATTAAACTCTGTAACTGTTTTAAAGTCACCATTGGCCTCATGATGTGTTTGAAATGCACTGCTTGACTGAGATACCTTACAGATAATTGTATGTGTGGGAATACAGATGAGAGTGAGTCCATGCAACTTATTACATGACTTATTATTACTAATTTTTACTCCTGAACTTAAGTAGGCTTTCCACAACAAATGGGTTAAATACTCATTGGCTCAATAACTTTCAGCTATTCATTTTTAATTATTTTGTAAAAATGTCAAAAATCATTATTCCACTTTGAAATTATGGGGTATTGTGTCTAGGCCAGTGACATACAATTTCAATTAAATCCATTTTAAATTCAGGCTGTAACACAAACATTTTTGGAAAAAGTCAAGGGGTATGAAGGCACTGTAATGTTGGCCTAGCTAAATTAGCCAACCTAGCATTGCATCGCTCACTTTACACAATATTTTCTCCTCACCAATAGTTTGCTAGTTACACAACAACAACATTTATGAAATGTTCATGAAGTTTTACTTGTTTTAAACTTCCAAACATTTAAACTTTGGAGCACCTTTTCCATCATCGTCCCAGAATCTGTCCCAAACTGAAGATGAACCATCCTGTATCAAAATACTTAGTTTGTTTTTATGTTTTGATATGGCAACGTGTCTACTCTAGAACCTAGGTCATTCACAGTGATTGAAAAGGCTAATAAGAGTGCTACTGAAATAGATAAATGGGTCTGTCAACTGAGCCAGAAGTTCACTGTCACGTTCTGACCTTAGTTCCTTTGTGATGTCTTTGTTTTAGTATGGTCAGGGCATGAGTTGGGTGGGCAGTCTATGTTCTTTTTTCTATGATTTGGTATTTCTGTGTTTGGCCTGGTATGGTTCTCAATCAGAGGCAGCTGTCAATCGTTGTCCCTGATTGAGAACCATACTTAGGCGGCCTGTATTCACCTTTGAGTTGTGGGTGACTATACTTTCTGTTTAGTGTGTGTTGCACCTGACGGAGCTGTTTCGGTTGTGCTTTTTGTTTCTTTGTTAAATGTTGTTCAGTTTAAATAAATAACATGAAAACGTACCACGCTGCGCTTCAGTCCTCATCTTCTTCCACCGACGACCGTTACAGAATCACCCACCAACCAAGGACCAAGCAGCGTGGTAACAGGCAGCGGCAGACATCTCAAGACACCTGGACATGGGAGGAGATTTTGAACGGAGAAGGACCCTGGGCAAAGGCTGGAGAATATCGCCGCCCAAAGGCAGAGCTGGAGACAGCGAAAGATGAGCGGCGGTGGAATGAGGAGGCAGCACGGCAGTGCGGCTGGGATGAGAGGCAGCCCCAAAATTTCTTGGGGGGGGGCACACGGGGAGTGTGGCTAAGTCAGGTAGGAGACCTGAGCCACCGTGGAGAGAGGTGGACCGGGCAGGTACCGTGTTATGCCGTGAGGCGCACAGTGTCTCCGATGTGCTACGTCGCAGTGCCTCGTATCGGCCAGCTAGAGTGGGCATCGAGCCAGTTGCCATGAAGCCGGCTCAGCGCATCTGGTCTCCAGTGCGTCTCCTCGGGCCGGGGCACATGGTACCAGCCCTACGCATGATGTCCCCGGTCTGAGTCTCCCGTCTGTCCTGAGCTGCCAGAGTCTCCAGTCTGTCCTGAGCTGCCAGTATCTCCCGTCTGTCCTGAGCTGCCATAGTCTCCCGTCTGTCCTGAGCTGCCAGAGTCTCCCGTCTGTCCTGGGCTGCCAGAGTCTCCCGTCTGTCCTGAGCTGCCAGAGTCTCCCGTCTGTCCTGAGCTGCCAGAGTCTCCCGTCTGTCCTGAGCTGCCAGAGTCGCCCGTCTGTCCTGAGCTGCCAGAGTCGCTCGTCTGTCCTGAGCTGCCAGAGTCGCCCGTCTGTCCTGAGCTGCCAGAGTCGCCCGTCTGTCCTGAGCTGCCAGAGCCGCCGGTCAGAGCCGCCGCTGCCAGAGCCGTCCGTTACTCCGGTGCTGCCGGAATCGCACTTGACTCCGGAGCTGCCGGAGTCTCCCGCTTGTCCGTTGCTGCCAGAATCTCTTGTCCATTCGGGACCCGTTGCTAGGGTCCCCAGTCCGCGGTCGGTGGCGTGGGTCGCCGCTCAAAAAGGCGCCATGGAGGCGGGTTAAGAGGTGGAGAAAGACTATGGTGTGGTGGAGTGGGGTCCACGTCCCGCGCCAGAGCCGCCACCGCGGACAGACGCCGACCCAGACCCTCCCCTATAGGTTCAGGTTTTGCGGCCGTAGGGGGGTACTGTCACGTTCTGACCTTAGTTCCTTTGTGATGTCTTTGTTTTAGTATGGTCAGGGCATGAGTTGGGTGGGAAGTCTATGTTCTTTTTTCTATGATTTGGTATTTCTGTTTTTGGCCTGGTATGGTTCTCAATCAGAGAACGTTGTCCCTGATTGAGAACCATACTTAGGCAGCCTGTTTTCACCCTTCGGTTGTGGGTGATTATACTTTCTGTTTAGTGTGTGTTGCACCTGACGGAGCTGTTTCAGTTGTGCTTTTTGTTTCTTAGATGTTGTTCAGTTTAAATAAATAACATGAACCACGCTGCGCTTTGGTCCTCACCTTCTTCCACGGACGACAGTTACATTCACATTCAAGCATGTCCCTCTAAAAAGGTCAACATTGGAATAATATATAAATAGATTTTGCATAAATGTTAAGGTAACTGACAAAATAAAGGAAACACTTGAGTAAATGTGGGATGCACAGTATATTGAAAGCAGGTACTTCCACACAGGTGTGGTTCTGGAGTTAATTAAGCAGTTAGCATCTCATCATGATGTGTGTGTGTGTTCTGTGTGTGTCTGTGTCTCAGTCACCAGATCTCAACCCATTTGAATACATATGGGAAATTCTAGAGCAGTGCCTGAGACAGCGTTTTGGACCATCATCAACAAAACAACAAATAATGGAATTTGTCATGGAAGAATGGTGTTGCAGCCCTCCAATAGAGTTCTTGACACTTGTCGAATCTATGCCAAGGTGAATTGAGGCTGTTCTGGAGGCTTGTTGTTGGCCAATGCCCTTTTAAGACACTTTATGTTGGTTTCCATTATTTTTGGCAATTACCTGTACACAAATAATTAGCCTACATGTCAAAGTGTAACCTAGGTCATATGTTCACACCGATGCTGACCTGAGCAGAAAATGTAGCCAAACTTTTAATTACATACGCAAATGTGACCCACCACCTTGATTCGGTCCTATGTAGCAAAATTTGAAAGTCTGTTTTTTACATTCGATAAAAGTAGAGAGTCACAGCTAGAAAATGGTATATCATACACTGCAGTTGAAGAACAATGGGAAAGTAATTCTGCTTGGAAGGTGATACATTTGTTACCCCACTTTTGAGAAATTGGCATGTGAATGTTTTTGTTACACTAACTGGAGAGCTCTTCTTGATCTTCACCCTTTCTGCATCGTTCACACCCTCTTAAGCCTTAACCTCACCCATCTCTTTAAGGATTCACATGTGCTAAACACAGTGAATAAGGTAGTTTAGTAAACACCAAATATTTCAAGACTAAAAGTGGGGTAAGTAGTAGCAAAATCTATTAGTAAAAATACACGTTATTTAGTCCTTGGCCTATATCCTAATCTGACTTTGGTGCAGGTCATGTTGTTCTTCACATTACTGTCTCTGGTAAACACACACTATATCAAAAGCAATTTCTAGAGCTCCGACTTTCCAATCAAGATTTAACCTCGTATTTTTCAGAGTTCAATGTTGTTTTGATAGCGGCAATATTACCATGCATTGTGCATGAATCTACAGGTAGCTACAGCTAACCAACTAGGTTCAATGTTAGTGTAACAGTATAATTTTAAACCGTCCCCTCGCCCATACCCGGGCGCGAACCAGGGACCTTCTGCACACAACGATAACAGTCACCCTCGAAGCATCGTTACCCATCGCTCCACAAAAGCCGCGGCCCTTGCAGAGCAAGGGGAATTACTACTTCAAGGTCTCAGAGCAAGTGACGTAACCGATTGAAACGCTATTTAGCGCACACCGCTAACTAAGCTAGCCGTTTCACATCCGTTACACTCACCCCCCTTTTGACCTTCCTCCTTTTTTCCGCAGCAACCAGTAATCCGGGTCAACAGCATCAATGTAACAGTATACTTTTAAACCGTCCCCTCGCCCATACCCGGGCGCGAACCAGGCACATTCTGCACACAACGACAACAGTCACCCTCGAAGCATCGTTACCCATCGCTCCACAAAAGCCGCGGCCCTTGCAGAGCAAGGGGAATTACTACTTCAAGGTCTCAGAGCAAGTGACGTAACCGATTGAAACGCTATTTAGCGCACACCGCTAACTAAGCTAGCCGTTTCACATCCGTCACATTAGCTAGCTAGATAATATTAGACTATAAATAGCAATAAAAATGGATTTCTAAGAAACAAATAACACTATTACTACACAGATCATACATGTAACGTTAGCTAGCGAAACAGCCAGCTAGTATTAGCTAGCTAGCTAACAGTAGGCTTTAACTTGCAATGAAAACAACTTTCAGCTAGACTCTTACTCACATACATGGATGAACCCTTCTCCCTCTCCGTCATGGATGCCATGGTTGCCCTTAGTTTGAAGATGTATTCCGGAGACTGTTGTTTTATACAACAGCCTTCTGTGTTCAATTTCAGCATAAAGGAATGCAAAGGTAAAAAACAACAACATGCAGGCTAGCTCTAGAATAACTGTAACACTTGAAAATGAACGGCTGAATGAGTCTAAAAGGCTAAAGACTTCCTTTTTTTAATGATAACATCTGAGCTCTTAAAAATCCTTCTTTAACCTGTCTCCTCCCCTTGATCGACACTGATTGAAGTGGATTTAACAAGTGACATCAATAAGGGATCATTGATTTCACCAGGTCAGTCTATCATTGAAAGAACAAGTGTTCATAATGTTTTGCACACTCAGTGTACGTCATTTGATTGGCTGGTTTCTCACATTTCGCACCATTGGGTCAGTTTCGACTTCATGTTCCTTCCACCCTTTCTGACAAACCAGTCCATTCTTTCTCTTGCTTTCTCTCTCTGTTTCACTCTCTCTCACAAAGGAATGCGTGGTGATTGAGTGAGTGGTAGGTCTGTAGATCTGCTGTTATCTTCTGAGGTTCGAGTTCATAGCTCTTATCACTCATCTCTCTCTCCTCTGTCTGTCTGGATTGTGTGTGTGTGTGTGTGTGTGTGTGTGTGTGTGTGTGTGTGTGTGTGTGTGTGTGTGTGTGTGTGTGTGTGTGTGTGTGTGTGTGTGTGTGTGTGTGTGTGTGTGTGTGTGTGTGTGTGTGTGTGTGTGTGTGTGTGTGTGTGTGTGTCAGCATGAGGCACAGTTGAGAAGTCTCCTACTCTTCGTGTTTGCTTTGCTGGTCTTCTCACTTTACATTTTTCTGGCCTGGGATTTTAACCAGCAACCCTGCGGCTACTGGTCTGTTTGTCTACACCCTACTCTTTAACCACCAAGCAGACAGGTTAAAAGAGAGTAAAAGAAGGAAAGAGAGAGAGAGAAAAAAGAGAGAGATTCAGTGCAATTCCACTAATCACTCCCAGACTCTGGACACACACACACAGCTGTATTATCTTAAGAGTCAATGACCTGTCACACACACACACAAATGCATGCGTGCACACACAGTCACATACATACATCGTTTTCATAGCTATTACACCATTATGACTTCCCTCAGACCCCCAGGTCTGTCATTTAGATGGTTAAATGTTTGACACTACCACAAACCATTTAGTCATTAAAGTCTCAGTCAATCAATCAATCAATCAACTAATCAAACTATTAGGGTTCATTTACTTTCAGTGATTAAAGGATTTAAATCACTTCTAAAAAAACAACAGCGAACTGTTATGTAACGAACACTCACACACACATTCACTATGAAGCTGAGGTAGGTTGATCTGTGTTTGTGCGTGAGACAGGGAGACAAAAAGGTTACAGAAAATCATTGAGACAACCGTTACCAACTATTTACATGGCTGGTGACCTGGTTTTACAGAGAATGGGGGTAAGGGGTTAACCTCTCATACTGGCTTTTGCCTCTCTCTCCTTGTGACACCCTTTCTCAGTCATCTATGTCTCTTGTGCATTGTCTTTCTCACTCTCTATCTTCGACTATCAGTCTCGCTTTCCATCTTGCTCCCCCTCTCTTTCTCGTTTTTTCCGCTATGTTTCTTAGTGTTGGATGGAGGGATGGAGAGGATAGACGTCACAGTCCGTCAATGTAGGAGCCAACAGATGAAAAGCCTCCCTCCCGCCATGTCTCTCTCCATTACACACTAAGACAGCCACCCGCTCTCGCCCATCACGTTCTTTCTGTCTTCCTCTGTCTGTTGTGGATTTGGTCTGCAGAGAAGTGAAACTATAGTGTGGCCTCAGAAACGTCACAGCCTTTCTCAATTGTCTGTTTCAGCCTAAATACTTCTGTCAGTGTCACGCATAGGCCTACTCTCTAGTACCAAATCCTATTTAGAAACATATCAAACATGAGACTCTGGCAGATGGCATCTAGGTTTATGACAGAGCAAAGGGTCTCCTCTGGTCATTACAGAACCTAGGTTATGTCCTTGTCTGTGGCTTTTAAATTGTAACATGACAGACTTTCCTATATTCCAGTTCACCACTGCACACATACGTATAGGCCAGTGGTTACATATCAAGTAACATATCAAGTATCAAGTCATTTTACACATGTTGTTATACTAACCCAAGTACACAGATAAACTGTTCAAATTCAGGGTTCATTTCAAGTTTATTGTTAGTAAGTAATACTGGTAAGTGAATCCAAACTGGAATCCACTGTCTCTGTCTCTCAAATCTGAATTTGACATTGACTGTGCAGAGAGAGTGTCACGCCCCGGTCGAAGTATTTTGTGTTTATCTTTATGTATTGGGTCAGGCCAGGGTGTGGCATGGGGTTTTTGTATTGTGGTGTGTTTTCTCTTGGGGTTTTGTAATATAGTGGGATTGTAGTTAGTGGGGTGATCTAGCAGAGTCTATGGCTGTCTGGAGTGGTTCTCAATCAGAGTCAGGTGTTTATCGTTGTCTCTGATTGGGAACCATATTTAGGCAGCCATATTCTTTGGTTGTGTTGTGGGTGATTGTCCTTACTGTCTTGATGTCCTTGGTTGATGTTAGTTGACACAAGTATAGGCTGTTTTCGGTTTTCATTTCGTTTATTGTTTTGTAGTGTTCGTGTTTAGTCGTGTTTACGTTGTTTAAATAAACATGGATCGAAATCGACACGCTGCAGTTTGGTCCGACTCTCCTTCACCACATGAAAACTGTAACAGAGAGAGAAAATACTATCCTTGTTCTGTTGCTCTTTTCGTATAGGATGGGAGGATAAGTCTCTGCTTCTTCTCTCTTTTTTGGCCTCCCCAACTTCACTTGAGACAGGATGACCTTTTGGATGAGTGAGTGAGTGAGTGTGTGAGCTTTGCATGTGTGAGTGAGTGTGTGAGCTTTGCATGTGTGTGTGTGTGTGTGAGCTTTGCATGTGTGTGTGTGTCTGTGGAAGGGGTGTGGTGGTAATTCATATCTTGGAGAGGAACTGGGGATTCCAAATATGTATATATGTGTGTTTGTCTAAAAACATCTGGTGTGTGTGTGTGTGTGTGTGTGTGTGTGTGTGTGTGTGTGTGTCCAGTAGAACATCTGCAGCTCGTTGGTTTTGTTTTTCCTCTTCTGGACAGCCCACCCCTGCGCCCTTAGGTCACTGAACTCTGGGCTCTCCCTGGTGTGTGTGTCCATTTCACCCACTCTACGTTCCAGGCTGTTCTTTACTGTAACAGTTCATTGAATTGTGACCCTAGATATGAACAAAATCATGTTTCTAGCCTCAGTCCAGTTCAGAGCTGTGACCAAGAATTTGGGAAACACGTATCAATTGCACCTATCTATTTTACCCTCTCTCCTCAGACAATAGATTTAGTCTCTCTTTCCAGATGTTTTCCAGCTCTTTGATCAGTGAAGAAGAGGGATCCCTCTCTTCCTCTTT
Source organism: Oncorhynchus keta (assembly GCF_023373465.1). NCBI lineage: Eukaryota > Metazoa > Chordata > Actinopteri > Salmoniformes > Salmonidae > Oncorhynchus > Oncorhynchus keta. Next base: position 68,685,261 of record NC_068421.1, on the reverse strand, counting down.
CCCAACACACTTCTAACACACTCATTACCTCCCTCTCTCCTCTCTGTGTTCAGACAGTAAACATTTAGAGAGGTGGCGTGCTTCACTGCCAAAGTATGCACGTACACACACACACACACACACACACACACACACACACACACACAGATCTACAGACTGTCCAGTAATGTGAGACAAACAAATGTGGGACTGTGACCAGTATGGATGGTCTGTTATTTTTGACAGTAGGAACTTTTAGTCAACAACAGAGACCCATCATGTGTGTGGGTGTCTGTGCTCATGGGTTTGTGTGTGTGTGTGTAAGAGGCATCATCACTATCTTTAATTTTGCAGATATATGGGGATTGGAAATTATGCAGACAATAACATTGATGGAAGCCACAATCAAAAACAATGTGTAAATATACATACAGTGGGGCAAAAAAGTATTTAGTCAGCCACCAATTGTGCAAGTTCTCCTACTTAAAAAGATGAGAGAGGCCTGTAAATCTTCATCATAGGTACACTTCAACTAGAAAATCACATTGTAGGATTTTTAATGAATTTATTTGCAAATTATGGTGGGAAATAAGCATTTGGTCACCTACAAACAAGCAAGATTTCTGGCTCTCACAGACCTGTAACTTCTTTTTTTAAGAGGCTCCTCTGTCCTCCACTCGTTACCTGTATTAAATGGCACCTGTTTGAACTTGTTATCAGTATAAAAGACACCTGTCCACAACCTCAAACAGTCACACTCCAAACTCCACTATGGCCAAGACCAAAGAGCTGTCAAAGGACACCAGATACAAAATTGTAGACCTGCACCAGGCTGGGAAGACTGAATCTGCAATAGGTAAGCAGCTTGGTTTGAAGAAATCAAATGTGGGAGCAATTATTAGGAAATGGAAGACATACAAGACCACTGATAATCTCCCTCGATCTGGGGCTCCACGCAAGATCTCACCCCGTGGGGTCTAAATGAGCACAAGAACGGTGAGCAAAAATCCCAGAACCACACGGGAGGACCTAGTGAATGACCTGCAGAGAGCTGGGACCAAAGTAACAAAGCCTACCATCAGTAACACACTACCCCGCCAAGGTCTCAAATCCTGTAGTGCCAGATGTGTCCCCCTGCTTAAGCCAGTACATGTCCAGGCCCGTCTAAAGTTTGCTAGAGAGCATTTGGATGATCCAGAAGAAGATTGGGAGAATGTCATATGGTCAGATGAAACCAAAATATAACTTTTTGGTAAAAACTCAACTCGTCGTGTTTGGAGGACAAAGAATGCTGAGTTGCATCCAAAGAACACCATACCTACTGTGAAGCATGGGGGTGGAAACATCATGCTTTGGGGCTGTTTTTCTGCAAAGGGACCAGGACGACTGATCCGTGTAAAGGAAAGAATGAATGGGGCCATGTATCGGGAGATTTTCAGTGAAAACCTCCTTCCATCAGCAAGGGCATTGAAGTTGAAACGTGGCTGGGTCTTTCAGCATGACAATGATCCCAAACACACCGCCCGGGCAATGAAGGAGTGGCTTCGTAAAAAGCATTTCAAGGTCCTGGAGTGGCCTAGCCAGTCTCCAGATCTCAACCCCATAGAAAATCTTTGGAGGGAGTTGAAAGTCCGTGTTGCCCAGCAACAGCCCAAAAACATCACTGCTCTAGAGGAGATCTGCATGGAGGAATGGGCCAAAATACCAGCAACAGTGTGTGAAAACCTTGTGAAGACTTACAGAAAACGTTTGACTTCTGTCATTGCCAACAAAGCGTATATAACAAAGTATAGAGATAAACTTTTGTTATTGACCAAATACTTATTTTCCACAAAAATGTGCAATAAATTCATTAAAATCCTACAATGTGATTTTCTGGATTTCTTTTCTCTTTTTGTCTGTCATAGTTGAAGAGTACCTATGATGAAAATTACAGACCTCTCTCATCTTTTGAAGTGGGAGAACTTGCACAATTGGTGGCTGACTAAATACCTTTTTGCCCCACTGTATATTCAAATATAAAATACAGTGCCTTCGAAACAGACCCCTTGACCTTTTTCCACATTTTGCACAGTTAAAGCCTTATTCTGAAATTGATTAAATCATCAATCTACACACAATACCTCATGATGACAAAGCAAAAATAGGTTGTAACAAATGTTTGCGAATATATTATTATTTTTTATTTACTGAAATTTGACATTTACATAAGTATTCAGACCCTTTACTCAGTACTTTGTTGAAGTACCTTTGGCAGAGATCACAGCCTCGAGTCTTCTTGGGTATGACGCTACATATAGCATGAATATGAATTCGGAGGGCAGAAATGATTCAATATTAAAGCATTAGACCTCTCACTAAAGACTTCAGTCATACAAAAGTTATACTTAAATCCAAAAACTTGTTCAACAATGGCCTTTTCCCCTTTTTCAGATTACATCCTCTCACTTTCAGTTATTTGAAATTGAAATGATCTCCATAATATTTTAACATTTAAAACAAGCCATAGAAAGTTGGTTGGCAATTTCAGTTTAATCCACCAGAGAAGACAGAACAAATAATACCACAAATATTATGGCTGAACTCAAATGTACTAATTGATTAAAAAACAAAATTGGTAACATTAGAACACTTTGAAAAACATGGGAAACCAGGCCTAGTATTTATAGCTGGTATTCACCTGGAATGCATTTCAAATAATAGGTGTGCCTTTGTGGGATTTCTTTATTTCTTAGTGCATTTGAGCCAATCAGTTGTGTTGTGACAAGGTAGGAGTGGTTTACAGAATATTTGGTAAAAGACCAAGTCCATATTATAGCAATAACATCTCAAATAAGCAAATAGAAGCGACAGTCCATCATTACTTTAAGAAATGAAACTCGGTCAATCCGGAAAATTTCAAGAACTTTAAACGTTTCTTTGAGTCGCAAAAACCATCAAGCAAAATGATGAAACTGGCTCTCATGCGGACCGCCACAGGAAAGGAAGATCCAGAGCTTCCTCTGCTGCAGAGGATAGGTTCATTAGAGTTAACTGCACTTCAGATTGCATCCCAAATAAATGCTTCACAGAGTTCAAGTAACTCAACATCAATTGTTCAGAGACTACGTGAATCAGGCCTTCATTGTCGAATTGCTGCAAAGAAACCACTACTTAAGGACACAAATAATAATAAGAGACTTGCTTGGGCCAAGAAACACAAGCAATTGGCATTAGACCAGTGGAAATCTGTCCTTTGGTCTGGAGTACAGAAGTGCGATTATTGGTTCCAACCAGCATGTCTTTGTGAGACGCAGAGTAGGTGAACAGATGATCTCCGCATGTGTGGTTCCCACAGTGAAGCATGGAGGAGGAGGTGTGATGGTGTGGGGGTGATTTATAATTCAAGGCACACTTAACCAGCTTCGCTACCACAGCATTCTGCAGCGATACGCCACCCCATCAGGTTTGCACGTAGTGGGACTATCATTTGTTTTTGACAAGGACATTGATGAAAAACACACCTTCAGGCTGTGTAAGAGCTATTTGACCAAGAAGGAGATTGATGGACTGCTGCATCAGATGACCTGGCCTCCACAATCACCTGACCTCAATCCAATTGAGATGGTTTGGGATGAGTTGGACCGCAGAGTGAAGGAAAAGCAGAAAACAAGTGTGTAGCATATGTGGGAACTCCTTCAAGAATGTTGGAAAAGCATTCCTCATGAAGCTGGTTGAGAGAATGCCAAGGGTGTGCAAAGCTGGCATCAAGGAAAAGGGTGGCTACTTTGAGGTGTCTAAAATATTAAATATATTTGTATTTGTTTAACACTTTTTTGGTTACTACATGATTCCATATGTGTTATTTCATAGTTTTGATGTCTTCACTATTATTCTACAATGTAGAAAATAGTAAAAAATAAAATAAAGAAAAACCTTTGAATAAGTAAGTGTGTCCAAACTTTTGACTAGTACTGTATACACACAGTGCCTTCGGAAAGTAAGACCCCTTGACTTTTTCCACAATTAATTATGTTACAGCCTTATTTAAAATTGATTAAATATATAAAAATTCTTAGCAATTTACACACAATAACCCATAATGACAAAGCGAAAACAGATTTTTAGAAAGTTTTGCAAATGTATTCAAAATAAATAACATAAATACCTTATTTACGTAAGTATTCAGACCCTTGCTGTGAGACTCGAAATTGAGCTCAGGTGCATCCTGTTTCATTTGATCATCCTTGAGATGTTTCTACAACTTGATTGGAGTCGACCTCTGGTATATTCAATTGATTGGACATGATTTGGAAAGGCACACGCCTGTCTGTATAAGGTCCCACAGTTGACAGTGCGTGTCAGAGCAAAAACCAAGGCATGAGGTCGAAGGAATTGTTCGTAGAGCTCCTAGACAGGATTGTGTCAAGGAACAGATCTGGGGAAGGGTACCAAAAATGCATTGGTACATGCACATTGAAGGTCCCCAAGAAGACAATGGCCTCCATCATTCTTAAATGGAAGAAGTTAGTAACCACCAAGACTCTTCCTAGAGCTGGCTGCCCGACCAATCTGAGCAATCGGGGGAGAAGGGCCTCGCTCTAGAGTTCCTCTGTGGAGATTGGAGAACCTTCCAGAAGGACAACCATCTCTGCAGCACTCCACCAATCAGGCATTTATGGTAGAATGACCAGACAAAAGCCACTCCTCAGTAAAAGGCACATGACAGCCCTTTTGGAGTTTTCCAAAAGGCACCTAAAGACTCTCAGACCATGAGAAACAAGATTCTCTGGTCTGATGAAACCAAGATTGAACTCTTTGGCCTGAATGCCAAGTGTCACATCTGGAGGAAACCTGGCACCATTCCTATGGTGAAGCAGTGTGGTGTTAGCATCATGCTCTGGGGATATTTTTCACTGGCAGGGACTGGGGGACTAGTCGGGAACGAGGAAAATATGAATGGAAGAAAGTACAGAGAAATCCTTGATGAAAACCTGCCCCAGAGTGCTCAGGACCTCCAACTGGGGTGAAGATTCAACTTCCAATAGGAAAACGACACTAAGCACACAACCAAGACAACGCCGGAATGGCTTCGGGACTAGTCTCTGAATGTCCTTGAGTGGCCCACCCAGAGCCCGGACTGGAACCTGATCGAACATCTTTGGAGAGACATGAAAATAATTTTGCAGCAACGATCCATCCCCATCCAACCTGACAGAGCTGGAGAGAATCTGCAGAGAAGAATGGGAGGTGTGCCCTATAAATAGGCCCATTTAATTTTGTCTGGCTTGCTGTTCCAAATTAAATGGAATCGTTTTTGCTTATATAATTTAAAAAACAAGTCGCGAGGTGTAGGCAAGGCCATAAACAAATAGTTTTAGTTGGTGACATCGTGCTTGGGTGCCACTACCGAAGGAACCGGGGAGCCTCAGCTGGTTCGTAAGGCTTCCACGCCGTAGCTGGCTCGAGAGGGTTTCCTTGCTTCGGTTGGGTCGGCAGGCTCCCACCCCACGTCACGCCTCAGCCGGCTCGCCGGGCTCCCACGCCTCAGCCGGCTCATCGGGCTCCCACGCCTAAGCCGGCTCATCGGGCTCCCACTCCTCAGCCGGCTCGTCGGGCTCCCACGCCTCAGCCGGCTCGAGAGGTTTCTTTGCTTCGGTTTGCTAGGCAGGCTCCCACCCCACGTCATGCCTCAGCCGGCGCATCGTGCTCCCACGCCTAAGCCGGCTCGACGGACTCCCAAGCCTCAGCTGGCACATCGGGCTCCCAAGCCTCAGCCGGCTCGTCGGGTTTACATACACTTAGGTTGGAGTCATTAAAACTTGTTTATCCACCACTCCACAAATTTCTTGTTCTCACACACACACACACACACACACACACACACACACACACACACACACACACACACACACACACACACACACACACACACACACACACACACACACACACACACACACACACACACACACACCCCAAGGTATTGGAGTGGCCATCACAAAGCCTGACTCAGTTACACCAGCTCTGTCGGGAGGAAAGGGCCAAAATTCACCCAACTTATTGTGGGAAGCTTGTGGAAGGCTACCCGAAACGTTTGACCCAAGATAAACCATTTAAAGGCAATGCTACCAAATACTAATTGAGTATATGTAAACTTCTGACCCACTGGGAATGTGATGAAAGAAATAATTCTCTCTACTAATTCTCTCTACTACTACTATTTCACATTCTTAAAATAAAGTGGTGATCCTAACTGACCTAAGAAATTTTACTAGGATTAATTGTCAAGAATTGTGAAAAACTGAGTTTAAATGTATTTCGCTAAGGTGTATGTAAACTTCCGACTTCAACTGTATGTTATGTCAGAAAAAGTAGGTTTAAATTCTTCTGTCCTAGCTAAAAAATGTTAAAAACAAGTTGGCTTGGATTAGATTTCCAATATCCTCGCCCACATGGAAATTCTGTAAGAGTAATGTATATGCCAATTAGTTGATGGTCCGACCACATTCTATCCCTTATCAACACTTTTTAAAACATTTTTGGTGCCAGCGAGAATGACATAAGAAAGGCTATTCACATCGGCAACAGAGAGCGTGATCACACAGTCGTCTAGAATTGTCGATGCTCTCATGCATGGTTCAGTGTTGATTGCCTCGAAGTTACCATAGAAGGCATTTAGCTCATCTGTTAGTCTCTCATCACTGGGCAGCTTTCAGCTGGGTTTCCACTTTGTAATCCATGATAGTTTGCAAGTTGTACGGTCACTGTGGGGATGACATCATCGATGCACATTAATGAAGCCGGTGACTGATGTCCAACTATATTCTCACGAGCAGTATCTGTATATCCAGTACCTACAGGTGTAGTATCTTAATTTGGCCAGTTTCTCACAGCAGGAAAATAATCCTTCAGCAAAAGGAAATGTGAATTGTTGTGTGGATTATAATTCATGGACATTTTCCTAGGGGTTGATGCAGGTCAAATCTGACATTTTTAAATTGAAATTACTAACTTTAAAAGCCTATTTAAGCCTTGAATACACTACATGTTTCCTGATCCAATTAAGATACCATATCTGTATAATTATAATTATACATAATGCAGTAGGGTAGAAGTAGACAATGCTCCCCATTGAGAACTACTGGGTGCAGGCTTTTGCTCCAGCCTTGTTCTAACACACCCATATATATATATATATATATATATATATATATATATATATGTGTGTGTGTGTGTGTGTGTGTGTGTGTGTGTGTGTGTGTGTGTGTGTGTGTGTGTGTGTGTGTGTGTGTGTTTTTAAGACCGCATTACTGCCCTCAACATGGTTTTCAAATTCATTGCACCGGAATACAAAGAGACCATTGATTTAGAGAAAGGGAGAGAGAAGAGTGAAAGGGAGGGAGAGAGGGATGTGGAGATAGAAAATGATAGAGAGAGGGAGAGGAGTGACAGAATAACTTTCCAAAACATTTGGTTCTGGAATGTTGGTGGAAGGTGCCACATAGCTTCAAATATTTGTTGTTTCCATCGTCAAGGCAATGGAGCAGCCAAGGGGTTTAATAGAGTGCTGAGGAGGATTCTACAGTGTCCGGAAGCAAATTCACCATTCATTTTCTGTATACAGGGTTCACTCAAACATTGTTTTAAGGTTTGTTTTACTATTGACAGTTACAGTTGATTTCGGGATTGTGCATCGATTTGCTCTCCTTAAATATAAGTAATCTGATTCATTCATTTCAGTCTCTGGATTGTTAAATCAAGCTTTTCGCCACTGGGGCACTAGGCCCGACCTCGTTTTCCACGGTTTTCCCTGGCTAAACTAGCTGGGTAGCTGACCTATGCTAGTTTTCGTTCTCATTGCCAAACTTCATAAATACTGCACCCTCAACTTCCAAACTCCTTTTCTAGTTATACAATTATGTAACTAAGAAATTCTCTGGAAAGAAACTTGAAAATTATGTATTGTTTTATTGTTTTGTTGAAAAGTCATGACTGGTTCGAGACATCTGTCGTAAAACGACCGTGGCGAAGGATATTATTGCTACTTACACAGCGACAGCTCTTCTCAGGCAGACACAGCTTAGAGATCAAACTACTGTCACTCAACTATGCTGATTCCTCTTCCTCTTCCTTGCCTCTCCACACACACACACACATAAGCACAGCATGTGCACAAATAACAGGCTGTAATATCTGGTGTAGTACTGGCATGCTGTGTGTGAGTGGAGTGATCAGGCTGCTTTGGCTGATCTCTCTGGGTACACACACACACACACACACACACACACACACACACACACACACACACACACACACACACACACACACACACACACACACACACACACACACACACACACACACACACACACACACACACACACACACACACACACACACACACACACACACACACACACACACACACACACACACACACACACACACACACACACACACACACACACACACACACACACACACACACACACACACACACACACACACACACACACACACACACACACACACACACACACACACACACACACACACACACACACACACACACACACACACACACACACACACACACACACACACACACACACACACACACACACACACACACACACACACACACACACACACACAGGGCCAAGTATTAAACCCCCTAACCAACCCTACTCCCCCCTAAGACCTCTAAGCATTGATCTGTGGTCGGGTTTCATTGCTGCCATGCTGAGGGAGGATGGAGGGGAGGAGTGTTAAATCTTGATCTAGCTACACAGACGGAGCTACACAGTCTTTATTGCACACACCAAAACAAGGCTCTAGGTACCAGCCAAACCAATGCTAGCTCACGCAAATAGCTTCATGAATAATTGACAAAATCAATAGAAACCCCTTTCTCTCCGCTGAGGGCTAACGACTTAGACTAGTTCTGATCACTCAATAACTAATGCAGGGAGGTACATCTGAGTGCTCAAAGAGAGGCCTGATAACAAAGTATGATTCCTCTAAGATTGTATTGTACTGTTTTACTCTCTCCCAAATCACAGAGCCTTTGTAGTCCCTTACGGCTGTGGTAGGATGTCATATAGAATCCCTGTGATGCTCCACACACACCCTCTACCTCCAATCCAGATAAAACAGCCTCAGCTCTCCTTCTCTCCACTCTTTTCTCCCTCCCCCCATCTCTATACACACTCCCTCTCTCCTCACAGATGACAGAAAACAACTGGTCAGCTTAAAACAAGAGCCAAGTCCTGCTGTCACACTCTATTTCCCTCCCTCCACCACCCCTCCTCTTCTCCCCTCGGCCTCCTCTTTTTACCCCCCCCATCCCTCGTGTTTTATTGCCTCTGAAAAGTCAGTCTAGCATAACCACAGAATATAAACACTAGCAGACAACCCCAACCCTTGACAACCCTTGACAACTCCCTCTCCCCCTATCCGACACCAGAGGTAAATGGGGTGGATCAGCTTAGAGCGTCGGCCATCTTGTTTCCCACCTGTATAAACACAGAGCTCCATCTGGGTTCAGGAACCAGCGGTTTAATAGCTATAGATCATTATGCCCAGCAACACACACACACACAAACATACACACGCCGGCTTGTTACTTGTTACATGTCAGGCAGTGTGCTGAGGCTTTCCATACCTACTACAGAGCATCAAGGAGGCCTTTCACACCTCAGGCAGGCCGCCTGTTCACCTGCTGTATGACCGTGAGTGTGTCAGAGGAAGCTGGTGGGAGGACATAGGAGGATATAGAAGGTTATAGGAGGACAGGCTCATTGTAATGGCTGGAATGGAATAAATGGAACAGTATTAAACACATCAAACATATGGAAACCACGTTTGACTCCGTTCCATTTATTCCATTCCATTACAATTAACCCCTCCTCCGTTAGCGTCTCACAAAGACATGGCGGTTGAAACAAAACATTTCAAATTTGGACTCCAGACCAAAAGACAAATTTCCACTGGTCTAATGTCCATTGCTCGTGTTTCTTGGCCCAAGAAAGTCTCTTCTTATTATTGGTGTCACGACTTCCGCTGAGGAAGTCCCTCTCCTTGTACGGGTGGCGTTCGGCAGGTCAACGTCACCGGTCTTCTAGCCATCGCTGATCCATCTTTGATTTTCCATTGGTTTTGTCTTTATTTTCTACACACCTGGTTTTCATTATCCAATTACATGTTCATGTATTTAACCCTCTTTATTGATGGGTGCTGTGTTCACCCGTGCGTTATATTTACAGTTGGGATTTTGGTCAAGTGTATTTGTTAACTTGTGCCTTTATTTTTAGAGTAAAGTACGTTTTGCTCTCCTGCGCTTCACTTGACTGCGCTCATTTTGCTCTCCTACACTCACCTTCTGACAATTGGTGTCCCTTACTAGTGGTTTCTTTGCAGCAATTTGACCATGAAGGCCTGATTCACAGTCTCCTCTGAACAATTGATGTTGGGATGGGTCTGTTACTTGAACTCTGTGAAGCATTTATTTGGGCTGCAATTTCTGAGGCTGATAACTCGAATGAACTTATCCTCAGCAGCAGAGGTACTCTGGGTCTTCTATTCCTGTGTGTTGGACATCATTAGATTCAGTTTCATCTTAGCGCTTGATGGGTTTGCGACTACAAAAGTTATTGAAATGTTCTGTATTGACTGACCTTCATGTCTTTAAGTAATGATGGACTGTCGTTTCTCTTTGCTTATTTGAGCTGTTCTTGCCATAATATGGGCTATCTTCTGTATACCCCGCTACCTTCTCACAACACAACTGATTGGCTCAAATGCATTAAGAAGGAAAGAAATTCCACAAATTAACTTTTAAGAAGTCACACCTGTTAACTGAAATGCATTCCAGGTGACTACCCCATGAAGCTGGTTGAGAGAATGCCAAGAGTGTGCAAAGGTGTCATCAAGGAAAAGGGTGGCTATTTGAAGAATCTCAAATATATTATGATTTTAACACTTTTTTGATTACTACATGATCTCTCATATGTTATTTCATCATTTTGATGTCTTCACTATTATTCTATAATGTAGTAAAAATAAAGAAAAAACCTTAAATGGGTTGGTGTTCTAAACCTTTTGACCGGTAGTGTACACTATATATACAAAAGTGTGTGGACACCCCTTCAAATGAGTGGATTCTGCTATTTCAGCCACACCCATTGCTGACAGGTGTATAAAATCGAGCACACAGCCATGCAATCTCCAAGACAAATATTGTCTGTAAAATGGTCTTACTGAAGAGCATAGTGACTTTCAGCGTGGCACCGTCATAGGATGCCACCTTTCCAACAAATCAGTTTGTCAAATATCTGCCCTGCTAGAGCTGTCAGCTGGAGTTGTGTAAAGCTTGCCACCATTGGAGCAGTGGAAACGTATTTTCTGAAGTGATGAATCACGCTTCACCATCTGGCAGTCCAACAGACAAATCTGGGTTTGGCGGATGCCAGGAGAACACTACCTTCCCAAATGCATAGTGCCCACTGTAAAGTTTGGTGGAGGAGGTATAATGGTCTGGGGCTGTTTTTCATAGTTCAGGCTAGGCCCCTTAGTTCCAGTGAAAGGAAATCTTAACATTACAGCATACAATGACATTCTAGACGATTGTGGCAACAGTTTGGGGAAGGCCCTTTCTTGTTTCAGCATGACAATTCTCCCGTGCACAAAGCAAGTTCCATACAGAAATGGTTTGTCGAGATCGGTGTGGAAGAACTTGACTGGACTGCACGGAGCCTTGACCTCAACCCCACTTAACACCTTTGAGATTCATTGGAACGCCGACTGCAAGCCAGGCCGAATCGCCCAACATCAGTGCCCAACCTCACTAATGCTCTTGTGGCTGAATGGAAACAAGTCCCGCAACATTGTCTCAACATCTAGAGGGAAGCCTTCCCAGGAGAGAGGAGGCTGTTAAAGCAGCAAAGGGGGGACCAACTCCAAATCAGGATGATCCACAATTCTTCGAAAACATTTATACCAATTTATTGAACTTACAGGCAACAAATTATCTAATCATTATGGTAGGAGACTATAACACAGTATTAAGTACCTCAATGGACCGTAAAGGTAATCACTCTGCCAACTATCATCATATATTATGGACACATTGGAAATAGTGGATATTTGGAAACTAAAAAACCCTGACCTAGTGAGATATACATGGAGGAGACTTAATCAAGCTAGTCATCTTGACTACGTTCTTGTCTCTTTCTCTCTTGCATCAAAGGTTAAACAAGTTTTAATAGGAGACAGAATGCGATCGGATCATCGTCTAATTGGCATTCATATAACTATTATAGATTTTCCACGTGGACGGGGATATTGGAAATTAAATCAAAGTTTACTGAAGGGCAACTTATTTTTTCACTAAGACAAAATCATTTATAACTGAATTTTTCCAGTATAATATAGGTTCAGCAAATCCCATTATTGTTTGGGATACCTTTAAATGTACCTTCAGAGGTCATTCAATTCAATCATCAATAATAAAAAAGCAGTTTCTGGCTAAAGAGACAAGACTAACAAGGGAAATCCATGAACTAATCGTACAGGGAGAAAGCAATAAAAACGATACTACAGAGATACAAAACAAGTTAGAGGAAAAACAAAAAGAAATGGAGGAACTTATTCAAGAACGATCTAATGTAATCTATTAAGAAAATAAAGCAAACTGGATGGAGAAAAATGCACAAAATCCTTCCTGAATCTCCGATACAGGAACACTAACAAAAATAATTTGCAGAAACTCGTTACTGAAGACGGAGGCATCTATGATTCTCCGAATGATATTTTAAAAGAGGAAGCTAATTATTTTAGGCAGCTGTTCTCTTTTCCATCTCATCCTCTCCCACTGAATGAAGATTACGGAAAGGAATTCTTTCCAAATAATATAAAAAATGGAAAATGAACAAATGTACAGAAAGATCGGTGTGAAGGCCAAATTACAGAGGAACTTTTTGAGGCTGTTAAATCCTTTCATTCTGGAAAAACCCCAGGGCTTGATGGCATACCGGTAGAGGTATATCAAGTATTTTTTATACTAAAAGCTCAATTTTTAGATTGTTTTAACTACTCCTATAGAAATGGTAGTCTGTCAGGAACTCAGCAGGAAGGTCTGATTTCTCTATTATTAAAACAAGCCCCAATGGCAAATATAAAGACCCGGTCTATCTAAAAAAAACTGGAGGCCGCTTACACTTCAATGTTGTGATGCAAAAATACTAGCAAAATGCATAGCACTCAGAATTAAAAGGGTTTTACCAGGTATTGTTCATCCTGATCATACAGGTTTTTTTGGACGTTACATTGGAGATAATATACGACAACTACTAGAAATAATAGAACATCATGAAACATATAAGAAGCCAGGAATGGTATTTATAGCGAATTTTGAAAAGGCATTTGATAAAGTAAGACTGGATTTTATTTATAAATGCCTGGATTTTTATTTATTTCGGTAGTTCTCTTATAAAATGGGTAAAAAAAATATGTTTAGCAACCCCAGGTGTAAAATAGTAAATAACGGCTACTTCTGAGAGAGTTTGGAATTGTCAAGAGAAGTTAAACAAGGGTATCCCCTGTCACCATATCTATTCGTTATGGCCATCGAAATGCTAGCTATTAAAATCAGATCCAATAACAACATTCGAGGATTAGAAATCCAAGGCTTAAAAACAAAGGTGTCCATGTATGCCGAGGACTCAAGTTTTATGTTAAGTCCACAAGCTAAATCACTGCAATGTCTCATTAAAGATCTATATAACTTGTCTGTACTCTCTGGACTAAAACCTAATTATGATAAGTGTACAATATTACGTATTGGATCCTTAAAAAATACAACTTTTACATTAGCTTTCAGCTTACCTATGAAATGGGCTGATGGTGAAGTAGACATACTCGGTATTCATATCACAAAATATATAAATAAGCTCTCCACATTGAATTTTAATAGAAAATTTGTAAAAATAGACAAGACCCTGCAACCATGGAGAGGTAAATACCTGTCTATTTTTGGAAAAATTGCCCTGATTAACTCCTTAGTCATATCTCAGTTTACTCACTTACTTATGGCGCTGCCTACTCCTGATGATTTGTTTTTAAAATCATATGAGCAAAAAATATTTTCCTTTATCTGGGAAGCTAAACCAGACAAAATAAAACGAGCCTATCCATATAATGAATATGAATTGGGTGGGTTGAGATGATTAAATATACAAGCACTAAACCTAAACCTAAACGCTTCACTCATTCAAAAGTTTTATTTAAACCCTAAATGGTTCTCAAGTAATCAAATCAAATGTATTTGTCACATACACATGGTTAGCAGATGTTAATGCGAGTATAGCGAAATGCTTGTGCTTCTCGTTCCGACAATGCAGTAATAACCAACGAGTAATCTAACCTAACAATTCCAAAACTACTACCTCATACACACAAGTGTAATGGGATAAAGAATATGTACATAAAGATATATGAATGAGTGATGGTACAGAACGGCATAGGCAAGATGCAGTAGATGGTATCGAGTACAGTATATTCATATAAGATGAGTAATGTAGGGTCTGTAAACAAAGTGGCATAGTTTAAAGTGGCTGGTGATACATGTATTGCATAACGATGCAGTAGATGATATTGAGTACAGTATATACATATACATATGAGATGAATAATGTAGGGTATGTAAACATTATATTAAGTAGCATTGTTTAAAGTGGCTAGTGATATATTTTACATCAATTTCCATCAATTCCCATTATTAAAGTGGCTGGAGTTAAGTCAGTGTGTTGGCAGCAGCCACTCAATGTTAGTGGTGGCTGTTTAACTGTCTGATGGCTTTGAGATAGAAGCTGTTTTTCAGTCTCTCGGTCCCTGCTTCGATGCACCTGTACTGACCTCGCCTTCTGGATGATAGCTGGGTGAACAGGCAGTGGCTCGGGTGGTTGTTGTCCTTGATGATCTTTATGGCCTTCCTGTGACATCGGGTGGTGTAGGTGTCCTGGAGGGCAGGTAGTTTGGGAACAGGAACAATGGTGGCCCTCTTGAAGCATGTGGGAACAGCAGACTGGGATAAGAATTGATTGCATGTGTCTGTAAACACACCAGCCAGCTGGTCTGCGCATGCTCTGAGGGCGCGGCTGGGGATGCCGTCTGGGCCTGCAGCCTTGCGAGGGTTGACACGTTTAAATGTTTACTCACGTTGGCTGCAGTGAAGGAGAGTCCGCATGTTTTGGTTGTGGCACTGTATTGTCCTCAAAGCGGGCAAAAAAGTTATTTAGTCTGCCTGGGAGCAAGACATCCTGGTCCGTGACGGGGCTGGTTTTCTTTTTGTAATCCGTGACTGACTGAAGACCCTGCCACATAACAGGGTCTACATAATAAGAAAAGCCATTGTTTAAAAATTGCCTTTTTGCCTTGAAAATTATACTTTTTCTAAGTATCTGTCTTTTTCAAACAAGCATTGCAGAGCTGGCTACAATTTCAATTTCATCCCCCTGAAAAGATAGAACAAAATATTACAACAAATATTATGGTTGAACTCAAATGTGCTGGTTGATAAAATACCTGTATTTATGGGAAAGATGTTTGAAAAGGGTATTTTGTTCTTAAATTATATTGCAAATTGTAATGGTAGAGTTATGTCCTTCCTGGAGTTATCAGAATTGTACGGGAAGGTCAGCTCAATCCAAGAGTACAACCAATTGATTACAGCATTGCCCCAAAAATGGAGGAGGCGGGTAGGGAGGTAGGGAACTGGTCTGTCTGCCCAAAGAAACGGATCAAAACTGGTGGAGGAATAAAAATAGCATAAATAGGAAAGTATACCAGCTTCATTTGAGGACCAGGATGTTGACAACTGTGCCATATAGATTGCAAATTATTTGGGAAGAGATTTTTGATGTACCAATTCCATGGTACAGGGTGCATGAGTTGATATATAAAACAACGAAATATTCAATACTTCATGCTTTTCAGCTAAAATTATTATATAGAATTCTTGCCACCAACTAAATGTTGAATATTTGTGGCATAGAACCATCGAAGCTCTGCAGATTTTGTTGTGAGGATACAGAATCAATAGACCATTTACTTTGGTATTGCCTTCAGGTAGCCTGTTTCTGGTCTCAGTTTCAGGAATGGCTGAAAATGCATAGCATTGATCTAAAATTGACCCTAGAAATAGTACCGTTAGGAGATCTGGAGAGACTGGGTCAGTCAATTACTAATATACAAATAGTCTTAGTAAAAGTATCTTCAAGACGCAATCTGTAGACATCATAGCATAGTTGAAGAGATGTGTTGCGTAGAAACACGAAGTGGGTGGCCAGCAGAGATAGATGGGATGGACTGAGGGAAGCAGAGGGTTGGTCTGTGGAATTGCAGACAAGTGGGAGTGGAGTTGCTGTGTGTGAGAGAATGATGGTCAAAAGATAAAGGGAAAAAAAGTCTAAATAAAACATCATAAAAGTACATTTGAATGTACTTGATGTCCTTTGTTTTAAATGTATTATTATTATTATTATTAAATTGCATTGGTGTTTGCTGTCTTTTTCTTTTTTTTCTCTTTAGTTCATTCTCTTGGTTGTTGGTGCATTGGGGGGTTTCTTGGGGGTGGGGAATGAAATTCATTTTATTTTTTATTTATTTTCTTCCGTGGTGGGGGGACTTTGGAAGGGGTCTCGAATGGTTGAGAGACAGCTATTGGGGAACTGTGGAGGAATCTTTGAGGGTTCGGGTTTCACAAGATTGTGATCATGAAAAAGGAAACTATGACAAATTTTTAAGGAGGCTCTGTTGCGGAAAGATTGATACATGTTTGATAGTGTCTTGAAGCTGTATTGTTCGTCCTTCATGCTCTAATACTTTAATGTCACCCCTTCCTTGTGTTTTTTGTAATAAATTAAATTTAAATAAAAAATAATTTAAAAAAATAAATAGATAAATGTGTTTTTTGAATGTGCGACTCAATCTACAGAGGAGTTTTTTCTCTCTAACAGCTGAAACAACAACTGCTGTCACAGTGTGTGTGTGTGTGTGTGTGTGTGTGTGTGTAATTGGTCATCATTTTGACTCTCAGCCAAAGAAAATAGATTGTTCATTATGTCAGAAAGGCGATCTCAAAACACAGAGTAAGCGCCCTCTCTCTCTCGCTCTCTCATACTTAAGATAAAAGTGAGGGTAAAGTAGTAGCTCAACAACCTCAGTGATTCTTAAGCATACCCAATATAAAGGGTTTGCAACTTCCCTACCAAAGAGAGAATAAATCAAATGTTATGTCACATGCGTTGAATGCAACAGGTGTAGGTAGACCTTACAGTGAAATGCTTACTTACAAGCCCTTAACCAACAATGCAGTTTTAAGTAGAAATAACAGTAGCGAGGCTATATACAGGGAGTACTGTTACAGACTCAATGTGTGGGGGCACAGGTTAGTTGAAATAATTGAGGTAATATGTACATGTAGGTAAAGTTAAAGTGACTATGCATAGGTAATAACCAGAGAGTAGCAGTAGAGTAAAAGGGGGGTACAATACAAATAGTCTCGGTAACCATTTGATTAGCTGTTCAGGAGTCTTATGGCTTGGGGGTAGAAGCTGTTAAGAAGCCTTTTGGACCTAGACTTGACGCTCAAGTTCTGCTTGCCGTGCGAGGAGCAGAGAAAACAGTCTATGACTGGGGTGGCTTGAGTCTTTGACAATTTATAGGGCCTTCCTCTGACACTGCCCGGTATAGAGGTCTCCAATGGCAGGAATGTACTGGGCCGTACGCATTACCCTCTGTAATGCCTTGCGGTCGGAGGCCGAGCAGTTGGCATACCAGGCAGTGATGCAACCAGTCAGGATGCTCTCGATGGTGCAGCTGTAGACCTTTTTGAGGATCTGAAAACCCATGCCAAATCTTTTCAGTTGCCTGAGGGAGAATAAGCTTTGTTGTGCCTTCATCACGACTGCCTCGGTGTGTTTGGACCATGATAGTTTGTTGGTGATGTGAACACTACGGAACTTGAAGCTCTCAACCTGCTCCACTATAGCCCTGTTGTTGAGAATGGGGGTGTGCTCGGTCTTCCTTTTCCTGTAGTCCACAATCATCTCCTTTGTCTTGGTCACGTTGAGGGAGAGGTTGTTATCCTGGCACCACATGGCCAGGTCTCTGACCTCTTCCCTATATACTGTCTCATCGTTGTCGGTGATCAGGCCTACCACTGTTGTGTCGTAATAATGGTGTTGGGGTCGTGCCTGGCAATGCAGTCATGGGTGAACAGGGAGTAGAGGAGGGTACTGACCACACACCCCTGAAGGGCCCCCGTGTTCAGGATCAGCGTGGCAGATGTGTTGTTACCTACCCTTACCACCTGGGGGCGGCCAGTCAGGAAGTCCAGGATCCAGTAGCAGAGGGAAGTGTTAAGTCCCAGGATCCTTAGCTTAGTGATGAGCTTTGAGGTCACTATGGTGTTGAACGATGAGCTGTAGTCAATGGATAGCGTTCTCACATAGGTGTTCCTTATTTCCAGGTGGGAAAGGGCAGTGTGCAATAGAGATTGCATCATCTGTGGATCTGTTGGGGCTGTATGCAAATTAGGTGGGTCTAGGGTTTCTGGGATAATTGTGTTGATATGAGCCATGACCAGCCTTTCAACACAGGTTTTCCCTTGAATATGTTCACACACATCACATGTGAGAAGGGCCATTCTCATATTCTGTAGGATAGTTACCTCTTAATCACATCCTGCTTCATATGTTATAGTATGTATAAATAATGTGCAAGTGAGAAAGTGTGTGAATGTACAGTATGAGCGTTCACAGGTTTACGTATATTTCTTTCTGTTCCTCATTGTGTGTGTGCTCTCTGCCCCATGCAGCCTTTGAGCACAGGAAGAGAACTACTTAGCTCACGTGTGAGTGTGTGGAACAGAATTACCAACACAATAGAGTTTCCGTTGCAGAGGAAATCCTGCCTGCAGCGGCACTGATAGGAAGAAAGAGAGACAAAGAGAAGATAGAGAGACAAAGAAACAGAGAAAGGGAAGGAGCGTGACATGCTGACCACACCGCTTGCGTCACATGCGCGAGCGTTGCAAAATAAATGTACACATATATGTTATTCAATCATTGCGCCCACACTGCTCGCGCACCAACTAGCATCTGGATTGCCAAGTACTAATATATAAGTCAGTTCTTTTTGTGACGCTCAATATGCTGCAAGTCCTGCCTCTCCCATCTTCTCATTGGTTTATAGAAGCATATACCTACGTGCCATCTCCTCATTGGTTATACCCACGTGGGTGATTGAAAGATGAACTGAGGTCAGTTGTGATAATACACCTCATTATGAAAGTTAGATGCCAATCGCCATATAAAGTCTAAAGAAGAAAAAGTCTGGAAGGAGGAGAGATGACTAGAAACGATTCGGTTGAACATTTGTGTGGATTAATTGTCGGAGAAGAGGACCTCAACGTTTATATCCCAGGACAAATGAAATAGCAACAGCAAGCTAGCTAAATAGGACATATTAGCTAGCAACTGCAAGCTAGCTAGCTAAATTGACATAAATGTTTAATGCTTTTCAACATGTCCCCGTCCTAATATTATTGGTTCAGAGTTTGTTTTTATACAGTGGAATCCACAATTACTGGCACCCCTGACTGGCAATGCACAAACAATACTTAAAAAATATAAACAATATAATTAGAGAGACAAAAAATACCAACATGTGAAAAATACTGTTCTTTATTAATGTTTCAATGGAACCCACCAAAATAATTCAATGTCCTCCAAATCAAGGTTTCACAATTATTGGCACCCTTAAATGTTATTGTAAATAACATCGACCAAAATTAAACAATGAATTCAATTCCACTTATTTAAGTTTATCTAAGTGTTAAAGAACTATATTGAGCCATTACATCACTTCCTTTTTCACGAGATTATAAAAATGAGATAACACGCATGCAATGTCCCTTTGTCATCTAACACCATGAAGAAAAGAAAAGAACTGGCAGTTCAAAAGGGACAGATGAGTGTGGAACTTAATAAATCTGGTAATGGCTACAAGAACGATTGAATATGCCACTGAGCACTGTCAGGGCAATTATTTAAAAAATCTAAAAATACGGAACAGTCGAAAACCTCACAGGTAGAGGACGCAAATGCATTTTGCCCCCCAAGATACAGAGGAGGATTGTGAGAGAAGCAACAAAATCCCCAAGAATCACTGTGAAATAATTGCAGGCCTTAGTGGTGTCTTGAGGTCACCAGGTTTAAAAAAGTACCATCAGACGCCACCTCCACAACCACAGGCTCTTTGGAAGGATTTCCAGAAGAAAGCCCTTTCTGACCCTAAGACAAGCACATCGAGTTTTCAAAACGTCATTTAAATTATAACTGGAAGAAGGTGCTCTGTTCAGATGAGACCAGAATTGAAAGTTTTGGTCAGATACAGCATCGGCATGTTTTGCGTCGAAACAGAGATGCATACAAGGAGAGGCACCTCATGCCCACGGTGAAATATGGAGGGGGGTCAGTGATGTTTTGGGGCTGCTTTAATTCCAGAGGTCCAGGGGCACTGGTTAAGATTGATGGCATAATAAATTCCACCAAGTATCAGGCAATTATGGCTGACAATCTGGTTGCCTCTGCCAGAAGGCTGGGACTTGGCCGTAGGTGGACTTTCCAACAAGACAATGACCTAAAACATACCTCAAGATCCACACAGAAATGGTTCTGAGACAACAAACATCAATGTTCTGCCATGGCCATCTCAGTCGCCAGACCTCAATCCAATGGAAAACCTGTGGGCTGAGTGGAAGAGGGCAGTTGATAAGCGCAAACCCAAGAATGTGAAGGATCTTGAAAGGATCTGCATAGAGGAATGGTCCAAAATCCCTCCAAATGTGTTCCTTAACCTTGTCAAACATTACAGGAAAAGACTCCATGCTGTTAGCCTTGCCAGAGGTGGTGGCACAAAGTACTAAATGAGGAGTACCAATAATTATGAAACCTTGATTTTGGTGAAATGTATTTTGTATTAAATAATTTTATTATTTTGGTGGGTTCCATTGAAACATTAATAAAGTACAGTATTTCTCACATGTTGGTATTTTGAGTTTATCTCCATAATTATATTGTTTATATTTTTTAAAGTATTTTTGTGCATTGCCAGTCAGGGGTGCCAGTAATTTTGGAGCCCACTGTATTTCAACCTGCGTGTCGTGATCGCGTTTGGTAACAAAGGGGAACAAAGAGGTGGAATGGGAGATGGAAAGGTGGATGCAATGAGAGACAGATGAAGGAAGAGGTGGAGGGAGAGCTGGAGGGAGGGAGAAATGCTAGGGGTAAGAGAGATTTGTTGTTTTGTACTTATTTGGTATTTATTATGATCCTCATTAGCTGCTGAAAAAGCTACTCCTTCTGGGGTCCGCATGAAACATGACATAATACATAGTACACAACATTATTAGTCAAAGACTTAAATAGATAAATGTCAAATGTCACACACAGACTACATATTAGTACATACACACAATAGCATGTTTTGTGTTGTACCAATGAGTGTCCGAACAGTGTGACAACTGTTTGAACAGACAGTTCGGTATCTTCAACAGATCAATACCTCGCACAAAGACCATTAATGATGCAGTCAATTTCTCCTCACTTTGAGCCAGGAGAGACTGACATGCATGTTACGGGTCATTTCCCTCCGTGTACATCTAAGTGCGATACGCGCTGCTTTGTTCTGGACCAACTGCAATTTACCTATGTCCTTCTTTGCCTCACACAGCTGTGCAGTAGTCCAGGTGAGACAAAACTAGGGGTCTGTAGGACCCAAGAAGGCTAAGCAAAGCCCTATCATGGACAGACCTCTTCCCATTTTAGCAACCATTGAGTCTATATGTTTGACCATGACAGCTTGCTATCTAGGGTTACACCCATAAGTTTAGTCTCATCAACTTGCTCAATAGCCACATTATTAAAAAATAGAGCTAAGTGAAGTTTAGCGCTAAGCAAGTGATTTGCCCGAAAAATTATACTTGTATTAATTTTTTTATATTTAGCACCAGCCTATCGCTAGTTACCCATTCTAAAACTGACTGGAGCTCTATGTTAAGGTATCGATTTTACTGTTGCAGCCGATATGTATACTGTTCAGTTGTCCTCGTACATAGACACACAGACTTTATTCAAGGTCAGTGAAGGGTCATTTGTAAAAACAGAAAACAATAATGGCCCTAGTCGACTGCCCTGCGGTTCACCACCCAACTGAATTTGCATGAGAGAGGCTTCCATGAACGAAAACCCTCTGTGTTCTATTAGATAGGTAACTCTGAATCCATAATAAGGCAAAGGATGCAAATCCATAACACCTACGTTTTTTCAGCAATTTTGATCAATGACATCAAAAGCTGCACTGAAGTCTAACAAAACAGCTTTCACAATCTTCTTACTATCAATTTATTTCAGCCAATCATCTGTTATTTGTATCAGTGCTGAGCATGTTGAACGTCTGTTGTTAATTTGTTTTCCGTACAATAACTTTGTATTTGATCAAACACCACTTTTTCCAAAAGTTTGCTAAGCACTTGTAACAGGCTAATTGGTCGGCTATTTGAACCATTAAAGGGTGCTCTGCTTTTCTTGGGTAGTGGAATGACCTTTGCCTCCCTCCATGTTTGAGGTCGCACCTGTCTTCGAGGCTTAAATTGAAGATGTGGCAAACAGGTGACAAAGTATTCCGCAACCAACCTCAGCATTTTACAATCCAAGTTGTCGTTACCAGGTGGTTTGTCCTTATTTATTGATAGCAAAAAATAATGACCTCTTCCACAAAGTAGGCGTGGAACTCAAACTACAGTGATTTTCTTTCATTATTTGGTCCATTATACATGAAAACGAAGACATAATTTGTTGTTTGCATGTCATACCTAAATTAGCTAATCTTGTCAACAAAAAAAATATTAAAATTGTTGGTAATATCAAAGAGTTTTGTTATTAACAAGACAACTGCCTCAATGAAGGATGGAGTTGAGTTCACTTTTTGCCTAGAATTTCATTTAATGTATCCCAGAGATTTTTTACAATTGTTCTTCATGTCATTTATCTTTGTTCCATAATATAGTTTCTTCTTCTTTTTGTTTAGTTTAGTTACGTTATTTCCCAATTTACTGTATGTTTGCTTGTTCGCTGTGTTGTCAGACCTATTTGCATTTCCCTTTGCCTCATCCCTCTCAGCCATACAGTTTTTCAATTCATCATCTATCCATGGGGATTTGGCAGTTTTAACAGTCCGTTTCTTGATTGGGGCATGCCTATCAGTATCTGGAAGAAGCAGTTTCATTAATGCAGCATCTGGATGTTTCTCATTACACAAAAATATGCTATGCGGACATTCAGTTGAAGTCGGATGTTTACATACACCTTAGCCAAATACATTTAAACTCAGTTTTTCACAATTCCTGACATTTAATCCTAATCAAAATTCCCTGTTTTAGGTCAGTTAGGATCACCACTTTATTTTAAGAATGTGAAATGTCAGAATAATAGTAGAGAGAATGATTTATTTCAGCTTTTATTTCTTTCATCACGTTCCCTGTGGGTCAGAAGTTTACATATATTCAATTAGTATTTGGTAGCATTGCCTTTAAATTGTTTAACTTGGGTCAAATGTTTCGGATAGCCTTCCACAATAAGTTGGATGAATTTTGGCCCATTCCTCCTGACAGAGCTGGTGTAACTGAGTTTTAGGCCTCCTTCTTCGCACACGATTTTACAGTTCTGTCTACAAATGTTCTATAGGGTTGAAGTCAGGATTTCTTTAGATTTTCCCATGATGTCAAGCAAAGAGGCACAGAGTTTGAAGGTAGGCCTTGAAATACATCCACAGGTACACCTCCAATTGACTCAAAGGATGTCAATTAGCCTATCAGAAGCTTCTAAAGCCATGACATACATTTAGGAAATTTTCCAAACTGTTTAAAGGCACAGTCAACTTAGTGTATGTGAACTTCTGACCCACTGGAATTGTGATACAGTGAATTATAAGTGAAATAATCTGTCTGTAAACAATTGTTGGAAAAATGACTTGTGTCATGCACAAAGTATATGTCCTAACTGACTTGCCAAAACTATAGTTTGATAACAAGAAATTTGTGGAGTGGTTGATACACTTAGGTTAATACACTTAAGTCATTAAAACTAGTTTATGTAAACGTCCGACCTCAACTGTACTGTAGGAATCATTGCAAAACATCTTGTATGGGTCCAGTCTTTGAAACATCGTTTTTTCGAGATATGGCTATTATATTAGGATCACTGCATCCGATGGGTGTGGATACTGCTTTAGAGCAGATTTATGCAACATTAGTAAAGCTGTGATGAATACACATGGATGAGTTAGTTCCTGTTCTGTTTGTAAATACCCTGGTATGTTGACTGATGACCTGAACCTGATTGCAGGCACTGGTTACAGCTTGGAACTTATTTTTGAGTGGAGGATAGAGGAAGGGTAAGTGAAGAGAGAAGGAGCAGAATTTTCAATACCTTCAGTCAGGAAAAAGCTGACATTGAGCAACACTGAATACAAACATCTAAAATGCACTTCATTGGGGAAATAGTCCTTAGAAAGAGGGGTTTTGTTCAAACATGAGTCTAGAAATAAAGAAAGACTTATGAAGCTTATAACCCAGTGCCCCCAGTCTATAGATGTGGGACAACCACGAGCCCTGAGCATTCTGAAACACCAAACATTACTTGAAGATGATATTTTCACTCAAAGCAAAACTGCTTTCATGGGATCAAAGACAATTGTATAATAAAACCAGACAGATTAACGTGCAGACAGACACACACACTAGCTCCTCTACAAAGATAGCATGGCTAAATACAATACTTCAGAATGCTGAATCATAAACTGAATGCTCTGTGACTGTCTGTCTGTGGCCAGGGAGTTTATTGGGCCAGAGGTGGTGCTAGGTTTGGCTGCTGATTTGGCTGATGCCAACTCAGCTGTGGGTGTCCGTGAATCGTGGTACTGTGGTGTTGACTTAGTCTCTGATGAAGAAGGTTAATAGATACACCCACCACACACACACACACACACGGGGTGGCAGTTAGCCTAGCGGTTAAGAGCGTTGGGCCTGTAACCGAAAGAGCCAGTATTCGAATCCCCAAGCCAGCAAAGTGGAAAAATCTGCTGTTCTGCCATTGAGCAAGACACAACAACTGTTTCCTGGGCGCTGATGATGTCAAGGCAACCCCCTGCACCTCTCTGATTCAGAGGGGTCTGGTTAAATGAGGTCCGGAAGACACATTCCAGTTGAATGCATTCAGTTGTGCTACTGACTAGGTATCCTCTTTACACACACACATGCTTTTCACCCGCTGGCTACCACATGTCTGACCATGAGGTTGTAAATTTGTGTATTTTCTAAACAGACTCCCCTTTTCTAAACATCATCAGTTACTGCTACAGTATGAGGTCCAAGACAGGCTGTATAGGGAGAACGGGGACTAGACTCTATAACGTCACAGTCTGAGAGTGGGGACTGGAACCCTACAGGAGAATGGTGGATTGGGGACAGAACCCAACATCACAGTTTTTCACACATAGCCACTGCTCTCTCTCTCAAGCCATACTTTATTGCGTAAAGTTGTCCCCAGTCTCTGTTAGGAGGACAAGGGAGTGACTGAGAATGCCTTGTTGTTTATGAATGAGGATGTGTACTGTAGTGTGCCCATTTGGACAATGTTATGATTATTTAACGTGATTTAATTAAAAAACAGCACAACTATGAATGGAATGGATGTGTTTTAAGGACACAGTACACATGGATTATTGAGGATGCCTTGTTACATATTAAATGAATGGGAAGGTAAACAGAAGTTTGGCAATTGGACCTCCTTAAGAACCACCTTATCATTAATTAATGTGTTTTAAATCAGAAGAAAAGAAGCCATGAACAGATGAATGAAGGAAACAAGATACATTTTTCAGAGAACTTCAGTGAAGTATTTAAGTATTTCAAACACAAGCCTCTAAACAACATTGGGTTTGTCTCTGGTCTTTTCCTGGAGCAAGAGTTACAGTATGACCGATCAGAAAATGAATGGGAGAAAGACAGAGAGGGAAAGAAAGAGAGACCAGCCGAGCCCCCCTTCTCATGCATCTCAAAGACTTTGTCCATGGTTCAACATCATCATCGTGGTCAAAAGACACTGAGACCAGGTGAAAGCATTGCACTGACCTCCAGTCAACTACTGATGACATCAAACAGTTTAATCACACTGATCAGACAGACCATTATCATTACCATCCCCAACAGACGCCACAGAGAAATAAAATGACAACACAAATCACTGAAACAGAGCTTTTATGGAGCATTAAACTAGTTGAGACCTCACTAACCTAAACCCTTGCCAGGAGGACCACATGCCTTGGAAGGAAGGTGTTGGGACATGAATCAAAGAAACTCCATCAACAATAGTTCCTCTCTTCCTCTTTCTCTCCATAAAGGAAGACAAAGATAGTATAAGATGATACTTTATTGATCCCTGCAGGGTGATGTTATTTCAGCAGACAGTATATCAGACACACTCAGTACATAAAGACAACATCAGGAGTTGTAAAGAGTCAGTCTTTCTTTTTTATGTCCCAGGTCATCCTTCTCAGGTCTAATGCTGGGGGACTGATTTAAATGTTGCACCGGGGGACTGATTTACTTTTGGCGCCAGGGACTGATTTAGGCTTGGGACGCTGGAGACAGTAGGTAGTAAAGATGGTGGGGTAGATAGTGACCCAGGCAGTGAGAGAAGTGTGTGTGTGTGTGTGTGTGTGTGTGTGTGTGTGTGTGTGTGTGTGTGTGTGTGTGTGTGTGTGTGTGTGTGTGTGTGTGTGTGTGTGTGTGTGTGTGTGTGTGTGTGTGTGTGTGTGTGTGTGTGTGTGTGTGTGTGTGTGTGTGTGTGTGTGTGTGTGTGTAATTGGTCATCAAGGAGCTACGTCATTAAAGCAGCAGTGATTTCTGTCCAGAGGTTAGGGGAAGATGTGGTCTAAACTCCACTAATTACTTACATGCACACAAACACACACTCACACACTGACACACACACACTGACATACAGAGCTAGAGGTACATTGGGACTTTATGAGAGATAGCAGTACAAGATGGTATAGTTATAAGGATAAAATACATTCTATGTCATGTTTAATGCAATGACACTGGGCATACAAAAGGATTTTATGAGAATAGATAGACTCTAGTTTTATTGTTGCAGTATAGTTGAGTGGGATGGGTTACAGACAGTTATTTTAAAATACACTAACTATTTGGTCTGAAAGGGTGGTGCTGGAATAGGAATAAGAAAGGAATAAGAAATCAAAGCTGTTCATCATTCATCAGTTTAATCTAAATATAGACATAGCCAAGTGTCCCAGTGCACCAGATACACAGTAAGACCACAACACTGTCCTCTGTGTGCGGCACCATTGAAGAGAAGACCACCCAGATGTAGTGTTTGAGCTCTTCTACCATGGGCATCTATGGCAGGTGGGTCGTGACTAATTATTTTGGGCTGTCTACTTTAGTCAGGCTAAAGACCCTGGTCGTCGCCACTTGGTGGGTCCTGAGAAAACTCCTAAATCTTTAGGTGGGCCATACGGTATAGTTAAATTGTTTGGGAACCACAGGCTAATATAATCACAGTGTTTTACTGGGTGTCCAGGTAAATAAATGTCTGTGTTTGTGTCCAACTACAAGAAACGTCTGACCTCTGTGATTGCCAACAAGGGTTTTGCCACCAAGTACTAAGTCATGTTTTGCAGAGGGGTCAAATACATATTTCGCTCATTAAAATGCAAATCGATTTATAACTTTTTTAACATGCGTTTTTCTGGATTTATTTGTTGTTATTCTGTCTCTCACTGTTCAAATAAACCTACCATTAAAATTATAGACTGATCATTTCTTTGTCAGTGGGCAAACATACAAAATCAGCAGGGGATCAAATACTTTTTCCCAAAAATATTTTTCCCTCACTGTAGATACTTTTGTACCTGTTTCCTCCAGTATCTTCACAAGGTCCTTCGCTGTTGTTCTGGGATTGATTTGCACTTTTCACACCAAATTAAGTTAATCTCTAGGAGACAGAACGCGTCTCCTTCCTGAGCGGTATGACGGCTGCGTGGTCCCATGGTGTTTATACTTGCATACTATTGTTTTTACAAATGAACATGGTACCTTCAGGCATTTGTAAATTGCTCCCAAGGATGAACCAGACTTGTGGAGGTCTACAATCCCCCCAAGCAAAGAGGCACTGAGTTTGAAGGTAGGCCTTGAAATACATCCACAGGTACACCTCCAATTAGCCTACCAGAAGCTTCTAAAGCCATGACATAATTTTCAAGCTGTTTAAAGACACAGTCAACTTAGTGTATGTAAACTTCTGACCCACTGGAATTGTGATACAGTGAATTATAAGTGAAATACTCTGTCTGTAAACAACTGTTGGAAAAATTACTTGTGTCATGCACAAAGTAGATGTCCTAACCGACTTGCCAAAACTATAGCTTGTTAACATTACATTTGTGGAGTGGTTGAAAAACAAGTTTTAATGACTCCAACCTAAGTGTATGTAAACTTCCAACTTCAACCGTATCATGTCATCTGCAGGTTAATGTTTTCATGGATCCCAGGACTCCTAAAAAACAGTGGTGCTTATTGCTGAATGGACTATCCTGGTTAAATAAAGGCCTGCCCTGGGCCAATACATAAACACAGTAGTGAATGGATATAATTTCTCTCAATGTTCTCAAACAGACACACAGATACAGATAAAACGTCTAATAACTGATGTCCTGTATAACTTCATAAGCAAATATTAGTCTATTATTCATTCAATCAAACAACGACATTCATCAAGACAATTATTCAAACACATCATTATTTGCATCATGGATAATAAAACAGTAACATATTACCTCAAGGCTTATCATGCAAAGTTTCTGGAGGCAGAGGAAGTCTGTCTGGCAGAAAATAATTTGAATCTCTATAAAAACGTATGGGGAGTATATTTTCTGTGGAATAATACATAATGCAGCATAGACCTATATATTGGATAACATACATCTATGAACTGTGCATATCAAGGGAATTTTCCAAATACACACTGTCTATCCCGCTACTACTCTCTGTGAGCGCTAAGCCGCGGGTAACCAGATATTCAAAAACCACACGTCATTCCACAATGCACCGCGCCCCTTCACTTGCATTACCTCATCCCATCAGCCAACGCGAGACCGAGAATCTTCTGGGTGGTCGTCTAGGCAACGCGCCTTATCTGGCAACAAGGAACGCCCCGCAAACGCCTGCAGCCAATGGAAGACTCCAGAGGTGACATCATGCATATTTTTAGAGAGGCAGTGGCTGCAGATAAGCTTTGCCTCCACGCTGGAAGAGTCAGTATACACACAGAGAGCTAGAAAGGCGCACTTTGAGCAGGAATGCTGTTGAACTATAAGAACTTATAGCACTTACCGCGTCTCATTCGAAGACTGTCAAAGAACTGACAGACGCGAAAGAACGAGTTTGAAGAATTTATACAGCGTTCTGAGTCAGACTATCAGTGAAGCTGAACAGAATACTTTTTCTCGGGACAAGGAGTGCGCTTACAAGTTAGAATTGTGTGTACGGGACACGATTTTATTCCAGACTCTTGGCTCGGCTTCGGAGGTTGAAAGCATTGTCTGACACAGTATGACACTTTTCTCCGAGTTTTACAACGGAAAGAACGAGAGAGAGGTGACCGAAACACACATATCTTCTGTTTGAGTAGCCTACTAGAGACATTTCAAACTGAGTGTTTGGTTTATATTCTATGTCTACCAAGATGGAAACTACTTTCTACGACGACTCGCATAACGCTTTCTCCCAGCATCAGAACGCGGGCTACGGATACAACCCCAAAGCTCTGAAACACAGCATGACACTGAACCTGGCTGACCCAACCATCACACTCAAACCTCACCTACAGGCTAAAGCCAGCGATATCCTCACCTCTCCGGATGTGCAGCTCCTCAAACTTGCCTCCCCAGAGTTGGAGCGACTCATCATTCAGTCCAGCAACGGCCTGATCACCACCACACCTACCCCGACGCAGTTCCTCTGTCCGAGGAACGTGACTGATGAGCAGGAGGGCTTTGCCGAGGGGTTCGTTAGAGCTCTGGCGGAGCTCCATCATCAACACGTCTTGCCCAATGCACCTGGGGTCCCAGTCACCTCCACCGGGCAGACAAGAATCAACAACTCGACCACACTCCCACCTGTTTGCTCCGTGGCTGGGAGCACTGTTTATAACAACGTAGCCATGCACTCTGAGTCACCTGTCTACGAAAACTTGAACACTTTCACCCCGGCTGTCACCACCAACTCAGCCCCCGGTTACACCACCTCGGTGCCGGCTATGAGCTTCCCCTCTGCCCCGCCTCAGCTCCCCATCTATGGGCAGCAGTCTCACCCCCACCCCAGGCTCACAGCCCTGAAAGAGGAGCCCCAGACGGTACCTGAGATGCTCGGGGAGACCCCTCCACTCTCTCCCATCGACATGGAGAGTCAGGAGAGAATCAAAGCCGAGAGGAAGCGCATGAGGAATCGCGTCGCCGCTTCCAAGTGCAGGAAGCGGAAGCTAGAGCGCATCTCCCGGTTGGAGGACAAGGTGAAGAACCTGAAGACTCAGAACTCCGACCTGGCTTCCACAGCCAACATGCTGAGGGAACAGGTAGCCCAGCTCAAACAGAAGGTGATGAACCATGTTAACAGCGGCTGTCAACTCATGCTGACGCAGCAGCTCCAGACCTTCTGAAGAGGACAGGACACTTGGGGAAGAATAGAGAAAGAGTTTGAACGAAAAGGACAGATCGTTTATAAGTGACTGGATGGCTGTTCCGTGGCTCCGTGGCATTGTGACAGGTAGAATGGGACAGTAACAGCACGAGAATGGTGGGAGGGAACCGTGACTGGCTGGCTGCCTCTAAGCCGGTGCTTCGCGCGCCACCGTTGCGCACAGGAGTTGGGGCTCCGGACAGAGCAGAGCGTGTGAAGGAAAAGAAACAGCAACAAACAGGACAAACGGATGTTTTGTTTCGTGTTGTTTTTATTGACTGGCCATTTGTTGGCGTTGACCAAGCTGTGCTTTTATGAATGGACCTTCGTGATGATTCAGTATTATAAAAAACAAAGACAGTAGATTTGAAAACTTCCTGCGCTTAAGGAGAAGGCGTGTAGATGAAACCGTTTAACAAAAGCTGCCTAACTTTTGAGTTACAATGTATTGTTTATTCTTAATTGTATCGAATTAAGTTAGAAAAAAGCTTATTTACTTGTTTTTTTCTGAAGTTGTTTAATGGGGTTCCACTCATTGTTATTAGTTGTATATAAGATCGA
This sequence comes from Oncorhynchus keta, assembly GCF_023373465.1. NCBI lineage: Eukaryota > Metazoa > Chordata > Actinopteri > Salmoniformes > Salmonidae > Oncorhynchus > Oncorhynchus keta. The sequence goes on along the minus strand of NC_068421.1, from coordinate 68,653,856 downwards.
CTTGGAGTACAATTTGTAATAAGAAACAATATAATTTTGTATGTTCATTTTCTGAGCACTTCAGAAACAAATCAATATTTAAGAAATGTAATAAAACATATGTGAACCGAATACAATGCCTCTGTGTGTGTTGTGAAAGGGTGTGTATTGTGTGTGAACACTGAAACATGTTGCAACATGTTATGAGAGCAGCAAGTTATCTGTACCATGAATGCCTTATTGATCCTGAGGTTAGTGATGTTTCACAGTCAATGACCCTTTTATCTCTCTACAGCACACTAGTTAGACATTGCTGTGGGACTGAGTAATCTGGTCCTAGACCTGTGGTTATAGGTTCAACCTCTACAGCAGGGATGTAGGCCAGGAATGCCTTATTGATCCTGAGGTTAGTGATTGAGTTTCAGTCAATGACCCTTCTATCTCTAGTGTAGATTCGAGTGCAACATGAGTGGACCACCTAACACCTCAGCTCCACTTGAGTCTCACCATCTAACAAGGTTTAAGGAACACAGATACTCTGTATGTTGTGAAGTGGTCTACATTCACAGGCCTCCAGGGCAAATGCTTCTGACACACTACTATGGTTGAGGGACCTATAAAATAAATCATGATTATAACTTCAATTACTCAATCATAATAAGTTTTCAATCATTTCTAAAGTTATTTTTAATTCATTGCAGCCAAAGTGTTTAGTAAATTCATAGCACAGGTGAATTGTGTCTAGTGGTGACATGTTCTGTCCCTATATTGTATCCTAAACTTAACTTCCTGTTGCCCTGGTCAACATGACTATAGGGTTGCTCACGCAGCATCACAAGCAGGATCACTGTAAACAACAATAACACCAGAGGGATAAGTGACAGGAAGAAACATGGTGGTAACTAATGTAAACAAACATTTACAAACAAAACATTTGAGTATAGGCCTATGGTTACATTGTATCTAGCTAGACATGTTATATTGAGGGGTGGGCACTGGGCAAAGTCATACAGATGTAATAAATAAGAGCATAATCATAACGTTTTAATAATAACTATCCAGCTAGATGGCAGATGAGCACCTGCTAATACAGAAACAGTAAAGAAAACATACATATATACTGTATGAGCAAAAAGTCTGTGATTTCCTGTAGGACTCTGAAATATTCACAAGAGGGCGACATTGCCGATGAGATGAGCACAGTTTAAAAAATCTGGGTATTTTCTCCAGTGCCAAGGCTGTAGTTTATTACTGATGAAGACCATGTTTAGGACAATACAGAACAAAGAAAATCATGTTTATATTACAACAGTACTCATAGAGGGAAATATTCTGATGTTCAAGAAACAAGTAGTTGTTCACTACACAAATAAATGTTCCCTATAATTAAAAACAGGAATATCTAGAAGTATCTAGAAGATGTAATATCTACACAATGTACTACAAATATACAAACTACAAAGTAGGTCAAACTAAGATTTAAAATCCCATGAAAAAAATACATAGTCAGCCTAGAAGCAGCCTAACCAGAGGGCTCCTTTAAATATGTAACATGTAAATGTACAAAAATGTGTAAGTGTTTGTAATTGAGTTTTTTTTATCAGCTGTTTTGTTTTTGATGACATTGAGTTTATTGCATATTTCTGGTGGTTTTGACCCACAGATTTGCAAATGGACTGGCAGATCAACTCTTTTGTCTATTTAGCTGGCTAATTGTTTTTGTTCAAATGATGGATCTGGATACTATACCAGCTTTTTTGTTTCACCTGGCTGCTAGCTCCTGATCTTTTGAAATCATATCATATTGACACAATATCTGTTAGCAAAGGTGTTAGCTAGAGATGACTTGCAGGAGCTTGCAAGGATTTGTAGTTTTGCATGATGTCTAGTTTGATGGAAATTAGCATTTTCGAATCAGAGAGAAAGTAGAGCCAAATATATTGATAAAAGTAACTTTGTCCAAGAGAGATTTACATTGTTATCAAAACATCATGCCAGGATAAACACACAAGAAACACAGCTCTTATTTTAAGTGTTTCTAAAATTCCCTATGGGAAAAATAAATGGTGGAAAAACAATTGGAACCATTTCCCTGTTTGACCGCTAGGTTTATGGGTATTATGACACCTCCACTGTGGGGCTTTATGGGAGATGCAGTACTAAGAGAGAGGGCTCATAGAGAGGATGACTGACTACTAGTCTGAACTGTGTTTATGGCGCCCAAAGCTGCTGAGGCATCACTCAAGTGGGTGTCATATTGTTAAGGAGGTCCAGTAGATGCACGACTCAGGCCTCTACATGATCGTCACCAGACTCTTCATCAACCATCTCCCTGACCACCTTCCTATGATAAAGCCATGAACTGTACCTCTCCATCTTAGGAAAATGCATGCACTCAAAGACTTGGCCTCTATTGATTGATCTAACTATAGCTAGGCTACTCATGATGATGAGTATTGCTTGTTTATTATTTGCTTTTGAAGCGCTTTGAGATTGTTATGAAAAGCGATACAGAAATTATTATTACTGTTCAGGTTTTATTCTGTAGGCTACTTATAAGACCTAATTGAGAAAGTACAACTAATAACAGTCTTATGGAAGAACATTGAGCCTGTATTTTAAATCAGATAAACAGACATAATAATTGACACAATATTCGAATGGGTCAGAGACTCAAACTGATTTTTATCAGTCTGCTCCAATTTGATTACCCTGACTTGGCAAAATATGACGTCATATTGGAACACATGGGGAACTTACCTGACCATGGGTGTGTTTGTAAATTCACCCTGGAGTGTCAGACTGCACTATGGGCTTTCGTAATTTCAGAGCATTTTCGAATTGTAGCTCTCAGAGCACACTGGACGCTCTGACATGGGAGTAGGGTTGATCTGAGCGTTCTGACCTTGGCTATCTTTAGTTTACATCTCATTCGACCCATTTTACTCCCATAGCAGAGTTGGTTTGTCTCTTTTAATGTTATCTAGCGCGTTGGTGCTTGTCACTGTGCTGTTGGCAACAACTGAATTACGTTTTTTTTGCCGATGTGCTCATATTCAACGGGTGTTGCCTGTTCATAAATTAATCAGTTATTCTATGCTCTGGCAAACTCAGACGAGTGCCCTTCATTCGGATTAGATAGCCAGAGGGAATTTACGAACGCACCCCGTATGATATGACAGAGTACGGTCGGAAGACGTACGTCACCCCGCCAGATAAGCACACATGCCGCGTTCATGTCCTAGTCAGAACTAGGAAACTCGTAAATTTCAGATTTGCTAAATTGTTGTAGATATACACGTGCTGCGTTCATCTAGTTAGCAAGTCGAAACATTTTTAAACCCAAGAGTTTCTAAACCCAGATGCGCAACATCGTGACAGTTCTGGGAAAGCTTGCGAAACAGACAAAGCAGACCAGGCCGGGTTTGAGATGTCAGTGAGAGAATTGAACACTTCTTCCTTAGTTGTTAATTTTCTCGAAATCGAAAGACACAACCAATATCCGAGCCAATGTCTTAAGTAGTTGAACATGTTATTACTCCAACCTCGTGAAAGTGACAAACTGACACGTTTTCATTCTTGTAAAAAAAAAGTTATATTGATGGAGTGGCTTTGATTTGAACGACATGCACATGCGCAGTTTGGCGCAAGACGAACGTTAGACCCGATGACGTGTTTCTGAGCATGAGTTTAGATAGCCATGTCAAGTCGCCATGACATCGCCTATATGCGTTATCGGGTATTTCTATTGGAGAACCAGTTTCATCCCATCTTCATAGGAAGTATGTGTGTTTCACTGGAAGTGGAGATCACTCTCTAATCTTGGCGCGGGACAGACCAAAGCATCCTGCGTTGCACTTGAATGAGCGTTCACTGCACGTTGTCCTCCAAGCAGGTTGTTTGTTTGTTCAAAGGCAAATAACTAAAAACACAACCTTTATTTAACCAAGCAAGTCAGTTAAGAACAAATTATATTTAACAACCGACCAAACCCTAACCCAGACGATGCTAGGCCAATTGTGCGACTCCCAATCACGGTCGGTTGTGATACAGCCTGGACGCCTCTAGCACTGAGATGCAGTGCCTTAGACCGCTGTGCCACTCGGGAGCCAAATACATGGGGAAATTATATAATCCAATGTTAAGCAGAATTAAATTGATAAAAGTTAGTAATTTAAGAATAGGCCAATCATTTATTCAACTTCTAAATTAACCCTTGCAAAGAGGAGCTTTATTAATTGGCCACAAAAGGTTGTTTAAAAAGGATGACATTTCTGATGTTCAATAACAAGGTGGGTTTCATAGCCTGTGTTAACCTTAAATTCATCTAACGTTTTCAGTACTGTATTCCTTAGCGTGCAAAGACGTTGAATATGAATATGAAGTTTACTATTACTGCTGCCTCCCCGATTTTTTTACTAATATATATATATATATATATATATATAGTTACATTTGTTTTATTTAAACGACAATACAATAAAATACAAAGTCAATAAGAATGGCCGCTCCCACCAGGGAGTACTCTGGTTCGTGGTTGTTCATTTTTAACATCTGAGATGCACAGTGCGGCTAGAACACAAGACAACCTGGAACGAGTCCGTCCATCGTGTCACATGACTTGGCTAGACAATTATGTGACATTTTGTTGATGTGTTGCTGGTAAGGTTTCGAATGACAGAGGAGTGTGAATATATACTTATATATTTAGTAGTTTATGTTCCCTGTAATTTACTTTCCTTTAGTTCATTGTTTAACCCCCACCCAATTGGTGACGACAATACACTTTTGTGTGTGTAACGTTAGTTCGCCAATATACCCAAAGAAGAAGAATGTCGCTGGTAAATTAGCGTGTCCCTCCCAAATGGCTAGAAACGAGGAGAAACAACTGGGGAAATTGAACAGATTATGGCTTCAAAAAGAAAGAGATGGCAAGTGGCAACCAATCGTCTTTCAGTATATTAAGTATTCCGTTTGTATTTTTAGCTACACGTTAAGTATGGCTCTTTGCAGTGCTAGCAAACATTGTTAGTATTATCTAGCTTAGCTTGTTTCGCTCTGGCAAGCTTGCTACTAGCCTATAGCTAGAAACACCCACTGCCTTAGCTATCAGCGAGCTAGCTAGTTACATTATATATCTGGTCCACGATGATATGTTCGATTTGAGTCTTTTTCAACGCCATGCAGCTGTCCATTAATCGCTCCAAAAATTATATTCCCACCGATTTGATCAATAGTGTGCCACTGCAGCCCGCAATTCGAGCATTCCTGCCTTTGGGCATCTGCAGGAATGCCCCTCCACGTCATAAATTGACAGATTGAGGGAGTTTGCTAGTAGGAACTACGAAACTCGGACATTTCCAATTTGCTAATTGGTTGTAGGTAATCACGTGCTGCGTTCAACAATTAGCTAATTGGAAATGTATGAGTTTCCTAGTTCTAGCACAAGAACGTGGCATTATCTTGCCTGGCCTTGTTAGTGTCTGAAAGTTGATTACATTCGATTTAGAACCAGACTGACTCCCAGGCATGAGCCATGTGACGTAATTAAGCATGAGCGGTAATTAGTAGGATTCTGTGTTTTCCCAATCAAAAGTGATTGCTTTTGATAACGTTTTATCTAGTTAAAAAATTCTAACATGTATGTAGGGAAATAAGTGGAATTAGAGTATGGGCATCTGTGACAGGGAGAAGGGTCCATCCATGATTTATACAGGTAAAGTAGTCTAGCTAGCAACATTTTCAGCTATGACACTTTTCTAATTTTGACAAAGTCGTTTTAATTTCAAGTTGAAGTGTACTGTTAGCTAGCTATGCATGTTATGTTAGCTAGCATGTTATGTGCATGATCTTATTATTTGTATCTCAGAGCCATTTGCTTTGCTAGTTATAGCCTAATGTTAGCTAGCTAACATTGAACCTGATTGGTTAGCTACCAGATTCATGCATGGTAGTAAAGTCATGAGTTGGGATTATGGTTCATTGTTTAGCTAGCTCGCTACCTACGTGTCTTAACAAAAGACTCCACTATGTAAGTATCCATTTCAAGAATGTCACTGCGACAACTTGCCAGACGTAGCTGGTAAATTCTGTCTGGCTATCTACCCTGATTTCAGAGCACTCTCGTCTGTGCCAGAGCGCAGAACAAATGAGGAATTTACGAACGCTCAACACCCGTTGAATATGGCCGGTGTCAGTAAACGTTGGCAGAAAAGCGTAAATTGTTTCCAACGCTCTGGAGTTGCAGTCACCAACACTCCAGATAACATAAAAACAGCCTAACCAGCTCTGCTTGGATGAGTAAAATGGTCAGTGAGCTGTTCTCTCATATGTGTCTTGGAAGTAGCTCGCCAGTTAGCTTGGGTACTTGAATGCCATTGTTAGAACATAACCCTCAGATCAACCCTTAAAGAGATGGGTGGGGCTAAAGCTTAAGAGGGTGTGAACAATGCTGAATGGGTGTAGACAAAGAGGAGCTCTCCAGTAGGTACCAAACCATTCAAAGGGCATTTTCTGAAAAGTGAGTTTAGCAGAATTGCTTTTCCATTGTTCCTCAAATGCAGTATACAATATACAATTTTGTAGATCTGTCTCTCTGCTTTTATCCAATGTAAAACACACAATTTCAAAATTTGATACATAAGACTGAATCAAGGCGGTCGGTCACCATTTTAAATGGTCATCCAAATCAGAATTCCAAGTCAGAAACTCAGGCATCTTTCTAGAACTCTGACTTTGCGACCTGAAGATCACCGACCTTATGATTTGACCTCATTATTTCCAGAGTTTGCAGTTGTTTTAAAAGCACCATGACACACATTTTTACCACCAAACTAGCTCTGGTCCATGCATATGTGTTGTCAGCTCGTAGTACAGGTTAAAGGCCTTCACAGGTCCAAAACGTTGGACCTGTTCGGAAATGGATCTGTGGCTTTCCCATCCGTACCTGATATGCATGAATAATAATATAGAGACCTGTTCCGAACTGACCCCAGGACAACTAGACAGACTCATTCCATATAGACCTGGTCGGCGCAGAGTGAGAGAAGCAGCAGAAAAATCTAATTTTTAGCTACTTTTAAGAGTGGAGTAGACAGAAGTGGTGCTCTAGCAGCTTTCGGGTTGTGTCTGTAGGCTACTGTGAGTTTGAGCGAGTGACACTGGCAACAGGGATGGAGAGACAGAAACCAACCAAGCTGACTCGCGTTATAGTAGACTAATAGCTGCCATAGCTTGCTTATGTATCATCCAATAAGATTACCTAATACCTGTCTTGACTATATCGACCCGGGAGAAGCTAGCTAGGCTAATGGAGGCATGCACTTACTTGTCCTTCACAGTAAAAAAAAATCTGTGCTGACTACAAGTTCACCTTACAGTGAAATGCTTACTTACAAGCCCTTAACCAACAATGCAGTTTTAAGAAAAAAGTGTTAAAGTATTTACTAAAATAAACTGAAGTAAAACATTGTTTTTTTTTAAATAACAAATAATTAAGGAGCAAACCATAAAATGACAGTAGCGGCTATATACAGGGGGTACCGGTACAGAGTCATTGTGCGGGGTCACCGGTTAGTCGAGGTAATTGAAGTAATATGTACATGTAGGTAGAGATAAAGTGACTATACATGGAAAATAGAAAGTAGCAGCATCATAAAAATGGGGGGTGGGGTAGGAAGATCTAGATAGATGTACCTGCCGTTAGAATGAATCTGATTTAAAATGAATATTTTTCACCAGACTTTTCTATCCTCTCCAGATGGCCCCTTTGCATTCGGAAAGTATTCAGGCCCCCTTCAATTTTTCCACATTTTGTGACTTTACAGACGTATTTAAACAAATATTAAATGTTTTTAAAAAAAATACTCACCAATCTACAGATAATACACCATAATGACGGAGCGAAAAAGTTTTTTTCCTTTTTTTCTTCTTGCAAATGTGTTAAGTTTTTTTTTAACATACCTTATTTACAGAAGTATCCAGGCGCTTTGCTTTGAGACATGAAATTGAGCTCAGGTGCATCCTGTTTCCATTGATCATCCTTGATGTTTTAACAACTTGGGGTGGCAGGGTAGCCTAGTGGTTAGAGCTTTGGACTAGTAACCGGAAGGTTGCAAGTTCAAACCCCCGAGCTGACAAGGTACAAATCTGTTAACCCACTGTTCCTAGGCCGTCATTGAAAATAAGAATTTGTTCTTAACTGACTTGCCTAGTTAAATAAAGGTTTAAACATTTTTTTTTTTTAAACTTGATGGGAGTCCACCTGTGGTAAATTCAATTGACTGGACATGATTTTGAAAGGCACACTGTCTATGTACGGTCCCACAGTTGACAGTGCATGTCAGAGCAAAAAGCAAGCCGTGAGGTGAAGGAATTGTAGAGCTCCGCGATGTCTGGGGAAGGGTACCAAATCATTTCTGCAGCATTGAAGGTCCCCAAGAACACAGTGGCCTCAATCATTCTGAAATGGAAGAAGTTTGGAACCACCGCCCAGCCAAACTGAGCAATCGGGGGAGAAGGGCCTTGGTCAGGGTGGTGACCAAAACCAGGTGCACTATGCACTCTGACAGAGTTCCAGAGGTCCTCTATGGAGATGGGAGAACCTTCCAGAAGGACATCCATCTCTGCAGCACTTAACCAATCATGCCTTTATGGTTTAGTGGCCAGCCGGAAGCCACTCTTGGAGTTTGCCAAAAGGCACCTAAAGGGCTCTCAAACCATGAGAAACAAAATGATCTTGTCTGATGAAAGCAAGATTGAACTCTTTGGCCTGAATGCCAAGCATTACGTCTGGAGGAAAGCTGGCACAATCCCTACGGTGAAGCATGGTGGTGGCAGCATCATGCTGTGGGGATGTTTTTCAGCGGCAGGAACTGGGACACTAGTCAGGATCGAGGGAAAGATGAACGGAGCAAAGTACACAGAAATCCTTGATGAAAACCTGCTCCATAGCGGAGTAGCAGGAGTTGCTTTGGGACAAGTCTCTGAATGTCCATGAGTGGCCCAGCCAGAGCACGGACTTTAACCCGATCTCTGGAGAGACCTGGAAATAGCTGTGCAGCAACGCTAAGAATGGTAGAAACTCCCCAAATACAGGTGTGCCAAGCTTGTAGCATCATACCCAAGAAGACGGGAGGCTATAATCGCTGCCGAAGGTGCTTCAACAAAGTACTGAGTAAAGGGTCTGAATACTTATGTAAATGTAATATTTCAGTATTTTTATATATATATTTGCACAAATGTCAAAGTTTTATTTTTGTATTTATGGGGTATTGTGTGTAGATTGAGGAAAATGTGTAATTTAATCCATTTTAGAATGAGGCTGTAACCTAACAAAATGTGGAAAAAGTCAAGGGGTCTGGCTACTTTCCAAATGTCATGTATGTCCTATAAGAATGGACCCCATGGCTATTTGTACTCCGTGTCGTCGGGAACAGGCCCTCACTTACTTTAATTGAGCACAGCTCAATCTTAGTGAAAAATTCACTTTGTGGCCCGCAAATGCATTCTCCTTCACTGGGTAAAAGACCAGCCAACAAAAATAAACCTGTGGTATTGTGAGGTCTTTAATGTGTTAACTCTGGAGAGAATGAGTGCTATATTCAGGAACAAGTAATGAGATGTCTATACAATATGAGACCCCCTTTTGCCATCACTTCCTGCTAGTCTTTCAGATAACCTAAGAAGTGTCAATATAACAATTATATGAATGTGTGTCAACTTGACGCTGGTCGCGTTCTTGTATAGAATAATTATTTTGTCGCTACAGCCTCACATTTTGCGACAGTCAAATGAATTAAGGCATGTAAGGAAAATTATTAATATGAGAAATGAAAAATTAAGAGCAGGGAACTGAAAGGGAATGTATAATTCTATTGTTTTTGTATGCTTTTGTTTTGGTGTATGTTGGTTATGCAATGTTTTATTTGACCTTGTTTCATTTTGGAATTCAAATATATGTACAGTCAAAAGTTTGGACACACCTACTCATTCCAGGGTTTCTCTTTATTTTGACTATTTTCTACATTTATAGAATAATGGTGAAGACATCAAACTATTAAATAACACATGGAATCATGTAGTAACCAAGTGAGATTCTTCAAAGTAGTCACCCTTTGATGACAGCTTTGCACACTCTTGGCATTCTATCAACCAACTCCATGAGGTAGTCACCTGGAATGCATTTCAATTAACAGGTGTGCCTTGTTAAAAGTTCATTTGTGGAATTTCTTTCCTTAATGCGTTTGAGCTAATCAGTTGTGTTGTGACAAGGCAGGGGTGGTATACAGAAGTTAGCCCGATTTGGTAAAAAAAACAAGTCCATATTATGGCAAGAACAGCTCAAATAAGCGAAGAGAAACAACAGTACATCATTACTTTAAGACATGAAGGTCAGTCAATATGGAACATTTAAAGAACTTTGAAAGTTTCAATTGCATTCGCAACAACCATCAAGCGCTATGATGAAGCTGGTTCTCATGAGGATCTCCACAGGAAAGGAAGACCCAGAGTTACCTCTGCTGCAGAGGATAAGGTCATTGGAGTTAACTGCACCTTAGATTTCAGCCCAAATAAATGCTTCAGAGAGTAACAGACACATCTCAACTTCAACTGTTCAAAGGAGACTGCGTGAATCAGGCCTTCATGTTCAAATTGCTGCAAAGAAACCACTACTAAAGGACACCAATAAGAAGAGACCTGCTTGGGCCAATAAACACAAGCAATAGACATTAGACCAGTGGAAATCTGTCCTTTGGTCTGATGAGTCCAAATTAGAGATTTTTGGTTCCAACTGCCATGTCTTTCTGAGATGCAGAGTAGGTGAATGGATGATCTCTGCACGTGTGGTTCCCACCATGACTCATAGAGGAGGAGATGTGATGGTGTGGGGGTGCTTTCTGGTGATCCTGTCAGTGATTTATTAAGAATTCAAGGCACACTTAACCAACATGGCTACCACAGCATTCCGCAGCGATACACCATCCCATCTGGTTTGCGCTTAGTCGGACTATCATTTGTTTTTCAACAGGACAATGACCCAAAACACACTTCCAGGCTGTGTAAGGGCTATTTGACCAAGGAGAGTGGAGTGCTGCATCAGATGACTTGGCCTCCACAATCACCCGACCTCAACCCAATTGAGATAGTTTGGGATGAGTTGGACCGCAGAGTGAAGGAAAAGCGCTCAGCATATGTGGGAACTCCTTCCAAACTGTTGGAAAAGCTTTCTTCATGAAGCTTGTTGAGAATGCCAAGAGTATACAAAGCTGTCATCAAGGCAAAGGGTGGCTACTTTGAATAATAACACTTTTTTGCTTTCAACGTGATTCCATTTGTGTTGTTTCATAGTTTTGATGTCTTCACTATTATTCTACAATGTAGAAAATAGCAAAAATAAAGAAACTCTTGAATGACGGGGTGTCCAAACTTTTGACTGCTTCTATGTAAAATCTGTCCACAATGTTGACCTGAAATAAGGAAAATTATATAATAATAAAATATGTATCTAAAAATATACACTGCTCAAAAAAATAAAGGGAACACTAAAATAACACATCCTAGATCTGAATGAATGAAATATTCTTATGAAATACTTTTTTCTTTACATACTTGAATGTGCTGACAACACAATCACACAACAATTATCAATGGAAATCAAATTTATCAACCCATGGAGGTCTGGATTTGGAGTCACACTCAATTTAAGTGGAAAACCACACTACAGGCTGATCCAACTTTGATGTAATGTCCTTAAAACAAGTCAAAATGAGGCTCAGGAGTGTTTGTGTGGCCTCCACGTGCCTGTATGACCTCCCTACAACGCCTGGGCATGCTCCTGATGAGCAACTCCTGGACAGTTTGTGGTGCAACGTGGCGTTGGTGGATGGAGCGAGACATGATGTCCCAGATGTGCTCAATTGGATTCAGGTCTGGGTAATGGGCGGGACAGTCCATAGCATCAATGCCTTCCTCTTGCAGGAACTACTGACACACTCCAGCCACATGAGGTCTAGCATTGTCTTGCATTAGGAGGAACCCAGGGCCAACCGCACCAGCATATGGTCTCACAAGGGGTCTGAGGATCTCATCTCGGTACCTAATGGCAGTCAGGCTACCTCTGGCGAGCACATGGAGGGCTGTGCGGCCCCCCAAAGAAATGCCACCCCACACCATGACTAACCCACCGCCAAACCGGTCATGCTGGAGGATGTTGCAGGCAGCAGAACGTTCTCCACAGCATCTCCAGACTGTCACATCTGTCACGTGTTCGGTGTGAACCTGCTTTTATCTGTGAAGAGCACAGAACACCAGTGGCGAATTTTCCAATCTTGGTGTTCTCTGGCAAATGCCAAACGTCCTGCACGGTGTTGGGCTGTAAGCACAACCCCCACCTGTGGATGTCGGGCCCTAATACCACCCTCATGGAGTCTGTTTCTGACCGTTTGAGCAGACACATGCACATTTGTGGCCTGCTGGAGGTAATTTTGCAGGGCTCTGGCAGTGCTCCTCCTGCTCCTCCTTGCACAAAGGCGGAGGTAGCGGTCCTGCTGCTGGGTTGTTGCCCTCCTACGGCCTCCTCCACATCTCCTGATGTACTGGCCTGTCTCCTGTTGGGCCTCCATGCCCTGGATACAACGCTGACAGACACAGCAAACCTTCTTGCCACAGCTCGCATTGATGTGCCATCCTGGATGAGCTGCACTACCTGAGCCACTTGTATGGGTTGTAGACTCCATCTCATGCTACCACTGGAGTGAAAGCACCGCCAGCATTCAAAAGTGACCAAAACATCAGCCAGGAAGCATAGGAACTGAGAAGTGGTCTGTGGTCACCACCTGCAGAACCACTCCTTTATTGGGGGTGTCTTGCTAATTGCCTATTTCCACCTGTTGTCTATTCCATTTGCACAACAGCATGTATTGAAATGTATTGTCAATCAGTGTTGCTTCCTAAGTGGACAGTTTGATTTCACAGAAGTGTGATTGACTTGGAGTTACATTGTGTTGTTTAAGTGTTCCCTTTATTTTTTTGAGCAGTGTATATTTGACCTTGAGACAATCGATGTAGTCGGAACTGAATTCCACAAAGCCTGGTCCCTGCTCAACTCCGTTGGTTGAGTTCATCAGACACTTCCTTCACCATGGAGTTTAGTCCGCTATATGAAGAGTTACATGTGAAGATGCAGCAGGGCGTTGAAGAAGGCTTAAGCTGCAAGTAACGCCTTGGACCAGAGCTAGCTACAGATCGATCTTGGGTGGAGAGACTTTTGTTACAGCTGTTAGGTTCTGAACAAACAGAGTAAAAACTCACGGACAACTAGAAAAAGCTCAAACTAAGTTTGTTCACCCCACTGGGTCATACTGCTGTAAAAGACTAAGCATGATTACACAAGCACATATATTTATTACCTCCTACTATTCGGGGTCAACTCCTTATACATCTAGACAGCCAATACATCTCTGTTGTTAGGCAGGAACTTAATTAGTTATTTTCACTGGTGTAGTCATGGCCCTGCCTGATGCTAGAACCTTTGTGGCAGTGTATGCGTGTATGAAATTGGACTGTTTCTTCTCACTTCATCTGACCTGACCTCGGGCCGAATTCCTCTCTCCTCCCTAATCCGCCACTGTCCTACCTTATCAGTGACGGAAACCAGACAGTTCGTCTTTTACCTCCCTTTTTTAGGAGCCTTGATCTTCAGCAATAACATGTTTGACAGAATGTGACTTTCCATACACCACGTTCCTATACATCCTTCATTGACCCCAACCTATACCTTCCTTATACATGTAAAGTAATCAATAAGTTCTAGTATGGTAACATGAATAAGTATATTTAAAGCTAGAACCCAACACCTTTCAACTTATTCAGATCTGGGTGATCAGTTGAATCCAGTGTGTTTATGCAGGGCTTGAATAAAAGCCTGTGTTGAACATTACTGTAATGTGTAGCTAAATGTAATTCCTTCTCTGTGCCCTGAAACAGAGGGCCGTATCAAAGATGTTCATGAACCTAGACCCAAACTGGTGAGTTCTACACATTTAATCTAATTGACAGTAATTCACACATGCTTTATTGGGGATAAATATGACTTGCACTTACGATCTGATATGTTTTTTTCTTCCACAGTCAACACTCAATTCAGCCTCATCCATTAAAAAGTGGATCCCAAGCATCAAGAATGAAATCGAGTATTATCTGCAGGTAGGCTTGTGAAGTGATGAGAGACAGTAATAATGCTGTTGTTTATTGACTTGTGTGTGTTTATGGGTGTGAAGAAAGGATACCCACACTGAAGTTTCATGTGGAAGTGAGTATGGCACACATTATTTTTTCTCTCCTCTCTCTCAGCAGTCCCAGTTGTCTCACTACCCTGAGAGGAAGATAGTGGAGTTCCAGCTGAGCATCCAGGGGCTGGAGAAAGAGTATAAACGCTTCATCTGTAAACTGCAAGCCCTGGACCCGACCTGTAAACACCAGCCCTGGTCACCTAGAGCATACACCAAGAGGAGGGCAGACACACACATCTCCCCCAACACCGGTCAGTTTAACAGAGTTTGGCTCTGTTGTCTAGTTCCAAGCAGTTTTGGTGTCTTACCTCTAACATAAACAATCAGCTGTCATATGTTATGTGTTGTCTTCTATTAAGAAGAGAGGTTCCCAATTAGTTTTGTAATATGACCATAGTCATAACCAACGTAAAATACATTGTGGCCCATAAAAAATACCAAACCTATTTTACAGGTCAGGTTCCTGTATTTAGCCTTGATCCCAAATATATCAGGCATGACTAACATTTTGAGAAACTCTGGTCTAGAGAAAGGAAATACTTTTTTTTTAAAGGTAATTCCTGGTTTCTCTCATCTGTAGCCAAGAAACCACGCGGTCTCCAGTCATGTGATCTGAGCAGGCCGGTCGTTGGAGCACAGAGTAACTGGGTCGTTAAAAGAACAGGAAGTGATGCAACCTCAGCCTCTGAGAACAAGGTACACTTCCACCAATCAGGGACTTTCCTCAGCACATTTCCAGTTGACCTGACTAATCCCAGCCCAGAGTCCACCAATCCAGATCAGGACCAGCCCCTGAACTTTGATCGCACCCGTCTGGCGGTGGTTCTAGCTGGGTCCAGAGGCCCATTACAACCAGGGTCGTCTCACACTCAGAGCCTGGCCAGGGTGCTGCTCTCTGGGCTACCCAACCTCCACAGCTCCCCACTGGGAAGGGCCATTGCTGCACAGGACAGAGACAATACAGGGGGAGAGAGACGAGACAGCACAGAGGCAGGAGGAGCCCAAAGCACCGTTAATGATGAAAAGAGCACAGGGCATGTACTGGGACTAGGCTGCTACTCATCCTCAGACGATGAAGCCGACACATGACATGGCTTTGTTATTAACACTGGATCCCTGATCACTACTCAGAACTCAATCTGCCATTCATGGACATCCCATGCTCCAGTACTTGTCCAGTTTGCCCTGAACTCCAATCAGCTGTTGTGAACCACAGGTTCTTTCTTTTCCTATTGTACATTATGTAAATACACAATAAAAAGGGAAATGATACAATATACTTCAAGGGCTTTTCTTTTTCTTGAGAAAACAAATGTGACCCGACAGACAGACCCTTCTGAAATTGTGGTGCTGAATTCTACTTTAGAAGTAATATAAGAACCAATAATAATTAGTGGGACAGACATTCACTCCATTCTGATTGTTTGATGAACATGAAACAAGTGTAACAGATGACCTGCTAAGGCGATGATGAGAATAGGATGTCTATATTTCAGGGTAACATTCGCTGGCACTCTCAGGTTGCAGCTCTGTCTCTGTTGCATAATCAGTCTCCTCCAATAACAGCCAGTTTAACAGGGTTTGGCTCTGTTGTCTAGTTCCAACCAGTTTTGGTGTCTTACCTCTAACATAAACAATCAGCTGTCATATGTTATGTGTTGTCTTCTATTAAGAAGAGAGGTTCCCAATTAGTTTTTTAATATGACCATGGTCATAACCAACCTAAATGTATTGTGGCCCACAAAACTAAACCAATATTACAGCCAGGTTCCTGTCTTTAGCCTTGACTCCAAAAATATCAGGCATGACTAACATTTTGTGAAACCCAGGTCTAGAGAAAGGGCAAATATACAATTCTTGGTTTCAGTCTTATGTCAGGGGAGTTTCTCACTTATGACGTGTACTGTATCTCTCGTCTGTATCCAAATAAACACTCAGTCTCCAGTCATGTGATCTGAGCAGTCCGGTGGGTAGAGTAGAGAGTAACTGGGTTGTTAAAAGAACAGGAAGCGATGCAACCTCAGCCTTTGAGAACTATGGACACCTTCACCAACCAGGGACCTTCAGCTCATTTCCAGTTGAGCTGACCAATCCCAGCCTAGCAGTCTCAGTCCACCAATCTGGATCAGGACCAGCCTCTGACCTTTAATCATACACGTCTGGCAGTGGCTCTAGCTTGACCCAGAGGTCCAGTACAACCAGAGTCATCTCACAATCAGAGCCAGGGGCGTAGGCACAGGTGGGCCTGGGTGGGTGGATCCAGTCCCACCCAATCAGATTGAGCAAACGGGACATTTGTAATTTTACCTAAGCACAGTACTTGATTACGTTAGGAGCTAACTGGAAATGATTACCGGCTCCTAAAATGTTCTTCTGCTTTAGTTCCTGCACCTCCTGTAGAATATTAGCTCGGGAGTTCCTGCACTTCAATATAAACATACCGGCACCCAAAATGAGTACCAGAACCAATGTCAGTCCAAGTCAAGCACTGCAAAAATGTATACTGAACAAAAATATAAATGCAATGATTTTACTGAGTTACAGTTCATATAGGAAAGTCAGTCAATTGAAATAAACAAATTAGGCCATAATCTATGGATTTCATTTGACTGGGCAAGGAGACAGGCTTGGTAGGGCATAGGCCTACCCACTTGGGTTCCAGGCCCACCCACTGAGGAGCCAGGCCCAGCCAAACAGAATGAGTTTTTCCCCACAAAGGGGCTTTTCTCCTCAGTTTCATCAGATGGCCGGTCCCAGACGATCCTGCAGGTGAAGAAGCCGGATGTGGAGGTCCTGGGCTGGCGTGGTTACACATGGTCTGTGGTTGTGAGGCTGGTTGGGTATACATCCAAATTCTCGATGACGTTGGAGGCAGTTTATGGTAGAGAATTGAACATTAAATTATCTGGTAGCAGCTCTGGTGGACATTCCTGCAGTCAGCGTGCCAAGTACACGCTCACTCAACTTGAGACATCTGTGGCGTTGTGTGACAAAACTGCACAATTTAGTGGCCTTTTATTGTCCCCAGCACAAGATGCACCTGTGTAATGATCATGCTGTTTAATCAGATTCTTGATATGCCACACCTGTCAAGTGGATGGATTATCTTGGCAAAGGAAAAATGCTCTCTAACGGGGTGTAAACAAATTTGTGCACAACATTTGAGAGACATTTCTGGGATCTTTTATTTCAGCTCATGATTTATGCAAAGCTGTCATCAAGGCAAAGAGTGGCTACTTTGAAGAATCTAAAATATATTTTGATTTGTTTAACACTTTTTTGGTTACTACATGATTCCATATGTGTTATTTCATAGTTTTGATGTCTTCACTATTATTCTACAATGTAGAAAATAGTAAAAGAGAAAGAAAGAAAAACCCTTGAATGAGGAGGTGTTAACAAACTTTTGACTGTTATTGTATATTTCAAATCAAATGTTATTGGTCACACATGGTTAGCAGATGTTAATGCGAGTGTAGCGAAATGCCTGTGCTTGTAGTTCCAACCGTGCAGTAATATCTAACAAGTAATCTAACAATTTCACAACAACTACCGTATACACACAAGTGTAAAGGAATGAATAGGAATATGTACATATAAATATATGGATGAGCGATGGCCGTGCAGCATAGGCAAGATGCAGTAGATGGTATAGAGTACAGTGTATACATATGAGACGAGTAGTGTAGGGTATGTAAACATGATATAAAGTGGCATTGTTTAAAGTGACGAGTGATACATTTATTACATCCAATTTTTTATTATTAAAGTGGCTAGAGATTTGAGTCAGTATGTTGGCAGCAGCCACTCAATGTTAGTGATGGCTGGAAGGATATTGACCTCATCCCGTCAGTTGAGGATGCCTGGTCATTCTTTAAAAGTAACTTCCTCACCATCTTAGATAAGCATGCTCCGTTCAAAAAATGCAGAACTAAGAACAGATATAGCCCCTGGTTCACCCCAGACTTGACTGCCCTCGACCAGCACAGAAACATTCTGTGGCGGACTGCAATAGCATCGAATAGTCCCTGCGATATGCAACTGTTCAGGGAAGTCAGGAAACAATACACTCAGTCAGTCAGGAAAGCAAAGGCCAGCTTTTCAAGCAGGAATTTATATCCTGTAGCTCTAACTCCAAAAAGTTCTGGGACACTGTAAAGTCCATGGAGAACAAGAGCTCCTCCTCCCAGCTGCCCACTGCACTGAGGCTAGGTAACACGGTCACCACCGATAAATCCATGACAATCGAAAACTTCAACAAGCATTTCTCAAAGGCTGGCCATGCCCCCCGCAGCTACTCGCCCAAGCCTCCCCAGCTTCTACTTTACCCAAATCCAGATAGCGGATGTTCTGAAAGAGCTGCAAAACCTGGACCTGTACAAATCAGCTAGATTTGACAATCTGGATCCTGTATTTCTGAAACTATCCGCCGCCATTGTCGCAACCCCTATTACCAGCCTGTTCAACCTCTCTTTCATATCGTCTGAGATCCCCAAGGACTGGAAAGCTGCCGCGGTCATCCCCCTCTTCAAAGGGGGAGACACCCTGGACCCAAACTGTTACAGACCTATATCCATCCTGCCCTGCCTATCTAAGGTCTTCAAAAGCCAAGTCAACAAACAGATCACTGACCATCTCGAATCCCACGTACCTTCTCCGCTGTGCAATCTGGTTTCCGAGACGGTCACGGGTGCACCTCAGCCATGCTCAAGGTACTAAACGATATCATAACCGCCATCGATAAAAGACAGTACTGTGCAGCCGTCTTCATTGACCGGGCCAAGGCTTTCGACTCTGTCAATCACCATATTCTTATCAGCAGACTCAGTAGCCTCAGTTTTTCTAATGATTGCCTTGCCTGGTTCACCAACTACTTTGCAGACAGAGTTCAGTGTGTCAAATCGGAGGGCATGTTGTCCGGTCCTCTGGCAGTCTCTATGGGGGTGCCACAGGGTTCAATTCTCGGGCTGACTCTTTTCTCTGTATATATCAATGATGTTGCTCTTGCTGCGGGCGATTTCCCTAATCCACCTCTACGCAGACGACACCATTCTGTATACTTCTGGCCCTTCCTTGGACTATGTGCTATCTAACCTCCAAACGAGCTTCAATACCATACAACACTCCTTCCGTGGCCTCCAACTGCTCTTAAACGCTAGTAAAACCAAATGCATGCTTTTCAACCGTTCGCTGCCTGCACCCGCATGCCCGACTAGCATCACCACCCTGGATGGTTCCGACCTAGAATATGTAGACATCTATAAGTACCTAGGTGTCTGGCTAGACTGTAAACTCTCCTTCCAGACTCATATCAAACATCTCCAATCCAAAATCAAATCTAGAATCGGCTTTCTATTTCGCAACAAAGCCTCCTTCACTCACACCGCCAAACTTACCCTAGTAAAACTGACTATCCTACCGATCCTCGACTTCGGCGATTTCATCTACGAAATAGCTTCCAATACTCTACTCAGCAAACTGGATGCAGTTTAACACAGTGCCATCCACTTTGTTACTATACCACCCACCACTGCGACCTGTATGCTCTAGTCGGCTGGCCCTCGCTACATTTTCGTCGCCAGACCCACTGGCTCCAGGTCATCTACAAGTCCATGCTAGCTAAAGCTCCGCCTTATTTCAGTTCACTGGTCACGATGGCAACACCCACGCGTAGCACGCGCTCCAGCAGGTGTATCTCACTGATCATCCCTAAAGCCAACACCTCATTTGGCCGCCTTTCCTTACAGTTCTCTGCTGCCTGTGACTGGAACAAATTGCAAAAATAGTTGAAGTTGGAGACTTATCTCCCTCACCAACTTTA
Organism: Oncorhynchus keta; assembly: GCF_023373465.1. Taxonomy (NCBI): domain Eukaryota; kingdom Metazoa; phylum Chordata; class Actinopteri; order Salmoniformes; family Salmonidae; genus Oncorhynchus; species Oncorhynchus keta. The sequence continues at coordinate 68,633,765 of NC_068421.1, read as the reverse complement.
AACATCTGCTATCTGAGCAGCGAACCGATCGCTGCAGCTGTACATAGTCCATCGGTAAATAGCCCACCCAATTTACCTACCTCATCCCCATACGGTTTTTATTCATTTACTTTTCTGCTCTTTTGCACACCAGTATCTCTACCTGCACATGACCATATGATCATTTATCACTCCAGTGTTAATCTGCTAAATTGTAATTATTCGCCTACCTCCTCATGCCTTTTGCACACAATGTATATAGACTCTTTTTGTTTTTTTTCTACTATTATTGACTTGTTTATTGTTTACTCCATGTGTAACTCTGTGTTGTTGTCTATTCACACTGCTATGCTTTATCTTCGCCAGGTCGCAGTTGTAAATGAGAGCTTGTTCTCAACCAGCCCACCTGGTTAAATAAAGGTGAAATAAAAAAACAAAAATGGCTGTTTAACAGTCTGATGGCCTTGAGAAGGAAGCTGTTTTTCAGTCTCTCGGTCCCAGCTTTTATGCACTTTGATTCACAGATTACAAAAAGAAAACCAGCCCCGTCGAGGGGAGGACAATACAGTGCCACTGACAAGGCCTGCTACCAAAACCTGTGGGCTCTCCTTCACCGCAGCCAACGTGAGTAAAACATTTAAATGTGTTAACCCTCGCAAGGCTGCCGGCCCAGACGGCATCCCTAGCCGCGTCCTCAGAGCATGCATACCAGCTGGCTGGTGTGTTTACAGACATATTCAATCAATCCTTATCCCAGTCTGCTGTTCCCACATGGGCCACCATTGATCCTGTTCCCAAGAAAGCTAAGGTAACTGAGCTAAACGACTATCGCCCGTAGCACTCACTTCAGTCATCATGAAGTGCTTTGAGAGACTAGTCAAGGATCATATCACCTCCACCCTACCTGACACCCTAGACCCACTCCAATTTGCTTACCGCCCCAATAGGTCCACAGATGACGCAATCACACTGCACAGTGCCCTAACCCATCTGGACAATACCTACGTAAGAATGCTGTTCATCAATTACAGCTCAGCATTTAACACCATAGTACCTTCCAAACTCGTCATTAAGCTCGAGACCCTGGGTCTCCCGGTGCGCCCTCAAGGACACCTACACCACCCGATGTCACAGGAAGGCCAAAAATATCATCAATGACAACAACCACCCGAGCTGAGCAATAAGGCACGAGGGTGTGTGATATATGGCCAATATACCACGGCTAAGGGCTGTTCTAGTGCATGTTGCCTGGAGTGCCTGGACACATGTATATTGGCCATATACCACAAACCCCTGAGGTGCCTATTGCTATTATAAACTAGTTACAAATATATGTTCCATTGCCATACTGACCGGCAACGTTCTTATCCGTTGCTTGCTAGCTTGCCAACTACAGCTAACTTATTGTCACGTCAAAAAGTGCAGCCAAATTAACAGCAAAGTAGACGCATTTTCATTTTTTAAAGCTCTTTTCAAGTTACATTTATTTGGATACATCCATAACAATGAGCTAATGAGGCGCAATTTCTCCTGGCATAGATAATTTGCTCACTCATTAGGGCACTGTTGTTCAGAGGAGCTATCCATCAACACAGCTAACACAATCACTTCAAACTAAAGCTGGAAAGACTGCAAACTATCTTCACTTCGTTTCGTTTGACCTTTTTTCAATTGTCCTGAATGCCAAGCATCACGTCTGGAGGAGACCCGAGCACCATCCCTACGTTGAAGCATGGTGGTGGCAGCATCATGCTGTGGGGAGGTTTTTCAGAGGCAGGGACTGGGACACTAGTCAGGATCGAGGGAAAGATGAACGGGGCAAAGTACAGAGAGATCCTTGATTAAAACCTGCTCCAGAGCGCTCAGGACCTCAGACTGGACATTTGTTTATACATTTGCAAAAATGTTGTTTTTTAAAAAACTGATTTTGCTTTGTCACTATGAGGTATTGTGTGTTGATTGATGAAAAAATATATATATTTAATCCATTTTAGAATAAGGCTGTAATGTGGAAAAGTGTGGAAAAGGTCATGGGGTCTGAATACTTTCTGAATGCATTGTATCGCCATAAAAATTATGCCAGCTGATTCATGATTTAGACTGGCTGAGAAACGCCGCCTGCCTGTCTGTCTTGTCCTGACTCCTGACACGTTCATTACTATGGGACCGCTGGAGATCGAATTTAAATATTGAAACAATGTTGCAAATGCCCTAGACAGACAGCAAGGTTTATACAAATCTCCTCTGTTGAAAACTAAATGTTAGTCTAAAAGAAATGTGAGATAATGTCTAGATGTTTTTTATAGTGGAGATCAAGTTTATAAATTGCTTGGCTGGGCTGATGAGACACTGGATTGCACAGTCAGATAGGCATTTTAACTTCATAGATTTAGCCAGTGGTAACTTGTGGAATAGACACCGTCTGGAATGTGTTTTTAACCAGTCAGCGTTCTGGATTAGACCCACTCTTTCTATAACTATATTTTTACCATGACATTGTTGAATACTCTTTTCTGATTGGCTTGAAGGGCACTGTATATTTGCACTGTAGAATTCAATGGCTATAGTACATTTTTACATGTTTTGTTTGAGCTGCTTTTGAAAGCAAAAATCAAATTGATAACATTATTGGTATTGTTCAAATCAAATTTATTTATATAGCCCTTCGTACATCAGCTGATATCTCTAAGTGCTGTCCAGAAACCCAGCCTAAAACCCCAAACAGCAAGCAATGCAGGTGTAGAAGCACAGAGGCCAAAACCTAGGAAGAAACTTAGAGAGGAACCAGGCTATGTGGGGTGGCCAGTCCTCTTCTGGCTGTGCCGGGTGGAGATTATAACAGAACATGGCCAAGATGTTCAAATGTTCATAAATGACCAGCATGGTCGAATAATAATAAGGCAGAACAGTTGAAACTGGAGCAGCAGCACGGCCAGGTGGACTGGGGACAGCAAGGAGTCATCATGTCAGGTAGTCCTGAGGCATGGTCCTAGGGCTTAAATTCACACAGGACACCGAATAGGACAGAAGAAGTACCCCAGATATAACAAACTGACCCTAGCCCCCCGACACATAAACTACTGCAGCATAAATACTGGAGGCTGAGACAGGAGGGGTCAGGAGACACTGTGGCCCCATCCGAGGACACCCCCGGACAGGGCCAAACAGGAAGGATATAACCCCACCCACTTTGCCAAAGCACAGCCCCCACACCACGAGAGGGATATCTTCAACCACCAACTTACCATCCTGAGACAAGGCTGAGTATAGCCCACAAAGATCTCCGCCACGGCACAACCCAAGGGGGGGGGGGCAACCCAGACAGGATGACCACATCAGTGAATCAACCCACTCAGGTGACGCACCCCCTCCAGGGACGGTATGAGAGAGCCCCAGTAAGCCAGTGACTCAGCCACTGTAATAGGGATAGAGGCAGAGAATCCCAGTGGAAAGAGGGGAACCGGCCAGGCAGAGCCAGCAAGGGCGGTTCGTTGCTCCAGAGCCTTTCCGTTCACCTTCCCACTCCTGGACCAGTCTACACTCAATCATATGACCCACTGAACAGATGAGTCTTCAGTAAAGACTTAAAGATTGAGACCGAGTTTGCGTCTCTGACATGGGTAGGCAGACCGTTCCATAAAAATGGAGCTCTATAGGAGAAAGCCCTGCCTCCAGCTGTTTGCTTAGAAATTCTAGGGACAATTAGGAGGCCTGCGTCTTGTGACCGTAGCGTACCTGTAGGTATGTACGGCAGGACCAAATCAGAGAGATAGGTAGGAACAAGCCCATGTAATGCTTTGTAGGTTAGCAGTAAAACCTTGAAATCAGCCCTTGCTTTGACAGGAAGCCAGTGTAGGGAGGCTAGCACTGGAGTAATATGATCAATTGTTTTGGTTCTCCAGGATTCTAGCAGCCGTATTTAGCACTAACTGAAGTTTATTTAGTGCTTTATCCGGGTAGCCGGAAAGTAGAGCGTTGCAGTAGTCTAACCTAGAAGTGACAAAAGCATGGATTAATTTTTCTGCATCATTTTTGGACAGAAAGTTTCTGATTTTTGCAATGTTACATAGATGGAAAAAAGCGGTCCTTGAAACGGTCTTGATATGTTCTTCAAAAGAGAGTTTAGGGCCCAGAGTAACGCCGAGGTCCTTCATAGTTTTATTTGAGACGACTGTACAACCAATAAGATTAATCGTCAGATTCAACAGAAGATCTCTTTGTTTCTTGGTACCTAGAACAAGCATCTCTGTTTTGTCAGAGTTTAAAAGTAGAACGTTTGCAGCCATCCTCTTCCTTTGGGGCTTCACCATGTTTCATTGAAATGTACAGCTGTGTGTCATCCGCATAGCAGTGAAAGTTAACATTATGTTTTCGAATGACATCCCCAAGAGTTAAAATATATAGTGAAAACAACAGTGGTCCTAAAACGGAACCTTGAGGAACACTGAAATGTACAGTTGATTTGTCAGAGGACAAACCATTCACAGAGACAAACTGATATCTTTCCGACAGATAAGATCTAAACCAGGCCATAACTTGTAGACCAATTTGGGTTTCCAATCTCTCCAAAATAATGTGGTGATCGATGGTATCAAGAGCAGCACTAAGGTCTAGGCTCCTCCGCTCTCTCCACTGGCTTCCAGTTGAAGCTCGCATCCGCTACAAGACCATGGTGCTTGCCTACGGAGCTGTGAGGGGAACGGCACCTCAGTACCTCCAGGCTCTGATCAGGCCCTACACCCAAACAAGGGCACTGCATTCATCCACCTCTGGCCTGCTCGCCTCCCTACCACTGAGGAAGTACAGTTCCCGCTCAGCCCAGTCAAAACTGTTCGCTGCTCTGGCTCCCCAATGGTGGAACACACTCCCTCACGACGCCAGGACAGCGGAGTCAATCACCACCTTCCGGAGACACCTGAAACCCCACCTCTTTAAGGAATACCTAGGATAGGATAAAGTAATCCTTCTCACCCCCCCCCCCCCCCCCCTTAAAAGATTTAGATGCACTATTGTAAAGTGGCTGTTCCACTGGATGTCATAAGGTGAATGCACCAATTTGTAAGTCGCTCTGGATAAGAGCGTCTGCTAAATGACTTAAATGTAATGTAATGTAAATGTCTAGGAGCACGAGGACAGATGCAGAGCCTCAGTCTGATGCCATTAAAAGGTAATTTACCACCTTCACAAGTGCAGTCTCAGTGCTATGATGGGGTCTAAAACCAGACTGAAGCATTTCTTATACATTGTTTGTCATCAGGAAGGCAGTGAGTTGCTGCGCAACAGCCTTTTCTAAAAATGTTGAGAGGATTGGAAGATTCGATATAGGCCGGTAGTTTTTTATATTTTCTGGGTCAAGGTTGGACTTTTTCAAGAGAGGCTTTATTACTGCCACTTTTAGTGAGTTTGGTACACATCCGGTGGATAGAGAGCCGTTTATTATGTTCAACATAGGAGGGCCAAGCACAGGAAGCAGCTCTTTCAGTAGTTTAGTTGGAATCGGGTCCAGTATGCAGCTTGAAGGTTTAGAGGCCATGATTATTTTCATCATTGTGTCGAGATATAGTACTAAAACACTTGAGTGTCTCTCTTGATCCTAGGTCCTGGCAGAGTTGTGCAGACTCAGGACAACTGAGCAGCAACAAGTGTTCAGCATATGTGGGAACTGTTGGAAAAGCATTCCAGGTGAAGCTGGTTGAGAGAATGCCAAGAGTGTGCTAAAGCTGTCAAGAAAAAGGGTGGCTACTTTGAAGAATCAAAAATATAAAATATATTTTGATTTGTTTAACACTTTTTTTGGTTACTATATGATTCCATATGTGTTATTTAATAGTTTTGATGTTTTCACTATTACTTTACAATGTAGAAAATAGTAAACAAATAAATAAAAACCCTTCACTGAGTACCTGTGTCCAAACTGGACTGGTACTGTAAATGACAGAAAAAACACATCAAAATATAAGCAGAAAGAAAACACTGCCATGAAAAGCAAACACAATAATAAGGTCCTCAATCAGCTTTCTGAATTACCCTAGAGGCACCACAACATCAAATCTAACATTTTGAACACCAAAAGCTGATTTACCTAAGTCAGTTGGTGATTGTCCAGAGTTAGCCATCCTTGAGACTGGTGTGGTAACTCGTATGTCTAAAGTTTAGTAATGATGTTATGTTCAGTGGGACTTTTTGTTAAAGGGCCTTATAAATGAAAACATAGCAATGTATCGACCTACGTGACATCGAAGAGGGCCAACCAACTTTCTGGTAGAGAATACAGTAATTACTAAAATTGTAGCCCGTAATAAAGTGCAGTGTGCTATGATAAACTGCATCGTTTAGATGATGTCGCCATAGTCCGATAGGAACTTCGACAGAATAATCTGCTTTCTACTATTTAGCAAGAGTTTAATTAGGTTATTAAGTTAGTTTGAACCAACTTGCAAGTAGGCTACCAATAAGTACATTATTTTAAGTGTATTAAGGTAAGCAATGTTGATTATTTAATTCAAATATATGAAGCTAAAGTTATATGAAACTGTAGGCTAGATAAATCAAATTTAAATGTTATTAGAATTTTAGCTAGCTGACTCAACTATCTAAACAGAAAAATCTAGGCTAGCCAGCTAACTCTTTCAAATAAACATCATTGTTTTATTATGGGGTATGCCAAATAAAACTAAAGACCCAGCCTGACAATTGTTTCTATTATTTCAGTATTTCAGTGTGGAGTAAATTGAGGGGACTAGCTTGTGTTTCATGAAGCCATTAGAAGAATGTTGCAGACTGAGAGGAGGCATGTACTGTATAAATGATTTATAAAAATGATGTATAATAAGTCTTGGTGATTCATAAGCCTAGTTAATCATTACATGACTTTAACACATTATGTTTTGCTCAGCAGAGGATCTCTTTCAGCTGCTGCTGACAACACAACTGCATGTAAGTTGTTCTTCTACATCATAATAGCTATTCAGTATGTCTTCATTTTGGCAGATTAACTCATGCTTTTTCTGAGGTTTAACTCATGTTTTTTCTAATTTTTTTCTTCTTCTCTGGAACCAGTCAAGCAGGTAGCCCAGCGGCTAAGGAGTTGGACCTGTGGCCAAAAGATGGCCGGTTCGAATCTTGAGCTGGGCGCTGGATAAAAAGCAAGGCCCTTAACCCCACAACATGCTCTCCATCCAGGTGTACTGCATTCAGCTTGAACCGGTGCCTGCTGTTATGGGGGGTTTGAGAACAAAGTAGAAGACATATTTTTATTGTTCACTGTAACTAATGGTCAAAGTATATTGTATTTTATTGTAAAGAAGTCAGAGTTGAAGTGGGCCATCATTCAAACAAAGAGATGCCTCCCTGGCCACCAGTGCATCTTTCCAAACTATGTTTGCATATGATGACAATCTATTTAACTTCTTTAGCATACTGGTTATTGTTCGGAATTTCGGATGACTGACGTGCCCAAAGTAAACTGCCTGTTACTCAGGCCCAGAAGCTAGGATATGCATATATGCATTGGTAGCATTGGTTAGAAAACACTCTGAAGTTTCTAAAACTGTTAAATCAGTGTCTGTGAGTATAACAGAACTGATATGGCAGGCGAAAACCAGAGGAAAATCCATCTGGATATTTTCTTTTTTTAGGTCACAGGCCATTTCAATGCTAGCCTATGGGATATACAAATACAGTAGTGCAAAAAAGTATTTAGTCAGCCACCAATTGTGCAAGTTCTCCCACTTAAAAAGATGAGAGAGGCCTGTAATTTTCATCATAGGTACACTTCAGCTATGACAGACAAAATGAGAAAAAAAATCCAGAAAATCACATTGTAGGATTTTTTATGAATTTATTTGCAAATTATGGTGGAAAATAAGTATTTGGTCAATAACAAACGTTTATCTCAATACTTTGTTATATACCCTTTGTTGGCAATGACAGAGGTCAAACATTTTCTGTAAGTCTTCACAAGGTTTTCACACACTGTTGCTGGTATTTTGGCCCATTCCTCCATGCAGATCTTCTCTAGAGCAGTGATGTTTTGGGGCTGTTGCTGGGCAACACGGACTTTCAACTCCCTCCAAAGATTTTCTATGGGGTTGAGATCTGGAGACTGGCTAGGCCACTCGAGGACCTTGAAATGCTTCTTACGAAGCCACTCCTTTATTGCCCGGGCGGTGTGTTTGGGATCATTGTCATGCTGAAAGACCCAGCCACGTTTCATCTTCAATGCCCTTGCTGATGGTAGGCTTTGTTACTTTGGTCCCAGCTCTCTGCAGGTCATTCATTAGGTGTGGTTCTGGGATTTTTGCTCACCATTCTTGTGATCATTTTGACCCCATGGGGTGAGATCTTGCGTGGAGCCCCAGATCGAGGGAGATTATCAGTGGTCTTGTATGTCTTCCATTTCCTAATAATTGCTCCCACAGTTGATTTCTTCAAACCAAGCTGCTTACCTATTGCAGATTCAGTCTTCCCAGCCTGATGCAGGTCTACAATTTTGTTTCTGGTGTCCTTTGACAGCTCTTTGGTCTTGGCCATAGTGGAGTTTGGAGTGTGCCTGTTTGAGGTTGTGGACAGGTGTCTTTTATACTTTTATACTGATAACAAGTTCAAACAGGTGACATTAATACAGTAACGAGTGGAGGACAGAGTTACAGGTCTGTGAGAGCCAGAAATCTTGCTTGTTTGTAGGTGACCAAATACTTATTTTCCGCCATATTTTGCAAATAAATTCATTAAAAATCCTACAAATTGATTTTCTGGATTTTTTTCTTCTCATTTTGTCTGTCATATTTGAAGTGTACCTATGATGAAAATTACAGGCCTCTCATCTTTTTAAGTGGGAGAACTTGCACAATTGGTGGCTGACTAAATACTTTTTTGCCCTACTGTAGATAGGACCCAGATTGCAGTTCTTATGGCTTCCACTAGATGTCAACAGTCTTTAGAAAGGTTTTCAGGCTTGTTTTTTGAAAAATAAGCAAGTAGTTGTATTTTCTCCAAGGTGTCTTTCATTAGAAAAGTAGTCTTGTTGGCGCGTGAATGAGGTGCGCGCTCTTCGTTATTTATCTTCCCTATTGAACATACCATCTTAAATATGATCATTTATTTGGATATTAGCGTGCCTGAGGATTAATTAGAAACATCGTTTGACTTGTTTGGATGAACTTTACCCGCAACATTTTGCATTTGTTTGTATGCATGTTGAACGAGTGGATTACTGAGATCATTGGCGCCAACTAAACAAACTTTTTGGGATATAAAGAAGGACTTTATCGAACAAAACGACCATTCAATGTGTAGCTGGGACCCTTGTGATTGCAAACAGAGGAAGATCTTCAAAGGTAAGTGATTTATTTAATCGCTATTTGTGATTTTATGATGCCTGTGCTGGTTGAAAAAGTATTTTGATGTGGGGTGCTGTCCTCAGATAATTGCATGGTATGCTTTCGCCGGAAAGCCTTTTTGAAATCTGACAACGCGGTTGGATTAACAAGAAGTTAAGCTTTTAAATAATGTACGACACTTGTATTTTTTTCATTAATGTTTAACATTACGATTTTTGTATTTTGAATTTCGCGCTCTGCAATTTCACCGGATGTTGTCGTAGGTGTCCCGCGAGTAGTTCATGCGCCCAAACAGGTCTATTTAAAAAAGTATGCTGATATTCTTTTGTCCATTATTTAATTGTTTAAAAAAATTATATTCTTACCTCAAAGTATTACTATTTAATAGTAGTAGCCATAATTCATGAATGGCACCATGCAGGGTTCCATATTGAACCATTTTGGTTCAGTGAAGAACCTCTGGGATTCTGATCAATGAGCCCTACAATTCTATATATAAAGAAAGTGATAGAACCCTTTTTGGTTCTATAAAGTACCTTTTTTTCTAACACGGAACCCAAACTGGATGTGCGCGTGCGTCATTGTGCATTAGCTTGCACTTGCTAGCTAATTTGTCCTATTTAGCTAGCTTGCTGTTGCTAGCTAATTTTGTCCTGGGATATAAACATTGAGTTGTTATTTTACCTGAAATGCACAAGGTCCTCTACTCAGCCAATTAATCCACACATAAAACGGTCAACCGAATCGTTTCTAGTCATCTCTCTTCCTTCCAGGCTTTTTCTTCACTTGACTTTATATTGCGATAGGCAACTTTCATAAATTAGGTGTATTACCGCACTGACTTCATTCGTCTTTCCCACCCACGTGGGTATAAACAATGAGGAGATGGCACGTGTGTACATGCTTGTATAAACCAATGAGGAGATGAGAGGCAGGACTTGCAGGACTTAATTGAATAACATAGGTTTCTAAATGTATTTTGCAACACTCGCACACGCAAGCAGTGTAGTCAGCCTGTAAGAGTGAATGGCCTATGGTTTATTATGTGTGGGTCTATTTGAGTCGCATGTTAAATGCAAGAGTCATGGATTTATGTACTGTAGGCCTGAAAGATGATTTGGTCTGTAATGCGAAATCACATGTTAGATGGGTTGTTGTGTGTGATCGATTACAGTAGGGTATAGGGTAGGCTATGGTTTTATGATAATTTAATGATGATTTGAGTGCCCAAATTTTGGCCCAACTGGCCCTGCCATCCACTTATTTCTGCCTATGCCACTGCTCAGAGCCTGGCCAGGGTGCTGCTCTCTGGGCAACCCAACCTTCACAGGACAAAGACAATACAGGGGGAGAGAGATGAGACAGCACAGGGGCAGGAGGAGCCCATAGCACCGTTAATGATGAAAAGAGCACAGGGCATGTACTGGGACTAGGCTACTACTCCTCATCAGACGATGAAGCCGACACATGACATGGCTTTGTTATTAACACTGGATCCCTGATCACTACTCAGAACTCAATCTGCCATTCATGGACATCCCGTGCTCCAGTACTTGTCCAGTTTGCCCTGAACTCCAATCAGCTGTTGTGAACCACAGGTTCTTTCTTTTCTTATTGTACATTATGTAAATACACAATAAAAAGGGCAATGATACAATGTACTTCAAGGGCTTTTCTTTTTCTAGAGAAAACAAATGTGACCTGACAGACCCTTCTGAGATTATGGTGCTGAATTCTACTTTGGAAATAATATAAGAACCACTAATAATTGGTAGGACAGACTTTCACTCCATTCTGATTGTTTGATTAGAACATGAAACAATAAGTGCAACAGATGACCTGCTAAGGCGATGATGAGAATAGAATGTCTATATTTCAGGGTGACATATTAGCTGTCACTCTCAGGTTGCAGCTTCTGTCTCTGTTGTTGTATAATCAGGCTCCACCACTTCCAGCAGCTTTATGCAACAGACACCTCGCTGTGATGACATGCTGACTCAATGTTAGCCAGACTGCTTATTCATATAAAAACTCACAGCCCTGACGATGCACAGCCCACGGCCGACCCTAACCCCCCGTTTATGTGGGGACCTCTATCAGCATGGCACTTCTGGGAAACAGGCTTGTTATATACCCAGAGAGAGTAGGAACTAGGAAACCAGAACAGTGTCTCTGGTTGGGCTGACGTGGTGGTGGTGAGGTGCCCTTTTAGTCAGAGCACAGTTACTGCAGAACCTGTTACCTGCAGATTTGTACTGTTATTATATGGGGGAGGGGGTTAGTTTAGTGTTAGCACACAGTTACGCAACATACTCTACCAGGATACACTTCCACACTTCATCCCGCAGCTGGCACCACCAACCGGGTCAAGGGCTGTCCCTGCCAGGAAGCCTTGATAACTACATCAGGTGCTGCCAAACTCAGTGAGGAAAATAGCGGAAGAGGATGTTATGTTGGAATCTGAAAGCATGTTGAGTGGAGATGAGTGTGAGAAGAATTGGATTACAGTGGTGAATGCAAAAGGGAATAAGAGAAGTAAAGCGGTAGTGGAATTTCGTAAATCCAAGGCTAGTTTTGACAATATTTTGGTCGAAGTAAGGGTTTTGGAACTGGGAGATCCGTTTGAAGTGTCTATACAAATTGTGGATGCGCTGGATGAGGTAGTGTTGATGAGAGTAACAAGAAGTGGGCTTATTATACATTTTTTTGTGTATCTATGGAACAGGAGGAACATGCTCTGCGCCTAAAGAAGATTTCAGAGTGGAATGTGTGGTGTGTGGATCTTCAAAGCAGGGTGCATATCAAAGGTGTTATCTCTGGGGTGGCGGTAGAAGGAAATGCAAAGAATATACAGTACCAGTCAAACGTTTGGACACACCTACTCATTCAAGGGGTTTTATTTAGACTATTTTAGACATTGCAGAACAATAGTGAAGATATCCAACCTATGAAATAACAAATATGGAATCATGTAGTAACCAAAAAAGTGTTTTATATTTGAGATTCTTCAAAGTAGCCACCCTTTGCCTTGATGACAGCTTTGCACACTCTTTGGCATTCTCTCAGCCAGCTTCATGAGGAATGCTTTTCCAACAGTCTGGAATGTGATAGGTGGTATGGGATGAGAGTGGCTGAGGGTTGGGATTAAATAGCTTATGTTTTGTAATGTATTATTGTTATGTGATTGCTTTATATAAAAGTAACATGTTGCAAAATGTGTATAAAATGTACAGTTGCTTGTGAAAGTATTCAACACCCTTGGCATTTTTCCTATTTGGTTGCCTTACAACCTGGAATTAAAATAGATTTTTGGGGGGTTTGTATCATTTGATTTATACGACATGTCTACCAGATGCTAAATATATCTTATTGTGAAACAAACATGCATAACTATTCACCCCCCCCAAAGTCAATACTTTGTAGAGCCACCTTTTGCAGCAATTACAGCTGGAAGTTTCTTGGGCTATGTCTCTATAAGCTTGACACATCTAGCCACTTGCATTTTAAACTGCTCCAGCTCCTTCAAGTTGGATGGGTTCCGCTGGTGTACCACAATCTTTAAGTCATACCACAGATTCTCAATTGGATTGAGGTCTAGGCTTTGACTAGGCCGTTCCAAGACAGGTACATTTCCCCTTAAACCACTTGAGTGTTGCTTTAGCAGTATGCTTAGCGTCATTGTCCTGTTGGAAGGTGAACCTCCGACCCAGTCTCAAATCTCTGGAAGACTGAAACAGGTTTCCCTCAAGAATTTCCCTGTATTTAGCGCTATCCATCATTGCTTCAATTCTGACCAGTTTCCCATGAAAAACATCCCCACAGCATGATGCTGTCACAACCATGCTTCATTGTGGGCATGGTGGCCTTGGGGTGATGAGAGGTGTTGGGTTTGCACCAGACATAGCGTTTTCCAAAAAGCTCAACATTAGTCTCATCTGACCAGAGTACCTTCTTCCATATGTTTGGGGAGTGTCCCAAATGCCTTTTGGCGAACACCAAACGTGTTTGCTTTTTTTCTTTCAGAAATTGCTTTTTCTGGCCACTCTTCCGTAAAGCCCAACTCTGTGGAGTGTATGGTTTAAAGTGGTCCTATGGACAGATACTCCAATCTCCGCTGTGGATCTTTGCAGCTCCTTCAGGGTTATCTTTGGTCTCTGTGTTGCCTCTGATTAATGCCTTCCTTGCCTGGTCTGTAAGTTTTGATGGGGGGCCCTCTCTTGGCAGGTTTGTTGTAGTGCTATAATCTTTTTTTTAAATCATAATGGATTTAATGGTGCTCTGTGGAATGTTCAAAGTTTCAGATATTATTTTTATAACCCTACCCTGATCTGTACTTCTCCACAACTTCGTCCTTGACCTGTTTGGAGAGCTCCTTGGTCTTCATGGTGCTGCTTACTTGGAGGTGCCCCTTGCTTAGTGGTGTTGCAGACTCTGGGGCCTTTCAGAACAGGTGTATATATACTGAGATCATGTGATAGATCATGTGACACTTGAATTGCACACAGGCAGACTTTATTTAACTAATTATGTGACTTTGAAGGTAATTCTTATGTTGGTGATTCATAGCAAAGGTGGTGAATACATAAGCACAAACTACTTTTCCATATTTTTTTTATTTAACTTTACCAATTTGGACTATTTTGTGTAAGTCCATTACATGAAATCCAAATAAAAATCGATTTAAATTACAGGTTGTAATGCAACAAAATAGGACAAACGCCCAGGGGGATGAATACTTTTGCAAGGCACTGAATATGTAACATGTATGTATATTTTGCAAAAAAGCTGTAAAAAAACTAAGATATTTGTCCTCCGAAGAGGGCGGGTAGTGGAGGGGTTAATAAAAAATAAATAAAACAGGCTTGAATGTGTTCACACATATGCTGAGCACTTGTTGGCTGCTTTTCCTTCACTCTGCGGTCCAACTCACCCCAAACCATCTCAATGGGTTGAGGTTGGGTGATTGTGGAGGCCAGGTCATCTGATGCAGCACTCCATCAATCTCCTTCTTGGTCAAATAGCCCTTACACAGCCTGGAAGTGTGTTGGGTCATTGTCCTGTTGAAAAGCGCAAACCAGATGAGATGGCGAATCACTGCAGAATGCTGTGGTAGCAATGCTGGTTAAGTGTGCCTTGAATTCTTAATAAATCAGCAAGTGTCACCAGCAACACATCCCCACACCATCACACCTCCTCCATGCTTCACGGTGGGAACCACACATGCTGAGATCATCCATTCACCTACTCTGCGTCGAACAAAGACACAGCATTTGGAACCAAAAACCTCAAATTTGGACTCATCAGACCAAAGGACAGATTTCCACTGGTCTAATGTCCATTGCTCGTGTTTCTTGGCCCAAGCAAGTCTCCTTTTCTTATGTGTCCTTAAGTAGTGGTTTCTTTGCAGCAATTCAACCATGAAGGCCTGATTCACGCAATCTCCTCTGAACAGTTGAAGTTGAGATGTGTCTGTTTACTTGAAGTCTGTGAAGCATTTATTTGGGCTGCAATCTGAGATGCAGTTATCTCTAATCAACTTATCCTCTGCAGCAGAAGTAACTCTGGGTCTTCCTTTCCTGTGGCGGTCCTCATGAGATCCAGTTTCATCAAATGACTTGATGGTTTTTGCGACAGAACTTGAAGAAACCTTCAAAGTTCTTGCTTTTTTCCATATTGACTAACCTTCAAGTAATGATGGACTGTCATTTCTCCTTGCTTATTTGAGCTGTTCTTGTCATAATATGGACTTGGTATTTTACCAAATAGTGCTATCTTCTGTAAACCACCTGCACCTTGTCACAACACAACTGATTGGCTCAAACACATTAAGAAGGAATGAAATTCCACAAATAAAAATTGAACAAGGTGCACCTGTTATTAATTGAAATGTATTCCATGGGACTTCCTCATGAAGCTGGTTGAGAAAATATGTAGTGTGCACTTTTGACTGGTACTGTATGTGAAGAATTGGATCAAGTGGTCGGTGCACACCAAAGCCCACTCCATCTGTTCTATTGTTTTTTGATGAAGTGTCTCTCATTTCTTACATGTATTTTGGTGTTGTGCGATACCCTGTGACAGCCTTCATGCCCAAACCCATGCAGTGTGATAAATGCAATTATTTGGTCATGTGTATGTAGACGGAAGGGTATCTTATGCCAGTTGAGTCTAAATGCTGCAATTGTGGCGGTGAACATGCACCCAAATTTCTGAATGGTCCTAATAGGGTGAAGGAGACGGAGGTGGTAGGAATGTCCAGCATGCCTCCTATCCGAAGGCGGTGAGAAAAGTGGAAGAAATGAGTGAAGTTGAAGAAATAATGATTTCTAGTAGTAGCTAACTGTGGCTATGGTTTAGAGCATTTGTGCATGGTGTACTGGTTTGGTTTTCGCCTGTTTAGAGTTATCTCTTGGGCTTTGAGCATGTGCAGGTATTGGTTAGGTAGCTGTGAGCTAGTGGCTAACTAACTTTTGCCAGTCGATTTATTGGTTCTGTTTGGCCTACTGATTTTGACTATGGGGCATTTGAGCCAGCAGTGTGTTTTGTAGAGATAGTTGGGTTTTTTCTCAAGCTAATGAGGGTTCGTTATGTCAGGTGACAGAAATGCTGGAGGTTGAAATAGCAGAGGAGTTTAACAAGTTAGACGTTGCAGTGATGTTTTGGGAGAAGTGGAGTGAGTTCTTGCCGCCGGTTCTGGTGTATAGCAGTCAGGAGGAAGAAGTCTTGTTGGAAATGGTGTGGCTAGAACAGGAGATGGCACTGCTGAAACAGCAGAATAATTAAAGACTGCATAGAGGACAGAGATGTTGTGTTGCCAGTCGGTCAGACAGTCTTGTAACTAAACCAGTTTCCCGCCAGTGATCAGTGATGAGCTAGTTTCCTCAAATGATCTGGTTTGTGAAACGTCAGGTGTATTCGGGGCCCGGATTCTCAAGGAGAGTTTTGAGGTGAGGTATCCCCAGTTTGTGAAATTACTCACGTTCAGAAAAGTGCTGATGGCAAACCAGATGAGGAAGGAGGAGGATTTGTGTGGGGACTTGGAGGAAACATTCCTTGGCCAAACTAGACAGTGGTTCCTAGGAAATGGTTCTCCCTTGTGAGGAAGGTGATTAATTGTGTGTCTCTAGCTGAGACCTGGGCAGGGTTATGATGTAGTGTGCCCTCTGCAGGTTGAGGATGAGGTTGATTCAGGTGTCAATTTGGGGACACGTTCTTTGCCATGGTAGAGGAGATTGGTTGTTGATCATTGCTGACCATGAGGTTATTTGGGTGTCAGGTATTGATTTAGCTGACACGTTTCTTACTGAGCTGTGGAAAGGAGATACTTTCCAGTCATGTTGTGAGGATTTTCTGGAAGACGCAGTCTGTGTTTTGCAGGGTGACATGGCTGTCTAGCGATGAGAATCAGGAGCTTGAAGAATTGAGTTTGATGGAAATACCAGATCCACCAGTATTGTCACTCTCAGTAGGTTGTCTGATGAGTGAGGAGGATATGAGGGAAAAAACAGTTCCCCTCCAGTGAGTGCTCAGCTGGAGAAAAGGGCTGTTTGGGAAGATGGATGGTGTGAGTTGGCTGAAGTTGTGGTCGATGTTCACTTTTCCCTGGTGGTGATTGCTCCAAGTCTTTTAACGCTGGCTACATATCAGATGGAGCTTGTTGCTTGTGACCATGGGCCTAGTGAAGGAAGTTGGTCTCTCAATTTAGAACCAGATGGTTCACAGCTGGTCCCTTTGTTTGTTCAAGTTAGACTATTTGGCAGGAAGAAATTTCCTGTGTAGAACAGTGCATTTTATGGTTTGTCTGGTTTTCTAGAATGTCTATCTCAGAGTTAAGGTTTTCTGTAGTTAGGTAGTTAGGCAACACTACCAGGATACACTTCCACACTCCATCCCTGAGGTGGCAACACCAACCGGGTCAAAGGCTGTGCTCTGCCAGGAAGCCTTGATAAGCACATCAGGTGCTGTTGATTACGGTTCAGCATGGCGAGCCATGAGGCTGTTGGTTTGTTTGCTGACCATGTTTGGGCGTGCCTGTGTGTGGTTTCTTTTTTGAATATATTTATTTCCATCACCACCAACTGAACAACAGTAATCCATTTGTGCTGGCCGACCATGACGTTAAGAGAGCCAGAGCTGGCCCTGGACCAAGGTAAGGTTGTTATCTCCTGGGTACATACACTTACTTATAATATTAATTCACACATCAAATCAGGTTACAGACCAGTTAACTAGACCTAAGACCCCTAGACTTAGCGATTGCAAAAATATTAGCAGGCTAGTTGTTGGTTTAGTAAGTGTCAGTGAGCAAAAAGTTGGTTTGGTTACTGGGAGATATGAGACATACTGTATTGCCTGTTTTATACTGAGATTTTCTTTGTATTGCAATACACAGTGTATACATTCACATTATCACAGTCAATACAATGTTGCCATGTTACTTAATCTACAGTGCCACATTTATTCCACATTTTATGTTACAACGTGAATTCAAAATGTCTACACATTATTTTCAAAATTCTCCAACCTCTGTCAAATTGGTTGCCGATCATTGCTGAACATCCATTTTCAGGTCTTGCCATAGATTTAAGTAAACTGTAACTCGGCCACTCGGGAATAGTCACGGTCTTCCTGTTTAGCAACTCCAGTGTAGATTTGGCCCTGTGTTTTAGGTTATTGTCCTGCTGAAAGGTGAATTCATCTCCCAGTGTCTGGTCAAAAGTAGACTGAACCAGGTTTCCCTCTAGGATTTGCCTGTGCTTAGCGCCATCCCAGTTATTTTTCATCCCAGTCCTTAAAGATTACAAACATACCCAAAACATGATGCAGCCACTACTATGCTAGAAAATATGGAGAGTAGTACTCAGAAATGTGTTCTATTGGATTTGCCCCAAATATAACACTTTTGTCCTGTATTCTTGCTTTGCCACAATTTTTGTTTTGGAATATATTTATTCTGTACAAGCTTCCAACATTTAACTACAATGTTGTTGGGCCATAATCAGTTTTCTCCTGTCACAGCCATTAAATGAACTGTTTTATTAAAGTCACCATTGGCCTCATGGTGAAATACCAGAGTGGTTTCCTTCCTCTCCGGCAACAGTTAAGGACGCCTGTACATTTGTAGTGAATGGGTGTACTGATACACTATGTGTAATTAATAACTTCACCATGCTCAAAGGGATATTCAATGTCTGCTTTTTTTATTTTTACCCATCTACCAATAGGTGCCCTTTGCGAGGCATTGGAAAATCTCCCTGTGTTTGAAATGTACTGTTCGACTGAGTGACCTTAGTCACTGGGTACAGAGATGAGGTAGGCATTCAAAATCATGTTAAACACTGTTATGCACACAGTCCATGCAACTTGTTGAGCAAATCTTTACTCCTGAATTTATTTAGGCTTGCCATAACAAAGGGGTTGATTACTTATTGACTCAATACATTTTAGCTTTTCATTTTTTATTCATTTAATATTTTTTGTATTTTCTTAAATTGTATTAATAATTCCACTTTTACGTTATGGGGTATTTATTGTGTGTAGGCATTTGACAACAAAAAAAACATAATTTAATCCATTTACAATTCAGGCTGTAACAACTAAATATGGAAAAAGTCAAGGGGTGTGAATACTTTCTGAAGGCATCGTGTGTGTATGTATGTATGCCCTTTCAGTTTAACCACTGCCTGACTGTTTCAGTGTAACCACTATTACTCAATCCTTCACTGGAATCAGGCCCTCCCTGAGATCTGACATTGATGTTCAGACCCTCCCTGAGCACTGACATGCAGTCTCATGGAAACCTCCAGAACCACAGTAGAGAAGAGATTAGGAAATAGTTTTTTCCAGAAGTTATAATGATCTAGATTTATACTATGGATGTTGTTTTGAGTACCATCACAAACATGTGTGCTATAAACCAATTCCATGTGCCGTGAAGGGGAACTGGAGAAAGACCATTTAAATGAAAGTTACTGAAAGGAATAAGTAACTTATCTTAGCTTCATATGCTAAATCTATATATTTTTTAAACATTTTCAGTAAAGTTGCTTGATGCAGAACATGTCAGATAATCGTTTGATGGCAGGAATCGCAGAGTAGAGATGAGGGGAGGATTTTATTACATAAAGAACCATTATCAATTTTTATGTCTAATACTTACAAATAAATGTATTGTGCAGAGCCAGAAGTTTACATACACTTAGGTTGGAGTCATGAAAACTCGTTTTTCAACCACTCCACCAATTTCTTGTTAACAAACTATAGTTTTGGCAAGTCGGTTAGGAAATCTACTTTGTGCATGACACAACTCATTTTTCCAACAATTGTTTACAGACAGATTATTTCACTGTATCACAATTCCAGTGGGTCAGAAGTTTACATACACTAAGTTGACTGTGCCTTGGAAAACAGCTTGGAAAATTCCAGAAAATGATGTCATGGCTTTAGAAGCTTCTGAAAGTCTAATTGACATAATTTGAGTCAGTTGGAGGTGTACCTGTGGATGTATTTCAAGGCCTACCTTCAAACTCAGTGCCTCTTTGCTTGACATCATGGGAAAATCAAAAGAAATCAGCCTAGACCTCAGTAAACAATTGTAGACCTCCACAAGTCTGGTTCATCCTTGGGAGCAATTTCCAAACTTCTGAAGGTACCACGTTCATCTGTACAAACAATAGTACACAAGTATAAACACCATGGGACCATGCAGCCATCATACCGCTATAACCACGTTGCCCTCTTTGGGTACAGCAAGCCCCATCCCCCTCTCCCTCTCTTCTACACCCAGGCTGCTGTGGTCAGAGAGAGGTCGTAAATTCCTGGAGGAGATTATCTCCTCATGGCCACAGTATAGAGACAGTGAATTTTCATAGAGAACAAAGGAATTTCTTCCGCCATTCTAACACCTGGATATGTTTATTTTTGAACCATTCCATTGTAGATTTTGCTTTATGTTTTGGATCATTGTCTTGTTGGAAGACAAATCTCCGTCCCAGTCTCAGGTCTTTTGCAGACTCCATCAGGTTTTCTTCCAGAATGGTCCTGTATTTGGCTCCATCCATCTTCCCATCAATTTTAACCATCTTCCCTGTCCCTGCTGAAGAATAGCAGGCCCAAACCATGATGCTGCCACCACCATGTTTGACAGTGGGGATGGTGTGTTGAGGGTGATGGGCTGTGTTGCTTTTACGCCGAACATTACGTTTTGCATTGTTGCCAAAAAGGTCTATTTTGGTTTCATCATGACCAGAGCACCTTCTTCCACATGTTTGGTGTGTCTCCCAGGTGGCTTGTGGCAAACTTTAAACAATACTTTTTATGGATATCTTTAAGAAATGGCTTTTTCCTTGCCACTCTTCCATAAAGGCCAGATTTGTGCAATATACGACTGATTGTTGTCCTATGGACAGAGTCTCCCACCTCAGCTGTAGATCTCTTCAGTTCATCCAGAGTGATCATGGGCCTCTTGGCTGCATCTCTGGTCAGTCTTCTCCTTGAATGAGCTGAAAGTTTAGAGGGACGGCCAGGTCTTGGTAGATTTGCAGTGGTCTGATACTCCTTCCATTTCAATATTATCGCTTGCACAGTGCTCCTTGGGATGTTTAAAACTTGGGAAATCTTTTTGTATCCAAATCCGGCTTTAAACTTCTTCACAACAGTATCTCGGACCTGCCTGGTGTGTTACTTTTTCTTCATGATGCTCTCTGCGCTTTTAACGGACCTCTGAGACTATCACAGTGCAGGTGCATTTATACGGAGACTTGATTACACACAGATGGATTGTATTTATCATCATTAGTCATTTAGGTCAACATTGGATCATTCAGAGATCCTCACTGAACTTCTGGAGAGAGTTTGCTGCACTGAAAGTAAAGGGGCTGAATAATTTTGCACGCCCAATTGTTCAGTTTTTGATTTGTTAAAAAAGTTTGAAATATCCAATAAATGTCGTTCCACTTCATGATTGTGTCCCACTTGTTGTTGATTCTTCACAAAAAAATCCAGTTTTATATCTTTATGTTTGAAGCCTGAAATGTGGCAAAAGGTCGCAAAGTTCAAGGGGGCCGAATACTTTCGCAAGGCACTGTATGTTCTGGAGAAGGTATGAAAGATCGGTGAAGAATCCAGCTACGAACTGGTCCGTTTAGTACCATTTTGTGACACTCATGGGAGACAATATGACCACATTACCATAACGCTGTTTATATAATAGCCTCAGATATGAGGTTTACGTCTAATTGTTGTATAAGATGAATGAGTGAGGATGATACTGTTTGTAAAATTGTGTAATGTGATTTTGGACTGTTTAATGAAGGAAACTCCAATTTCCTTTTGAGTTTAACTAAATCAGAGGACCGCCCATGAGCCCAGTTAGGGTCGGGCATCTTGGGACAGGCCCTTTTCTGCAACTCCCGAATAAAACCCCCACTTTGAGAATTTCTCAACAGAACATGTTTCCCTCAATTACGAGAGGACAAAGGTTGCAGACCAACTTACCTCGATAACGAGAGGGCCAAGGTTTGAGTAGATGGCTGAATCTTTAACCTTACCACATGGGTAAACTCTTAGACTAACAATACCGACAGAATAAGAACAAGACTTTGATATTAATTACTAGCCTGCAGCTAGGAATTCAGTATCATTGAACGGGAAGAAACATCGCTCCATAACGACATGAATGAATGTCACTCTGAACTATCCATTCTAACCACGACAGAGAGGACGGACAAACTCTCCAACAGAAACAAACTTTTCAACAGAGACCCCCACTTCCCTTTTGTCGAACAAGCCGCCATGCCGGTTTAGCCCACTAGGGCACATTCCCCTATCATTTCTTGTAACCATATTTACCTTGTTTGTTTGTGCACTTCTGTGATTGTTTAGTTAGTTAACTTGTTATGGCTGCAATCCTGCAAATGGGATCGATATGACAACTACTAGTGAAAATAGAGGGCGCCAAATTCAAACCACAGAAATCTCATAATTACAATTACTAAAACATACATGTGTCTTACATCATTTTAAAGTTAATCTTGTTGTTAATCCCACCAAAGTGTCCGATTTCAAATATCCTTTTCAGCAAAAGCACTACAAACAATTATGTTAGGTCTCCACCAAACCACAGCCATTTTCCAGCGAAATGTAGCATTCACAAAAAGCAGAAATAGAGAAAATGAATCACTAACCTTGAATTATCTTCATCAGATGACACTCATAGGACTTCATGTTACACAATACATGCATGTTTTGTTTGATACAGTTCATATTTATATAAAACAATATTGAGTTTACATTGACGTATTAGATCCACTAGTTCCAAAAACATCAAGTGATTTTGCATAGCCACATCGTTTCAACAGAAATACTCATCATAAATGTAGATGATAATACAAGTTATACACATGGAATTATAGATATACCTCTCCTTAATGCAACCGCTGTGTCAGATTTCAAAAAAGGTTTACGGAAAAGCAACCCATGCAATAATCTGAGACGGAGCTCAGAACTGTAGCCAAATTAGCCTCCATGTTGGAGTCAGCAGAAACCAGAAAATACATGATAAATGTTTCCTTACCTTTGATGAACTTCATCAGAATGCAGTCCTGGAATCCCAGGTCCACAATAAATGCTTGATTTGGTCGAAAATGTCCGTTATTTATGTCCAATTAGCTACTTTGGTTAGCGCGTTTGATAAACAATTCCAAAGTCACAAAGCGCGTCCACTATAAAGTGACGAAATGTCCAAAAGTTCCGCAACAGTCAGTAAAAACATGTCAAACGATGTACTGAATCAATCTTTAGAATGTTGTTTACATATATCTTGAATAACATTCCAACCGGAGAATTAGAATGACTTCAGATGACCAGTGGAACGCAGGTCCATCCCCTGTGAACGTGCAGGGTGAAAGCATGGTCAACTCGTGGCAGTGGTGACTATTTCCTGTCTCATTCGACCCCCCTTCACATTAGTGTCATCAGAAAAAGTTCTATTGACTGTTGACATTAGTGGAAGGCGTAGGAAGTGAAAACTCATCCATATCTTGCTGTAATTTCAATGAGAGCTTTGTTGAAAATCTGCCACCCCCAGAAAAAATACAAACAGGAAGTGGAATTTCTCCGTTTTTTTCCCTGCAATATGAGTTCTGTTATACTCTCAGACATAATTCAAACAGTTTTAGAAACTTCAGAGTGTTTTCTATCCAATACTATAATAATATGCATATATTAGCAACTGAGACTGAGGAGCTGGCCATTTACAACGGGCACCTTTTCATCCAAGCTACTCAATACTGCCCCTGCAGCCATTAAAAGTTAATAAATACATTATTTAAGACAATTGATGTATGGATGGCTCATAGTGAAGACTGGGTTCGTGCAGATAACCAACAATTTACAATGTTTGGAATGAGTCTAACGTGAGGTAAAATAAATCATTCATTAATTCAGAAGACTATTGATCAGATGTGAAAATATCTGAAAAGTTATATTAGGAAAATTATAACTAACTGTAATCTGAATATTTTCCTTGCTGCCCCGACTTCCTAGTTAATTACAGTTACATGATTAATCAGTTTAATCGCATAATACTAATTACAGAGAATCTTTGATAAAAACTGAAAGTCTTCATTTAATGATAGTAAAGACACGACACCGCTCAGGAAGGAGACGCGTTCTGTCTCATAGAGATGAACGTACTCTTGTGCAAAAAGTGTAAATCAATCCCAAAACAACAGCAAAGGACCTTGTGAAGATGCTGGAGGAAAAAGGTACTAAAGTATCTATATCCACAGTAAAACAAGTCTTATATCGACATAACCTGAAAGGCCACTCAGCAAGGAAGAAGCCACTGCTCCAAAACCACCATATAAAAGCCAGACTACGGTTTGCAACTGCACATGGAGACAAAGATCATACTTTTTGGAGAAATGTTCTCTGGTCTGATGAAACAAAAATAGAACTGTTTGGCCATAATGACCATCATTATGTTTCGAGGAAAAAGGGGGAGGCTTGCAAGTCGAAGAACACCATCCCAACCGTGAAGCACGGGGGTGGCAGCATCATGTTGTGGGGGTGCTTTGCTGCAGGAGGGACTGGTGTACTTCACAAAATAGATGGCATCATGAGGCAGGAAAAGTATGTGGATATATTGAAGCAGCATCTCAAGACATCAGTCAGGAAGTTAAAGCTTGGTCGCAGATCTTTCAAACAGACAATGACCCCAAGCATACTTCCTAAGTTGTGGCAAAATGGCTTAAGGACAGCAGTCAAGGTATTGGAGTGGCCATCACAAAGCCCTGACCTCAATCCTATAGAAAATGTGTGGGCAGAACTGAAAAAGCGTGTGCGAGCAAGGAGACCTACAAACCTGACTCAGTTACACCAGTTCTGTCAGGAAGAATTGGCCAAAATTCACCTAACTTATTGTGCGAAGCTTGTGGAAGGCTACCTGAAACATTCGACCCAGTGAAACAATTTAAAGGGCAATGCTAGCAAATACTAATTGAGTGTATGTAAACTTCTGACCCACTGGGAATGTGATGAAAGAAATAAAAGCTGAAATAAATCATTCTCTCTACTATTATGACATTTCACATTCTTAAAATAAAGTGGTGATCCTAACTGACCTAAAACAGGGAATTTTTACTCTGATTAAATGTCAGGAATTGTGAAAAACTGAGTTTAAATGTATTTGGCTAAGGTGTATGTAAACTTCCGACTTGAACTGTATGTTCCAAAATGTTGACATACGGTATATTATATCAATAATTTTCCCCTTTAGGTTTTCAGTAAAGTTGCTTTGTGCAGAAAATGTCAGAAGCGTTTGATTGAAACCTCCGCAGCTACAGAAGGGGATACTGAGTGTTTTTCTGATCCACACCCCTATCTGTGACCAACAGATGCCTATATATATTCCCAGTCATGTAAAATTTGTAGATTGTTGCCTAATTCATTCATTTCAATTGACTGATTTCCTTATATGAAATGTAATTTAGTAAGATCTTTGAAATTGTTGCATTTATATTTTGTGTGTGTGTGTGTGTGTGTGTGTGTGTGTGTGTGTGTGTGTGTGTGTGTGTGTGTGTGTGTGTGTGTGTGTGTGTGTGTGTGTGTGTGTGTGTGTGTGTGCAAAATATAAAGAATGGTCAATCACACAAAGGACAACCAGCCAACTTGACACAACTGTGGGAAGTGTTGGAGTCAACATGGGCCAACATCTCTGGAACGCTTTCAACACCTTGTAGAGTCCACGCCCCAACAATTGAACCTGTTCTGAGGGCAAGAGGGTGCAACTCAATATTAGGAAGGTGTTCTTAATGTTTTGTGCACTGTGTATATTAGGAACTCACTCAACTTACTATTGAGAGTAAGAATAGTAGAATACACCAGCTACATTTCGAAACTTGGTTGTGCATCAGCAGTTTTTCTGTCAGTCACTGACAGTCACTCAATTAGCCATGTCAGTTAACCATTTTAAGATGGGTAGTTAGTTTAGCCAGCCATCTAAACTTGATTTAAAAACGTTGTTCGTCATTCTCACTCATATCAAATTAACATGGCATTAGTCGTTAAAAAATGTGTAGAATTGCATTTTCTCTCTAACCCCCAACCTTATCTTGCTAAGGGCCTCCAAAAGGCTGTCCAGAGCTAAGGGACAATATAGACACTGCTGGATACCATTCTTTGAGTGCAGAGGGGAGGTGCAAGAGTGTCACTTTCCTGTAAACCCAGGTTAGTTAACGTTAGGGAGTTCTTCCTTCGCATGGTTAGACCGCACAAACACCATACACACTATAACACCGTTCTCAGTTCTCACGAAGCGCAGCAGACTCTTGATGAAAGCAGGCTGAGTAGCTGTAAGCTTTTTCATGTGGCAGTTCCTACTTCCCACTGAGAAGTGGGTGTGCTTCTGAAACTATCCTTTTCTGCTGCATCACTATTTACAAATAAAAAAATATACATGCACAATCCTCTCTAACTTTCATTTTTAATTATATAGGTGCAGCAGTCCCCCTACTCTACCCAAAAGCTCAAACTTTCCTCATAGGTCATATGTAGTTCTGTGGGGCTGTGAGTACAAGTGAGGGGTTTTCTCAAGAAGTCTTTCTAGGTTGTCCTCTTTGTCTGGCCCCACGATGAGATGAATAAAGTGGTTAGAAGGGCGGAGGTCAGCTAAACACCCCACGTCCTCTCTCTGTAGCTTTGCACTGTGCAAAGACCCCACTAAGGAGAGGTGGTTTGGAGAGCATATTAAAGAGACACTTTTTCAGTGTTTAATGACACTGTAATAAATTATCACTGCATGTTTAACTTCCATTTTCTAAGTCTGTGAGCGCATGTGCACATGCATGTATGAAAGTCTGTGCGAAAAGTGTAAATTAGTTTCTCTACTCTGAGGTCATTATCTACCTGCCTTGCAACAGCACCAGTCACCTGTCTAAGTTTCATTTTGACAGAGGAGAGGATGGCGAGAGTGAGTGCGAGGTGGTGTGAGCTTGTCACACACCCACCCAGCGTGGGGGTGGAAGCTGTGGGTTCCAGTCGCCTTGATACATTTTTTGAATATATTTTTTTTAAGACCATGGCTCAGATATAGAACCACACACCTCCTGCACACAGAGGCAACACACACTCCTCTCACACACACTGCACCATGAGCGGTACCCAGGGCTATACATACCCCCAGATGTTTCTAGTGGACTACAGTGGAGGTTCACAGCCGTCGGTCCAACCTCCAGGCCTGGTACCTTGCTGGTCCTTCCCTCCTGCCCAGGAGAGGGTAAGGGAGCAGAGCAGGGCCAGAGGCTGCAGGGGGGTTGGCTCCTGGAGCCTGGTTGTGGCTGTGCTGTTTCTGCTGCTGCTGGTGTTTGGGGCTCTGGGGCTAGGAGCCTACCAGATACACAAGCTACAGACTCAACTGGATGGGATACAACAGGTGAGGGGTTTTGCTCAGTGTTTGAGTGGGGTTCTCCTGGAGCAAGTCTGCTCTCTGATTTCTATTTGTATCAAAGTATCTCATCACTTATGTCTCATAATGCTCTTTCTGTAGGATATTATAAGAGCATATCTCTTTGCAATGACACTGCACTGCTCCTATGCAAAAAAATATCAATGAAATGGATGCAGGGAGGAATCTGTGGTAGTTCATATTTAGCATCTTGTTGCATTTCATTGTTTTGTTATTGGGAACATCTTAATTTACTGATGAGGAAAACGGGCATATAGAGAGCAATAGAAATGGCAACCTTTTGTAGGCACTAACTCCACCATGGCTCGCTGGGCAAAAATGTTCCTATGGGGAAATTAATGGGGGTTTTGGATGAACGCTGAAAATATTCTGTGGTAAACACATGCTTAGGAGATCTTATGTTTTTTTTTATCATCTTCATCAGCTAACGTTGCTTTTTGAGTTTAAGCATTTATGTGCTGAAAACGAGCACAAAAAAGGCTTCATAATTCATAAAGGTCATGTTAACTGACTGATATTATCTAGAACAAAATGCATAATATCCCCTAAGACTGTGATAACCTCAGATCTCATTTTTGGCATTTATCCCAAACCCTATTTTTAATTTCCCCCATAGGGGCAACATTCATTTCCCCCATAGGAATAGCTGGACGAAACAGACATAATTCACTTCTGGCTTTTAGTACTACAAGCTGGCGAGCTCTGTAGTCTGCCCCCCCCTTAAAATGCAATACAACGTGCAACAACGGTTGAAAATTCTGAACCTAAAAAGAGATGATTGTGACCACTGGAAATTGAGTGGGAGACTGGTAAGAGGTAGGTGGTACAAACAGACTGCGGTAAAGGGTAGATGAAAAAAGGTTTGTCTTTGACTTTCGTGCAGGTTTTATTGGTGCCTCTGCATCTCAGACTATTAAGTAGCAGTGACATTTAAAGACCGGAATCTGTTCAGAATTGTGGTCACCAGTCCAGCGCTGCTACAGGATATCCTTGACTCATATCAAAGAACACGTTCAAAAAGGAGCTGATGTTCAGCGCACATTAGCGCAACATTTCTCTATAACCCTTAACCCCAAAATGTCATTTAAAATAACCTGTGTGCATGTTAACGTGATGTGACATTGATGTCTTTTTTTTCTTATTATTTCACAGGTTAACATTGAGAGCCAAGGTTGTGCGCCTGAGAAGCTAGTGGGTGACCTTCCAGAGTCTGATCCAGACACAGGGAAGAAGGCCAGCAGACCTGCAGCACACGTCATAGGTAAGTAATCGGGTGTGCAGGCTTTTGCTCCAGCCCTTTTCAAACACCTGATTCTAGTAATCGGCTGCTAATCAGGACCATGATTAACTGAATCAGTTGTGCACCCCTGATGTAGAGTAGGGACTGTAAAATCCAGTGAAGTATCATATCTAACCCCACTCTCCCTGCTGTCTCCCTTTCTCCTTCAGGCCGGATCGAGAAGGATGTTTCCCAGAATACCTTGCGTTGGGAGCCCAAGGCAGGGCGGGCCTTCACTGAGGGAGGCGTGGTCTATCGGGATGGTGGTCTGCAGGTCAACGAGACTGGGCTCTACCACATCTATTCCCGGGTGCAGTTTGAGGCCAATCACTGCACCCCTACAGATGCCTTGGTTCACTCTGTGTTTGTGAGGAGGCCCTGGAGCTCCAAGCCTCTCACCTTGATAGAGGCGCACAGGGAGGGCTACTGCAGCTCGGGCTCTAATGGGCGTGTCTGGACCTCTGGGAGTTACCTGGGCTCCACATTGCAGTTAGAGAAGCAGGACTGGGTCTATGTGAACGTCTCCCACCCAGCCATGCTCAGCCACACTCATCATGCCAACTTCTTTGGACTCCACAAGATCTAGCGAAAAAGGATGAAATCTGGAGTTGGTTTCAACTGATATTTCACTCAGAGAACCTTAACACTAAAATGGTGGAGAAAAAAGTAGTATTTATTATGATAAAGATCTGACACTGATTCCAGCTGCAGGTCTGAATGTATGTTCATTAGAACACAAAAATGTGCATGTTTGGGATTTTATATCCGTCAACAGGGATCCAATTTTTTATATTCTAATAAATGTATTTAAAAAAATTAAAGTTCAGACTGAGATCTTTGTCAGAAGTGATTGTATAACAGGAGGATGATGAGTGTTCTTTTATTGTGTTTGTTTTTTGTTATGTCCCTTACATTTTGTTCTCTCAATCTGTCACTCCCTTGCTTCATTAAAAAAAGTTTTTTAAATGTAACCTTTATTTAACTAGGCAAGTCAGTTAAGAACAAATTCTTATTACAATGACAGCCTAAATATTTCATCACAGTTTGCAGACCTCCAAGTTTATGGTTGAGCCGGTGCGGACATGAAACTAAGATTAGGTAGGGTTGAGATATGAAAAGGGCTAACTGATTTCCAGTGATTATACAGAACTGTGGGGAATTGTTTCTATCGCTGAGCACCTTGGAGTCTGGCCCTGAATGACATGAAATGCAATGCTCACTTTACTCTAAAGGGGGTCAGGGTCATTTTACCCACAAACGCAAGCAGATTTTCCCCTGTAATTGTCAGGTTGTGCGCTACTGGTGTAGAAGTCAGGTGCAGGAGAGCAGAGAGTTGTGATCAGGCGCATACTTTATTTGGCAGAGGCAAACAACAGACGGATGCAACTGTATCAAACAAACCTCCAGCAAAAGCGCAACAAAGTCACCAAGATGGAAAATGTTTAACAATTAAACATACTACGGGTTGAACATGGTACCCGGAGAAAAACCAGCCTGGCGCATCACAGAAAACGCGTAACAAAAATAATTCTACACAAAGACATAGAGGGAATATACAGTGCCTTGCGAAAGTATTCGGCCCCCTTGAACTTTGCGACCTTTTGCCACATTTCAGGCTTCAAACATAAAGATATAAAACTGTATTTTTTGTGAAGAATCAACAACAAGTGGGACACAATCATGAAGTGGAACGACATTTATTGGATATTTCAAACTTTTTTAACAAATCAAAAACTGAAAAATTGGGCGTGCAAAATTATTCAGCCCCTTTACTTTCAGTGCAGCAAACTCTCTCCAGAAGTTCAGTGAGGATCTCTGAATGATCCAATGTTGACCTAAATGACTAATGATGATAAATACAATCCACCTGTGTGTAATCAAGTCTCCGTATAAATGCACCTGCACTGTGATAGTCTCAGAGGTCCGTTAAAAGCGCAGAGAGCATCATGAAGAACAAGGAACACACCAGGCAGGTCCGAGATACTGTTGTGAAGAAGTTTAAAGCCGGATTTGGATACAAAAAGATTTCCCAAGCTTTAAACATCCCAAGGAGCACTGTGCAAGCGATAATATTGAAATGGAAGGAGTATCAGACCACTGCAAATCTACCAAGACCTGGCCATCCCTCTAAACTTTCAGCTCATACAAGGAGAAGACTGATCAGAGATGCAGCCAAGAGGTCCATGATCACTGGATGAACTGCAGATATCTACAGCTGAGGTGGGAGACTCTGTCCATAGGACAACAATCAGTCGTATATTGCACAAATCTGGCCTTTATGGAAGAGTGGCAAGAAGAAAGCCATTTCTTAAAGATATCCATAAAAAGTGTTGTTTAAAGTTTGCCACAAGCCACCTGGGAGACACACCAAACATGTGGAAGAAGGTGCTCTGGTCAGATGAAACCAAAATTGAACTTTTTGGCAACAATGCAAAATGTTATGTTTGGCGTAAAAGCAACACAGCTCATCACCCTGAACACACCATCCCCACTGTCAAACATGGTGGTGGCAGCATCATGGTTTGGGCCTGCTTTTCTTCAGCAGGGACAGGGAAGATGGTTCAAATTGATGGGGAGATGGATGGAGCCAAATACAGGACCATTCTGGAAGAAAACCTGTTGGAGTCTGCAAAAGACCTGAGACTGGGACGGAGATTTGTCTTCCAACAAGACAATGATCCAAAACATAAAGCAAAATCTACAATGGAATGGTTCAAAAATAAACATATCCAGGTGTTAGAATGGCTAAGTCAAAGTCCAGACCTGAATCCAATTGAGAATCTGTGGAAAGAACTGAAATCTGCTGTTCACAAATGCTCTCCATCCAACCTCACTGAGCTCGAGCTAGTTTTGCAAGGAGGAATGGGAAAACATTTCAGTCTCTCGATGTGCAAAACTGATAGAGACATACCCCAAGCGACTTACATCTGTAATCGCAGCAAAAGGTGGCGCTACAAAGTATTAACTTAAGGGGGCTGAATAATTTTGCACGCCCAATTTTTCAGTTTTTGATTTGTTCAAAAAGTTTGAAATATCCAATAAATGTCATTCCACTTCATGATTGTGTCCCACTTGTTGTTGATTCTTCACGAAAAAATACAGTTTTATATCTTTATGTTTGAAACCTGAAATGTGGCAAAAGGTCGCAAAGTTCAAGGGGGCCAAATACTTTCGCAAGGCACTGTATATGTAGCTTGATTAGGGATGTAAACCAGGTGTGCGGGGAAACAAGACAAAACACATGGAACAATGAAAAGTGGAGCGGCGATGGCTAAAAGCCTGGTGACCTTGACCGCGGAACGCCACCCGAACAAGGAGAGGAGCCGACTTCGGTGGAAGTCGTGACAGTAATGCTGAGTTATGGGGATTATTGTGTAACATGAATGTACATAGCAACACAATAGTGAATGAGGGGGAACAGCCAGAGCAGGGCATTATCCGGTGGCCTTGTCCCAATACACATATTTGCATCCTAAATAGTAGGCCGTTTGAGTATGCGATAAAGTAACATTTATTGGATGCGACATTTCAAAAATGAGTATACTTTAAAGGCCCGGATGCCAGGATGCTATACTAATTTCAGCTCTACATCTAGTATTATTCGATGCACACTTTTCCACAATTTATTGGAAGGGGTGGGCTGAGAGTGATGGGCCCTAGTTCTCTTCAAGTAGCCAACAACAAAACTATGCTACTTAATTGGGAAAATACCAAAGCTTCTGCAGTGGTTCTCACTGAAAAGTGTTTCTTGTTCAAAAAAAAAAAAGCCTTCATCAGAGCTTTTAAACTAAATACTAAACCACCTTTTGATTTCTGAATGTGTGGCACCGAGGACTCAGGATGTTGCTGCATTATTGATGTCATGTAAAATAGGCCTTTTGATTTGAACATATGGATTGTTTTTGTTTTATAGGCTATTTATTTAATTTATGGATCAAGCCTTCACAGTCATTCTGAACTCGTTCCCAATGATCAGTCAGAGTAAGTAAGTTTGTTGCTGTCCAGAGGTTCTGAATATGCGATGCACCCGACTGTCCACATTTTTCTGTGCAATAGACTTATGATTTGAAAGTGTTAAAAGTGTTGGTGTGTGTACTAGGCTATTTGATTTAAATGTATATATGTTACACCACTGTTTTCACTAACAAGTATGTTGAAATGGAACCAAATAATCTGTTTCTGTCTTCAGTCCTTTTAAAAATAAAATAGATTGGCTATATGGTCTACTACGGTATACTGTAGGTTGAATGTGATAGTCTGCCTATAATGAGCCTGTGTTGGCTTATAACTGCATGGCTATTCTATTCAGAGTGAGAGAAATGTACAAATTGGAAATGAGCTATTATCAGGCTGGTTAAAATGCAGTGCAGGTCTGTTGAATTTGGAAAAATCCACCTGCACTCGCCCCACCTACTTAGCCAATCAGAAGCCGCTACTGCATTGCGGCTGTGGCATACTGCAGACTTTTTAGGGAGTGGTTCCTAATCCACGACAGGATCTTTTATTTCTGAGGGTCCAGGGTTCCGGTCTAGAAGCACGGTTTCAACAGCTTCGGTACTGCAGTTTAACTGACTCCCAGCCCAGAAAGACCATTTCCATACACAGCCACACAGAGAAATCAGAATTGAACTTTTCTAATAAGACACTTTAGTCATCGACTTTGAACACAAAACATCCATTAAAATTCTGCAAATAATTATTGCTGGGGCAGATATTTTTTTACCACTCACAGCCGAAGATAATAACATTTTATATTCTGTGATATAGGGGTGGCAGATAGCCTAGTGGTTAGAGCATTGGACCAGTAACTGCAAGATTGCTGGATCAAATCCCTGAGCTGACAATGTGAAAGTCTGTTTCTCTGAACAAGGTAGTTAACACCCTGTTCCTTGGTAGGCTGTAAATAAGAATGTGTTTTTAATTGACTCGCCTAGTTAAATATTTTTTTAAAATCAATGTCTGCCATGTTTTTGGATGAGGTGACGAGGTAGTCTCTGCTCTCGCTGCGCCCTGTGCACACATACTGCTGGTACACATGTGATGTTGGTCCATATAAACAGAGAAGGGGGTAGCTGCCTCCCAATTATGGCAACCAGAATATGGGCAAGTGGGTATGTAGAAAGGAAAGTAGTGGGCATGTGGAAAGGAGTGGGTGTGTGGACAGGAGTGGCTGTGTCGAAAGCACTTTGTTATTGGTTAGACTGTTGAGATTGAGCTGTGTTGTTTTTCTTCCATTACCAGGTGACTGCTGTACAATGAGTTACCATACAGCGAGAGTTTTAACTTTTGCTTTTAAACCAGATGATGAGTCTGAGTTGTATTTCACTGTTAGTTTTGTATCAAGGTGACATCTAGATGGTTAGAAATATACGTTATTTCTTGTGTAGGCTGCTGTCCTATTTGGACAAAAAAATCATGTGAGAGAAGAAAATGGCCAAGTTAGCTACCACCGGCAACAAGACCGTGATACCCATTAGGAAGCACTGGTGCACTGGTCGCTGACTTATCTCATCATGCAGTCCAATCAGACACGCCAAACAGTCTTGAGTGGCAACAAATCTGCCCAATTAGCTGTTTCGATTTCTATACACACACACTTTTCAACACACCCACTTACCCATACTCCGGTTGCCATATTAGGCTGCAGCTATCCATACTGGAAGCAACCCAGATATATGTATGGGGTATGTAAACCTCAGTAGATTACCTTGGACCCAGTCTCCAGTTATTTTTATACCTCAGTGCTCCATATCCCTGAGTGTGCATATTTTTGCAGGATCTGAAACCGGATTAAATACATACAGTTGAAGTTGGAAGTTTGCATACACTTAGGTTGGAGTCATTAAAACTAGTTTTTCAACCACTCCACAAATTTCATGTTAACAAACTATAGTTTTCGCAAGTCGGTTAGGACATCTACTTTGTGCATGGCACAAGTAATTTTTCCAACAATTAATAATATATGCCATTTAGCAGACGCTTTTATCCAAAGCGACTTACAGTCATGTGTGCATACATTCTACGTATGGGTGGTCCCGGGGATCGAACCCACTACCCTGGCGTTATAAGCGCCATGCTCTACCAACTGAGCTACAGAAGGACCAATTATGATCACAAGTTACATACACTAAGTTGACTGTGCCTTTAAACAGCTTGGAAAATTAAAGAAAATGATTCCAAGGCATTAGAAGCTTCTGATAGGCTAAATTACATAATTTGTGTCAATTGGAGGTGTACCTACCTGTGGATGTATTTCAAGGCCTACCTTCAAACTCAGTGCCTCTTTGCTTGACATCATGGGAAAATCAAAAGAAATCAGCCAAGACCTCAGAAACATTTTTGTAGACCTCCACAAGTCTGGTTCATCCTTGGGAGCAATTTCCAAACGCCTGAAGGTACCACGTTCATCTGTACAAACAATAGCATTCAAGTATAAACACCATGGGACCACGCAGCCGTCATACCACTCAGGAAGGAGACGAGTTCTGTCATCTAGAGACGAACGTACTTTGGTGCGAAAAGTGCAATTCAATCCCAGAACAACAGCAAAGGACCTTGTGAAGATGCTGGAGGAAAAAGGTACAAAAGTATCTATATCCACAGTAAAACAAGTCCTATATCAACATAACCTGAAAGGCCGCTCAGCAAGGAAGAAGCCACTGCTCCAAAACCGCCAAAAAAAAGGCAGACTACGGTTTGCAACTGCACATGGGGACAACGATTGTACTTTTTAGAGAAATGTCCTCTGGTCTGATGAAATAAAAATAGAACTGTTTGGCCATAATGACCATTGTTATGTTTGGAGGAAAAAGGGGGAGGCTTGCAAGCTGAAGAACACCATCCCAAACGTGAAGCACGAGGGTGGCAGCATCATGTTGTGGGGGTGCTTTGCTGCAGGAGGGACTGGTGCACTTCACAAAATAGATGGCATCATGAGGAAGGAAATTGTTGTGGATATATTGTTGCAACATCTCAAGACATTAGTCAGGAAGTTAAAGCTTGGTCGCAAATGGGTCTTCCAAATGGACAATGACCCCAAGCATACTTCCAAAGTTGTGGCAAAATGGCATAAGGACAACACAATCAAGGTGTTGGAGTGACCATAACAAAGCCCTGACCTCAATCCTATAGAAAATCTGTGGGCAGAACTGAAAAAGCATGTGCAAGCAAGGAGGCCTACAAACCTGACTCAGTTTCACCAGCTCTGTCAGGAGGAACGGGCCAAAATTCATCCAACTTATTGTGGGCAGTTTGTGGAAGGCTGCCCGAAACATTTGACATAAGTTAAACAATTTAAAGGCAATGCTACCAAATACTAATTGAGTGTATTTAAACTTCTGACCCACAGGGAATGTGATGAATGAAATAAAAGCTGAAATAAATCAATCTCTCTACTAAAATAAAATAGTGATCCTAACTGACCTTAGACAGGGAATTTTTACTGATTAAATGTCAGGAAACTGAGTTGAAATGTACTTGGCTAAGGTGTATGTAAACTTCCGACTTCAACTGTAGCTAGTTAAATCAGAGTTAAATGCCAACAAGATAATATTCACAATTACACTAAGCAATAAACAAACAACCAAAACATGATTTTGTCATGAATTTAGTAGACCTACCATTTACCATTTACATTTTGCGAACCCACACCAATTGTCATTAGCTAGCCACTCTAGCTAGCTAGCAAGCTCTAGTCTAGTCCATGTGGCTAGCTAGATCACCAGCGGTGACAGTGAGGTCCATATGAGATTCAAGGCTCTAATAAGTAAAGAAAATACAGTTTGATGATAATAATATATAATAATAATATGATGATGATGAGCTAGTTAAGTTAACTAGCAATGTGCAGTACCAGTCCAAAGTTTGGACACATCTACTCATTCAAGAGTTTTTCTTTAGTTTTACTATTTTCTACAAAATGAATACCAGTGAAGACATCAAAACTATGAAATAACACATATGGGATCATGTTGTAACAAAAAAGTGTTTAGAGATTTTTCAAAGTAGCCACCCTTTGCCTTGATGACAGCTTTGCACACTCTTGGCATTCTCTCAACCAGGTTCACCTGCTTTTCCGACAGTCTTGAAGGAGTTCCCACATATGCTGAGCACTTGTTGGCGGCTTTTCCATCGCCTCTCCCGAGTCCATACCGAGTTGCAGCGATGGGACAAGACTTTAACAACCAATTGGATATCACAAAATTGGGCAGAAAAGGTGGTAAAAAGTAAAAAATAAGATGGCACAATCGATCATGTTTTTAAATTTACGGATAGCCAGGGGCACACTCCGACATTCCGACATCATTCAGAAACAAGGCATTTGTGTTTAGTGAGTCCCACAGATCAGAGGTAGTAAAGATGACCAGGGATGTTCTTTGATAAGTTTGTGAATTGGACCGTTTCTGTCCTGCATAGCATTCAAAATGTAACAAGTAATTTTCTCTGTCAGGGAAAATTAATGGAGTAGAAAGTGTAGCTCCCTTCAGTAAACACGAGCACAAACGTTCTTTGATTTTAACTGGCGGCTTTATTCTGTAGTTTTAGTCAGAATTATCACCTTCCGCGAGAACTATAAAGTAAATTAAAAATACAGTTAAGCACACTCTTACAACCTTATCTTACGAGTGACTTATTAGCTTGGTATAACTCTGAAGTGCTTACATACATAACAGTTTAACCGGCGTTATAACAGGTTCAGATTAAACACACTAATAAAGGAAAAAATACCTCATTGGCTGCTTATTACAGAAGGGAGGAAATCAAACTTCACACTTATTATTCCTGGCATGAATTCACACTTCATCCTAACATACACTCTTCAACCTTTATGAACTACACCCGATGACATGAAAACTTAGCTAACGCAGCGCAGGATTGCCTTCCCTCCAAAAGTGTGTTGCTACAATAAGGATCCCCGTTACAACAGTATTAGCTACGTAGTTCCACTTGTATTATCATTTCCCCCGCACAGCGGACACGTAAACAATTCAAACAAAAGACAACGACATAACCTGTAAGTCTAACTGTCAGTTACACTCCCACCAATCACCGGTGATTTCTGTGAAAGGGGTCTGCAGGTTTCTTGATCGGCTTCCAGGAGGGTGACTGTCTTATGGATGGGCCTCTCCAGATAGGTGGGTTTGGTGATGCGTTTACCTCTCTCATCTAGGGTTGAGTCACTGATCAGTAACTTGAATCTTCTCACCCGGCCATCCTGTCCCGGGTACACTTCTGTAACCTTTGCCAATTTCCACTGGTTGCGTGGTGCAGTATCATCTTGCAAAATGGCAATGTCATTAAACCTTGCGTTTCTTCTGTCTTTACTCCATTTCTGTCTGTGTTGGAGGTTTAGTGCGTTGAATACGGTTAGCTACAAAGACGTGGAATCTTCTGACTTCATTGTTGATGTAGCCAATAACTACCTTCGAGTCTGTCCAGAAGTATTCCTGTAGACCTTGTATTTTTAGCTCCTTTTTGAGCATGTCACTTGTTCGAACAGCTACCACCGCTGCTGAAAGTTCCAGTCGTGGTATGGTCATAACCTTGGAGGGGGCGACTCTCGACTTCCCCATAACTAGGGAGCAATGAACTTCTCCTGCGGTGATGATTGTTCTGAGGTATGAGCACTCTCCATAACCTGAGGTACTAGCGTCGGAGAAGTGATGGAGCTCATAACTCTGCACCTCCTTGAAACTTGATGGCAAGTAGCTTCGTTGGATCCTTACTTCAGACATGTTTTGTAGACCTTAGAGCCAGAATTCCTCCTGGGGACGTAGGTCATCTGGAAGGGGGTCATCCCAGTC
The DNA here is from genome assembly GCF_023373465.1 of Oncorhynchus keta. Lineage (NCBI taxonomy): Eukaryota > Metazoa > Chordata > Actinopteri > Salmoniformes > Salmonidae > Oncorhynchus > Oncorhynchus keta. The sequence goes on along the minus strand of NC_068421.1, from coordinate 68,595,398 downwards.
GATTTTGTCACGACACATCCGCCGCAAGATCTGCTTCCCCGCCAGGACAAAGGGTGCCACAAACCCAAGCGGATCATATACAGAGGCTACTGTAGACAACACTCCTCTTCTTGTGAGTGGGCGTTCCTTGACAACTACTCTAAACTGGAACTCGTCTGATGCGACACACCACAGTACACCAAGCGCTCTCTCCATGTGTGGATCACCCAGAGCCATATCCAGGTCTTTGGCACCCTTGGCACGTTCTTCCTTGGGAATTGTGGCTATAACTTCCTTGCTGTTAGAGATAAACTTGTGCAAACGAAGTTTGCCGATGCTGCAAAGCTCTCTTGCTTCTTTCACCAGCTGGGCCGCTTCAGCTTCAGACGATACGCTCGTCAACCCATCATCAACATAAAAGTTCCTTTCTATGAACTGGATAGACTTCTCGCTGAAGCTTCCTCGTCCTTCGGCAGCAAGATGTTTGAGACCATAGTTGGCGCAACCAGGAGATGAAGCTGCGCCGAACCAGTGGACCTTCATACGATACACTGAGGGTTGAGACTCTAGATCTCCGTTCTCCCACCAAAGGAACCGTAGATAAACTTGGTCTTCTGCTTTCACATGAAACTGGTGGAACATGCGCTCTATGTCACACATGATTGCAACTGGACCCTTAAGAAAATGACAAAGGACGCCCAGCAATGTGTTTGTCAACTCTGGACCGGTAAGGAGATGATCATTCAAGGACGTCTCTCGAAACTTAGCTGAGCAGTCAAAGACGAATCGTATCTTCCCAGGCTTTTGTGGGTGATAAACCCCATGGTGCGGATGTACCATGCTGGATGCTTGTTAATTTCCTCTTTAGAGAACTTCTCAGCATCTCCACAAGCTATAGTCTCTTCCATGAATGCTGTGTATTCCTTGTAGTACTGCTTGTCTCTCCTTAGCCTCCTTTCCAGGCACTTGAGTCGGTGAACTGCACATGTTTTATTGTTCGGCAGATTGGGTCTTTCTTCCTTAAACGGCAGCGGCATCTCGTAATGTCCATTGTCCTTACGTCTGATGCCCTCTTTCATTTTCTTCAGGAACCGGATATCCTCTTGAGATATGAGGTCCTCTTCTGCAGCTCTCTCGTTGAAGTCAGATTCAAGCGTCTTGATAATGTCCAGTGTTGTGATTACCTCTCTTACATGTGTTCTACAAACATAGTGTACTTGATTTGTGAGGTTGGAAGAAGATTGAAGGCTTGGCATCACCTGTCTAACGATAACCCGATGACTCACTCCAATAGGGTCGCCATAGTCGATACATGGATTTCCATAGCCGACCATGCTCCAGCCAAGATCTGTTCTCTGAGCAAAAGGCTGATTTCCCTTACCAGACACAATTTCTCTTGGAAGGAGAGCCTGGGAGCAGTTGTAGCCAATTAAGAGACCGACATCACAGCTCTGTTGAGGAGCAATCTCCTCTGCAATGTGTTCAAGATGAGACCATGCTCTTGCAGTCTCTGGAGTAGGAATATGATCTCTTTTTGCAGGAACAAACTCTCTCGAGTAGGTCGTTGGCAGAGGGATTTTCTTCTCCAAGTAAAACCCTCTAACCTGCAAACCAGACAGCTTCTGGCAGGGCACAATGGTATTCCTTGAAGCCATTGTAGAGAGTTTCAGTTGGACTGGCTCCTTCCTTGTATTGAGAGCCTTTGTTGTCTCTTCAAGGATAAAAGTGGTGTCGCTCTGGGTGTCAAGATGTGCATACACAAGAACTTCCCGATCTGGCTCACTTGTGGTTGACACCCATACTGGAATGATTGTGGAGGTGTGAGTGTTGTTAATGTCCCTTACGACTCTGTTAGATATGGCCTCACTTGACGCTCTTGTCCCCTTATCTCGTGGGGGCTCTGTCTTCCTATCCCTTAACCTTTCTTTAGTACGATCTTCGTGCAGGCAGGATGGATGCCTCCTCTGACACGTGTCGCAGGTGTTTCCTGTTATCACAATCTTTCGATCGATGCCCAGGCCTTAAACAGCCAAAGCACAATTTATTCTCTTGAACAAACTTCTGTTGCTCTGCGGTGGGCTTATCCATGAACTTCCAGCATTTGTGGAGACTTTGACCTGACTTCTCACAGAAGACACAACTAGTAACAGTATCTTCTCTCATCAGAGTTAGTTGCTAATACCCTTGCTCCGGAGTTTTGAATCCTTGGCGTCTTAAGTTTAACATCTTCACTTGGTTTCAAAGCATGAAGGGATGTTACAGGATTGCATGCAATCTTGGCTTCTCTCATGAGAAACTTCACAAACTGACTGAAGCTAGGGAAGATCTCCGTTTCTTCTAAGATGTCTATGACCTTTCTATTCCATCTTGAAGTTAGCCAATCTGGAAGTTTAGCGAGGATCTTTTGGTTTTCATTACAGTCATTAAGCACCTCCAGGCCCTTATTCTGAGACATAGCAACTTCACAGCTGCGAAGAAAGTCTACAAGGTCTCTAAGTTCAAGACTGTCCTTGGATCCTATCGTAGGCCATGCATTGAGCTTATCTCTGAAAGACTTGGCGATAAAGAATTTGTTTCCGTACCTTTCTTCAAGAATGGTCCATGCAGCATGGTAGGCTGACTATGTTCCTAACATAAAGTAACTTTCGATGGCTTTCTTGGCAGGCCCACCGACATATTTTCTTAAGTAATATATCTTCTCAGTTGTTGGTATGTTCTTCCTGTCTATCAGAGTCTGAAAAGAGACCTTCCAGTCAGTGTACGAGAGAGGCTCTCCATTGAATGTTACTGGTTCTGGTATGGGGAGGCGGCTTTCACTGATTGCTTCCGCTAGTAACCTGAACATGGTCTTGGTGCCATCTTCTTGCTGTGTGCTTGTCACAACATGTTGTGGTGAGAGACTGTGAAATGAGCCACTTCTGTGCATAACTTCTTTCACAGATTTGCAGTTAGAGAGTAGTTCTCTCTTCTCGTCCTCTGAGTTTTCATCTTGCTCATACACTTGCATTCGCGCCTTGGCAGCATTTAGTTTCTTGAGCACTTCTAGGCGCTCTAACTCTCTACGCTTGTCTTCTAGCGTCCTTCGTCTGGCAGCATTTTCTACCTCTAACTTGACTCGCAGCCTAGCTTTTTCTAAGCTGTGTTTCACAGCCTCAGCTTCTTGCTCCGCTGTCCTCTTCTTATCTTCATCTTCGAGTCTCTGAAGCTCTTCTAGTTGGCGTTCTTGCTTAACCATTACTTCTAAAGCTGCTTGGTTAGCAGCAACTTCCGCCGCAGCCTCTTGTCTCTTGACAGATGACACGCTTGAGCGTCTGGAGTTGACGTTTGAGTTGATTTGAGACTGGGAGGAAGCACTTGAGGGCTGATAGTTGAGACTTGACTTATGTGAGAGTTTCGGACATGCACAAGGAATTGCTGTTCTTTCAGTGCAACTCTATCTGGTTACTTTGACCTTCTTCCCTGCCTTTTAAATGACACCTTACAGTCTTGATAATAGACATTGTAACTGCTTCACAAGTATCAACTCTGCGTCGTATATCGTTGTCGGGAATGTCGATTTGACGCAAATTTACATAGACAAGGTTTAGCTCTGTAGAGGTATGGCTAATCTTGTTTAAGAGGTCTTCTAGTAGGTCTTCAGAGCAACAGCCTGTCAGTGACAGTTTTGCTTCCTTTACCAGAGCCTTCCACTTCTCATAGCTGACCCTGAAACAATGTTCGAGCTGTCTCCACCTTTCATCGCGCAGTTCTCTGCCCTTTTCAGTTTCCTCCCTTCTGTAATAAGCAGCCAATGAGTTCTCACTGTAGCTCCCTTCAGTAACCACGAGCACAACCGTTCTTTGATTTTAACTGGCGGCTTTATTCTGTAGTTTTAGTCAGAATTATCACCTTCCGTGAGAACTATAAAGTAAATGAAAAATACAGTTAAGCACACTCTTACAACCTTATCTTACGAGTGACTTATTAGCTTGGTATAACTCTGAAGTGCTTACATACATAACAGTTTAACCGGCGTTATAACGGGTTCAGATTAAACACATGAATAAAGGAAAAAATACCTAATTGGCTGCTTATTACAGAAGGGAGGAAATCAAACTTCACACTTATTATTCCTGGCATGAATTCACACTTCATCCTAACATACACTCTTCAACCTTTATGAACTACACCCGATGACATGAAAACTTAGCTAACGCAGCGCAGGATTGCCTTCCCTCCAAAAGTGTGTTGCTACAATAAGGATCCCCGTTACAACAGTATTAGCTACATAGTTCCGCTTGTATTATCATTTTCCCCGCACAGCGGACACGTAAACAATTCAAACAGAAGACAACGACATAACCTGTAAGTCTAACTGTCAGTTACAGAAAGTACATTGTTTTCTTTAGGAATGTATTGAAGTAAAAGTGATCCAAAATATAAATAGTGAAGTAAAGTACAGATACCCAAAAACAACTACTTAGGTAATACTTTAAAGTATTTTTACTTTATGAGGATTTTCAATTTTCACCTAAAATGATATACCCATATCTAACTGCCTGTAGCTCAGGACCTGAAGCAAGGATATGCATATTCTTGATAGCATTTGAAACACTTTGACATTTGTGGAAATGTGAAATAAATTTAGGAGAATATAACACATTAGATCTGGTAAAAGATAATACAAAGAGAAAAACATGCGTTTTTTGTGTTTCTTTTTTGTTCCATCTTTGAAATGCAAGAGAAAGGCCCATATATGACTTAGAAATTGAGGCACAGTTTAGATTTTGACCACTAGACAGCAGCAGTGTATGTGCAAAGTTTTAGACGGATTCAATGAACCATTGCATTTCTGTTCAAAATGTTTTATCAAGACTGCCCAAACATTTTCAAGTTCATAACTGTGCACTCTCCTCAAACAATCGCATGGTATTATTTCACTGTAATAGCTACTGTAAATTGGACAGTGCAGTTAGATTAACAATAATTTAAGCTTTCTGCCCATATCAGATATGTCTTTGTCCTGTGAAAGTTTCTTGTTACTTACATCCTCATGCTAATCACATTAGCCTGCGTTAGCTCAACCGTCCCGCGGGGAGGCACAGATCCTGTAGAGGTTTTAACTACTTTACACCACTAGTAAAATATCAATATTGTATATGAATTGTATATTATTAAGATACAGTACCTTGAACATTTATGGATCTGTTAGACGCTTACAGTACATCAAGTTATTTTCTCTGTAAACTGATTTGACAACTGATTTGCATTTCTGGAGTGAGAAGGGACAAAGTAAATGAGAAATGGCAATCCAGAAAAAATAGAAACACAGCCTAATTTAAGATATCAAATGCCATCGTACACTTTAAGATGGGGGATGCAACCAAGCTCACATGAAACCATTCATGAATAGAAATGATCTGAAGTACGTAGGCACCTACCTGCTGAGTATAAACAATTATAAATACCCAAAAATAGATTGAATGGGCTTGTCATTCACAATACTGATGAAAAATCTAGTGCATTGATTTAAATATGGGTATTACGAGGACATCTAGTGGGCACCGGGTTTTTCATCCTCGTCAATAGCTATCATAAATGTGTATCCCCACTCACAAGCTTGATGTTGGGTGAGTCCCCTTTCCTATGCAAAAAAACAACTAGAGATATTATGCACTTACATACAATTATATATATTTGATGCAGGTATTTACTTTGCAACATATATTGTCAATAACTAGAACAAAATATAATTGCAGGAGCTATGCATCTGTATACCGGCATTTTTATATACCTCTACTAGCCAGCTAGATGGATCAGTCCAGTCCCAGAGAGGCAGTTTGTTCTGCATTCCTTCTTAACTTCGATACAATGTGTCATCATGCATTTGTGCATGTACACTGGTAACTATCAAAGCCATACAAAAATATAATGGCCATCTTGCTAGCTAATTTAGCTACCTCATCAATTAGTATTTTCTGAGCTATTTCTGCACAATGGCAATTATTAAAGCCTTGAATCTGGTCATCTAGCTAGCCGGAAGCCAGCAGGGTTGCATCAGTTTCCATTGGACTAGAGCTTGGTAGGCTGGCTAGCTCGGTAGCAGCCTATGCTGACTCGCTTATCTAGCATGTTAACGTTAGCCAGCTAGCTAATGTCGATACACTAGTTGTGGGGACGCAAAATCAAGCAAATGGTACTGAACTCATGACAAGATTATGTTTCGACATTGTAGTGGCTATTGCTGGTTTGTTTGTTTTTTGCTTAGTGACATTGGTAATACCATCCTTTGGCATGTAACTTTAATTTCACTACCAGTATGTATACTCCGGTTTCAGCATGAGAGATTGAGTCCCAAAGTCCCAAATTCCATTGAGATACTGTGAGAATTTGCTCACTCACGAATAAGGAGACTCCAGATCCAGTCACGGATTAGAGCCACTCCAAAAGTTTTACAAAACAGTACTTGCTAAAATGTATGCTACGATGAGTAATTAGTATGCAGTTTATGTATGTAGCATGCTATTATGGATATTCGGACACGACCAGTGACTGTGTTGTTCGCAATCTTAACCTGTGCCATAAAGCTTCAGCCTTTTTGGCATAGTTCCTAGCAGTGGAGATTTTAGCATCTACAGTGGGGCAAAAAAGTATTTAGTCAGTCACCAATTGTGCAAGTTCTCCCACTTAAAAATATGAGAGAGGCCTGTAATTTTCATCATAGGTACACTTCAACTATGACAGACAAAATGAGAAAAAAAATCCAGAAAATCACATTGCAGGATTTTTTATGAATTCGTTTGCAAATTATGGTGGAAAATAAGTATTTGGTCACCTACAAACAAGCAAGATTTCTGGCTCTCACAGACCTGTAACTTCTTCTTTAAGAGGCTCCTCTGTCCTCCACTCGTTACATGTATTAATGGCACCTGTTTGAACTTGTTATCAGTATAAAAGACACCTGTCCACAACCTCAAACAGTCACACTGTTTCAAAAAAAATTATGCAACACTAAACAATACATTAATTGCACTATTAGGGTGAAAAACGATGTCCATAAACTGTTGGGGCCTACTTAAAGCTGTCCCAACAGTAGAGCTTTCTTTTCAGCACCATAGAGTGAATCCTTACCACCACTACACCTGCCTATCAGCAGAGCCTTGTCTGGCAGCGAAACAGTTCATTCAGCCTCATTTACTGCCTTTTTAGAAAACATAGCTGATATGGCTGACTTGCCTAAACAATGTGGTTTTTACTGCCAATTGACATGTACAAACTATGGCATAAGGGAATGATGAGCGGAATGTACAGCGACCATAAAGGGCTGATTGGTGGAGTCCTGCGGAGATGGTTGTCCTTCTGGAAGGTTCCTCCATCTCCATAGAGGAACTCTGGAGCTCTGTCAGAGTGACCATCGGTTCTTGGTCACCTCCCTGACCAGGGTCATTCTCCCTCGATTGCTCAGTTTGACCAGACGGACACCTCTAGGAAGAGTCTTGGTGGTTTCAAACTTCTTCCATTTAAGAATGATGGAGGCCACTGTGTTCTTGGGTACCTTCAATCCTGCAGAAATATTTTGTTACCCTTCCCCAGAACTGTGACTCGACACAGTCCTGTCTAGGAGCTCTACTGACAATTCCTTTGACCTCATGGCTTTGTTTTTGCTCTGACATGCACTGTCAACTGTGGGACATTATATGGACAGGCGTGTGCTTTTCCAAATCATGTCCAATCAACTGAATTTACCACAGGTGGACTCCAATCAAGTTGTACAGTCGTGGCCAAAAGTTTTGAGAATGACACAAATATAAATGTTCACACAGATGTTACTATGGAATACTGAAGTATAATTACAAGCATGTCAAAGGCTTTTATTGACAAATACATGAAGTTGATGCAAAGAGTCATTATTTGCAGTGTTGACCCTTCTTTTTCAAGACCTCTGCAATCCGACCTGGCATGCTGTCAATTAACTTTCTGGGCCACATCCTGACTGATGGCAGCCCATTCTTTCATAATCAATGCTTGGAGTTTGTCAGAATTTGTGTGTTTTTGTTTGTCCACCCGCCTCTTGAGGATTGACCACAGGTTCTCAATGGGATTAAGGTCTGGGGAGATTCCTGGCCATGGACCCAAAATATCAATGTTTTGTTCCCCGAGCCACGTAGTTATCACTTTTGTCTTATGGCAAGGTGCCCCATCATGCTGGACAAGGCATTGTTCATCACCAAACTGTTCCTGGATGGTTGGGAGAAGTTGCTCTTGGAGGATGTGTTGGTACCGTTCTATATTCATGAGTGTGTTCTTAGGCAAAATTGTGAGTGAGCCCACTCCCTTGGCTGAGAAGCAACAGCACACATGAATGGTCTCAGGATGCTTTACTGTTGGCACGACACAGGACTGATGGTAGCGCTCACCTTGTCTTCACCGGACTAGCTTTTTTCCAGACGCCCCAAACAATCGGAAAGGGGATTCATCAGAGAAAATGACTTTACCTCAGTCTTCAGCAGTCCAATCCCTCTTCCTTTTGCAGAATATCAGTCTGACCCTGATGATGTGGCTTCTTTGCTGCCCTTCTTGACACCAGGCCATCCTCCAAAAGTCTTCGCCTCACTGTGTGTGCAGATGCACTCACACCTGCCTGCTGCCATTCCTGAGCAAGCTCCGTACTGGTGGTGCCCTTATCCCGCGCTTGCTAGACATTCTTGGGTGCCCTGAATCCATCTTGACAACAATTGAACAGCTCTCCTTGAAGTTCTTGATGATCCGATAAATGGTTGATTTAGGTGTAATCTTACTGGCAGCAATATCCTTGCCTGTGAAGCCCTTTTTGTGCAAAGCAATGATGACGGCACGTGTTTTTTTGCAGGTAACGATGTTTGACAGAGGAAGAACAATGATTCCAAGCACCACCCTCCTATTGAAGCTTCCAGTCTGTTATTCGAACTCAATCAGCATGACAGAGTGATCTCCAGCCTTGTCCTCGTCAACACTCACACCTGTGTTAATGAGAGAATCGCTGACATGATGTCAGCTGGTCCTTTTGTGGCAGGGCTGAAATGCAGTGGAAATGTTTTGGGGGATTCAGTTCATTCGCATGGCAAAGAGAGACTTTGCATTTAATTGCAATTCATCTGATCACTCTTCATAACATTCTGGAGTATTTGCACATTGCCATCATACAAACTGAGGCAGCAGACTTTGTGAAAATTAATATTTGTGTCATTCTCAAAACCTTTGGCCATGACTGTAGAAACATCTCAAGGATGACCAATGGAAACAGGATGCACCTGATTTCGAGTCTCATAGCAAAGGGTAAATAAGGTATTTCTGTTTTTTATGTTGAATACATTTGCAAACTTTTCTAAAAAAGTTTTTGCTTTGTCATTGTGGGGTATTGTGTGTAGATTGAATGGAACATTTTTTTTTAATAAATTTTAGAACAAGACTGTAACATAATAAAATGTGGAAAAAGTCAAGGGGTCTGAATTCTTTCTGAATGCACTGTAGTTTTGACTATAGGGTGAAATTTCTGTCTAAATAGAAAGAGGCAACAATATCTGAATGCGAACTGCGAGACAGTTTAGTTGCAGCTGCCAGACCACAGGTCTCTCAGGTGTTAGGTTGATGAAAACACTTGTCTGTCGGTGCTGAATAATATCCCCATGCCTCTCATCACCTGCACCTCTCAATGTGTGAAACTAACCCTGACACTCACTTGAGTTTGAGTCCAAGTGGAGTCTCAACTTCTCATGTAAAGAGGGGGAAGTAGTTAGTGTAGGTATAAAAATAAATAAAATCCAGAAGTGTGTGAACTAATGAGCATGTGTGCAACTGTCTGTGTGCTTGTGTGTTTAAATATGTGTTTGGATCTGCATGTGTGGGTGCTCATGTGTGTCAATGCATGCAAGTGTGTGTGTATGTGGGGGAATTGAATCTGCATCAGGGACCGACAGGCCCACCTAGTCTCCTCTCCCCCCTCTCTTCCCCCATAAATCACACTCCATCCCCCGTGACAGTCACACAGGAAGTTAGAGCAGCGACAGAGGAGTCAGAGGAACGCTCTGTTCTTCTCTGAGGTCTGGCTGTGCCCATCATGCACCCCTCAGTGTTTCTGTACATGCATGCATGCGCGCAGTGCAGGCGAGGCAGATGTTAAAGCTGCAATGTGTGACTTTTCGGGTGACCCCTCAGAATTCACATACAAATGTGCAAGTCTAAGAAGCGGTCGATTGGTATATTTCTATGCTTCCCGATCTTAAGTTATGTTTTTTGCATCTTTTACTTTCGGTTTTGTACACTAGCTTCAAACAGCTGAAAATATTATATTTTTGGTCATTGAAAATATATTTCCCAGTGGTATAGATGGTACAATGATTTCAAACACGTATTTTGTCAAATAAACTGAAATTAGGCAAACTATTTGAATTATAGCAACCAGGAAATGGCGGAGCATTTCTGGATATTGCACCTTTAAATGTTGCAGCACTGCCTCCACATTCATCTCACTGCAGTTGCATAGGGGCCAAGCTTTTACAGTAAAACACATATACAGTAGCCTACATCATACTCAGGATACTACAAAGGCATAGGAGAGCATGTTGCTATTCATGATGGAATTCAGTGCAATTGATTATATTGGAAAACATCTTATTAGGTCAAGGATAACCCTAACCCTAGCTTTATGTCCAGACCCCAGTTCAATTCTAACCCTAACCCTAGCCATAATCCTAACCTTAACCCTAACCTTAGCTTCATGTCCACACACCCATTCAACACCTTATTACAGTGCACCTCACCTAGGTAAATACCTAACCGGGCCCACCTAGATAGGCCTCTTATTTTTGTCTATAAATGATGAAGCCGGAACATTTTTATATATCAAGGATAACCACAGTGGAGGATAACCACCATGGAAGATGACCACAGTGGAGGATAACCACAGGCTCATACAGTACTCTAACATCAGCTGTAAGACAGGCAGAGACTCAATCTATCTGACAAAATTCAATTCTGATCCTGTGGTATCAACCAGCTTGTTGAATAGACTCTTTTATCCAATGTAACTAGTATTATTACATTAACACACACATTACATAAACACAGTATAAGTTGCCAATGCAGGAATCAATACCATGTACTGTAGATGAGCCTGGGTACCATTTTGTTTGTGCATGGTCAGGAGCTGACATGATGGCACAGACAGATCTGGGACCAGGCTAGCTGTAGATGTGACCAACCAGGTTAATAATTCAGCTTGTCTGTATGCCTAAAGAGCATGGTAGCTCTCTGACCTAAAGACTAGGCATTAACTCTGTGAGCTAACACATGTTTTCAGATCTATAGCTAGCACCAAACAGCTGAAAGAATTCACTTTTATATGCCATGCTGCCATTGACATAAGGGAGGGTGGGGTAAGTAGAGCCAAAGAAGTTGACCCTCCATTCTTTCTAGGAAATCATACACAAAATGAATAATTTGACTAATATTTAGGAAGAGGTCATAATTTCATGGTTTTCACCAAAACTGATTTTCACTAAGTCAAATTAATTTATTGTGTTAGAGGTTTCATGATACTTGTATCTAAACCAAAGTAGATACTTTTAAGATTGTTTAATACATCAGTTAGTATCTCTATAAGCTTCAATATGAGGTCCTAAACCTAGCATGAAAGTGCATCGTTGTAGCTGTGTGGGCTAATATATGTTTGCTTTTGGGTAAGTTGTGCCAATGGCAAGTTAGGCAAATGTAAGTGTTTTCTTCCCAGGTGTAATGCAAAGCATTATCGCTGGGATATGTAGTAACAACATGGCCTGGCCCATGTTTAAAGTTTTTTTAGGTGTTAAACCTGTGTTACAAGATGCTTAAAAGTATTAAAAGATAAAAAAGCATTTGTGATTGTGTTGAATTGTGTTTGTGAAATAAATATTAACATGGTTTTAAAAAGGTAGTGGTAATATTTCATTCAATACAACATTTGTAGTCTACTTAACCCTGTCCTGTGGCTCAATTTACCCCATACCATGTTTTTTTTTTTTACTGTAATGTTTACATGAATTCTGATTATTTCCAGGGATACAGAACATCCTGAAATACACTACTGTTCAAAAGTTTGGAGTCACTTATAAATGTCCTTGCTTTTGAAATAAAATTTAAAAATGTCTCCATTAAAATAACATAATTGATCAGAAATACTCCTCTTTCTATTCTGGTTAGCGCCAGTTTGTGCTGTTCTGTGAAGGGAGTAGTGCACAGCGTTGTACGAGATCTTTAGTTTCTTGGCAATTTCTCGCATGGAATAGCCTTCATTTGTCAGAACAAGAATAGACTGATGAGTTTCAGAAGAAAGTTCTTTGTTTCTGGTCATTTTGACCCTGTAATCGAACCCACGCATGCTGATGCTCCAGATACTCAACTAGTCTAAAGAAGGCCAGTAGTATTGCTATTTTAACCAGCACAGCAGTTTTCAGCAGTGCTAACATAATTGCAAAAGGACAATCAATTAGCCTTTTAAAATTATAAACTTGGATTAGCTAACACAACATGCTATTGGAACACAGGAGTGATGGTTTCTGATAATGGGCCTCTGTACGCCTTTGTAGATATTCCATTAAAAAATCTGCTGTTTACAGCTACAATAGTCATTTACAACATTAACAAAATCAACACTGTATTTCTGGTGTGTTTTATGTTATTTTAATGGACAAAAATGTGTTTTTCTTTCAAAAACAAGGACATTTCTAAGTGACCCCAAACTTTTGAATAGTAGTGTATATGTAGATGTCTTTTTTAGAAAGAGTACTACATTTCCCTTGACAGAGTGATGCTGAATGTAAAAAATGGCTCAATTTACCCCACTCTCCCCTACAAGTCTGCGATTGAAATCAATGCACAATTATGGACCTAATTTACTCATGGATTTGAGATTGGTATATATAAGCTATAGCTCCATCTAGTGTCCACTGTACTACCTTCACCCAGTCCTGTCAGATCTGTGAAGGAAGTAGCGAGGGAACAAACAGCACAGTAATTAAATCATCAACATGTATTGATCACATTTTTACTAACGCTGCAGAAATTTGCTTTATAGCAGTATCCAAATCCATCAGATGTATTGATCACAATATAGTAGTAACCACATCTAGGCTGGGCCTAATATAGTGTAAAAGAGGCCATACAATAAGTTTAGTAGTGATTCGTATGTTGATGATATAAATAATAAACTGTTCAATCCCCTTGGATTGATAAGGAATCGATCAATTGTATGGATGAGAGGGATGAGGCAAATAAGTCTGGAAGTACAACCGATTGGCAAACGTACTACAAATTGAGAAATCATGTGACTAAACTGAAAAAAGAAGAAGAAACTATACTATGAAACAAAGATACATGATATAAAGAATGATAGTAAAAAGCTTGTGCTGTTGCCTACCCTTAGCACCTGGATGTGGCCTGTCAGGAAATCCAGGATCCAGTTACAGAGGGAAGTGTTGACTCCCAGGATCCTTAACTTAGTGATGAGCTCTGTGGGTACTATGGTGTTGAACGCTGAACTGTAGTCAATGAACAGCATTCTCACATAGGTGTTCCTTTTGTCCAGTTGGGATAGGGCAGTGTGGAGTGCAATTGAGATTGGTCATCTGTGGATCTATTAGTGTGGTATGTGAATTGGAGTGGGTCTAGGGTTTTTTGCATGATGGTGTTGATGTGACCCATGACCAGCCTTTCAAAACACTTCATGGCTACCGATGTGAGTGCTACGGGGCAGTAATCATTTAGGCAGGTTACCTTCGCTTTCTTGGGAGCAGGGACTATGGTGGCCTGTTTGACACATGTAGATATTACAGACTTGTCAGGGAGAGGTTGAAAATGTCAGTGAAGACACTTGCCAGTTGGTCAGCGCATGCTTTGAGTACACATCCTGGTAATCTGTCTGGCTCCGTGGCTTTGTGAATGTTGACCTGTTTAAAGGTCTTGCTCACATCGGCTATGGAGAGCATGATCACACATTTGTCCGGAACAGCTGGTGCTCTCATGCATGCTTCAGTGCTGCTTGCCTCGAAGCAAGGTAAGGTAGAAGTGATATGATCCTTGACTAGTTTCTAAAAGCACTTCATAATGACAGAAGTGATAGTCATTTAGACTTTATAACTTTGCTTAACTTTGCTTTCTCGGGTAAAGGAACAATGGTGGACATCTTGAAGCACGTGGGGACAGTAGACTGGGATAGGGAGAGATTGAATATGTCCATGAACACTCCAGCCAGCTGGATTTATATGTTAAAATAATTGTATTGCTTCAAATGGTTGTTTTATGCAACAGAATAGAGGGTTCTTATAACTCTATTGTGTCTGTGTGAACTGAAAGTGGGCCTCTGGGAGATAACACTGACAGGAGATTTATGATGTCTTTGGGGTACCGCATTCCAGAGCATGACTTAATGTTTCTGTTCTATACAGTACCAGGGAGCGCAAAATGGAGTCATGATCAGGTCGACTGTTTTAGCAGCGCAAGTACTACAGTCAATGTGTTGGTCGAACTTCGGGAGTGTTTTCCTCAAATATGCTGTATTAAAATCCCCAGCTACAACAAATGCGTCCTCAGGATATGTGGTTTCGAGTTTTCATAAAGTTCAGTGAAGTTCTTTCAGGGTCGTCGTGGTATCGGCTTGAGGGGGAATTTACGCGGCTTTGACTATAACCGAAGAGAATTCTCTTGGGTGGTTACACGGTCTGCATTTGATTGTGAGTTATTCTAGGTCGGGTGAACAAAAGGGTTTGAGGTGATTGTTATCACAATACCACCACGAGTTGTTAATCATGAAACATACACCCCCACTCTTCTTCCCGGAGAGATATTTATTCCTGAATGAGCGATGAACTGAGAACCCAACTGGCTGGACAGACCCAGACAGTATATCCTGAGAGAGCCATGTTTCCATGAAACAGAGTACAGTGGTTCCTCCTTTTAAAAGTTGCGTCATACTGCGGCACACCTTGCGTGCTGCTGCAGCATTCGGTGGCACGTCATTTAATTCTCAGACATTATTTCTGTTACTGCAAGTTATTGCTAGTTTGACCACCAGAGGGCAGATTTGAGAAGCATTTGATAGTATTCCATATTAGCATTACCAGAGAATTTAAAACCTTTTTTGTAATGACATAGTATATGTTTGGGGTTTTAGGCTGGGTTTCTGTACAGCACTTTGATATATCAGCTGATGTAAGAAGGGCTATATAAATACATTTGATTTGATTTGATATATGGGATTGATTTTAAGAAATGTGGCGTAATTAATTTGATTAATATTATGGTGTTTCTATTCAGAGAAAAGCGAAAAACGAAACCCTCAGGGATGGAATGGAAAATATGGCGCTGTACGACGTGATTGTCGGTAGTAGGCTACAGGATTGGAGGATTCTACATTTTTTGCCTTCATTAGACAACTTTGTTCCAATATTTCTGTAAATCAGTGACATTTATTCCTATAGCAATTCGTTATGGATCCATAACTCAATCAACATCTGCATTTTGAAAGAGTATTTTTTAATCATTATTTTATTAACGAAATGTGTTTATTTGTTTATTAGGCTACTGTGCAGTTTACAATACATACTATAGTAAACATGGGATAAGGGAGAGCAGGCCATGTCTGTACTAGAGAATGCAGGGCACGTGGGAGACCAGTGTTAATTCATATTTGTGATGTCTTCACTATTTCACTACCTTGGGACCCAAATGCATAATGAGTGCTCTAACTCCCCCTTGTGGTGGTCTGGAGCAATGAAGCCGAGACGCTGGGTAGCTCTAAGTCCCATGGTGCAAGCTCGCAACTTTTAAAGGAGGAACCACTGTATGTTACAATCACTGATGTCTCTCTGGAAAGAAACCCTTGCCCTGAGCTCGGAAATTTTATTATCCAGAGACTAAACATTAGCAAGTAATATACTCGGAAGCGGTGGGTGGTGTGCACGCCTTCTAAGTTGGACTAGAAGACCTCTCCGAGTACCTCTCCTTCGCCAGCGTGGTTTTGGTTTGGCCTCTGGAATAAGTTAAATTTTCCTGGGGGGTACGAACAAAATATCAGATTCTGGAAACTCATATTCCTGGTCATAATGCTGGTAGTGCTGGTGAGTTACCGCCACTCTGATATCCAATAGTTCTTCCCGGCTGTATGTAATAACACCAAAACATTTCTGGGCTAATAATGTAAGAAATAACACATCAAAAAATAAAATACTCCAAAGTCCAAAGCACAGCACTTACACAAATGACTGATGATTGGCTGAGAGAAATTGGTAACAAAAAGATAGTGGGGCGGCAGGGTAGCGGGTTGCAAGTTCAAATCCCAGAGCTGACAAGGTACAAATCTGTCGTTCTGCCCCTGAACAGGCAGTTAACCCACCCATCATTGAAAATAAGAATTTGTTCTTAACTGACTTGCCTAGTTAAATAACGGTTAAAAAATAGTGGGGGCTGTTTTGTTAGACTTCAGTGTGGCTTTTGACATCAATCAAAATGATCAATCATAGTCTGCTGCTGGAAAACATATTTGTTTTGGCTTTACACCCCCTGCTATATTGGGGATAAATAGTTATCTTTCTAACAGAACAAAGAGGGTGTTCTTTAATGGAAGCCTCACCAACATAATCCAGGTAGAATCAGGAATTCCCCAGGGCAGCTGTCTAGGCCCCTTACTTTTTTCAACATTTACTAACGACATGCCACTGGCTTTGAGTAAAGTTAGTGTTTCTATATATGCAGATGACTCAACACTATACATGTCAGTTACTACAGTGAATGAAATGACTGCAACACTTAACAAAGGGCTGCAGTTAGTCTCAGAATGTTTGGCAAGGAATAAATATTTAAAAAACTAAAAGCACTGTATTTCGGAGAAATCATTCATAAAACCCTAAACCTCAACTAAATCTTGTAATGAATAATGTGTAAATTGAGCAAGTTGGGGTGACTAAACTACTTAGAGTATCCCTGGATTGTAAACTGTCATGGTCAAAACATATTGATACAACTGTAGCTAAGATTGGGAGAAGTCTATCCATAATAAAGTGCTGCTCTGCGTTCTTAACAGCAATATCAACAAGGCATGTCCTACAGGCCCTAGTTTTGTCGCACCTGGACTAATGTTCAGTCGTGTTGTCAGATGCCACAAGGAGGGACATGTTGAATGCACAAGCTGTCTGTTTGAACTACTGGCACACAGCTCGGTCACCCATCCAAACCCAACAAGACATGCCACCATAGGTCTCTTGACAAACCCAAAGTCCAGAACAGACTATGGTAGGTGCACAGTACCACATAGATCCATGACTGAGATAAAAATACATCTTATGGAACAGCGGGGACTGTGAAGAGACAAAACACAGATACAGATACAGAGACACACACGATAACATACACACTATACACACACGTACACATGGATTTTGTGTTGTAGATAAGTGGTAGTAGAGTAGTGGCCTGAGGGCACACCCTTAATGTATTGTTAAATGTGTATTGTAATTTGCTGGACCCCAGGAAGAGTAGCTGCTTCCTTATCAGCAGCTAATGGGGATCCATAATAATTACAAATACAAATACAAACTAAATATCATAATGAAATGCAGCATGTTTCCTCGGTCTCTCAGTCTCTGGCGCTATTTGCCTGTCAGATATGAAACTGCAGTCAGCTTAGGCGAAGATAAAAAATGACAGCTAAAGGATCGACCTGAAATGACAGCCAAATAATAAAGGACCCTCAACGTGACTAGGCCCTTGTGCTAACAAACAGTACCATGGACTTGTAGGGAAAGAGAGAGAGGGAAAGAAAGAAATTGATTGAATTTGAATGCTGTTTGTTTATTAGAGCTGGGGTCAACCAGTGAATCACCACACTGGCTCATCTCCACCTACCTGCCTCTCTCTCTCTCTCATTCTCTCTCTCTCTATCTCTCTCTCTCTCTCTCTCGCTCTCTCTCTCTCTCCCCCTCCCACCCCCTCTCCTTTAAAATACCCTACTCCTACAGTTTCACACACCCTGCTGCAGGCTCAGGTCCAAGGCACCCTCAGATTCAGAAAGAACACCTTCTGCTGTGCTTTCTCAATAATGATCTACAGGTCAGTACAGTTTTACTGTAATGTCTGGAATTCCCCTGTATGTAGGATGCCCAGACCCAGAGCCTTATCTCTCCCCTCATCTGCCCTCCCCCTCACTTGACATTTCACTGAAACTAACTGCTTTGATAATAACATTGTAAATGTAAGGTTATTGTGACTTTAGGTGACCTAACTGACCAGGATTCCAGTAGTCCCACTGTTCCACTCTCACACTGTAGATTATCACAGTCATATTAACCCTGGGTCTGTTGCTGGGCTGAGAGATGAGGTAAGATCTGAGGAGAGATGAGGTATTTGTTTTGTGTTCTGTTTTTTCCTTCTTGATTCTTCTCTTTATTTATTCTTTTTTTGATGTTTTATATTGCTCCCCCTGTGTAGGCTACTGCTTGTATATTGCCTTATACAGAATATAATAATACAAATAATTGTTCACAAAAAAAGGAGAGCGAGAAATTGGGTGGAGGGAATGATATGGTTTGCGGAAGAAATAGAGAGAAGAGAGAAAGAAAAGGTGAGATATAGGGGGAGAGAAAGTGAGATGGTGGGGAAAGGCACCTGTTTCAGATTTCCTCATCAAGTCCTAATCTTAGTCAAGGGGTTTCGCCAGAGAGAGAGAGAGAGAGAGAGAGAGAGAGAGAGAGAGAGTATATATATATATATATATATATATATATATATATATATATATATATATATATATATATATATATATATATATATATATATGGTTCTGGTTCTGACATTGGTTACCTTTATGGGATATACATATAAAATATTAGATGTCTGTATCCAACCCTCCATCAGTGTTTTCCTGACATAGATGTGGGCGCAGGGCAGGAGAATCCGTTTCCTAGCTAATCTCTCCGTTTGCTCGAACTTTCACACACGCGCAAACACACACAAACGCGTATTGGTCATTTTAGGAGCTGCAACTGTCACCAGTGATCAGTCCAATTTTAGAAACTGAAAACATGAAACAGATGAGAAGAGTTGATGTGTTGTTTTTTTTAGTCTGTGGGGGATGTTTTCCAGTCACTTCTCTTGTGCCCACTCACCGGTTTATAAAACACAGAACCGAGACGGGCAAATGAGCATTCTGACAGCCGCGCCATGATGATCACTATTGTATATAGAATAAATATAGGCTACATAAAATGCAATGTAATATATTAGTTTAGACTGGAAAATACAGGTAAAAGAAGACACATTAAAACGTAATATTATACAGTGTATCAAGACATTACAAACCAGTAATGGATGGAGAGGTTCACGTTCGGGTGCACAGGTCCGGGAGAGGCTGGAGGCTCCCCGTGGTCCTGTCTGTTCAGAGCGCGCTCGTGGCAGTTTGTTTGACTCTAAGCTTCTACTGCCTCTATCTCGAGCATCGACGTGTGAGTATAGCTACAAGCCAACAGTGATTTTATTTATGCAGGCTTATATCTGGGATCTTTTTGAATAACCAAAAAGTGCCAGAGACCTCGGCACACAGACATCAAATCAAAGTTTATTAGTCAAGTTTTGCCTACACCAGGGGTTCCCAAAGTGGGGTCCGTGGAGGTACCGCTGCCAGATCTCAAAATATTTTTTACAATTAAATGTTTTATTAATATTGCTAGCAACAACACATTCAACGAATTTTGGACAAGGGATAAGCCTATGTGGAAAAAGTTTAGAGGGTGCAAAACAAAACAACTGAAATATTATTCATCCACAATGTATGTTCTTAACCCTTAGATGCACAACATGGGCCTGGGAAGCTTGCAGGGATGTTGGTATCCACAGTTATCCATCAATTATATATTTTTTCAACTCAACTTCTTGTATTCCCCAAAAATGTTGTTTTGAAGATAAATGCACTGTAATTTAAGCTTTAAAACTGCAAATGGTACACTGACCCATGGCAAGAATTAGCTTTCAAATTTTAACATTTTCTCTCTGATGCCAGAAGGGGAGCCTTAAACATTTTCTTTCCCAGGGCCCCAGACTTAATTAGTCTGGCCATAAACTGCAGAAGTCATAGTAAAACTGCTTGTACACTATTTGTATCACACTTTAAAGTAGGAGTTATTCTGATATTATGAGGGGTCCCTGATGAATTTGTTATAAAAAATGTGTCCCTCCACAAAAACGTTTGGGAACCCCCTGGTCTACCAACCCGGTCTCAGAGCAGTTCATATTATTCTGTTGTAATCCCACACTCCATTTAGTATGATATGTTACTTTTCGTATGTTAAGTATACATTTGTGGTTGTCCATCACCGATTTCATATGAAATGTTACAAATTACAATTTGAGTCATATGTTATGAATTTGCAAAACGTACAATATGTAAGGAATTTGCTAAACGTGTGATATATTATGAATTCTAGTTAGGTGGCTAACGTTAGCTAGGATATTGGTTACATATCATACCAATTTGTGTGTCCTGGATTTACGTTTACTATGTTACGTCTAGTTTATGTGACCAGGATGGACCTACAGGACACAGCAGGTGTAACCGTAAGGTGAAATGCTTACACAACTGCAGATTAATGTTTTTTTTGACACAATGGGAAAATAAAAAGCACTTCTCTTTATCTCACATAACCAACAAATAGAGCATTCTATTGATAAGCTACTGTTAGTGTTGAACTAAGCCAGCAGCCTATTTACTTACTTTTCAAGTTAGGGAGAATAGAATTTCCACAAACTATGCTTGCTCATTTATAATGAGTTTGTGTGCTCTGCTGTGGTAGGGGTTATAACGACATCTAGCAATATAATGACACCGCTAGATGTCGTTATAACCACTACCACAGCAGAGAGCACAAACTAATCACAAACGAACAAGCATAGCAAGTTAAACATATCTTATCTGTCAGTTTTTATATATATGTGAATATAAGGAGTATACATCTATGTGGACTGTTGTGGTTAGAAGGATGGCATCATAATCATCATTAACCACCAAGAGTTTAACTGGTTTGTCCAACAATCTAGATAATAGTTGCCCTTATGCACAGATCTAGTATCACCTTACCCGCCCCCAATCCTAACCATAACCATTAAAGGGTGAAACTCTGAGCTGACCTTAGATCAGTGCGTTGAGGCAGCTTTCTCCCACCATACAGACCATCGGACTCCCCAGCGCTCTGTGACCTTTCTGACAGGATGTCAGGGAGACATAAAGGATGTCCCTTACTAACACACTGTCTCACTAAACACTAATAACAGGACACGTGTGTGTGTGCGCGTGTGTGTTTTTTTCTAACAATGTGTGTTCTGCAGTTCCAGGGGTCTGAGAGGCCGGAAAAGAGTGAGAGTGAGATATACATATTTGCCTCTATTGCGAGTGAGTTGTGAGTTATCTCCTGTTCATCACACTGTATCTCATTGCACTAGGCCTTATAACAGGACATCATCTATACACACATTTATAACAGTAGGAGGAGGTGTTATAGCAGTTGAATAATGCATTATAGCAGCTGGAAAATATGTTATAACATGAAAGTTGTGCAGGAGGTTAGTTATCCTGAATACGCCTTTATGATTGCTCACTCTCTCTCCCCTCTCTCACTTCCTCTCAGACTCTCCAGTCATGCCAAAAAGTGAACCAGTGAATTTTAAGGCCAACGATGTTGGCCATAATATGAGTCTCAGCGAGAAGAGTGAGATCCAAGTCAGCTGTATTGGTCCTTACATGCTGTACATAGACGTCAGCTGTGAGGGTCTGGATGGGAAGGCAGGCAACGGGGCACTTGAGCTGAGGATGGGGAGAAGGGAGCTGGCCAGCTTCAGCCTACAGGCCACAGAGGAGAACTGTAGGGAGTCTCTCCTCCTCCACCAGACGGTGTACCTCAGGAATGGAGAGAAGGCCACTCTACACTTCACCTCGAAAGGCAAGGAAAAGAACTTGGTGGTGAAGAAGCTGACCCTGGGACTACACTACATGCTGGGGATGCAATGTCAACACTGAGGGGCTGGGGACAACAAGCACACACACACACACACACACACACACACACACACACACACACACACACACACACACACACACACACACACACACACACACACACACACACACACACACACACACACACACACACACACATATGCTTGAACAAGAAAGTGTAAGAATTGTTTTAAAGATGATATTCAGGGAATGATGATGAATGTACAAATGATGCAAATCTTTATTTTCGTTGATATGGTATCAACTGACATGTCATGAACTTTCATGAAAATTATGATTCCATTGGTCTTTATAGTAGATACTATAGTAGTAGATAAGGTGCATGGGTTTTCAGTTTTATGCAACTTTTATGGTAATAATTTATTTTATTTAATGCCAATAGATCATAGTTTATGTATAGTGTATGTGGTGGAAATGTAGACAGTGATATTGTTATGCATTTGTTATCTTTATTGTCATACTGTGTAAATTGTGAGGATAAAAATTGTTGTATGTCTTCAGAATGTGTGTCACATCAGAGTACTACTGTATTTCCTGTACCTGATCACTGACTGGTAAATTAGTATCAGTTTACATTCTTGCCTTATTGTTTACTTTAAACTCTTTCTCCCTCTCTCTCTGTTGGGTTTCGTCACCATTGCTCTCACCAGTCAGTGTACAGACAGGCAGTATTGCATATGACTGCTGTGAAATTGAAAACAACTGTAATGTTTTTCATTGGTTTTGGCTGCCGGTGGAGTCTGACTGTGGAACAGAGACCATACTGGTCTAACCTGTACTGTACTGTTACTCTATTTTAAGATTGTTGTTGTTGTGAGCGTAATGCACTTCTCCTCTTTTTATGGGAAACCTTTGTGTACCTTTTTTGTTTCATAAATAAAATGAGGAGATGGAACCTCTGTTTCACTGATGTCTCAGCTGAGTGTTCTACAGTGTGCGCACACACACACGCACACACACACACACACGCACGCACGCACGCACGCACGCACGCACACACACACACACACACACACACACACACACACACACACACACACACACACACACACACACACACACACACACACACACACACACACACACACACACACACACACGAGCGGGTCAGCCTGGACAGCTGTAGTTGCACAATTTCCATGGCACAATGCAAGTGGGTGTCACATGGGATATGCTACATTCTAATAGACCTTTTCATGATGGACCTGAGAATTGAACCGACAACCCTCTGGTTACTTTCCTGCGGCTCTAACCTCTAGATAAGGGAGATATGCCTACCATGACTGATAAGACAGTTTCCCAGGGAATATCAAATAAGCTATTGTCGTTCTTTTAACGCAACGTAACGTAAACAACACTGCTAGCTAGCCAGCTAGCCCCCGAATAGCAGCACTGCAGAAACTATTACACTCAACGGAACGACTTGATTAGTGTAGTGTCAACAACGCAGCCACTGCCAGCTAGCCTACTTCAGCAGTACTGTATCATTTTAATCATTTTAGTCAATAAGATTCTTGCTACGTAAGCTTAACTTTCTGAACATTCGAGACGTGTAGTCCACTTGTCATTCCAATCTCCTTTGCACTAGCGTAGCCTCTTCTGTAGCCTGTCAACTATGTGTCTGTCTATCCCTGTTCTCTCCTCTCTGCACAGACCATACAAACGCTCCACACCGCGTGGCCGCGGCCACCCTAATCTGGTGGTCCCAGCGCGCACGACCCACGTGGAGTTCCAGGTCTCCGGTAGCCTCTGGAACTGCCGATCTGCGGCCAACAAGGCAGAGTTCATCTCAGCCTATGCCTCCCTCCAGTCCCTCGACTTCTTGGCACTGACGGAAACATGGATCACCACAGACAACACTGCTACTCCTACTGCTGCTCTCTCTTCGTCCGCCCACGTGTTAATATAATAATATAATAATATATGCCATTTATCAGACGCTTTTATCCAAAGCGACTTACAGTCATGTGTGCATACATTCTACGTATGGGTGGTCCCGGGGATCGAACCCACTACCCTGGCATTACAAGCGCCATGCTCTACCAACTGAGCTACAGAAGGACCACACCCCGAGAGCTTCTGGTCAGCGGGGTGGTGGCACCGGGATCCTCATCTCTCCCAAGTGGTCATTCTCTCTTTCTCCCCTTACCCATCTGTCTATCGCCTCCTTTGAATTCCATGCTGTCACAGTTACCAGCTCTTTCAAGCTTAACATCCTTATCATTTATCGCCCTCCAGGTTCCCTCGGAGAGTTCATCAATGAGCTTGATACCTTGATAAGCTCCTTTCCTGAGGACGGCTCACCTCTCACAGTGCTGGGCGACTTTAACCTCCCCACGTCTACCTTGACTCATTCCTCTCTGCCTCCTTCTTTCCACTCCTCTCCTCTTTTGACCTCACCCTCTCACCTTCCCCCTACTCACAAGGCAGGCAATACGCTCGACCTCATCTTTACTAGATGCTGTTCTTCCACTAACCTCATTGCAACTCCTCCAAGTCTCCGACCACTACCTTGTATCCTTTTCCCTCTCGCTCTCATCCAACACCTCCCACACTGCCCCTACTGGATGGTATCGCGCCGTCCCAACCTTCGCTCTCTCTCCCCCGCTACTCTCTCCTCTTCCATCCTATCATCTCTTCCCTCTGCTCAAACCTTCTCCAACCTATCTCCTGATTCTGCCTCCTCAACCCTCCTCTCCTCCCTTTCTGCATCCTTTGACTCTCTATGTCCCCTATCCTCCAGGCCGGCTCGGTCCTCCCTCCCGCCCCCGTGGCTCGACGACTCATTGCGAGCTCACAGAACAGGGCTCCGGGCAGCCGAGCGGAAATGGAGGAAAACTCGCCTCCTGCGGACCTGGCATCCTTTCACTCCCTCCTCTCTACATTTTCCTCCTCTGTCTCTGCTGCTAAAGCCATTTTCTACCACTCTAAATTCCAAGCATCTGCCTCTAACCCTAGGAAGCTCTTTGCCACCTTCTCCTCCCTCCTGAATCCTCCTCCCCCTCCCCCTCCTCCTCTCTGCAGATGACTTCGTCAACCATTTTGAAAAGAAGGTCGACGACATCCGATCCTCGTTTGCTAAGTCAAACGACACCGCTGGTTCTGCTCACACTGCCCTACCCTGTGCTCTGACCTCTTTCCTCTCTCTCCAGATGAAATCTCGCCTTGTGACGGCCGGCCGCCCAACAACCTGCCCGCTTGACCCTATCCCCTCCTCTCTTCTCCAGACCATTTCCGGAGAGCTTCTCCCTTACCTCACCTCGCTCATCAACTCATCCCTGACCGCTGGCTACGTCCCTTCCGTCTTCAAGAGAGCGAGAGTTGCACCCCTTCTGAAAAACCTACACTCGATCCCTCCGATGTCAACAACTACAGACCAGTATCCCTTCTTTCTTTTCTCTCCAAAACTCTTGAGCGTGCCGTCCTTGGCCAGCTCTCCCGCTAATCTCTCTCTGAATGACCTTCTTGATCCAAATCAGTCAGGTTTCAAGACTAGTCATTCAACTGAGACTGCTCTTCTCTGTATCACGGAGGCGCTCCGCACCGCTAAAGCTAACTCTCTCTCCTCTGCTCTCATCCTTCTAGACCTATCGGCTGCCTTCGATACTGTGAACCATCAGATCCTCCTCTCCACCCTCTCCGAGTTGGGCATCTCCGGCGCGGCCCACGCTTGGATTGCGTCCTACCTGACAGGTCGCTCCTACCAGGTGGCGTGGCGAGAATCTGTCTCCTCACCACGCGCTCACCACTGGTGTCCCCAGGGCTCTGTTCTACGCCCTCTCCTATTCTCACTATACACCAAGTCACTTGGCTCTGTCATAACCTCACATGGTCTCTCCTATCATTGCTATGCAGACGACACACAATTAATCTTCCTTTCCCCCTTCTGATGACCAGGTGGCGAATCGCATCTCTGCATGCCTGGCAGACATATCAGTGTGGATGACGGATCACCACCTCAAGCTGAACCTCGGCAAGACGGAGCTGCTCTTCCTCCCGGGAAGGACTGCCCGTTCCATGATCTCGCCATCACGGTTGACAACTCCATTGTGTCCTCCTCCCAGAGCGCTAAGAACCTTGGCGTGATCCTGGACAACACCCTGTCGTTCTCAACTAACATCAAGGCGGTGGCCCGTTCCTGTAGGTTCATGCTCTACAACATCCGCAGAGTACAACCCTGCCTCACACAGGAAGCGGCGCAGGTCCTAATCCAGGCACTTGTCATCTCCCGTCTGGATTACTGCAACTCGCTGTTGGCTGGGCTCCCTGCCTGTGCCATTAAACCCCTACAACTCATCCAGAACGCCGCAGCCCGTCTGGTGTTCAACCTTCCCAAGTTCTCTCACGTCACCCCGCTCCTCCGCTCTCTCCACTGGCTTCCAGTTGAAGCTCGCATCCGCTACAAGACCATGGTGCTTGCCTACGGAGCTGTGAGGGGAACGGCACCTCAGTACCTCCAGGCTCTGATCAGGCCCTACACCCAAACAAGGGCACTGCGTTCATCCACCTCTGGCCTGCTCGCCTCCCTACCACTGAGGAAGTACAGTTCCCGCCAGCCCAGTCAAAACTGTTCGCTGCTCTGGCCCCCAATGGTGGAACAAACTCCTCACGACGCCAGGACAGCGGAGTCAATCACCACCTTCCGGAGACACCTGAAACCCCACCTCTTTAAGGAATACCTAGGATAGGATAAGTAATCCTTCTCACCCCCCCCCCCTTTAAGATTTAGATACACTATTGTAAAGTGACTGTTCTACTGGATGTCATAAGGTGAATGCACCAATTTGTAAGTCGCTCTGGATAAGAGCGTCTGCTAAATGACTTAAATGTAATGTAAATGTAATGTCATGTGATATTCATAGAGCCCACTCATAAATGGCCACCGGACTATTAGATTGAGCCCCCCTCAATTTGTTTGTACACTGCTGCTACTCACTGTTTATTATCTATGCATAGTCACTTCACCCCAACCTACATGTACAAATTACCTTAACTAACCTGTGCCCCAGCACACTGACTCGGTACCGGGTATATTATCTCACCATTGTTACGCTATTGTGTTACTTTTTATAAAACATTTTATTATTATTTTTAATTTTTTACTTTAGTTTATTCTGTAAATGTTTTCTTAACTCTTCTTGAACTGCACTGTTGGTTATGGGCTTGTAAGTAAGCATTTCACTGTAAGGTCTACACTTGTTGTATTCGGCACATGTGACAAATAAAGTTTGATTTGATTTGATGTCCCATGCTCCAGTCCAATCAACGTTTATCTACCACCTTACAGCTTCTCCTCATGATCCCTCAGATCCTTAATTCTGACTCAAACTGTCCTATCATCTCACCCTATGGGCATAGACATTACACAATATAATTCTAGTCAAATAAAATCCCACAATCTTGAGTGGTAGGCTTCCATGGCAATGTAAAGCGAGCGACTCAGTCGGCAATACACCAGCACGAACCTAAAACATGAGTCGTCTCCTTGAATTATTAAAGTGATATTAATCATTGAGTTGGAACATTATATATGAGTGGGCTTTGTGAGGTTCTGATATTTGCTATTCTCAAGAAAACCATGTTTCAGAATTCCTCATCATCATAGGTCTTATCCTTTCACATCGACATGGCATCAGTTAATGTTCGGCACACAAATGTATTACCTTTAAACAGAACAGAGGATCCTCAGAGGGCCAGGAGTTTTACCTGGACAGGTCACATGGCCAAGAACAAGTCTTGGTTCTACTCATCTTCACTTCCTAGTGGGTCAGTAACTGACTCTGGAGATACACACAGGAAACTATATTTTCAGTGTTTGCGTGGGATTCTCCTGCCTGAGGGCAAAATGGAACACTAGCATGGACCTGTCAGCTTTTCAAATGAAGCAGGTTTGTAGGCATGTTTGTAATTAGCATTGAGGGTGTGTTTTTCCAGGGTTTCCTATCTGTTTCCTCTGTCTGCAGGTAATCAAGCCTGTATCAGAAGGAATTTCCAAACAGTTCTTGTTTTGTGGTTTTCCATTGTCCAGGTGTGGCTTCTCACAATTGGTTCTCACTATCTTTCATCATTTGACACTTTTGCCATCATGGCTAGGTTTTATCCTGGCTGTTCCATGGTAGTACATGATGAAATGGTACCGATGTAGGATCTTAATTTGATCACCCTCTATTTTGGTTAGGCCAGTGTGTGACTAGGGTGGGCATTCTAGGTTCCTTTTTCTATGTTTTTGTATTTCTTTGTTTTTGGCCGGGTATGGTTCTCAATCAGGGACAGCTGTCTATCGTTGTCTCTGATTGAGAACCATACTTAGGTAGCTCTTGCCCACATGGGTTTTGTGGGTAGTTAATTTCTGTTTAGTGTGTGTTGCACCTGACAGAGCTGTTTCGGTTGACTTTTTGTTGTTTTGCATTTTAGTGTTCAGTTTCGAATAAACATGACGAACACGTACCACGCTGCGCTTTGGTCCTCACCTTCTTCCACCAACGGCCGTTACACCTTGTTGCAAGAGAGCTTTCTTGAAATGATGGGAATTAAAACTTGTAGTCTATTTGAGGTTTAAAATGGCTTCTGAAGTTTGTAATTTCCACTTTGAAATGACAGTCTTCATTTTTGTTACGAAATATTTGTTAATGAACCCCTCCAATAATTACAATCCACATAATTAACAGTTCCCGTTGCTGTAGTCTTATTTTTCCTGCTGTAGAAAACTGGCTCAAATTAAGATCCTACATCTGTATGTGCAGCTAAGCACACATATTGCCTCATATGATTGCAAGATGGTGGAAAATGTGAAGAAAAATAAATCCCCAAAAAACCCATTTGTTTGAACTCCACTGTTAGATTTGCTATAGCTCAAAAGTCAATCTGTTAAATATTGTAAATGTAATCTATCTAGCGGATGATACTATTATGTACAGTGGGGAGAACAAGTATTTGATACACTGCCGATTTTGGAGGTTTTCCTACTTACAAAGCCTGTAGAGGTCTGTAATTTTCATCATAGGTACACTTCAACTGTCAGAGACGGAATCTAAAACAAAGATCCAGAAAATCACATTCTATGATTTAAGTAATTCATTTGCATTTTATTGCATGACATAAGTATTTGATACATCAGAAAAGCAGAACTTAATATTTGGTACAGAAATCTTTGTTTGCAATTACAGAGATCATACGTTTCCTGTAGTTCTTGACCAGGTTTGCACACACTGCAGAAGGGATTTTGGCCCACTCCTCCATACAGACCTTCTCCAGATCCTTCAGGTTTCGGGGCTGTCGCTGGGCAATACGGACTTTCAGCTCCCTCCAAAGATTTTCTATTGGGTTCAGGTCTGGAGACTTGCTAGGCCACTCCAGGACCTTGAGATGCTTCTTACGGAGCCACTCCTTAGTTGCCCTGGCTGTGTGTTTCGTGTGGTTGTCATGCTGGAAGACCCACCCACGACACATCTTCAATGCTCTTTACTGAGGGAAGGAGGTTGTTGGACAAGATCTCGCGATACATGGCCCCATCCATCCTCCCCTCAATAAGGTGCAATCTTCCTGTCCCCTTTGCAGAAAAGCATCCCCAAAGAATGATGTCTCGGAGGGGATGGTAGGGGACGCCATGTGCGACTGACGTGTTTTCCGTTTGCTCCCGTGGTATTCTTAAAGTTTATGTGAATTCTGCAGCAGAACCGTATTTATTTTTAAAATATTAATTTGGTGATCCCTTTCCATAAAAACCAAGACTACTTTGCTTCCGAATGTCAGCATGTCGACCAAACATAAGGCCAAAAGCATGACTTTGAGAAAACCCGGCCTACAAGACCCGCTCTCATCACCGCCCTCTCCTGAGTCTGAGGGCCCGGGGACGCACACTCTACCCGGGGGCGCGGCTTGGCCTGGCGGTGCTGAAATGAACATTCTCGAGGCCATCAAACTACTACGCTCTGAGATAGTTGAAATGAAAACACAGGTGGTTGCTACGATTGAGGCCAGAATACAGGAGGTTTCTGATACTTTAAAAGCAGATTTAACCATCCTGCGGAACGAGACTGTGCCAGCAATCACATTACTCAAAACAACAACTGCGTCACACACTACAACGATTGCAGCCCTGGAGACCTCCGCTACTTATGTCTCCGATTTAACTACATCCCTGGAGGCTGAAGTTAAACGCCTAGCTGCGGATTTGAAAAAGGTGAAGGAGAGCTGTGTGAGTCTAGAGGGATTCTCTCTCTGCAATAATCTGAGACTTGTATCGGTCCCAGAGCCCGCGGAAATGCATCTTGCCACGGATTTCGTTTCAGGGCTGCTGAAGGATGTTCTTGCCTTAGATGAAAAGCTCCTGATTGATCGAGCTCACCGGTCGCTAAACCCAAAGCCCCGGGATGGGGAGAGGCCCCGTGACATAATTCTTCGAGTGCACTTTTTTCATGAGAAGATGGAGATCCTCCGACGAGCCCGCAATACCACTCTGAGCTTTCAAGGACAGAGCTTTTCCATCTACCAGGACTACTCCCCCACTGTTTCCAGGCAGCGCGCAGCTTTCGGACAGGCCAAACCAGTACTTTGGGACCATCCAAGTGTGAAGTATGGACTGCGAGTCCCGGCCCGTTTATGGATATCTCATGAGGGTAAAGACTACACATTTGAATCTCCGGATGAGGCTATGGCTCACATTCAACGTCACATCAAGAAGTCTTGAATATGCTCACAGTTCAGCAACTGTTGCTTGCGAACTGTGGATAGTAAGTAACCCACTTGTGGTACAATTATGTTTAGATATAACAGGCTAGTCTTCTATAGTTGGTGAAACTATTCAGGCTTATTTGATGTGATCTAATGTTTTGATCATCTAGTGTGCGTGCCTTATCTCGCTCACCTATTTAGTTTGTTTACACATTGTCTCAGTGAATCAAAATATTTTTGGTTATTTGTTTACTGCATCCGTTTGCATTGACCCAGTAAACAGTAAATGTCTCCCGAGGCTACACGGTTTTTGGGGCCTCACTTTAATTTTAAAAGTTTTGAGCGTCATTTATGCCCAGCAAACGTTCAATGTTGCGCACACATAGTTTTTTGGTATTGGTTGTAAGCTGTCTCAGCTTCAACTAGACTACTATTATAATTACTATTATTTTTGATTGTCTTACTATGATTTCCTTACTTCAAATTAGATTTTTGGCAGAAAGCCTTTATACATTTGATTTATTTTCTCTCTCAATGCCTGTTATAAGACTGGGAATACAATAATATACATCCACAAGTGGTGCTTTTGTCATTTCGTTTGCACAAGGGATTCACCTTTTTTCTATTTGAAAAAATACATACAAATCTTTCTTTTTGCTGCTTGATCCACTAACAAAACGCGACTTTAAAGAGCGGGACTGTGGGTTTAGGTTTAAGACCGCACTCTCACAGACATACTGTGTGAAGAGAACATGTTCTATTTAGGCTTGTACCTCGTTTGGGGAGGTATTGTCTGGGATGGGGGAGGGGGTGGGGGGGCAGGTTGAATTGTTCAGTTCTAATGTTGTCATTCTGTCTTTTTAGTTTTTTTTCTGTTTTTTTTCTGTACTTTTTCCAAACATTTACCACCGTACATTATTACTCTGAGACAGATTATTCTGGGGGTTTTGGGCGCTCATTGCTTTTCCATTCTATGCTCTAATGACAGGGTTGAATAACGGGAATGCCCAGAGGGGCCGAAATAATACGATCAAGTACATTTCTTGGAATACCAAAGGGGTCAACAACACGGTGAAGCTTAAGAGGGTGTTCACACTTAAAGGGTTTGAATACAAATATTGCATTTCTACAAGAGACTCACTTGAGGACTGGTGAGCATTTTAGGATGCGTAAGGACTGGGTTGGTCAAGTGTTCCACTCAAACTTTCATAGTAAATCAAGAGGTGCTGCTATTCTGGTTGATAAAGCTACTCCCTTTGTAGCTTCTGAGGTTATTGCTGATCCTAAGGGACGATACGTCATAGTAACCGGTGAACTGTTTTCTACCCCTCTTGTTTTGGCTAGTGTTTATGCTCCCAATTGGGATGACACAAGTTTCATTTCTTCCTTTCTGTCTGCTATTCCCAATTTAGATTCTCATTTGTTGATTTTAGGGGGGGATTTCAACTGTAAAATGTCCCCAGTTCTTGACAAGTCCTCACAAACAAATACAGGCCCATCTAAATGTGCCCTACTTATTCAATCCTTTCTTCAGAAATATGCTATGTTTGACGCCTGGCGTTTCCTACATCCTACAGATAGACAGTATTCCTTTTATTCTCATGTTCATCAAACATACTCTCGGATTGATTACTTCTTTTTGGACAAAAAAACTTCTGCCTAACCTTCGGAAGTGTACTTACGAGAGTATTGTTATCTCTGACCATTCACCATTAGTGCTTGAACTAGAGTTTCCCCAGCGACCTCCTATGTGATATCAATGGCGTCTCAATCCCATTTCACTCTCAGATAAGGAGTTTGTCAATTTAATTTCTTCTGAAATCACCTTATTCCTAGAAACTAATTCAACACCAGGTATGTCCTGCTCTACCATATGGGAGTCTCTCAAAGCATACCTACGTGGCCAAATTATTTCTTATACAGCCAACTAAAACAGAGTTCGCTCCCAGCGACTTCGGGACCTGAGTGAGTCCATAGCCACACTGGATGAGAAATATGCTACGGATCCTTCCTCTGATCTGCATAAAGAGCGCCAACTACTCCAATCTGAATTTGATGAGCTTTCTACCAGGCAAGCTGAACAGTTACTCTTGCGAGCTCGATACAAAGTCTATGAACAAGGCGACAAGGCCAGTAAACTCCTTGCGCATCAGATCCGTAAATCTGAGGCCTCACGTTTAATCCCACAAATAAGGACCCCGTCTGGTGCCACCAGTTATACATAAAGAGATCAATGATCAATTTAAACAATTTTACTCTGCGCTATACACCTCTGAATCCCCTCAAGACCCCTTGCTGATTGACTCCTTCTTTAATGGCTTGAATATGCCTTCAATTGATACAGACTCCCATGACTGTCTCGAAGAAGAATTTACGCTTGAGGAGATTGCAACAGCAGTGTCCGCAATGAAAAGTGGTAAATCACTGGGTCCGGACGGTTTTCCAACCGATTTTACAGGATGTTTTCTGGTCTGCTTTGCCCATTCTTGTCTGGACTATTTGCAGAGTGCCTCAATACTTCAAAGCTACCGCCTAGTCTTTATCAGGCTTCAATTTCATTACTACTAAAGAAAAACAAAGACCCCCTGGAATGTGGATCCTGTCGCCCAATCTCACTTTTAAACTGTTATTACAAAATCCTAGCTAAACTTTTAGCCATCCGTATGGAAGGCTTGCTGCAACAAGTAATACACTCTGACCAGACTGGCTTTGTGAGAAATAGGCATTTATTTTTCAATATTAGGCGCCTTACGAATATACTGTACTCCCCAGCGTCGGAGGACCCAGAGGTGGTGGTCTCACTTGATGCCGAAAAAGCGTTTGACCGCGTTGAGTGGGATTACCTAACAGCTGCCCTTTATAGATTTGGCTTTGGCCCCAAATTCATTGCGTGGATAAAATAAAGAATCTTTATTCTTTATTTTTCCCCCATGGCTTCGGTACGGACTAATAACTTGTCCTCTGACTATTTTCCCTTGCACCGCGGATCCAGACAGGGTTGCCCACTCTCCCCCTTGTTGTTTGCTTTGGCAATCGAGCCTCTCGCCATTGCACTACGCTCTAATGATGCCATTCATGGCATAATCAGGGCGGGCTGGGAGCAGAAAGTCTCGCTATATGCTGACGACCTCCTTTTGTTTATCTCCAACCCCGATACCTCATTGCCACGTGCCCTATCTGTTCTTAAAAAGTTTGGATCAATCTCAGGGTACAAGCTGAATCTAGGCAAGAGTGAGCTTTTTCCGGTAAACAAGGCTGCTTTAAAGTGCTCTTTTACAAGTTCTCAGTTTAGGATTGTCTGGGATCAATTCACTTACTTGGGAGTAAAAGTGACAAGGAAATATTCAAATTTGTTTCAGGAAAACTTTGTTATTCTAGCAGACAGATTGAAACAATCTTTTACTTTTTGGAATTCGCTACCCCTTTCTCTTATCGGAAGGATTAATGTCATTAAAATGAATGTGTTGCCCAAATGTTTATATTTATTTCAATGTTTACCCATTTTTATTCCAAAATCTTTTTTATTTCACTGGTTCAAACATTCATGCATTTTATTTGGGATGGCAAGGTACCACGGATTGGTAGAAAACATTTACAGAAGCCTAGGTCATTGGGGGGTTTAGCTCTACCAAATTTTCAGACATACTACTGGGCTGCAAATTTCAGAGCCGTTCTGTACTGGCTGCAGACTGATCCTACTGGCCCTAGACCACTCTGGGTCCAGATGGAGTCTGAATCGTGTAAACCTGCAGCACTTTCCTCTGTGCTGTACTCGTCTCTCCCAGTGTCCCTAGGCAAAAGGTGTGTCAACCCAATTGTAAAGCAGTCCCTTAAAATTTGGAATCAGTTCCGTTTAGCCTTTAGCCTCCAAGGCTTTTCTCTATCAGGCCCAATCAATCAGAACATTTTATTTCCTCCATCTTTGAATGATGGGGCTTTTGGCATTTGGCACTCACTAGGCCTCTCCTCACTAGCCCAATTATTCTTTGATGATACATTTGCCTCTTTTTCTCAGCTGCAGGAAAAGTTAAATCTCCCCCAATCCCACTTTTTCCGCTATCTCCAGACTAGAAACTTTGTCAGGGCTAACACCTGGATTTCCCAATAGGCCTGCGAATACAGCTATAGAGAGCATCTTGGAGCTGAACAAGCTTCCTAGGGGTGCAATTTCAGATGTATATGCAATCATTCATGACTTACAGAACCCTTCTTTGGTGCCTTTAAAGACTCGATGGGAAAAGGATTTGGGGGAGGAACTTGGGGAAGACGCCTGGGAATCTGTGCTGCACAGGGTGCACTCGTCCTCTTTTAGCACTAGACACAGCCTCATTCAATTCAAGGTAGTTCACCGTATCCACTGGTCAGGGGCCAAACTTGGAAGAATATTCTCTGATTTTGATCCTACCTGTGTCAGATGTAAAGTGGAACCAGCCACACTGTTGCATATGTTTTGGGGCTGTCATAAACTGTCAGGTTTCTCGGAATTAATATTTAAATGTTTCTCTGATATATATGACACTGTTATAGATCCGTCTCCCCTTACAGCCCTTTTTGGAGTACTGCCCATGGGTACCCCCCTATCAAGAATCCAGTCGGACACTGTTGCTTATACAACTCTTTTAGCTAGACGGCTAATACTACAGAACTGGAAGATGGCAGCACCCCAATCTTATAAATATTGGGTGAGGGATGTGTTGTGCTCTCTGAAACTAGAAAAAATTCAATTCAATTCACGTGGGAACCCCAAACTGTTTGATGGGGCTTGGGCTCCATTCCGGTCTTACTTTAAACAGTCCATCCTCTGATGGCATTCCAATTAATACTAAAATAAGTCTGTGACTTAAGGGTTGGAGGAGCCTCTCTCTGTGTTTTTTTCTGGGGGGGGGCATTAAGGTCCATGTGCTTATTGATTGTGATCCGCAGATGCCTTGTTCATCTTGCCCAGGCAGAGACTGAAGTGTGAGCTTGTTTTTCCCAGTTATTTTTACATTTTGTTCACGCCTACATGAATAATCATTTTTTGTATTTATTTTAAAGCATTGTAAACTTTTTTTCTGTCCAGTGGATGGTCGGTCTGTGGCCATGACTCTCTGTGAGTGGTTGCATTTCTCCACCCTTATCCCTTGACTGTTTACAGGAACAGTGGTGAGGTGTTTGCTCTGTCCCTGTACTATAGATTGCCCTTTAACCTCTGTAGCCTTCTGCCTGGTGTGTTTAACTTGTCTAAAGTATGGTATCTTTAAAGCATTTTTTTTATTTGTATTTTTATTTGTATTTTTTTCTAGTTGAGTATATTATTTATATTGCTTTGTCTTGTCTGTGTGTGTGTGTGTGTGTGTGTGTGTGTGTGTGTGTGTGTGTGTGTGTGTGTGTGTGTGTGTGTGTGTGTGTGTGTGTGTGTGTGTGTGTGTGTGTGTGTGTGTGTGTGTGTGTGTGTGTGTGTGTGTGTGTGTGTAAAACTTAATAAACAGAGTTTTAAATAAATAAAATAAATAAAAAATAATGATGTCTCCACCTCCATGCTTCACGGTTGGGATGGTATTCTTGGGGTTGTACTCATCCTTCTTCCTCCAAACACGGCGAGTGGAGTTTAAACCAAAAAGCTCTATTTTTGTCTCATCAGACCACATGACCTTCTCCCATTCCTCCTCTGGATCATCCAGATGGTCATTGGCAAACTTCAGACGGGCCTGGACATGCGCTGGCTTGAGCAAGGGGACCTTGCGTGCGCTGCAAGATTTTAATCCATGACGGCGTAATGTGTTACTAATAGTTTTCTTTGAGACTGTGGTCCCAGCTCTCTTCAGGTCATTGACCAGGTCCTGCCGTGTAGTTCTGGGCTGATCCCTCACCTTCCTCATGATCATTGATGTCCCATGAGGCGGTGGCCCGTTCCTGTAGGTTCATGCTCTACAACATCCGCAGAGTACGACCCTGCCTCACACAGGAAGCGGCGCAGGTCCTAATCCAGGCACTTGTCATCTCCCGTCTGGATTACTGCAACTCGCTGTTGGCTGGGCTCCCTGCCTGTGCCATTAAACCCCTACAACTCATCCAGAACGCTGCAGCCCGTCTGGTGTTCAACCTTCCCAAGTTCTCTCACGTCACCCTGCTCCTCCGCTCTCTCCACTGGCTTCCAGTTGAAGCTCGCATCCGCTACAAGACCATGGTGCTTGCCTACGGAGCTGTGAGGGGAACGGCACCTCAGTACCTTCAGGCTCTGATCAGGCCCTACACCCAAACAAGGGCACTGCGTTCATCCACCTCTGGCCTGCTCGCCTCCCTACCACTGAGGAAGTACAGTTCCCGCTCAGCCCAGTCAAAACTGTTCGCTGCTCTGGCCCCCCAATGGTGGAACAAACCCCCCCACGACGCCAGGACAGCGGAGTCAATCACCACCTTCCGGAGACACCTGAAACCCCACCTCTTTAAGGAATACCTAGGATAGGATAAAGTAATCCTTCTCACCCCCTTAAAAGATTTAGATGCACTATTGTAAAGTGGCTGTTCCACTGGATGTCATAAGGTGAATGCACCAATTTGTAAGTCGCTCTGGATAAGAGCGTCTGCTAAATGACTTAAATGTAATGTAAATGTAAATCTTGCATGGAGCCCCAGACTGAGGGTGATTGACCGTCATCTTGAACTTCTTCCATTTTCTAATAATTGCACCAACAGTTGTTGCCTTCTCACCAAGTTGCTTGCCTATTGTCCTGTAGCCCATCTCAGCTTTGTGCAGGTCTACAATTTTATCCCTGATGTCCTTACACAGCTCTCTGGTCTTGGCCATTGTGGAGAGGTTGGAGTCTATTTGATTGAGTGTGTGGACAGGTGTCTTTTATACAGGTAACGAGTTCAAACAGGTGCAGTTAATACAGGTAATGAGTGGAGAACAGGAGGGCTTCTTAAAGAAAAACTAACAGGTCTGTGAGAGACGGAATTCTTACTGGTTGATAGGTGATCAAATACTTATGTCATGCAATAAAATGCAAATGAATTACTTAAACATTTTGATTTTTGTTTTAGATTCCGTCTCTCACAGTTGAAGTGTACCTATGATAAATATTACAGACCTCTACATGCTTTGTAAGTAGGAAAACCTGCAAAATCGGCAGTGTATCAAATACTTGTTCTCCCCACTGTATGCTATTGCCCCGGCTGTTGATCTGGCTGTGTTAAAACTACAGTCAGATTTCATAGTTATGCATGAATCCCTTGCTGATTTAAAAACTAGTGCTTAATACGAGCAAAATTAAATGCATGCTGCTTTTAAAATCTTGTAAGAATGTTTCAGATGAACGAACTACAGTCGTGGCCAAAAGTTTTGATAATGACACAAATATTAATTTTCACAAGTCTGCTGCCTCAGTTTGTTTGAAGAGTGATCAGATGAATTGCAATTCATTCCAAAGTCCCTCTTTGCCATGCAAATTAACTGGATCCCAGAAAACATTTCCACTGCATTTCAGCCCTGCCATAAAAGGACCAGCTGACATTATGTCAGTGATTCTCTCGTTAACACAGGTGTGAGTGTTGGCGAGGACAAGGCTGGAGATCACTCTGTCATGCTGATTGAGTTCAAATAACAGACTGAAAGCTTCAAAAGAAGGGTGGTGCTTGGGATCGTTGTTCTTCCTCTGTCAACCATGGTTACCTGCAAGGAAACACGTGCCGTCATCATTGCTTTGCACAAAAAGGGCTTCACAGGCAAGGATATTGCTGCCAGTAAGATTGCACCTAAATCAACCATTTATCGGATCATCAAGAACTTCAAGGAGAGTGGTTCAACTGTTGTGAAGAAGACTTCAGGGCGCCCAAGAAAGTCCAGCAAGCGCCAAGACCGTCTCCTAAAGTTGATTAGAATGCGAGATCGGGGCACCACCAGGTCAGAGCTTGCTCAGGAATGGCAGCAGGCAGGTGTGAGTGCATCTGCACGCACAGTGAGGCAAAGACTTTTGGAGGATGGCCTGGTGTCAAGAAGGGCAGCAAAGAAGCCACTTCTCTCCAGGAAAAACATCAGGGACAGACAGATATTCTGCAAAAGGTACAGGGATTGGACTGCTGAGGACTGGGGTAAAGTCATTTTCTCTGATGAATCCCCTTTCCGATTGTTTGGGGCATCCGGAAAAAGCATGTCATGCCAACAGTAAAGCATCCTGAGACCATTCATGTGTGGGGTTGCTTCTACCCCAATCACAATTTTGCCTAAGAACACAGCCTTGAATAAAGAATGGTACCAACACATCCTCCAGGAGCAACTTCTCCCAACCATCCAGGAACAGTTTGGTGACAAACAATGCCATTTCCAGCATGATGGAGCGCATAAGGAAAAAGTGATAACTAAGTGGTATACATTGATATTTTGGGTCCATAGCAAGGAAACTCCCCAGACATTAATCCCATTGAGAGCGTGTGGTCAATCCTCAAGAGGACTTTTGGCCATGACTGTACATGTTAACTCTTTAGATGGTTCTATAATCGCATGTGTTACCGCATATAAATATTTAAGCATTTGGATTGATATCAATTTGACGTTTAAAAAACATACAGATGAGCTGGTTAAGAAGCTAAGACTTAAATGTGTTTTTTTCTACAGAAGCAGATCATGCCTTTCTCTCAGCAGTAGAAAGTAGATTATTCAGTCAACCTTTTTATCTGCTCTTTATTATGGTGATTTTATTTATCAAAGTACAGCTGCTACTATTCTTCAACCTTTGGATGACATTTACAATATCGCCCTTTGTTTTGTTACAGGTGACAGTTTTGATACTCATCAATACATCCTGTATCAAAAGGTTGGCTGGACTTTGCTATAGACCCGAAGATCTCTACATTACTCAATTTTTGTTTACAAGGTCCTACTTCACAAACTTCCATCTTATCTATCTTTTCTGTTGAAGTATACACAGTATAACATATTGTTACATATTCTTACCTCTTTGTTGATTCATATCCATTGAATTGTGTCCATTTTCTGTTTCAGTAAGAATTCTTAAAAAGTGTCAAATAACACAGCCATTTGCACAAATATGAAAACCCAGATGGTATCATCATAAAATAATATAAATTTAGATCATAAAGGGAGAAACCTTACCTTAAATTGAGAAGATATTTACATTTTTCAGTTAAGTGCCTGCACCTGCTGTCCTCTCAAATTCAAATAAAAATAATTAATTTGGACAGTTAGGTAACAGCAAGAACCCCCAAGAACTAAAGAGGTTCCTCAATCGCACCTCCTATGGGGTTCCTTGTTGACCCCTAATTTGATTTGCCTAACCCATTCACAGTATTGGTTAACTCTTGAGGTTCCTAGGCTCTCCACTGAGCTAGGTAAACCTGATTTTATATATATGCCATTTAGCAGACGCTTTTATCCAAAGCGACTTACAGTCAGTCATGTGTGCATACATTCTACGTATGGGTGGTCCCGGGAATCGAACCCACTACCCTGGCGTTACAAGCGCCATGCTCTACCAACTGTGCTACAGAAGGACCACAATTTTAGTTTTAGTGAACCGTATTGCTGGAACAAAATTCAAAATACATTTAATCTTAATGTTCTGGTGCCATTTGGACAATTGAATGTAGTGATGGGGACTTATTTGTGGAGGAATGTAACTGTTTTCATGGGTGATTTGTAATGTTTGATTTGTGCTTCCAGTGACTGTATTTTTGTATTTTAATGTGTGTGTGTATATATATATATATATATATATATATATATATATATATATATATATATATATATATATATATATATATATATATATATTTGGGAATTATTTTATGTATATATATACATATACTGACTGTACAAAACATTAGGAACACCTTTCTAAAATTGAGTTGCACCCATTTTGTCCTCAGAACAGCCTCATTAAAAATCTGTCTTTTTCCTGTCTCCTCCCCTTCATCTACATTGATTGAAGTGGATTTAAGAGGTTACATCAATAAGGGATCATAGCTTTCACTTGGATTCACCTGGTCAGTCTATGTCATGGAAAGAGCAGGTGTTCCTAATGTTTCATACATTCAGTGTATATGTTGTGTATAATGTGTATATTTCTGTTGTTTTATACAAGGCACATTTGAAAAAGAGACCTAGGTTGCATTATGTCCTTACTGTTAAAATGAAAGTTTAAATAAAAATCAATAAAATACTTGTAAAAACCTGGCTCCTTCCCTAAGGCCTTACCCCTTTGTAGATCTGAAGGAATTGGATAGGTGCAAGCAATATCATGGAAGCACTGAAAAGCTATCCAATCCCCCTGTACAGACAGACAAACAGACAGTCAGACACACCTAGAGAGAGTAATTCCCACACTCTCTCCTCTCATTGAGACAAACCCATGGGTCGGGAAACATGGGCGGAAAAATAACAATAGAGAGATGAGCAGGACCAGGGCCA
The DNA here is from genome assembly GCF_023373465.1 of Oncorhynchus keta. Lineage (NCBI taxonomy): Eukaryota > Metazoa > Chordata > Actinopteri > Salmoniformes > Salmonidae > Oncorhynchus > Oncorhynchus keta. The sequence goes on along the minus strand of NC_068421.1, from coordinate 68,554,287 downwards.
ACTCTTTTCACTGTGTGTGTGTGTGAGTGTGTGTGTAATAATTTGGTGGGTGCTTATATTGGACCTAATTGGTCCTAATTCACACATGTAAAAGTGTCTATTAATATTGAATTGAAAACAAATGTTTTGCATATCTGAACTCTCTCTGAGACACCCTCAGAGAGAGGAGTCCCGGCCAGGGTCTGGCATTATCAACGGCGACCCTCAAGCTATTAGGGTGCTCAAGAGCACATTGACTGATATTTCACCTTTTCTGCTAAGAGACTTAAACTAGCGACCTTTCAGTTACTAGCCCAATTCAGTTACTAGCCCAAGTGTCCAGCTGTACTAACCCCCAATGAAAACAAAGTCCATGAAGTCACCACAACTATTTAAATCAAGACAAGGTTGGGTTTCGACAAGACAAGGTTGGGTTGCGAAAAGACAAGGGTGGGTTTGGACATGTGTGGGAGTGCTTGGTATCATTCCAACTTATGCTGAATGGGTGCAGGGATTAATTACTCAGATGAATGAGTCAGTATAGAGTTTACACTACTGATCTCTTCCCTGTCATCACAAGGAAAGTCCTACTACTACATTCTCTGTCAATTAAATTAGTGAAGGCCTCCCGGGTGGTGCAGTGGTCTAAGGCACTGCATCGCGATGCTAGCTGTGCCAACAGAGTTTCTGGGTTCGAGCCCAGGCTCTGTCGCAGCTGGCCGCGACCGGAAGGCCCATGGGGCGACGCACAATTGACCCAGCGTTATCCAGGTTAGAGAGGGTTTGGCCGGCAGGGGTAAGGGATATCCTTGTCTCATCGCACACTTGTAACTCCTGTGGCAGGCTGGGTGCACTGCATACCTGGTCAGCGTGTTTCCTCTGACACATTGGTGCGGCTGGCTTCTGGTTTGGATGTGCATTGTGTCAAGAAGCAGTGTGGCTAGGTTGGGTTGTGTTTCGGAGTGGCTTTTGACCTTCGCCTCTCCTGAGTCCATACGGGAGTTGTAGTGATGAGACAAGACTGTAACTGGATGGATACCATGAAATTGGGGAGAAAAAAAGGGGGTAAAAATAAATAAATTAGTAAAACACAAAATCACTAAAGTAAGTGATGCCAATCACTGAATCAATTAAATCATGGGTGGCAAACAATGAATCACTGAAATGTGCCAAACACTTGCAACAAATCTCCTATTATGAACCATTAAGTCATGTAATATCAATACAGTAAGCAGTCCTTCTCACAAAATCATCTGAACAGTTTGGCCTACAAACTATTATGACCCCCTCAATGGTATTTTGTACGAACAGGTGTGGTATATGGCCAATATAGCATAGCTAGGGGCTGTTCTTAGCACAACGCAACGCAGAGTTCCTGGACACAGACCGTGGCCATGGTATATTGGCCATATATCACAAACCCGCGAGGTGCCTTATTGCTATTACAAACTGGTTACCAATGTATTTAGAGCGGTAAAACTAAATGTTTTGTCATACCCATGGTATACGGTCTGATATACCATGACTGTCAGCCAATCAGAATTCAGGGCTCGAACCATATCTGAAACTTTGAACATTCCATGGAGCACCATTAAACCCATTATTAAAAAATGAAAAGAATATGGCACTACGACTAACCTGCCAAGAGAGGGCCGCCCACCAAAACTCACAGACCAGGCAAGGAGGGCATTAATCAGAGAGGCAACACAGAGACCAAAGATAACCCTGAAGGAGTTGCAAAGCTCCACAGCTGAGATTGGAGAATATGTCCATAGGCCCACTTTAAGCCTTCCACTCTGGGCTTTACAGAAGAGTAGCCAGAAAAAAGCCATTGCTTAAAGAAATAAATAAGCAAACACGTTTGGTGTTCGCCAAAAGGCATGTGAGAGACTCCCCAAACATATGGAAGGAGGTACTTTGGTCAGACGAGACAAAAATGTGGCTTTTTGGCCATCAAAGTAAACGCTATGTCTCATCACCCCAAGAATACCATCCCCACCGTGAAGCATGGTGGTGACAGCGTCATGCTGTGGGGATGTTTTTCATCGGCAGGGACTGGGAAACTGGTCAGAATTGAAGGAATGATGGATGACGCTTAATACAGGGAAATTCTTGAGGGAAACCTGTTTCAGTCTTCCAGAGATTTGAGTCTGGGTCGGAGGTTCACCTTCCAGCAGGACAATGACCCCAAGCATACTGCTACAGCAACACTTACGTGATTTAAGGAGAAACATTTAAATGTCTTGGAACGGCCTAGTCAAAGCCCAGACCTCAATCCAATTGAGAATCTGTAGTAAGACTTAAAGATTGCGGTATACCAGAGGAACCCATCCAACTTGAAGGAGCTGGAGCAATTTTACCTTGAAGAATGGGCAGAAATTCCAGTGGCTAGATGTGTCAAGCTTATAGGGGGGGGGGGGTAGTTATGCACGCTCAAGTTTTCCGTTTTTTTGTTTTATTTCTTGTTTGTTTCATAATAACACATATTTTGCATCCTCAAAGTGGTATTGTAACGGTTTTTGTCGTCTGAAGAAGAGGAATCGGACCAAAGCGCAGCGTGGTAAGTGTTCATTACTTTTCATTTAAACTGAACACTAAACAAAAATAACAGTGAATAACCGAAAGCGAAACAGTCCTGTCAGGTGCAAAACACTAAACAGAAAACAACTACCCACAAAAACCATGTGGGAAAAAGCTACCTAAGTATGGTTCCCAATCAGAGACAACAAAAGACAGCTGTCCCTGATTGAGAACCATACCCGGCCAAAACAAAGAAATACAAAAACATAGAAAAAGGAAAATAGAATGCCCACCCTAGTCACACCCTTACCAAACCAAAATAGTGACATAAAAAGCCTCTCTATAAGGTCAGGGCGTGACAGGTATGCATGTCGTATAAATCAAATGATACAAACCCCAAAATAATCTATTTTAATTACAGGTTGTAAGGTAACAAAATAGGAAAAATGCCAAGGAAAAATGCCAAGGAGGTAAAATAAATGGCTTCCAACACTCTACTCAGCAAACTGGATGTAGTCTATCACAGTGCCATCCGTTTTGTCACTAAAGCACCTTATACCACCCACCACTGCGACTTGTATGCTCTAGTCGGCTGGCCCTCGCTACATATTCGTCGCCAGACCCACTGGCTCCAGGTCATCTACAAGTCCATGCTAGGTAAAGCTCCGCCTTATCTCAGTTCACCGGTCACGATGGCAACACCCATCCGTAGCACGCGCTCCAGCAGGTGTATCTCACTGATCATCCCTAAAGCCAACACCTCATTGGGCCGCCTTTCGTTCCAGTACTCTGCTGCCTGTGACTGGAACGAACTGCAAAAATCGCTGAAGTTGGAGACTTTTATCTCCCTCACCAACTTCAAACATCAGCTATCTGAGCAGCTAACCGATCGCTGCAGCTGTACATAGTCTATTGGTAAATAGCCCACCCATTTTCACCTACCTGATTCCCATACTGTTTTTATACTGTTTTTATTTATTTACTTTTCTGCTCTTTTGCACACCAATATCTCTACCTGTACATGACCATCTGATCATTTATCACTCCAGTGTTAATCTGCAAAATTGTAATTATTCGCCTACCTCCTCGTGCCTTTTGCACACATTGTATATAGACTGCCCCTTTTTTTCTACTGTGTTATTGACTTATTAATTGTTTACTCCATGTGTAACTCTGTGTTGTCTGTTCACACTGCTATGCTTTATCTTGGCCAGGTCGCAGTTGCAAATGAGAACTAGTTCTCAACTAGACTACCTGGTTAAATAAAGGTGAAATAAAATTAAAAATAAAAAACCTTCGCAAGCCACTGTACCAAACCTACTCGGGCCTTATTGCTTAAATATACCATGGATGTCAGCCAATCAGCATTCAGGGCTCGAACCACCCAGTTTATGTTGCATAATCACCTTCCTATGTAGAAACCATGGGCATTAAAAACAAAAAACAACGTTTAATTGAGAAGTAGGCATTGGTCGGAAATTCACATGAGCATCACAATGCCTACTCCACTCATGCTCTACCAAGTTTTTCGAGCACACAGCTTTGATCGACTACAGTAGCTATGTTGGTCTTTTGTGCGTCAATCAATGTGTATGCAGGTTGCTTCGAATTCAAACCTTCTCAAACAGCCTAATTCATACTCTTAGAGGAGGTGCTCCCACAATAGTGATTTGTAGCACATACAAGTTAAAGTATTGGATTCTTCACACACCGCACTAATCCCATTACACTGACTTCTCAAGCTTTTTAAAAATGATATCAAAACAAGTGTTACTTTTATACAGGTGTGTGTGTGTGTGTGTGTGTGTGTGTGTGTGTGTGTGTGTGTGTGTGTGTGTGTGTGTGTGTGTGTGTGTGTGTGTGTGTGTGTGTGTGTGTGTGTGTGTGTGTGTGTGTGTGTGTGTGTGTGTGTGTGTGTGTGAAAAACTGCAGCTTCATTTATTGAAAGTGTATATTGCCATACAGTTTTCAGGATATTAGTGTTGGAAAAGTGGAAAACATGTTCTCTTAATGAGTTTATTAACATCACTGCAGTAAAAATATGCTTTCATGGATTTGTCACCACCTGTAAGCTCCCTGGCTGTCAGTAACAGTTTCACTTCTTCCTTCCTCTTTGTTTGTGCATGTGCCAGTCGTGCCAGTTTGCAGGCGAGCCAAAGAGAAGAGTATAAAGTGTAGTGCGTGGGCGGGCGGGCGGGAGGGAGAATTGTAGTGTAGTACGTGGGTGGAAGGGAGAATTCCCGGGTTCCCTCTGTTCCCTCCTCCAGTCTCTATGACCATGCTGTCTGGCTGGGGGAAAGCCCAAAACCATGTTGCTGGGGGCCGGACTCGGGATCCCTGCCTTATCCCCGTGTGTGGGAGAAATTGGTTATAAATATAGAGCTCCCTCGATCAATAAGGAACACAGTCAAAACTGCCAGTCAGACAAATAGACACACAACTCACACATAACATAATGGTGATACAGGTAGACTCACAGGTAAACTTACAGATGGAAAAACAGAGAGATAGACAGATGGAAGCCCTTGTGTTCATTCCAGGGCCCCCCTCACCTACAGCCATCCGCCCCTGGTCCAGGTGTGTAGCAGTGATGGGGCTCGTGATCATGGTTCTGTTCGTGGGGTTAATGTGTTTCTGCATTGGGTTCTACATCCAGAGAGTCACACAGGTAAGGACCAGTGTATGTGTGTGTATATGTATGTGTATATGTGTGTACAACCTTTACAAAGTCTCATCTCTCTCTCTCTTTATCTTGTTCTCTCTCTCTGCCTCTTTAGGGAACTGGACAATCACATTGCACAGAGAAATTCAAGCAGAACTTCAAACTTCAAGGTGAATGTTTCTGTCTTTATTCTTCTATGGTCTTTAGATCACACAGTAATCTCAACCTCAGTATTGTGTACATCCTTTATGCAAGTGTATGTTAACAGTCTCTCAATGCAATAAAAAGAAGTAGTCACAGCAATAGACGCAATGTTCTGGTTATGACAAGAACAACTGAGTATCCAATACACATGGACACTTATTCCAATATGAATTTGCACTGTGAGGATCAAAAAATGAAGAGGCCTTGAATCAGAGCTGGTCATTATCTTTCCTAGTGTGCAGCTTGGTAAATGTAAGTGTATTTCCTCTGTCTGCAGAGGGCAGAAAGTCAGAAGAAAAACCAGACGAAGTACAGTACGACATCTTCACCGCACCGAAGGACGCCATCTATTTTATCCATGGCCAGGTAAACAGAGCAGACGGCAAGGGGAAAGTCTACCTGTTTTGGAAACACATTAGCAGGCATAATTTCAACACCATCAACGGAACCTGCCCTGAGGTCACCTTCGCTACTGAGGTCAAGTTAATCAAAGGTGATCAAGTCTACCTCGTCTTCAACGAGGGCAAACCCAACCTGAAAGAGAGCACTTTCACAGTCTACGAGCTTGTCGAGCAGTGACCAGACTGAAAAGCGTACAGTCTATAAGTGTTAAGCCACACTGTAAGATAGCATTAAAGATTTCATTCCACAAGTTATCTGTAGTGCTCAATGAATGACATTCCATGAGAGCAACACCTGTGAACAAATGTTTAACTCCTTTATACTGCGGCTGTATAGACTAGTACAGTACAGTACAGTTTACATCTGGATGAAAGTTATGACCCTTGTTATAACACATAAGCTGGGTCAGGTGGTTAGTGTGCTGTCTATACCAGTGTTTCCCAACTCCAGTCCTCGAGTACCCCCAACAGCACACATTTTGTTGTAGCCCCGGACAAGCACCACGGATTCAACTTGTCAACTTATCAAGCCCTCAATGAGTTGAATCAGGTGAGTTTCTCCAGGGCAACAACAATAATATGTACTGTTGTGGGTTTTCGAGGAGTTGGGAAACACTGGTATAGACAACACACTAACCACCTGACACAGCTTATGTGTTATAACAAGGGGTCATAACCTTTATGTTCAGGCTCCAGTCCACATATTCCCTCTGTGTTGTAACATTCCCTCAGCCTAAGAGACATGCACTAAGTGAGGGGGTCATTTTGGAGCTGGGCTGGAGGACGAACCAAAGCCGTTATGGTGGCTGATTCTTTAAGGTTAAATAGGGAAACTGAAACCCAATGTCTACGTCCAATATAAACAGTGCAACTCAGTAGAGTGAGATCCAGTCCTCCAAAGTTTGTTAAAATTGTAACGTTTGCTTGAAAGTACCAGGCAGTAAAGTATGCTGGTACATTACATGCATAGTTTTTCATTTTTCTGTCAATAGATGTAGCATCTCCTGTTCGTGGACAGGTATAGAGGCAACTGATTGTTTTCTATAATATTTAGTTTGTAAGATGCATTGATCAACCATAAAGTTACAAAGATATTGAATGTAATAAAGAGATGGTGGAAAAGGATTGTATGTCAATATTTTGTGTATAAGATTATCATTTTAACCCAGTGCTTTTCCTGTCATAGGGAATGTTCCAAATATTTCCAATTCTCTTCAAATAAAATGTAATCAAATTGAATGTAATAAAATATTTTGTGAATAAGATAGTTATTTTTGTATCTAATATTTCCATTGCCTTCAAGATCAAATAAAGTATTTAATATGAAAACTCTGCACAGCCTCACATCAAATACCCTGTCATCATTACTGAGTTTTCACGTTTTCCATGGCCCTGGTCTTTCTGCCAGCCAAAGGCCGGGTGTTTGTTCTGTGATACTTTGTCCTGAGACAATTGCATAACTGTCTGTTTCACTGCAGGGGCGGTTCAGAAAGTGAAAGTTAAAATGCAGCAGGGATGTGATGCAATGTGTGTGTGTCGTCATCATTGTCATGAAGCAATGTTTGATTGCTGGCTACACATGGCTGCCTGCCCTGGGCCTGACCTGTGCCACACCTATGCAAGGTCTAAGCAGCCAATCCTTCACAAAAACTCCACTCTATTTTTATAGTACAGCCATTTAACCAGTGACATGAGGATGGAACACCAGGCTGGTTGTTTATCAGCTTTGTACTGTAATGAGTGGGTGTCTAGGACAGTACACACACTCATTCATTCGTTGTAGTGATACTACTATATAAACAACCCTTTATAGTTGTCAGTCAGGTAAAAGCAAGTGTTTGGCAATCAGGGCAGGGAGGGCAGGTCAGGGAGTGATAATAATAGCTGCTGTGATTTTCTCAATAGATGAAAGAAAAGTCTTGTTCGCTACACGTAGAATTTAAATTAGAAGGAACAGATATAGAATTATTAGGCTCTGTGGGATGACAGCAGGGGAAGTAGAGACTGAACTGCACGCTCCCTCATGATAATAAAACCTTTCTTGAAAGTCCACACTATACTCTTCCCGGGTGCGATCCACAATATAAAATGATTATTTGGCTGTCCCCATAGGATAATCCTTTTAGTTCCAAGTAGAACCGTTTTCGGTTCCATGTAGAACCCTTTTCACAGAGAATTCTACAAGAAGTCCAAAAAGTTTCTACCTGGAACCAAAAAGGGTTCTCCTACGGGGACAGACAAAGAACCCTTTTGAAACCCTTTTTCTAAGACCGTAGTGTGTCAAGCTGTCTAACCTTAGCACGACACTGGAGCATGAACTAGTAGCATAGATACAGTGCCTTCGGAAAGTATTCAGACCCCTTGACATTTTCCACATTTTGTTACGTTACAGCATTACTCTAAAATGGATGTAAATAAATAAAAAATCATCAGCAATCTACACACAATACCCCATAATGACAAAGTGAAAACAAGTTTGTAGAATTAAAAAAAAACTGAAATACCTTATGTACGTAAGTATTCAGACCCTAAGCTAAGAGATTCAAAATTGAGCTCAGGTGCATCCTGTTTCCATTGATCATCCTTGAGATGTTTCTACAACATGATTGTAGTCCACCTGTAGTAAATTCAATTGATTGGACATGATTTAGAAAGGCACACACCTGTCTATATAAGATCCCACAGTTGACATTGAATGTCAGAGCAAAAACAAAGCCATGAGGTTGAAGGAATTGTCCGTAAAGCTCTTAGACAGCATTGAAGTTCCCCAAGAACACAGTGGCCTCCATCATTCTTAAATGGAAGAAGTTTGGAAACGCAAAGACTCTTCCTAGTGCTGACCATCCGGCCAAGCTGAGCAATCCGGGGAGAAGGGCCTTGGTCAGGGAGGAGACCAAGACCATGATGATCACTCTGACAGAGCTCCAGAGTTCCTCTGTGGAGATGGGGGATCTTTCCAGAAGGACAACCATCTCTGCAGCACTCCACCAATCAGGCCTTTATGGTAGAGTGGCCAGACGGAAGGCACATGACAGCCCACTTGGAGATTGCCAAAAGGCACCAAAGACTCTCAAGACCATGAGGAACAAGATTCTCTGGTCTAATGAAAGCAAAATGTAACTATTTGGCCTGAATACCAAGTGTCACGTCTGGAGGAAACCAGGCACCATCCCTACGGTGAAGCATGTTGGTGGTAGCATCATGCTGTGGGGTTGTTTTTCAGCGGTATGGACTGGGAAAATCGTCAGGAACGAGGCAAAGATGAACGAAGCAAAGTGCAGAGAGATCCTTGTTGAAAACCTGCTCCAGAGCGCACAGGTCCTCAGACTGGGGTGAAGATTCACCGTCCAACAGGAGAACGACCCTAAGCACACAGCCAAGACAACGCAGCAGTGGCTGAAGTCTCTGAATGTCCTTGAGTGGACCTGTTATGCTGGTGAATGAGGACCCAAAAGCGACTTGGCGAAAACAGAGTCTTTATTCCAGTAAAGGATATAAGCAATACTCCTGGACAATCAGAGCAGAAAACAAAACATAAAAACTTAAATCCACTCGTAGTGACGAGGACAGACTGGAGACTCGACCATTAACTGTAGGTTGCCTCGGGAAGGCACCGACCGTAGCAGACTCAGACACCTGCTCAAACGCAGCATCTGAAGGAGACAAGATACGACAGGGCGAGACAAAGACACAGCACAGCGAACATCATACAAGGATCCGACAGGACAGAAACGGAAAACAAGGGGAGAAATAGGGACTCTAATCAGAGGACAAAATAGGGAACAGGTGTGAAAAGACTAAATGAGTGAGTAGGAGAATGGGGAACAGCTGGGAGCAGGAACGGAACGATAGAGAGAGGAGAGAGAGGGAAGGAGAGAGAAAAAAGGGAACGAACCTAATAAGACCAGCAGGGGGAAACGAACAGAAGGGAAAGCATAATGACAAGACAATATAAGACAAAACATGACAGTACCCCCCCACTCACCGAGCGCCTCCTGGCGCACTCGAGGAGGAACACTGGCGGCCACGGAGGAAATCATAGATCACAAACGGTCCAGCACGTCCCGAGAAAGAACCCAACTCCTCTCCTCAGGCCCGTAACGGAAGACGAAGAAGAGGGAATCTAGGGCTACTACTCTAAAAAAAAATGAGACACGGGTAGAGAACTGTAAGCTTTAGAGCAAACAGGACCAAACAGGCCAGGAGAGTAACAACTAGGGACAGACTGAGACACAGCAAGGCTAAGACCAGGAACAGGAGAGAGGCGGTGGCTGTGGACAGACTGAGACACAGCAAGTGCAGGAGCAGGACCAGGAGAGATGCGGTGGCAGGGAACAGACTGAGACACAGCAAGGGCAGGAAAGATGCGGTGGCTGGGGACAGACTGAGACCCAGCAAGACCAGGAGCAGAAGCAGAAAAAAATTACCAGACTTATTCTGCGCGCAGTCCGAACAAGCAGCCACGAAACGGCGCGTGTCACGCTCCTGAGTAGGCCACCAGAACCGCTGGCGAATAGAAGCAAGCGTACCCCGAACGCCGGGGTGGCCAGCTAACTTGGCAGAGTGCGCCCACTGAAGAACAGCCAGACGAGTAGAGACAGGAACGAAAAGAAGGTTACTAGGACAAGCGCGTGGCGACGGAGTGTGGGTGAGTGCTTGCTTAACCTGTCTCTCAATTCCACAGACAGTCAACCCGACAACACGCCCATCAGGAAGAATCCCCTCGGGATCGGTAGAAGCCACAGAAGAACTAAAGAGACGGGATAAAGCATGAGGCTTGGTGTTCTTAGTACCCGGGCAATAAGAAATAACGAACTCGAAACGAGCGAAAAACGCCCAACGAGCATGACGCGCATTCAGTCGTTTGGCAGAACGGATGTACTCAAGGTTCCTTTGGTCAGTCCAAACAACAAAAGGAACGGTCGCCCCCTCCAACCACTGTCGCCATTCGCCTAGGGCTAAACGGATGGCGAGCAGTTCGCGGTTAGCCACATCATAGTTACGTTCCGACGGCGACAGGCGATGAGAAAAATACGCGCAAGGATGGACCCCATCGTCAGTCTCGGAGCGCTGGGACAGAATGGCTCCCACGCCCACCCCGACGCGTCAACCTCGACAATGAACTGTTTAGTGACGTCAGGTGCAACAAGGATAGGAGCGGATGCAAAACGCTTCTTGAGGAGATCAGAACAACAATCATACGACCGGTGAGGAGGAAGGGAGTTGGTTCTGGACCGACTGAAGACCGTGCGCAGATCATGATTTTCCTCCGGCACTCCTGTCAAATCACCAGGTTCCTCCTGTGAAGAGGGAGCAGAAGAAACAGGAGGAATAGCAGACATTAAACACTTCACATGACAAGAAACGTTCCAGGAAAGGATAGAATTACTAGACCAATCAAAAGAAGGATTATGACTCACTAGCCAGGGATGACCCAAAACAACAGGTGTAAAAGGTGAACAAAAAATCAAAAAAGAAATGGTCTCACTATGGTTACCAGATACTGTGAGGGTTAAAGGTAGTGTTTCACATAATATACTGGGGAGAGGACTACCATCCAAGGCGAACATGACCGTGGGCTCCCCTAACTGTCTGAGAGGAATGTCATGTTCCCGAGCCCAGGCTTCGTCCATAAAACAGCCTTCCGCCCCAGAGTCTATTAATGCACTGCAGGAAGCTGCCGATCCGGTCCAGCGTAGATGGACCGGCAAGGTAGTACAGGTACTTGACGGAGAGGACAGTCTAGTAGCGCTTATCAGTCGCCCTCCGCTTACTGATGAGCTCTGGCCTTTAACTGGACATGAAATGACAAAATGACCAGCGGAACCGCAATAGAGACAGAGGCGGTTGGTGATTCTCCGTTCCCTCTCCTTAGTCGAAATGCGAATACCCCCCAGCTGCATGGGCTCAACACCTGAGTCAGTGGGGAAAGATGGTAGTGTCGGAGAGAGAGGGGACACAGTTAACGCGAGCTCTCTTCTATGAGCTCGGTGACGAAGATCTACCCGTCGTTCAATGCGAATAGCGAGTTCAATCAAAGAATCCACGCTGGATGGAACCTCCCGAGAGAGAATCTCATCCTTAACCTTAGCGTGGAGTCCCTCCAGAAAACGAGCGAGCAACGCCTGCTCGTTCCAGTTACTGGAGGCAGCAAGAGTGCGAAACTCTATAGAGTAATCCGTTATGGATCGATTACCTTGACATAGGGAAGACAGGGACCAGGAAGCTTCTCTCCCAAAAACAGAACGATCAAAAACCCTTATCATCTCCTCTTTAAAGTTCAGATAATCGTTAGTACACTCAGCGCTTGCCTCCCAGATAGCTGTGCCCCACTGCCGAGCCCGACCAGTAAGGAGTGATATGACGTAGGCAATCCGAGCTCTCTCTCTTGAGTATGTGTTGGGCTGGAGAGAGAACACAATATCACACTGGGTGAGAAAGGAGCGGCACTCAGTGGGCTGCCCAGAGTAACATGGTGGGTTATTAACCCTAGGTTCCGGAGACTCGGAAGTAGCTGGTGGCACGAGACGAAGACTCTGATACTGTCCTGAGAGGTCGGAGACCTGAGCGGCCAGGGTCTCAACGGCATGCCGAGCAGCAGACAATTCCTGCTCGTGTCTGCCAAGCATCGCTCCCTGGAACTCGAGAGTAGAGTAGAGAGAATCCATAGTCGCTGGGTCCATTCTTGGTCGGATCCTTCTGTTATGCTGGTGAATGAGGACCCAAAAGCGACTTGGCGAAAACAGAGTCTTTATTCCAGTAAAGGATATAAGCAATACTCCTGGACAATCAGAGCAGAAAACAAAACATAAAAAACTTAAATCCACTCGTAGTGACGAGGACAGACTGGAGACTCGACCATTAACTGTAGGTTGCCTCGGGAAGGCACCGACCGTAGCAGACTCAGACACCTGCTCAAACGCAGCATCTGAAGGAGACAAGATACGACAGGGCGAGACAAAGACACAGCACAGCGAACATCATACAAGGATCCGACAGGACAGAAACGGAAAACAAGGGGAGAAATAGGGACTCTAATCAGAGGACAAGATAGGGAACAGGTGTGAAAAGACTAAATGAGTGAGTAGGAGAATGGGGAACAGCTGGGAGCAGGAACGGAACGATAGAGAGAGGAGAGAGAGGGAAGGAGAGAGAAAAAGGAACGAACCTAATAAGACCAGCAGGGGGAAACGAACAGAAGGGAAAGCATAATGACAAGACAATATAAGACAAAACATGACAGTACCCCCCACTCACCGAGCGCCTCCTGGCGCACTCGAGGAGGAACACTGGCGGCCACGGAGGAAATCATAGATCACAAACGGTCCAGCACGTCCCGAGAAAGAACCCAACTCCTCTCCTCAGGCCCGTAACGGAAGACGAAGAAGAGGGAATCTAGGGCTACTACTCTAAAAAAAATGAGACACGGGTAGAGAACTGTAAGCTTTAGAGCAAACAGGACCAAACAGGCCAGGAGAGTAACAACTAGGGACAGACTGAGACACAGCAAGGCTAAGACCAGGAACAGGAGAGAGGCGGTGGCTGTGGACAGACTGAGACACAGCAAGTGCAGGAGCAGGACCAGGAGAGATGCGGTGGCAGGGAACAGACTGAGACACAGCAAGGGCAGGAAAGATGCGGTGGCTGGGGACAGACTGAGACCCAGCAAGACCAGGAGCAGAAGCAGAAAAAAATTACCAGACTTATTCTGCGCGCAGTCCGAACAAGCAGCCACGAAACGGCGCGTGTCACGCTCCTGAGTAGGCCACCAGAACCGCTGGCGAATAGAAGCAAGCGTACCCCGAACGCTGGGGTGGCCAGCTAACTTGGCAGAGTGCGCCCACTGAAGAACAGCCAGACGAGTAGAGACAGGAACGAAAAGAAGGTTACTAGGACAAGCGCGTGGCGACGGAGTGTGGGTGAGTGCTTGCTTAACCTGTCTCTCAATTCCACAGACAGTCAACCCGACAACACGCCCATCAGGAAGAATCCCCTCGGGATCGGTAGAAGCCACAGAAGAACTAAAGAGACGGGATAAAGCATGAGGCTTGGTGTTCTTAGTACCCGGGCAATAAGAAATAACGAACTCGAAATGAGCGAAAAACAACGCCCAACGAGCATGACGCGCATTCAGTCGTTTGGCAGAACGGATGTACTCAAGGTTCCTTTGGTCAGTCCAAACAACAAAAGGAACGGTCGCCCCTCCAACCACTGTCGCCATTCGCCTAGGGCTAAACGGATGGCGAGCAGTTCGCGGTTAGCCACATCATAGTTACGTTCCGACGGCGACAGGCGATGAGAAAAATACGCGCAAGGATGGACCCCATCGTCAGTCTCGGAGCGCTGGGACAGAATGGCTCCCACGCCCACCCCCGACGCGTCAACCTCGACAATGAACTGTTTAGTGACGTCAGGTGCAACAAGGATAGGAGCGGATGCAAAACGCTTCTTGAGGAGATCAGAACAACAATCATACGACCGGTGAGGAGGAAGGGAGTTGGTTCTGGACCGACTGAAGACCGTGCGCAGATCATGATTTTCCTCCGGCACTCCTGTCAAATCACCAGGTTCCTCCTGTGAAGAGGGAGCAGAAGAAACAGGAGGGATAGCAGACATTAAACACTTCACATGACAAGAAACGTTCCAGGAAAGGATAGAATTACTAGACCAATCAAAAGAAGGATTATGACTCACTAGCCAGGGATGACCCAAAACAACAGGTGTAAAAGGTGAACAAAAAATCAAAAAGAAATGGTCTCACTATGGTTACCAGATACTGTGAGGGTTAAAGGTAGTGTTTCACATAATATACTGGGGAGAGGACTACCATCCAAGGCGAACATGACCGTGGGCTCCCTAACTGTCTGAGAGGAATGTCATGTTCCCGAGCCCAGGCTTCGTCCATAAAACAGCCTTCCGCCCCAGAGTCTATTAATGCACTGCAGGAAGCTGCCGATCCGGTCCAGCGTAGATGGACCGGCAAGGTAGTACAGGTACTTGACGGAGAGGACAGTCTAGTAGCGCTTATCAGTCGCCCTCCGCTTACTGATGAGCTCTGGCCTTTAACTGGACATGAAATGACAAAATGACCAGCGGAACCGCAATAGAGACAGAGGCGGTTGGTGATTCTCCGTTCCCTCTCCTTAGTCGAAATGCGAATACCCCCCAGCTGCATGGGCTCAACACCTGAGTCAGTGGGGAAAGATGGTAGTGTCGGAGAGAGAGGGGACACAGTTAACGCGAGCTCTCTTCTATGAGCTCGGTGACGAAGATCTACCCGTCGTTCAATGCGAATAGCGAGTTCAATCAAAGAATCCACGCTGGATGGAACCTCCCGAGAGAGAATCTCATCCTTAACCTTAGCGTGGAGTCCCTCCAGAAAACGAGCGAGCAACGCCTGCTCGTTCCAGTTACTGGAGGCAGCAAGAGTGCGAAACTCTATAGAGTAATCCGTTATGGATCGATTACCTTGACATAGGGAAGACAGGGACCAGGAAGCTTCTTTCCCAAAAACAGAACGATCAAAAACCCTTATCATCTCCTCTTTAAAGTTCAGATAATCGTTACTACACTCAGCGCTTGCCTCCCAGATAGCTGTGCCCCACTGCCGAGCCCGACCAGTAAGGAGTGATATGACGTAGGCAATCCGAGCTCTCTCTCTCTTGAGTATGTGTTGGGCTGGAGAGAGAACACAATATCACACTGGGTGAGAAAGGAGCGGCACTCAGTGGGCTGCCCAGAGTAACATGGTGGGTTATTAACCCTAGGTTCCGGAGACTCGGAAGTAGCTGGTGGCACGAGACGAAGACTCTGATACTGTCCTGAGAGGTCGGAGACCTGAGCGGCCAGGGTCTCAACGGCATGCCGAGCAGCAGACAATTCCTGCTCGTGTCTGCCAAGCATCGCTCCCTGGAACTCGAGAGTAGAGTAGAGAGAATCCATAGTCGCTGGGTCCATTCTTGGTCGGATCCTTCTGTTATGCTGGTGAATGAGGACCCAAAAGCGACTTGGCGAAAACAGAGTCTTTATTCCAGTAAAGGATATAAGCAATACTCCTGGACAATCAGAGCAGAAAACAAAACATAAAAACTTAAATCCACTCGTAGTGACGAGGACAGACTGGAGACTCGACCATTAACTGTAGGTTGCCTCGGGAAGGCACCGACCGTAGCAGACTCAGACACCTGCTCAAACGCAGCATCTGAAGGAGACAAGATACGACAGGGCGAGACAAAGACACAGCACAGCGAACATCATACAAGGATCCGACAGGACAGAAACGGAAAACAAGGGGAGAAATAGGGACTCTAATCAGAGGACAAGATAGGGAACAGGTGTGAAAAGACTAAATGAGTGAGTAGGAGAATGGGGAACAGCTGGGAGCAGGAACGGAACGATAGAGAGAGGAGAGAGAGGGAAGGAGAGAGAAAAAAGGGAACGAACCTAATAAGACCAGCAGGGGGAAACGAACAGAAGGGAAAGCATAATGACAAGACAATATATGACAAAACATGACAGGACCAGGCAGAGCACAGACTTGAACCCAATCGAACATCTCTGGATAGACCTGAAAATAGCTGTGTAGCGACACTCCCATCCAACCTGACAGAGCTTGGGGAGATCTGCAGAGAAGAAAGGGAGAAAGTCCCCAAATACAGGTGTGCCAAGAATAATCTATGCTGTAACCGCTGCCAAAGGTGCTTCAACAAGTAAAGAGTCTGAATACTTATGTAAATGTCATATTTCAGTTTTTAAAATTTATTATAAATTAGCAAACATTTCTAAAGACCTGTTTTTGCATTGTCATCATGAGTTATTGTGTGTAGCTTGACGAGAGAAATAATCTATTTAATACATTTTAGAATAAGGCTGTAACGTAACAAAATGTGTCACGCCTTGGTCTTAGTATTTTGTGTTTTCTTTATTTATTTGGTCAGGCCAGGGTGTGACATGGGTTATTGTGGTGTGTTTTTGTCTGAGGGGTTTGTGGGGTGTCTACGTAGTCTATGGCTGCCTGAGTCGGTTCTCAATCAGTCAGGTGATTAACGTTGTCTCTGATTGGGAACCATATTTAGGCAGCCATATTCTGTGAGTGTTTCGTGGGTGATTGTTCCTGTCTTTGTGTTTGCACCAGATAGGGCTGTTTCGGTTTTCATTATTTCATTTCGTTATTTTGTCGTTTCTGTATGTATAGTTTTCCTTCATTAAAATATCATGAATCATCATCACGCTGCATTTTGGTCCGATCCTTGTTCTACCTCTTCATCAGAGGAGGAGATAGAAGAGAGCCGTTACAGAATCACCCACCCTACCCGGACCAAGTGGCGTGGTAACAGGCAACAGCGGCAGCAGGAGCAGCGCGACAAGAATTTCTGGACTTGGGAGGAAATCCTCGACGGGAGAGGACCCTGGGCTAAACCAGGGGAGTGTAGCCGCACCAAGGTGAAGCGAGAGAGGGACTGGACATGGGAGGACGAACTGGATGGTGAAGGACCTTGGGCTCAGCCTGGAGAATATCGCCGTCCCAAGGAAGAACTGGAGGCGGTGAAAAAGGAGAGGCGCTGGTATGAGGAGGCAGCACGGCGACGCAGATGGAAGCCTGAGAGTCAGCCCCAAAAATTTCTTGGGGGGGTGGTCTCACAGGGAGTATGGCTATGCCAGGTAGGAGACCTGCGCAAACTCCCTGTGCTTACCGGGGGGCTAGAGAGACCGGGCAGGCACCGTGTTATGCTATGGAGCGCACAGTGTTTCCAGTGCGGGTGCATAGCCCGGTGCGGTTCATACCAGCTCTTCGTATTGGCCGGGCGAGAGTGGGCATCGAGCCAGGTAAGGTTGGGCAGGCTTGGTGCTCAAGAGCTCCAGTGCGCCTGCACGGTCCGGTCTATCCAGAGCCACCTTCACACACCAGTCCTCCGGTGTCAGCTCCCCGCACCAGGCTTCCTGTGCGTGTTCTCTATCCAGTTCCACCAGTGCCAGCACCACGCATCAGGCCTACAGTGCGCCTTGCCTCTCCAGCGCTGTCGGAGTCTCCCGCCTGTCCAGCGCAGCCAGCGTTTTCCTCCTCTCCTGCGCTGCCGGAGTCTCCCGCCTGTTTAGCGCTGCCAGAGCTTTCCTCCTCTCCTGCGCTGCTGGAGTCTCCTGCCTGTTTAGCGCAGCCAGAGCTGCCAGCCTGCATGGAGCAGCCAGAGCTGCCAGTCTGCATGGAGCAGCCAGAGCTGCCAGTCTGCATGGAGCAGCCAGAGCTGCCAGTCTGCATGGAGCAGCCAGAGCTGCCAGTCTGCATGGAGCAGCCAGAGCAGCTAGATCCGCCAGTCAGCCAGACTCTTCCAGATCTGCCAGTCAACCAGACTCTTCCAGATCTGCCAGTCAACCAGACTCTTCCAGATCTGCCAGTCAACCAGATTCTTCCAGATCTGCCAGTCAACCAGACTCTTCCAGATCTGCCAGTCAACCAGACTCTTCCAGATCTGCCAGTCAACCAGACTCTTCCAGATCTGCCAGTCAACCAGACTCTTCCAGATCCGCCAGCCAGCCAGGATCTGCCGGAGCCAACTACCTGCCTGAGCTTCCTCTCAGTGCTGAGCTTCCTCTCAGTGCTGGGCTTCCCCTCAGTGCTGGGCTTCCCCTCAGTGCTGGGCTTCCCCTCAGTGCTGGGCTTCCCCTCAGTGCTGAGCTGCCCATCAGTCCCAAGCTGCCCCTCAGTCCCGAGCTGCCCCTCAGTCCCGAGCTGCCCCTCAGTCCCGAGCTTTCCCTCAGTCCCGAGCTTCCCCTCAGTCCCGAGCTACCCCTCAGTCCCGAGCTGCCCCTCAGTCCCGAGCTGCCCCTCAGTCACGAGCTGCCCCTCAGTCCAGTGGGGTTCTGGGTGAGGACTACTAGGCCATGGTCGGCGGCGAGGGTGTACTATCCTAGGACGGGAGGGGGAGGAACTAAGACATTTATGGAGTGGGGTCCACGTCCCGAGCCGGAGCCGCCACCATGGACAGACGCCCACCCGGACCCTCCCTATGGTTTTGAGGTGCGTCCGGGAGTCCGCACCTTAGGGGGGTTCTGTCACGCCTTGGTCTTAGTATTTTGTGTTTTCTTTATTTATTTGGTCAGGCCAGGGTGTGACATGGGTTATTGTGGTGTGTTTTTGTCTTAGGGGTTTGTGGGGTGTCTACGTAGTCTATGGCTGCCTGAGGCGGTTCTCAATCAGAGTCAGGTGATTATCGTTGTCTCTGATTGGGAACCATATTTAGGCAGCCATATTCTGTGAGTGTTTCGTGGGTGATTGTTCCTGTCTTTGTGTTTGCACCAGATAGGGCTGTTTCGGTTTTCGTTATTTGATTTCGTTATTTTGTAGTTTCTGTATGTATAGTTTTCCTTCATTAAAATATCATGAATCATCATCACGCTGCATTTTGGTCTGATCCTTGTTCTACCTCTTCGTCAGAGGAGGAGATAGAAGAGAGCCGTTACAAAATGTGGAAAAAGTCAAGCTGTCTGAATACTTTCCGAAGGCACTGTTTATATATAGATATTAGCAATGGAGGCCATTGTTACCTTAATATCTGCCTGGCTCAACTTTTGTAGCTTGTGTGTCTCTTTTCCCTTCAACGATTTGAATTCAAAGGAGGTGAACAACTTGTTCTTGGGAATATTTTTATTGTGTTTTTTATGGGTTTGCTGTAATTCTGGAAATGCAGGTTTTCACTTAAGAATCATTGTATTTAGTAAGGTGATATACTTATTGAGCCATGAAAGAGGAGGACATCACAAAAAAGTTCTGAGATCTGGGACTCGTCTCAAAACGATATATGTTGAAGACATTCACAAGCCCTTAATTATTCATATTATAGGTTCTGGTCTGGAATAACGTAAACTCTTTATGGTAAAAACAATTAAGTACAGATGCCTTAGAGCATGTTTTAAGCCCTTGTGAGACTTTTTGCTGTTTTTGTCTTGTTCTATATCAATACGAAAACCTACATTTTATTGATTAAAATGTAGGTTTACTGACTTTGGGTGTAAGAGACCAGAAAGACATATCAGTTTACTCATCCAGAGCTAAGCTTTAGCAATGTTTCTAGTTCTCCATAGGATATAGCCTTATTGAGCTCAGGTGATAAAAATTTGGTTAATATGGATTTAAGTTTCCTTGAATTAAAGTCCCCGGCTAATTGGAGCGCCGCCTCCGGGTGAGTGTTTTCTTGTTTGCTTTGGCCGAATACAGCTCATTCAATGCTGTCTTAGTGCCAGCCTCAGTCTGTGGTGGTAATGTAAACAGCTATGAAAAATACACAGATGAAAACTCTCTCGGTGGATAGTGTGGTCTACAGCTTATCATGAGATACTCTAACTCAGGCGAGCAATAGCTCTATACTTCCTTAGATATTGTGCACCAGCTGTTATTTACAAAAATAACATTGTCCGCCGCCCCTTGTCTTACCAGATGCCACTTTTCTGTCCTGCCCGTACATCATATAACCAGCCAGCTGTATTTTGATAGTGTCATCATTCAGCCACGACTCCGTGAAGCATAAGATATTATAGTTTTGAATGTCCCGCTGGTAGTTTAATCTTCCGTGTAGGTCATCGATTTTATTCTCCAAAGATTGCATGTTTGCTAGCAGAATGGAGGGAAGTTGAGGTTTATTCGATCACCTATGAATTCTCAGAAGGCAGCCCGCCCTCTGGCCCCTTTCTCTCCGCCTCCTCTTCACACAAATCACGGGGATCTGGGCCTTTTCCCGAGAAGGTAGTATATCAATCATGTCACGCTTGTCAGACTCGTTAAAGGAAAAACAGGATTCTGCTAGTCCGTGGTGAATAATCGCAGTCCTGATATCCAAAAGTTATTTTCGGTCATAAGAGATGGTAGCGGTAACATTATGTACAAAATAACTTAAAAAATAAGTTACAAACAATGCAAATAAATGAACAAAAAAACACAATCGGTTGGGGACACGTAAAACGTCAGCCTTCTTCTCCGGCGCCATTTCATCATAGAAATGTATAGAATGTTGTGTGTGCTGAATTTGCACGTGCAAGCCAAGTGCCACCATTACGATCATTGTCAAAGCTGTACAATAGCATGTTGGTAATAAGGCGTTATTTTTTCGACCGAATGTGAAAACGTCTGTGTGAGCGTTTGAAATTAGATCAGGATAAAACGAGCAGGATCAAAAATGTTTGCAAATATCTTTGATACAGAGGTTATCAGCAACTTCTGGGGTAACTAGCTAGCTTTAGCCACTACTGTGGATAATCATTATTGTGGTTAACTTCACATAGGTGGATTCGATCACCATTAATCAAATAAGAACTGTCTTATAAATTAGGGGCATTTTAGATGACTATAGCTACTGAAACAGATTATGTTGTTTTGCTATGTTTTTGGGGAAGAACATTGTTTGCATCCATCAGCTAGCTAGCTTTTTTACAATCAGCGCTGTCCAGAGCTCGGGGAAGTGTGTCTGCGCACGTGCAGCAGCAGCACGGGCGCCAGACAAAACTTTACCAGCATCCTAGCATACGTATCGGTGAATCATTGTGACATGAAATACGAGTGATAGTGTAATCAATGTGTAATAACTACGTCAAAAATTAATAAATGTGTTAAATTATTATGTGACATGCAGTCATATTCAAGTCCTGATTGGTCAACAAGCTTATTTGACTAGTCAAATAGTGTTATTTTACATATCAGATAGTGTTCTTTGACGTATATCTTTTTTGACACGCAAAGACCCAAACGGCGTTCCATACACTTGAGATAAAGATACAAAATAAAATACAACATAGAAATAGTGACACTAGGAATAAATACACAACGAATAACCAATTACAATAACTACTAAAAGTAACATGAGAATAACATGGCTGTTTTAGCAGCAAAGCAGGGACTAACGTCATATTAATGCCCAGGGTAGCCTAGTGGTAAGAGTGTTGGACTAGTAACTGGAAGGTTGCAAGTTCAAACCCCCGAGCTGACAAGGTACAAATCTGTCATTCTGCCCCTGAACAGACTGTTCCTAGGCTGTCATTGAAAATAAGAATTTGTTCTTAACTGACTTGCCTAGTAAAATAAAGGTTAAATAAAATTTTGGAATGAGATGCTCGACGAGCAGGTGTACACATACTTTTGGTCATGTAGTGTACATTAGTTCATATGGGCAGAATATTGTATATATAGCCTACAGAAATTGGTTCAGTTATAAATGTGTTCATATGGGAAGGATGTTGGAGCCTAGGCCTATGGAAATGTGTTAATATGGATTGAATATTGTATATAAATTAGTTCATATGTTTATATAAAGGCTGAAAGCTAAAAACAGACTATACTATATCTGTATAGTTTCTACAATGTATTCTCGTTTTAAAGAATGTTTTTTTGTTTTATCTAGTTTTTACGCCGTCTATTAACACCAATCATTCACTATGAAACATTTATTTATCAACAAAAAAGTTTAGGCCGAAAACATTTACTTCAAATATTTTTTTTTACACCATCCATTAACACCAACCATTAACTATAAAACATGTATTTATTATCCAAAAAGTTTAGGCCTAAAACATTTACTTCAAATAAAAAAAATTACACCATCCATTAACACCAATCATTCACTATAAAACATTTATCATCAAAAATAAGTAAGCTTAAAACATTTATTTCAAATTTAAAAAGTAAAAAAATAAGAGTAGACTAAATGACAATGCAGTGCCATTGTCACGCCCTGGCCTTAGTTATCTTTGTTTTCTTTATTATTTTGGTTAGGTCAGGGTGTGACATGGGGGATTTATGTGTTTTGTCTGGCCTAGGGGTTTTGTATGTTTATGGGGTGTTTTCTAGTCTAGGTGTTTATGTAAGTCTATGGTTGCCTAGATTGGTTCTCAATTAGAGGCAGGTGTTTATCGTTGGCTCTGATTGGGAACCATATTTAGGCAGCCATGTTCTTGGGGAATTTTGTGGGTGATTGTTTCCTGTGTCTGTGCCACATGGAACTGTTTCGTTGCCAGTTCACGGTGTTAGTTTGTTAGTCTTTTCTCTCCTTCTCCCCTTCTCCCCTCACAGGTGAAAATCATCACGCCCCAATCAGTCACCAATCCAATCATCAATCAGAAGACACACCTCCTGTTTCCTACCCAATCACAGTTCCTTTCCCTTGGTTTAAAAACCCCATCAGTTTGCTCTGGAGCTCAATCTCTCTGTAAATGCCATGTCTGTAGGTCTCTGTGTTTCACTCTCTCGTTGTGTATTAACCTCGCTTTTGTTTGAGCACCTCCATAGCACTTTGTCATCACCTGTGAGTATTGTTTTGGTTATGGTGTATGATTGCTGGTGGGAAAAGGGGAAACCAAGATAAGTCGCCCATGGGCATACACTACCCGTAGGTAGACTTTGTTAAATACACTAGTTAGAACTGGGTGGACCGCCCACTGTATTTTTGGTTAGTTAATTAGCTGTTGTTAAAGTAAGCTAGTCTAGCTTAGGGGTGTTTTTGAATACTTATTGTTTCTTTCCTTGGGTCCAGCTCAGCCCCTTTTCCTGCTTCCCCCCATTACCGTGTGTTTATTAATAAACCCTGAGTTTGACGGTAGATTTCAGTTGTCGTAGTTATTTCGTTCACTCTTTTACTTTGTCACTATTATAATTTGCATGATTTATGTTATGGGTCTCATTACCATCCCCCCCCCTAGACTGTCGGGCCAAAAGGGATTCATAACACTTCCTAACCTGCGTTTGCAGCTGCGGTCACTAACTCAACGGCTAGGAGGTATCACTTCTGTCGTGAATAAGAGTTTCAAGGTCCATACCATTCGCAAACGAAGCTCATGCTGATGTTGGCTTCATTCTGTAGTTTTTATCTGAACCATTCTGACATGGGATCGTCATCTCACATCCGCGGAACAGAAAGTTATGATGTCGTTGAGCTCATATAGGAAGGAAGAGGGGTGTGTGTGAACGTTTTATAGCCCTTGTCCCTTCACAGAGGCGGGCCACGGAGTGAGCAGCCCTAACTTATGAAAATCCAAATCTCACATTTCAGAAGCTAAAATCACATTTCATCCCATCACAAATCATTTCATATTAAAACATTTAAATTGAACAATTCCATGTGATGGGATGACTCTGATGTATAGACTTTCCACTGTGGAGTTTGTCATATCATTGATGAGAATTCATTAAGTACCACTGCATATGTTCAATTGTTCGGATTACCAGAATATGGTTCATTTTCCCCCCCACATTCTGACGTCCCGAGAATCTCTAACCAAGGGGTTTTGCAAATGTAACCTTAATAGGGTGGAGAGAGGAAAACAGGGGGAAGAGGTATTTATGACTGTCATAAACCAACCACCCAGGCCAACGTCATGACAATATGAACAACTTGTAATTAGATTGCTACACTATCGAATCAATCCATCCAACCCATTTATTCAGATCTGGCAGTTCAAAGAGGATCATTCCAAAGGTAATTCATTGGGCCTAGTTGCTGCTACCAGCTCTCAATCTCATGTCATCCATTTTTCTCAAATGTTCCAACCATCAAATCTCTAAGTGTTTAAGGTTAAGTATATGCATTAACTCCACATCTTTAAGGTAAATGTCAAGTTCAGGCATTAACCCCAAATTCTTAAGGTTAGCAATTAACTCTGAATGGTTAAGGTAAGGGTTAAGGTTTGGGATAGGCTTAAAACAAATATAAACAACAAACAATGTCATATTGTCAGATTCAAACTTGCAACCTTTGGGAAGGTGACCTACAAACGCAATGGTCAGAAGACTTTGAAGCTCCTGCTGATATTTCCTCGTTCTATATTTTATTCAGGTTATCTACTTTTACTTAATTTTGTATACTTTCTAGTTTAAATGTCAGTGGAAATGTCTGGGGTCAATAAACATATGGGTTCGCCCACTAAAATGGCAACTAAACACCAGAACCGAAGTAGCTACTGATGCTAGCTTTAGATGAACAACAAGGTTGGATGGAGGGGGTGGTTACACGTGCTGTTGGTGCAGCAATTCAAGGAGTGAGGGAACAAGTTGCTAACTTGCAAGATAAGTTGGACACCCACATGGGATCAGTTCGAGCACTAAAATAAAAGCTGGATTGCATTCAGACTGAGGCAGGGGGCCTAAAAAGGGATATGAACTTCTGCACTTTGGAACTTGAGAAGATGCGGTTCAAAATGGCGTCGCTTGAGGATCAAGACAGACGCAATAACGTGAGGGTCATGGGAATGCTCCAAACCGGGAGAGAGGTGATGCAATTGCATTCCTGCAAGAAATCCTTCCCAAATGGATTCCGTCCCTTGGTACTACTCCGATTCAAATGGAAAGGGCCCACAGGGTCTACAACCAAAATGCAAAGAACGACAACCCCCAGACCATGGTCTTCAAGGTTTTCAGATACCAGGACCGCAACGCTATTCTACAAGGAGCACAAGGAAGAATGCGCCTGTCCAAGATTCCGGGAAAACCATACGTTTTCAAGCAGTGCCTTCACAATTCAGTGAAGGAAAGCATTCTCAGATGCCCAGGGGGAATTGTACTCTCAGTGCATACCCTATTTTCTGATCTATCCCACCACCCTGCGACTTAAATTTCAATGGTGAGCAGCTCTCCTTCACCTCGGCAACAGAGGCAGAGGAATTTCGGAGAAGTCTCCCCAGCGACAGGTCTACAATCTTATTATTTAGTACCGGATTATAAAAAATATGGTAATGTTTTCACTGTTTGAACCCATGGATTTGCAGCAATCACGACTACCTATAGTTTCAACTATATTTATATGAGGGTGTTGAAGTTGGAACATGATTAGTAGGTGTTGACGCTAGCTTTTAAGTTGATTAAGTTAATCACTTCATTGTGTCCCTATTTCCCTAAACCACTGTAGCCAGGTTTTGTTTTCAAGTTTGGTTGCACAGCTTCACAAGTGTCATTCCTCTTGGTTATATTGCCTTTAATATTTCTACTTTCTACTTTTTTGGTTTGTATAACCTGATTGGAATATATTTTATTTAGGAGGGACTAGGCCCGAGTTCTGGAGACCTACAAGAGCTGCGTTGTGTGGATGTCATGCGTCTCAGAAACAGCGGGGGTGTCTGGCACGGGTGGGGGGAGGATTCTTATCTCAGTTACATGTCACTGCTTATCTGATGTAAATCTGAACCACTTTCAGTTCAACTCGTAATTGTCGGGATTGTTTTTGACAATGGTTAAGCTGTCTCATGTTTAGACTTAATGCGCCGTAAAAAAAATATTTCTATTGCATTTATCAAGGAATCCCATTGGCGAGGAGAATATAACTCTAATTTACAGATTTATAAAGTTTCTGCTTCGACTATTGGAGCCTCTAAGTCCAAAGGTGCGGTTATTTTGATTAAAAAGAATTTAACTTTAGTTATCGAAAAGACTTGCAAGGACACTTCAGGTCGCTTAGTTTACATTTGCATGTCTATATATGGCAAGAAAGGAGCATGTCTATCTATGCACCCGCTGTCTGAGGACAGATTTTTCCCCTGGGCTTACCAAATAATTGTTATCACTTTCTCAGAGTATGAATTGGTCATATGGGCAGATACAAATGCAATTTGGAATCTCAAACTTGATAGATCCACAAACTTTTTCACATGCCCAACAATCAGCATCATTTATTTTTATTTAACAGGTAAGTCAGTTAAGAACACATTCTTATTTACAATAATGGTATACCCCAGCCAAACGCGGATGACGCTGGGCCAATTGTGCGCCACCCAATCACGGTCGGATGTGATGCAGCCTGGATTCCAACCAGGGACCACTGTGCCTTAGACCTCTGCGCCACTCGGGAGCCATTAGCATTGAATGCAATGACGGAACATCTCAATATCTCTGATGCGTGGCTAGTTCAGAATTCTAGCATCAAAGATCATACCATTTTTTTTCTGCATATCACAAATCATACTGTAGAATTGAATGTTTTCTATTCTTGCATACTCGCAAGTATGTGCGTCGCGCCAATACAAAATATTGCCTGCGACCTTTTCAGATCATAATCAACTGGTTACCCGTGGATGTGAGCTTTAAGGTGAATAAAACAAAATGTTGGCATTTTAATACGACCATTCTTCAAAAACATTGTTTGTGGTTGATATTTGTACACAGCCAATCTGTAAATAGTACACCCGACTACCTCACCCCCATATTATTACTTACTGCGGTGCAAAAGAGCAAGAGGGTATCTCTACTTGCACATCATCTGCACATCTACCATTCCAGTAGTAATGTTGAATTGTAATTATTTTTGCATCTTGGGCCTATTTATTGCCTACCTCCCTACTCTTCTACATTTGCACACACTGTACATAGATTTTTCTATTGTGTTATTGACTGTACGTTTTGTTTGTAACTGTTGTTGTTTTTGTCGCACTGCTTTGCTTTATCTTGGCCAGGTCGCAGTTGTTAATGAACTGGCCTACCTGGTTAAATAAGTGAAATATATATATATATATATATATTTTTAAATAAAATTAACAAGGACTCTGTAGAGGACCCGACGTTTACATGGATGGCTACTAACCACATTTTTCACCTCAATAAAACCAGGAATCACAGAATCAAGTTATTGGAGAAAAATGTTTTATCACTTGAACATAAACTGAAAAGGAATTACTAAAATAATGTCAAATGATTTGAGGCTGGTTAAACGGGAACTGAATGATTTATTAAGGAGGAGAGCTGAGTTCATTATGCATAGAGTGAGGCAGAACTATTATTTTAATGGGAGCAAATCAAGCAAGCTTCTAGCCTTAACATTTAAACAAAGGGAATCTTGTACTTCTATAGAATATATTCAACCCACTTCTAAAGGCTTACTTTCTGATCCACAGGATATTAATGGAACATTTCAGTATTTTTACCAAGAGTTAAAGAAATATTCTATCCAGTTTGAACCAGATAAATGCAAGCAGTTTTTAGATAATCTTGATTTGCCCGTTTTGGATGAGAAGCGATCTGCGGATGTAGGCCGACCCATCTCATTAGAGGACCTGGACTCAGCACTGAAAGGTGATAAAATGGGTAAATCACCTGGCCCGGATGGCATTCCACCTCAACTGTTACTACATTTTTGGGGCATTTTAGGACCAGTATTATTGGAGTCAATTCATTCGGCCATTAACCAGGTTTTTTTTCATGAGCACACCAACTCTGCATTAATCTCTCTACTGCCAAAGAAAGGGAAAGATCAAAAGTGTTGGCGTTACAGATGGAAAAGTAGTTGGATAAGTTCACATGGACCAGTCAGGTTTTATGAAAGGTCACCTTGCAGCTGACAATGTCCATTGATCAATGCATGTAATACACGAACCACAACATCTGGACACACTGTGTGCTGTGCTGTCTCTAGATGCTGAGAAAGCTTTTGACAGGTTTGAAAGGCAGTACTTTTGAGCTGTCTCTGAGAGATTTATTTTGGTAAATAATTTTATCGATAAGGTTTGTGTGTTATATGCTAACCCAGTTGCTATGGTTTCTACTAATGGTATACACAAGTTCATTCGCTATTTTTCGGGGATGTAGACAAGGAGATGGCCTATCCCCAACGTTATTAATTTTGTCGCTAGAGCCTTCTGCACAACATCTAAGACAGAATGTAGTTGCTTCTCCTATACTGAGGATTGGGGAATGATTGATGTATTGGGGAATGATAGATACATGTATACATGAATACCTTTGGAATGGCAAAGATTAGGTTTGAGGTGTTACAATGAGAGAAGTGTAATGGTGGACTTGGTGGTTTTGGAGTGTAATACATTCTCTCAGACATGATTGATGAAACTGTACCCCTTGAACCAATTACGCTGTTGCTTAATTAACGATGATACAGGTATGCTGCTGAATGACACATGACCTTCATATAAGTAAATGGCTAGCACACTTTATTTTGATTTAATAAAACCCATTTTTTATTAAGGGGGGGGGCTTTGTGTCTCTAAAATCCCAATGTTTCCATTTCTATAGTCATGTGACGGTCTGTTTTAACCAAAATGTCCAAATGTCGCTGTTTTACCAGATCATTTTTTCCTACGTAAAATGTTTTATTTTCATAACAGCAAAAAATGTGGTATGCTATAGCCTAAACATATAACTGTGCCCATATGAACACATTTTATTTCAGACCATATAAAGAATAGCTATGCTTGTTTTCTTTTTTAAACTCAAACAAAAACAGGTGATAGACTGTACAGCCAAATAGGCCTATAAGGAAACTGCGCCCTGCTTAGTACCTTCCACAAAAAAGTTTTGCTTGACAAAAAGACCAAAAAGCACCATTGGCCTCAACGTGAAATCCCAGAGTGGTTTCCTTCTTCTCCGGCAACTGAGTTAGAAAGGACACCTGTATCTTTGTAGTGACTGGGTGTATTGATACACCATCCACAGTGTAATTAATAACTTCACAATGTTCAAAGAGATATGCAATGTCTGCTCTTTTAAAATATTTTACCCATCTACCAATTGCAGACCTTCTTCACAAGGCATTGGAAAACCTCCCTCCCTGGTCTTTGTGGTTGAAATTCATTGCTCGACTGAGGGACCTTACAATTATCTGTATGTGTGGATAATGTTAAACACTATTATTGCACACAGAGTGAGTCCATGCAACTTATTTTGTGACTATTTTTACTCCTGAACTTAACTAGGCTTGCCCTAACAAAGGAGTTGAATACTAATTTTTTTTTATTTTTTTTTTTAACATAATACCCCATAATGTGAAAGTGTAATTGAGTGTAGGCCAGTGACAAACAATCTCATTTTAATCCATTTTAAATTCAGGCTGTAACAGAACAAAATGTGAAAAAAGTCAAGGGCAGTGAACACTTTCTGAAGCCACTGTAGGACAATGGGTTGAGTCTTGCAATGCGAACCAATCGCCGATGGCCCATCCAATTCGTGTCCAGATACATGTGGGATGTATCCTCCAGTCTGAACAAAGAGGGCCTTGTTTGGAGAGAAGGTCTGCTGCCTGATTCTCCACCCCTGGCAGGTGTGTTGCTCCGAGGGATGTAAGGTGTTTGTTTGCCCAAAGCAGTAGCTCCCTTGCTACCTGGTGCAGTGCCATTGACCTCAGTCCGCCCTGGCGGTTGATGTGTGCAACCATGGTTGCGTTGTCAGACCATGTTGTACTCTCAGTACTGGGAGGAGGTGCCGTAGTGCAAGGTGAACCACCTTGAGCTCCAGAACGTTAATGTGAGCTATTAACAATGGTGCGGACCATACACCATAAACCACTGGTTCAAAACTGTTCCCCATCCCTGGAGGGAGGCATCTGTGGTCAAAGTCACCCGGTTGTGAACTATGCGGTGAAGAAGAAACTGAAGCGGCTGATCGGACAGTGAGGAGACAGACAGGATGTTCTGAGGATGCTCACCTCTCTTAGAGGCTTTTATTTACAATATTAACAGATGCAGGACTAATTGGCCCATAAAATTTGCACAGAAAATCACTAACAGGTTGCTGACAAAGACAGACAAATCAAACATATTCTCAGTATAAACTATTCTGGCAACAACTCTCTGCCTATAACAAAACTCAGGTATAACTCTACTCTAGCCAATGTGTTACCTGTCCAGCCTGCTCTCTCCCAGGTATAACTCTACTCTAGCTAATCTTTTACCTGCCTAGAGCTAGGAATGTTCCATCATGATAGCCCCAAAAAACATTTCTACCATACATTATATATACATTATATATATATATATATATATATATATATATATATATATATATATATATATATCTTTATTTAACTAGGCAAGTCAGTTCAGAAAAAAATCCTATTTACAATGATGGCCTACACTGGCCAAACCCAGATGACACTCAGCCAATTGTGCGCCGCCCTATGGGACTCGGCCAGTTGTGATACTATCTGTAGTGACGCCTCTAGCACAGAGATGCAGTGCCTTAGACCCATACGCCACTCGTGAGCCCTAAAATAATAAACAACAGTTTTACATAAACACACTTCAATAACTTGTTCCATAACTTCAACTTTAAGTCACACAATACACATTCATCAAGTACTTCACCCCCGCGATAATTCATCACTTTGGTTATTCCCGTCAACCAATAAATGTTCCTCGATGACCCGTAAACTAATTTGCCTCTTGCGTAAAGCACACCTGCACTTCAAGTAAACAAAGGTTACGCAGCGGAGGGATACATCTGAGGGGAGGATTTACAGATGTACACCTGTGTCACGGCTGGGTTCCGCCCCTATATATAGACCCCATGGCCGGGACACACGTTCTCTTTCATTTTCTCAGCGGACGTCTATGGTTTGAGGTACAAACTTTCTGAAGTTCGCTTGGTAAGTAAGTCACTGGTAAGTGTAATGTCTTGCGTGGAAGTATACTCACTGGCTGTTTGCAGCCTGGAGCAGCTGGCTAAATGCCCGTGGTTTGTCCTACTTGTGTTTCGTTAGCGTTACACTACGACTCCGTGTGCATCCATTAGTATGGTGGCTCTTGCTGCCACAAACTGTAATTTACCTTAGAACAAGCCAGTCGGCTAGTTGTGCATGTGTGAATTGTGAATTTCTATAACATGCTGTTCCCAGCGCCAAAGGCGCGGGTTCTCTGCTAAT
Source organism: Oncorhynchus keta (assembly GCF_023373465.1). Taxonomy (NCBI): domain Eukaryota; kingdom Metazoa; phylum Chordata; class Actinopteri; order Salmoniformes; family Salmonidae; genus Oncorhynchus; species Oncorhynchus keta. Next base: position 68,522,911 of record NC_068421.1, on the reverse strand, counting down.
TACCCTGCAGGGTTTTTTTCTTGTTCTTTCCCCTGCAGAGTATTGTGGTGGGCTTTCCACTACATTGAGACATTAACTTCGGAGTTCTTTAACGGAGTTACTCCATCATATGGTGCTGTTTTTACTGCTTTGATATTACACCTGCTAGATAATATTGCAGTAGGCCTGGGAGAGCTCAGATGGAGGCCTCCGCCATTTTTTTTGGTACCAAAAAATAGATTGAGTAGATCCAGAGAGTCTGTTCCATCAGGGCTGAAGCTCTGAGTGCTGTGGCGCAGACGGGACACGGCCTGCATATGGTGCGCTTCTGCTTCTTGGGTGATGCTGCGCTCCACCTCTTTGGTAGGACTGAGTGTCTGTTCCTCCACTCCTGAGCAGGGACAGCGTGAGTCTGAGCCTGGTTTCTAGGCATCTCAGTTGGGGCCCTGGGACGGGAGTAATGGTTTGCTGGCTGATGTGTTCTAGGTTTTGGAATGAGGCACTGAAGCGCCATCTGTGCTTCTCTTTCTTCCTTAGACACTTGGAGGAGGAGGGCTACTGCTGGGCCAAATGTCCGGCCATTTGCTATGGGTACACCTAGGAGTGGAACCTTCTCTTTGTCAGGGTTCTTGAACTGTGCCAACCATAAGTGACACCGAGCAACACTGTGTTGCCAAATATTTTCCAACCATCTGAGCATTGCCCTGAAAGCATTGGATGAGCAGGTCTGTAACTTAATGGTCTCAGCATCATAGAGGCGTTTCTGCAGCTCCTGAATTGCTAAGCCTAGCGGCTGAAACAGTGCTTTCATGTGTCCTGCGTAGGAAGCGATCAGATGCTCTGCATCGTTTGTTAGGCTGCTCTTGGTCTGAACTGTGATGGAGAGAAGCAGGCAGAACAAGCAAAGCAAATGATTTGTCCATACAGGGTAAATGCTCAAAACCATTCTCATCTGCACCATGAACTGTAGCTAAGCAAGTGCATATCCTTGACATGGCAGGGGTTCTGTAATTTGGCTTGCTCCAGGTGCATTGGAACTCGCACACAAAGTCTTTGAATAACGGGATGGTTGTCTCAGTCTTTGAAGAACTGAAGTGTGTTCTTACCTGATGCTGGGAATTGTTTTTCCAACTGTTTACATGGGTGGAACGACATCCTGTGTACAACACTTCACTTGAGATGTGTTCTATGAAAATAGTGTAAAAAAAAAAAGGTTTTTGTTTCGGGGTGTCTCGGTGTATGCTTCGATTCCCTCGGTATCGGCTTCAGATGCTTAGAGGAAAGGTTATACTTACCGTTGACTTTAACCCGTCATACTTCGGGGTCGAGACCCGCGCCTAATTAGGTATCACGGACCGGGCTGGAAACTCCCGCCTATATGAAGCTATCTGACTGGCACAGTCAAGGGTGGACTGTCAGTCTCGGCTTTGGTGGACTCAGTCAAGCGAGGACCGATAGCCTACAGCACTGCTGAGCTCTGTGATCATAGCTATGATAGTTATGTCTGGCTAACTTAGCTAGCTAGCTACAAGATAACTTCTGAAGTAACGGGAAAGACCCGAAGCTAACTAGCTAGCTAGCTAACACAAAGATGGAAATGCCCGACAAAAAGCTATAAAAGTTAGCTAGTAGGGCAGGCACAATAACGAGAGGGGAAGTAGATTAGATTGTAGAGCAAAACGTAAAACACCATTGTGTTTGAGAGTCTCATTTTTTCATAGAGTGGTCATAACCGTTCGGACGATACAGACATTTTTGTGAGAAGACCGATTTTTCAGGATGTCTCTTGGTCTGAAAAACGCTGCTGTAGCACGGCCATCTTCCACCGCAAATGCGGAAGGCTGCCATAGGCGGATGCGGTGGATTGAGATGCAGCCCATGCAGTTATCTCTAGCTTAAACTGACAGATTCTGATGGGGATTTTTAAATTATGTTACTTAGATTGATGCATACAGGCTCTGATGACCTAGTAGGGGGTAAAAGGCAATAGTGTAAAGTACTTAAGTAGTTTTGGGGGTATCTGTACTTTACAATTAACATTTTTGACACCTTTAACTTTTACTTCACTATATTCCGAAAGCAAATAATGTACTTTTTAATCCATATATTTTCCTTGACATCCAAATGTATTTGTTACATTTTGAATGCTTAGCAGGACAGGAAATGGTCCAATTCACACGCTTATCAAGAGAATGTCCCTGGTTATCCCTACGTTTGTAAATGATGTCTGAGTGTTGGAGTGTGAAATGATGTATAATTTTACTTTTACTTTTGATACTTAAGTATCTTCAAAAGCAAATACTTTTACTCAAGTTGTATTTTACTGGATTACGTTCACTTTTACTTCAGTCATTTTCTATTAAGGTATCTTTACTTTTACTCAAGTAGAACAATTGGGTACTTTTTCCACCACTGGTAAAAGGTAGAAGCAGTCGCAGCACATACATTTGTGGCCTGGAGGTGTGGAACCTGGCAACAGGGTCATCATTCCAAGTTGCTGTGTTTGCCTAGTACTGGCCTTCCATGATCCACTGCGGCACCATGTAGGCTTTTTTCATGGGAGCTGGTAGCTAGCTGTATTGTCTGGGTGTTTTATTTAAGTTCTACAAGTGTTCAGTTGTTATTGTCCTATTTTTTTTGTAGTTGAAAAGTCACCTTTACCTTGTAAAGTGTTTTTTAAATGTGAATTCAAATGAAAACGTGGATTTTTACATAACAGATTTGTGTTAATTTTTTATTGTGCAGCAAGTTGTCCAAGTCATCCATGGTTCTGTTACTCCGGCAGTTTTGATGCTGATGGGAGAAAAAACAATATCACTGAAATTCATTGAAATCACTTATTAGCGCAAGTGTCAATGGCCTTCCGAACCAAGTTTTCATGGTATTGATTCTAACTCAATTTATTTGTATATTGATTTCTCAAGAAAAGGTCAAATACTTGTAACAAGTGCAATGTCTACCATTCTGTATGAACAAAAGTTTCTTTGTATGTAAGGGACACTTTTGTGACTGACTCGGATTTATTTGGTGCTTATGACTCTACATTTAGCTGTAGTCAACAGAGCATTGATGGTAATGATCAATTAAATGTATCTTTATTTAACTAGGCAAGTCAGTTAAGAACATTCTTATTTTCAATGACAGCAGTGGGTTAACTGCCTGTTCAGGGACAGAACGACAGATTTGTACCTTGTCAGCTCAGGGATTTGAACATGAAACCTTTTGGTTACTAGTCCAACTCTCTAGCCACTAAGCTACCCTGCCGCCCCATGATGTTTCTTGAGAAACTCTTGCTTGGTTGGTAGTGGGACAGGAGGGACAAGTCCGAGTCTTTGGGGATTGTTGGCACTGTGGGAAGAGATCAAACAAATTGTTACTTCAATAGTACCCGGTACAACGCAATGTCTTATTCCCGTAAACACCCCACTGTATCCTGTGCATATATTAAATAAATGTTGATTTTGATTACATAATATGGATGGACTGAGTAAATTCTAATGAGAACACATGTACCGTTTATTGATTCAACCATCAATGCTCTGTTGACTACAGCTAAATATAGAGACATTAGCACAAAATAAGTCAGTGTCAGTCACAAAAGTGTCCTTAACATACATAGGACGTGTTGGTGTGCTGTAACCAGTGTAACGTGTTATACTAACGTTCCATCCTATGACTTGATGAGCCATAGTCCACCAATATGTCATGCAAATGAACCATTGTTTACTTGACTGACCACTGGAAATTAATTTAGTCGTTCTGGTGGGTAGTTCACACTAGGTAGGAATCAATGCTTTATATAGACAGGAAATATGTGATGTAGAGGCAAACATAGCTAGCTATTTTCCGTGATTACGAGCAAAATAATTATTGAATTACTAAGCATAACGGAAAATACATACAGCATTTCTTACCTTAACTGAGGCTGTACAAGTTCTCGAAATCAGACTGCCTCCACCAGTATCTCCCTGAGAAATGCATGTTTGTGTGATTATTTTATAGCTAGATGCATTGTTTGAGGTGGTCCTGGGCTGAAAATGCTGTCAACCTCCTAACATTATCATCTACAAACAAATCAGTACATTGGAGGCTGTTGTCCTACTGTGTACACAGACAGCATCAACTTCTGGTAGAGAAGGCAAAGAGCTAGTACGCTCAACTGAAAGTTCAGTTACTCTACAATTAGGGTGTGGAAATGTTATACCCCTTAGATATTCATTTAGAATCCTCCAATCCACTTATGCTGTAGCCTACTCCTGATCGTCACATTTGGATACACCTACTCATTCCAGAATTTGTCTTTATTTCTACTATTTTCTACATTGTAGAATAATAGTGAAGACATCACAACTATGAAATAACACATATGGAATCAGTTAAGAACAAATTATTATTTACAAGGACAGCCTACTCCTTCCTACCCGTTGGGGAATTGAACCCCGGTTTCCCATGTGCCCTGCCCCCACGACACAGGGAGTCTTTAGCTAAATAGCCCAGTACTGTACTGCCGACCATCACGTTGTACAGCGCCATATTTTCTGTTCCATTCTAACGGAAACCCAGAGAGCTTTTCATTTTTCTTGGAATAGAACACCATAATATTAATCAAATGAATTAACTTCTTGGCACACGGATCCCTTTAGCGGGATCATTTTCATCAACAACCACTGAATTGTGCCAAATTCCCCCAAAATTACTAAAAATGTTTATATTCATGAAATCACAAGTGCAATATAGCAAAACACAGCTTAGTTTGTGTGAGTTTATCGATCACTAGACAACACATTACATCCCGAAAGTACTAGTCAAAAGTTTGGACACATACTCATTCCAGGATTTTATTTATTTAGACTTTTCTACATTGTAAAATAATAGTGAATAGGTTACAACTATGAAATAACACATATGGAATCAGTTAAGAACACATTCTTATTTACAAGGACAGCCTACTGCTTCCTCCCCTTCAGGGTATTGAACCCCGGTTTCCCGCGTGCCCTCCCCGTCTCTGGTAATGCCAACATGGAAGACTATGGAATGCTTCTCAAAGATGCCCTCTGGTGGTCAAACTAGCACTAACTTTCATTTAATATTGTTTACATATTTGGCATTAATCATATGTATATACTGTATTGTGTCCTATTCTACTGTATCTTAGTCTATGCCACTAACATTGCTCATCTGAATATTTATATATTCTTAATTCCATTCCTTTACTTTTGTGTTTATTGTTAGATATTACTTGTTTAGATATTACTACACTGTTGGAGCTAGAAACACAAGCATTTCGCTACACCCGCAATAACATCTGCTAAACACGTGTGTGACAAATAAAATTTGATTTGATCACATCAACAATTTGAATAGCTTTAGCTAGCTAACGTTAGCTAGTTGAAATAGAGGCATCTTGTGGGGTTTATGCAGTGTAACTACATGATGCTATCATTAGATTCCTTACATTAAACACACTAACGTTAGCAGCTAACGTAGCTAGCAGACTAAACGCATCACAACAATTACCTAATGTTACCAGTCCATTAGAATGGTGGCCATTTCGGCATCGCTCTTCCACCTTTCAAAGTTAATTCCAATGTTTATCCGGTTTCTGGATTGGTCATGAGCAATCTTTTTATTGCTCCCTTTTTCTGTTTTGGGGTCGAGTTGATTCAGAACCGAGACTGATGCTTGTTGGCTTCTTCGGCTTTGTTTATTTCTGGTGGCTGTAACGTTAGGTTGCAAGTGATTTCACTTTCCCTCCAGCTCCGGGGCACCAGGGTCTTTCGAGTCGATGAGATTAGCGCAAAGACACACCTTGCCCAGAAGACCAAGCGGCTCAGGGCTCAACCATCTTGTTTCCGTTCAAAGTAAAAAATACTAAGCAAGAAGTGGGGCGGCTTTGGGTCGCCCACAACCTCTGGATTTCTTCTTTAAAGGGGCATTCAGCAGTTGAAACAATAACAAAGCGTTTCCCTGCCCCTGTTTCAGTAAAAAGCTGAGGGATGGGGCTGGAGAAATGTAACCACTCTCAAATTCATAGACAGAGCTATGGATGCAAATGATAGTTTTAACCATGTTTTGAGGCTATATAGTGTTTGTTTACATTTACTTGTTTACGAACATTTGAGTTCTGATGGGTTACGACAGTTGAGCTAAGCTCATGAGGTATTAAGTTATTTTCTTCAAGAATCATTGGGTACATACCATGAAACCAAAATTCTATGTAGCAACTGCAGATTTCCCCTTTAATGGTTAAAGGTTGCGAAAAAGTGACTACTGGCCAGTTTACATTCATACCAGGGTCCTGGAGAGCTGCATGGGAGAAGGCTTTTGTTCCATCCCAGCACTAACACAACTAATTCAGATAATTCAAACTCTCCAGTTCTCTCTACATTGGACACAGGTTTTTTTAAGGAATCAACCAGAACTACAAGTGTGAAAACAATTTGATCCACATGTAGAAAAGACTATGTGAAATAATCCACTGGTTATTCATAGTTAGACTGGCTGACAATTTAGGAGAACGGAGGCCTTTTTCACTAAAAAGCAACATTTTACTTACTTTACTATCCACAGACTGTCAGTTTCATTGATTTTAAGCATAAACTGCAGCATGGCTACTTGCTGTTCTTTTTATAGCTACTCCAGGAAATAACAGTGCAGTACCACAGTAAACATAGACCTTTACAGCATTTCCTGGAAGAGTGAACACTGCATCATATTCTGTTAATGTTTACACAAGTTATATCAGTTTCAGAGATGATTGAGATTTGACACACAAATATATAAAAACATTTTTTATGGTGTAAGGTGACAGACACATAAGGTCACAGTAGTATCATTGTGTTCTAAATATCATACACTGACACACACACTTATTTTAGATCAGCCGTTGATTCTTCCTTTCTGATGAAGCTGGGAAACTCTGCGGTGGGCCGTGCGTCACGATGCGGCCTCTTTTCCACCCAGTCCACACAGCATCTCTTATTGTGTGTGTGTGTGTTTCCATGTAATCCACCGAACATCTTGTCTATCTTCCTCACCCTCCTCCTCTTACACGGTTGCCCAGGGATGTGTTTTTGTACGGGTCCATTTGCGGCATTTCAATGTCCTTTTTTTTTTGTTGTTGCTCTCGCCGTCTCTGTCTCTCTCTCTTTCCGTTGTGACAGTAACATCACCTTGTCAGAGGCAGCAGACCCATCTTCACCACACTGGTCAGCTGACATCCTGACATACTACACTACCTGTTTGTGTGTGTTTGTAAGGCCTTAACCTTAAATAAAACCTGCCTCCCATCCAGGGCCGGCTCCAGGCATAAGCAGTAGTTAATACAATTGCAACTCAGTCAGGGTCCCAATTTACTGTTGAGAGTTAAAATAAAAGGATATGCAAGGTGTAGTTCGAAATCTGGTTCTTCATCAGCAATTTTTCAGTTGTTATGTCAGTCCCTGATGGTCACTCAATGGGCAATGTGAGCTAACAAATTTTAGATTGGTTAGTCTAGCCAGCAATCTAAACTTGTAGAAAATCATGGCCGAATACCAACCGCATGCCCAGGGGCCCTGACCTCCAGGGGACCCCCATTGATTTTGTTAGTCACTATCACTCAGCTATATTAACATGGCACAAGTCATGGCAAAATGTGTAGAATTGCAGGAAATTAGAATTAAACTGCAAAGATTTCTCTACCCTTAATGGCAAAATGGGTAGAATTTCAGGGCAATCAAATCTCGCTTATATCCCCCAAAAGGCTCGGGCCAGTCCTGCTCCCATACCAGGCACTAACCAAGCCTGCACCTGCTTAGCTTAACTTCAGTAGAAAGCCGGGCTTCTATCTTACCCTCAGTCCAGACTAAGCCACTGTTTTCCCCCTGATCTAACCAGTCTTTCAGAGGTACAGTATGCATTTACTGTGTTAGAGTTTAATCATCATGATTGCATTTCAGTGTTCTCATGATGGCAAACACTCCAAATAATGAATGCCTGGACTCCAACCAGGTTGATCATTAAACAAAGGACCTCTGAGCTGAGCCGGTCTAAGGTGTGTCTGACCTTAGACCTCTGATAATAGTGTGCTGACACAGCAAGAGCTAAACTGGTCAGTTACATGGTTTTGGCCCTCATCTACTATCCCCAGCAATCACACATGGGCAACCACCCACTGACTTGTGTGTGCGTGAATGCATGCGTGTGAAGGTCAGTAAAAACATATATATATATATATATATATATATATATACGGTCTCTGGTAAATACCCCTCCAAACCACAAAGCAGTAGCTCCCATTAGGGGCTGTACAGCAATTGTAGTTGTGATATGTTTAACCAGGATGGGATGTGGTGACAGATGAATCACTCTCACACCATCCGGTACCATGATGCGTTCTCTCTCTTCTCCCATCTCTTTTAAAAATGTTTCCCAATCAGTGATGCTGATTAACAGTCAGTGATTTAAGCATCAAACAGCTTGAGAGATCTGCTTCCAGTTAGCAGGTTGATATAGGTCAGAGAGACAGAGGTTGGTACTGCATGTCTGGACATGCTCTATCAAACAACTATTCTACTAAAATCCCCCAGGTGGTAAGAATATTGCACATTTTTCCAGATGACCGTTTACTGAGGTCTGATATGCAGGGTAGAACAAAATGCATCGACTGTCCACATTCAAGGTACAACACATTCAGAACAGTTGGACACAACAAATCTTCAGGTCTCAGGCAAGGTTACTCATCATCCCACTAGCATCCAGTAGTTCACTGAACCACCAAGTGTAACAACCACCTTGAGCATAAAAGTATAGAGTGGAGTGAACTTTGGGATGTAGGGTAGAGTTGAGTGTTAGTGCGGGAGGAGATCACAGAGAAAACCCCCACCCCCACAGTAATAAAACAGACATGGAGACATTTGAGACAAGTTTATCCCTGTGACAGTCTATCTGGAAGAGCCCACCTACTGTAACCCCATACATCCCCCCCATCTGATATCGGTGTGTGACATGTTTTTGCTGTCGCTGACTCATAGTGAACCTGAGAAAGTGCATTAAACAAAAGAGCGAGATGCGGAGGGAGAGAAAGAACATGAAACCAAGCATCTCTGTAAAACACCATTCCATGGAAAATAAAGTGTGTGTGTGTGTCTGCGCATGCGGGTGTTATTTTGGCACGCAAACAGCTGAGAACTGGTATAAGTGGAAACGATGGGTGGATGCAGGTCTGTGCTGGAGCCGATTCACATACAATCACACATGGGGAGACACCCGAGGACTGTATGTGCATGTTCCTCCCACTCTGATACTGGGAGACCAGGCCTGACTCTGGGTATGAGTGGGCTGTTATCACACATCAATGGTGTGTGTTTGCCATCTTCCCCCCAGAGATGGAGAGAAGGCCCATTCTCCAGTAGTGTTGTCCAGGGGACTCCCCTCTGTATGAATGTCTGTATCTGACAGCTGCATTTCAGCTCTAACACGTAAAGTGAGGTATTTTACAGTTAGCTCAACAAGGAGAGACTTACCGGTAAAAGACCCCCTTTGTGACATTAATAACCAGAACATGGACTGGTTGCCATAATTTAAGGGTTAATAACACCTCTGACACAAACAATATTCAGGCCAGCCAGTCACAGGAGGAACTTCCAGAGATTAGTCTGATTAGAAACTATAGGTCATGATGCTACCACCACCAGTCATCCCACACAACCTTTCATACTGTTTTCTATCCTCTAGCCATACATCTGTGATTGTAAATGCATCTCTCGCTTTTAATCTGTTACCACCAGGCTATGCCACAGATGACCTCAAGACTGTTTGTGCAAGATAGTAAAGAGAAAGTGGTGGCATCGGTTGTCCTGTCTGGTATGTCTGTATCTAGAGGTTTCTACTGTGGTGATCTGGCTCCCTCTAAAGGGAGGAAAAGTAAAACTATAAGTTGTTGCAAATAGAAAGAGTAACAGTTGATAGTTTGAGCATCTTTAGACCCTCTATATAGGAGCATCTATACAAAGCATGTACAGATAGATGTAAGCTCTTAATTTGACCAGTAAAAATCTGCATTTCCTGCAATGTAGGAAGATCATCAAGGACAACAACCACCCGAGCCACTGCCTGTTCACCCCGCTATCATCCAGAAGGCGAGGTCAGTACAGGTGCATCAAAGCTGGGACCGAGAGACTGAAAAACAGCTTCTATCTCAAGGCCATCAGACTGTTAAACAGCCACCACTAACATTGAGTGGCTGCTGCCAACACACTGACACTGACTCAACTCCAGCCACTTTAATAATGGGAATTGATGGGAAATGATGTAAAATATAGCACTAGCCACCTTAAACAATGCTACCTCATATGTTTACATACCCTAGATTATTCATCTCATACGTATATACTGTACTCTATATCATTACTGCATCTTTGTAATGCATGTATCACTAGCCTCTAACTATGCCACTTTGTTTAAAAACTCATCTCATATGTATATACTGCACTCAATACCATCTACTGTATCTTGCCTATGCCGCTCTGTACCATCACTCATTCATATCTTTATGTATATATTCTTTATCCCCTTACACTTGTGTATAAGACAGTTTTGGAATTGTTAGTTAGATTACTTGTTGGTTATTACTGCATTGTCGGAACTAGAAGCACAAGCATTTCGCTACACTCGCATTAACATCTGCTAACCATGTGTATGTGACAAATAACATTTGATTAGATTATTTGATTTGAGATTCTCAGGAACAAGTGCGATACATTGAATATCCTACATCTGTATAAACCACCTTTTCAAGAAAAGCCAATTGAATAGGAGCCATTACTTGTTTTTATACAAAACACTGAAATACCAAATATTACAAAAATACATTTTTAATGTTAAAAACATTACATTCCTATAAAGCCCCAAACTTCCCATCTTCACCCGCCCTGTCCCAGATTCTCTCAAACGTCAGTAGCATACTCAACTAGAGTATGGCACCCCCTACCCCAGGTATAGACAACTAGATACAGCTGCTGGATGATTTGTTGGAGCAGATGGTCGGGGGGGCTGAACATAATAATGAACACTGCAAATTGACCACAACTAAGCTCAAAGAGATTGTATTTGAAAATAATTTCATACCTTGATTAGATTGACACGATAACATCTCTTATGATTTGTCAGAATATTTGGGAACAGATTTTGCTAAATTACACTTTTTTTTGCAGGATTCTTGTGATTTTTAGTCTTTTTTTGACCAAAAACTGATTGCGGGATGTTTTTTGGGTGACAGACTCCTGCCCTACACTCATGCTCACACATTCAGGCACACACATTCAGACACGACACTAAATTAGGTTAATTTAACATTACAATTCTCATAATTATACTCTCTCAGTAATGCTATTCAACAGTTCGTTATGTACACACTGGTAATGTCTCAAAGGCTACCCTATTCCCAAAATAGTGCACTAGTCTTGACCAAAGCCCTCGAGTGTGTAGCCAACCTTTAAAACCTCATTGGCCAGTTTCTTAGACCCAGATCAAGTCAAATCCTGGAGTAAAAAAAGCATGCTTAATGAACAATATCTTTTGAAAGTGCTTTTAATTCAGAAATAGGAATAAGGTCTGAGAAACTGGGGCCAAAACTAGTACAATATATATTGAATAGAGCAGCATGAGACATCCATAGTCAGTTGGCAGATTCTGAAATTGCACACAATTCCCTCCCTATGCACTACTTTTGTCTAGAGCCTTATGCACTATATAGGGAATATGGTGTCATTTCAGACACAGACACGTCTGTTTGTTAGTCACATTCAGACTGACCACAAAATTCCCCTTGGTCATTTAACCAGTCTCCCTCTCCACTGTCAGTCCAGTGGATTTTGCTGGGAGTGTTGTGTCCACATGGAGTGGGTTTTATGGCTGTGTGAGCGACCCCTGCTATCCTGAGTGCCGCTGGGTTGAGTCCTATGGCTTTGGTTCCCTCGTTATTACTGGACGAGAGGGAGGGTTTGGCACGAGGTGTGTGCAGAAGGCAGAGGAGAGACATTGGGAATACAGTTCCTCAGATATAGATCCCATTAGGTTCAAGTGTTCTAGTGTGGAGGGAAACAGTTTGTAGAGGAAACCACTTCCTGCTGCTGGAGTCATTTCCTGTCCCATTCTAGGAGGCCATGAGACTTGGAGCGTGGGAGGTGGTTTATCCTCCAGCTCCTACCATGGCTCAACCCTCTCTCTCGAACCCTGGGTGAGAGCTTCTCCTTTCCCTCGTCTCTCATCTATCCCTCTCTCTTGTCCTCCACAAGGGATGGGACAGGTCTCTCCTCTCTTCCATCCCGCTCTCCTGTCCTCCTTTAGGAGTGTGGCAGGTTCAAGCGGTCCTCTATCAGTGTGTTGTCAGGGCCCTGTGACTCCACACACTGTCGGATGGTTGCTATGACACCAGACAGACGTCTGTCCAGGGCGGCCAGGTGAGGCTCGGCCAGGACGGGGTTGATGGGGTCAAAGGTCAGGGCCTGCCTCATGGCTGAACTCAGAGCCCCTGCCCTCAGCAGGTTCAACCTATTCCACGTAGACATACGCACCCTGACAGATGGAGAGAGGTGCAAGAATGTAGAGAAGAAAAACAGCTCAAACACACTGCAGAAAGGAGAAATGGTTCATGATTACTGACAAATGTTGGTATTTTCTGTGTGTGTGTAAACTCACATGCAACACTGATACAGAGAGGCCAAAATGCTTCTTTCATCCAGAGCTGCATTCCCAAAACTACAAAACAAGAAAAAAAACACAGTAAGATTGGTTAGATACTACAGATGTGCATCTCTACCTTTCAAGACGATTCGATAAGTATCTAGATACATGGGCTCCGGTACAGGAACGATACATTTTGGTTTGAAATGATTTGGTTTGATTAGAGGAACGAATCAATACGATTAAGTTCAATGCGATTCAATGCATTTGTTGAATAAAAACATTCATTTCCCATTCTAAATTAAAATCTGTTGCTGATTAACCTTATGAGCTGGGCCTCTCTGAGCTAGACTTCTGTGTGTGTGTAAATTATATATATGTCTTATATGTAGGCACCTGAGTTGAGCCATAAGGGAAACTGGGCATCTACACCACCCCACTTTCAGTTAGGGGAGGACAAAGTTAGCTTTTTATTTTTTGCTATACTGTTACATTGATGCTGTTGACCCGGATCACTCTAAACTTCACATTTTAGAGTGGCCTTTTATGGTCCCCCAGCACAAGTTGCCCCTGCGTAATGATCATGCTGTTTAATCAGCTTCTTTATATGCCACACCTGTCAGGTGGATGGATTGTCTTAGCAAAGGAGAAATGCTCACTAACAGACAGTTGGGTTGGGTTAAATGCAGAAGACACATTTCAGTTGGACAACTGACTAGGTATCCCCTTTTCCTAGTTGAAAAGTTGCTAATTAGTTAAAATGCTAAAGTTTTCTGATGAGATGCAAACACGCAACCTTTGGGTTAATAGATGTTCGCGTTATATGCCAACCCACCTTATCGGTGAATCGTTACATCCCTATTAAACACCTGCATACACAATGTCATAACACACACAGCTCAGCAGATTAATCAACAGGATCAGAGGGAAAAGAGTAGGGGTGTAATGGTACACATTCATACTGAACAGTTTGGTCCTCTTACTGTCCATTGCGTTTATTTTCAGCAAACTTAACATGTGTAAATATTTGAACATAAGATTCAACTGCAGATAAACTGAACAAGTTCCACAGACATGTGACTAACAGAAATGGAATAATGTGTCCCTGAAAAGGGGGGGGAGCCAAAACCATAAGTAACCGTGTGGCCAACAGCTGCATTAAGTACTGCAGTGCATCTCCTCCTCATGGACTGCACCAGATTTGGCAGTTCTTGCTGTGAGATGTTACCCCACTCTTCCACCAAGGCACCTGCAAGTTCCCGGACATTTCTGGGGGGGAATGGCCCTAGCCCTCAGATCCAACAGGTTCCAGACATGCTCAATAGGATTGAGATCCGGGATCGTCGCTGGCCATGGCAGAACACTGACATTCCTGTCTTGCAGGAACTCACGCACAGAACAAGCAGTATGGTTGGTGGCATTGTCATGCTGGAGGGTCGTGTTAGGATGAGCCTGCGGGAAGGGAACCACATGAGGGAGGAGGACGTCTGCCCTGTAACGCACAGCGTTGAGATTGCCTGCAATGACAACAAGCTCAGTCCGAAGATGCTGTGACACAGCGCCCCAGACCATGACGGACCCTCCACCTCCAAATCGATCCAGAGTACAGGACTCGGTGTAACGCTCATTCCATCGACGATAAACGCAAATCCGACCATCACCCCATGTGAGACAAAACCGTGACTCGTCAGTGAAGAGCACTATTTGCCAGTCCTGTCTGGTCCAGCGACGGTGGATGTGTGCCCATAGGTGACGTTGTTGCTGGTGTTTTCTTGTGAGGACCTGCCTTACAACAGGCCTACAAGCCCTCAGTCCAGCCTCTCTCAGCCTATTGCAGACAGTCTGAGGACTGATGGAGGGATTGTGCATTCCAGGTGTAACTTGGGCAGTTGTTGCCATCCTGTACCTGTCCCGCAGGTGTTATGTTGGGATGTACTGATCCTGTGCAGGTGTTGTTACACGTGGTCTGCCACTGCGAGGACGATCAGCTGTTCGTCCTGTCTCCCTGTAGCGCTGTCTTAGGCATCTCACAGTACAGACATAGCAATTTATTGCCCTGGCCACATCTGCAGTCCTCATGCCTCCTTGCAGCATGTCTAAGACACATTCACGCAGATGAGCAGGGACCCTGGGCATCTTTCTTTTGGTGATTTTCAGTCAGTAGAAAGGCCTCATTAGTGTCCATAACTGTCACCTTAATTGCCTACCTACTGTCTTAACGACCGTTCAATAGGTGCATGTTAAAAAATAATGGTTCATTGAACAAGCATGGTAAACAGTGTTTAAACCATTTACAATGAAGACTGGTGAAATTATTTAGATTGTTACGAATTCATTGAAAGACGGGGTCCTGAAAAAGGGACGCTTCTTTTTTCGCTGAGTTTATTTACAAAACAAAAACACTCGGCCATGTGAACGCTGCGTTGCAGGCCATGTGAACGCTGCGTTGCAGGCCATGTGAACGCTGCGTTGCAGGCCATGTGAACGCTGCGCTGCAGGCCATGTGAACGCTGCGTTGTAGGCCATGTGAACGCTGCGTTGTAGGCCATGTGCTGCGTGCGCTGCGTTGTAGGCCATGTGAACGCTGCGCTGCAGGCCATGCGTTGCTGCAGGCCATGTGAACGCTGCGCTGCAGGCCATGTGAACGCTGCGCTGCAGGCCATGTGAACGCTGCGTTGCGGCCATGTGAGGCGTTGCAGGCCATGTGATGTGAACGCTGCGCTGCAGGCCATGTGAACGCTGCGCTGCAGGCCATGCGTTGCAGGCCATGCTGCGTTGCAGGCCATGTGAACGCTGCGTTGTAGGCCATGTGAACGCTGCGTTGCAGGCCATGTGAACGCTGCGCTGCAGGCCATGTGAACGCTGCGTTGCAGGCCATGTGAACGCTGCGTTGCAGGCCATGTGAACGCTGCGCTGCAGGCCATGTGAACGCTGCGCTGCAGGCCATGTGAACGCTGCGCTGCAGGCCATGTGAACGCTGCGCTGCAGGCCATGTGAACGCTGCGTTGCAGGCCATGTGAACGCTGCGTTGCAGGCCATGTGAACGCTGCGCTGCAGGCCATGTGAACGCTGCGCTGCAGGCCATGTGAACGCTGCGTTGCAGGCCATGTGAACGCTGCGTTGCAGGCCATGTGAACGCTGCGTTGCAGGCCATGTGAACGCTGCGTTGCAGGCCATGTGAACGCTGCGCTGCAGGCCATGTGAACGCTGCGTTGCAGGCCATGTGAACGCTGCGCTGCAGGCCATGTGAACGCTGTGAGGCCATGCTGCGCTGCAGGCCATGTGAACGCGCTGCGCTGCAGGCCATGTGAACGCTGCGCTGCAGGCCATGTGAACGCTGCGCTGCAGGCTGCGCTGCGTGCAGGCCATGTGAACGCTGCGCCAGGCCATGTGAACGCTGCGTTGCAGGCCATGTGAACGCTGCGCTTGCAGGCCATGTGAACGCTGCGTTGCAGGCCATGTGAACGCTGCGTTGCAGGCCATGTGAACGCTGCGTTGCAGGCCATGCGCTGCAGGAACGCTGCGTTGCAGGCCATGTGAACGCTGCGCTGCAGGCCATGTGAACGCTGCGCTGCAGGCCATGTGAACGCTGCAGGCCATGCTGCGTTGTAGGCCATGTGAACGCTGCGTTGTAGGCCATGTGAACGCTGCGTTGCAGGCCATGTGAACGCTGCGTTGTAGGCCATGTGAACGCTGCGTTGTAGGCCATGTGAACGCTGCGTTGTAGGCCATGTGAACGCTGCGTTGTAGGCGACTCAACCACGTTCTGGGGTCATAATTACATAACCCACGTTCTCTAGTCCTGTGTTTGTTTTCTTGCTCAAACCGTAAGCAACACCTGTCAAACTGACATTTCTCTCAAAACACAAGGATGTCGATTTACACGGGACTAGTATTATCAGAGGACCTTGGCGTTCTCCAAAAAAAGTAGGTTATTCTGACTGGAATTGTTACTCTCCAGCCATATATAAATAACTGACAGATTCAGACAGGACTAAAATGACAGATGTGGTGTTTTGTGCACATAATTACATTACCCGATCTCCCCCAGTACAACTAACCCCGTCTGAATAGGGCTTAAAGCAAGGGCTGTTTCCTCGTCTCTGCTGCTGCTGCTGCCTCCGCGTTGTTCTCAATCCCAATATGCTGGTTCATTTAGCTATTATGCAGATAGCAACATAGGGAAAGGCACAAATTCTACAGCTCACTAAAGATAGTTTTGGAACCGCGGACAGCGACCATACCCAAAGCGGGAGAAAGTGCATTTGTTATAAAATAATACTAGATTTATTAGTGTTGCACCATTATTTTTTTAACATAATAACCATATAAAATGTCAGTATCAGATGTCTTAGAGTGATGGACTGTGCCATCCCTGTAGCCTCCACAATGGATAGTCCACTGTGACAGGCATGAATCCGACAGGTGTCTTGGGAACCATAAAAAAAAAAAACAATCGACCAGTCAACAAAGGGGTCAGCCCTACGCTCTTTATAAGCAAACCAAAGCAGGAAGTTTTCAACCAATGCATCCTCTGTTTCACTTAACAGTGACAGCCCATCACATTACCCCACTATGGGAGATGTACCATGCTAAAGACATGCCCCCTTTATGAGAGTCACAAATGCGCATCTGGCACTGAAGGAGCAGTGTCATGGTGCGTTCGTAACCAATTGAGAATTTACCATGACTGGGAAAAATCCACTTGAACAGCTCTCAAACTGGTAATTACTTGTGGGAAACTTGTCCATCACCAACTTCTCCCATATGGTTACCTCTGTCACCTACTTAGGAAATTACCTCTATAACAGCATTTTCAGCAGTTAAATTTAACAAAACATTATTTATAAAAAGCAAACTATTAAATGTGTTTTTTAAACTCTGTTTCCAAGCATAATCACTGCACTTTTAGTTTATGGTTGACACAGCTTGTTGAACATTAGCCAATCAACGGTTCTCAACGAGTTCAAATCACATGAATGCATACAGCTGGTATTACGACTTCACAACTGGTTAATTCCCACCAACATGCAGCATCAGAGTGGAAACTTGAGAGGTCAATCAAAGCAATCCGGTCACAAGAGACAATGCAGGGAACATTGTGAATGTTGAACATTGTTCATTTTCGCTGTACCGAACCGTAACCACAAGACGTACCAAACCATGGGTTTGGTGAACCGTTACATCGCTAGAAAAGAGGAGTGATGTGTGGGATGTAGAGATGGAGACAGAGAGAGGTGAAGGAGAGGTCATCTTAGTCATGTCTAGAGTACCTAAATGTGTTTCTACCGTTCATGTGCTAACATTAGCTACAATAAGTAGAGTGTGTATGTGTTCCACCTCTTTGCGTTATCCAGCAGAATGAGCATGCTGGCTCCTCCATCGTCTTGGAAACTCTCATAATGATGTCGGTCTGCGTTGCCGATGAGGTAATCAAAGATGGACGTGTCGATGACGTCCAGCAGTCTGGGACCAGCGTCATACGGAGGCATCTTCTTTACCGCATCACAGTAGCTCTCATCATACTCCCACCTACACACACACACAAAATGAATACTCAAGCACACACAGTTAACATATACACAGACAAATCGTTAATACACACACCTGGCCAGTTTGCCCTCCCTGTAAGTGCGTCCCCAGGGGTGTCTATGTTTCTGGAGCGGCCAGACATCTGGCAGCCAGAGAGTTAACGATCCCTCCATGTTCTCTCCCTCCGCACATGCAGGCTCACTCTCTCTGCAGTAGTAACACTTCCCATAGAAACAACTATTATTACCTAGAGAGAGAGAGAGGTTAACCATTTCCATTTAGAGAGAGATCCAGCCCACTGCTGCTTGAACCCAGACACAAAACATTATCTTATCAACGTTTAAGGAGTGGCATACCTAGACGCAAACACATTATCTTATCAACGTTTAAGGAGTGGCATACCTAGACGCAAACACATTATCTTATCAACGTTTAAGGAGTGGCATACCTAGACACAAACACATTATCTTATCAACGTTTAAGGAGTGGCATACCTAGACGCAAACACATTATCTTATCAACGTTTAAGGAGTGGCATACCTAGACGCAAACATATAATGGGTGGGACCGAACAGAGCCCTGTTGTGTGTGTGTGCTAGCATCTCACCCTGCATTAGAAAGGTACTGAGTAGCTGGTCCGTGGCGACAGGTTTGATCTCAGTCTTCAGGTTGACAAACCTCCCTACCACTAGGGGTGCTCTCCTGAAGCCCAGGATCCTACAGCAGACACAGGACAGACACTCAGATACAACTAACACCAGTATCCAGATTCCCAATCCCGAATGTAAAATGTATATATTTATGCATAAGACCGATACGCGTGTGCACGTACCTGTCCAGGTGAAAAGCTGCCACCTCTGCATTGTGTCTGTCATAACCTGCATATGGCTCTCCTTCTACCATATAGTCTCTACTATACCTAGAAAAAGAGGGAGGAAGGGAGATGGAGGGAGTGATGGAGAGAGTGATCCTCTTACATAAACCAGAGTAAAAGCACAGTGCCTAGTCTTACATAAAACCAGACAGACAGAAGTCAGAGCGAAACAAGGACACTCAGTTCCTGAGGACTGTTCAGGAGCACAGAACCAAAGAATGGAGTGTGCATGTGTGTTTTCTCGCTCTCACCTCTTGGGTTTAAAGACCACTTTCTGCCCCCCGTCCAGTACTAGTAGAGCTTTGAGCTGGGTGCCCTTGTAGCCCACGTCTGCTCGCTCCACCCTGGCAGTGCCCAGCGCGGTGAGGACGGCTGCCAGCTCGGGGGTCTCCTCAGGGTACACCTCCCTTGGGCCCACCCACTGGCCTGCCACCTCCCATGCAGACTGGAGAGTGTGTGTTAAACGGGCACCGCGGGAGAGAGACAGGCCTGCCTCCATCTGATAACACACATGGATAGAAACGTTCATTCATAGCCTACACGCAGGCACCAGATACAATAAATACACACGGACACAAAAACACAACCCTACCTTGCGGAAGGCTCTGAGGTCTCGTCGGCTGGCTGCGGACCCCTCTCCTCCGTCCAGCAGAAAAAGTTTAGCAAGCCCCAACAGGAGTAGCACAGCAACCAGTACAACCACACGCTGCTTCAACTT
The DNA here is from genome assembly GCF_023373465.1 of Oncorhynchus keta. NCBI lineage: Eukaryota > Metazoa > Chordata > Actinopteri > Salmoniformes > Salmonidae > Oncorhynchus > Oncorhynchus keta. Next base: position 68,503,142 of record NC_068421.1, on the reverse strand, counting down.
CATCTCCTCTGCAACCTCAGACACCACCCCTGACCTGTGAGTCCCCCTCTTCCCCACCTCACCCCTAGAGCATGGCACCTGCCCCCCCTCCCAGCTCCAACACACACCCTTCTGAAGGGCAGGTGTGGATCTCTGTCTCACCACAAGACCCACAGCTAGACCAGGCCCCTACTGTACCAGCAACCAGCCTGTTGGAGGTCAGAGAGGATTAGTGATGAAAAACAGTTAGATATAAAAACTTAAACTTGTTGACAGACAAACAGAAAAAGCAGGAGCCAAGATGCTGGACAGGCTGGTACATGATTGACAGGAGCATGATGAAAAACGAATGTATAATTACTGGGCTCAATTCGTAACATATTACAACTCCAACTGTGTCATCGGAGCAGAGAGAGACACCCATAAGGAGCCAAACTTGACTGATTCCTGGATCCACACCCGGGGTTTTAAACAATCACTTTACTGACAACATAACACCCTGCCTAATCCACTGGCTGTTCTCCCACCAGTTACAGGATCAGTTACAGGATCCATCTAGCCTATCACTCCCTGTCTTTCAAAACAACATTTAATGTTTTGATATCGGATAACACCTTGCTTTGGGCTGTCAGACAGTGACCCTCGTCTGTCTGGCTCCACAGCTCCAGGCAAACTGGAATATTAGCCTGTCCTCTCCCCCAACAGAGGAGAGTTAAGTTGGGGTAAAAGAATCAGGACAGGACATGAAGGCTCCAAAGCAGGGCTCCTCTCATACAGACCCACGTCAGTTGAGATGGATGTATTGATCGGTTGGTAATGGTCAGGACAAAGATATTGATCAGATTGTTCATAGATGGGAGTTGTGCTATTTGGGGCAGATAAGCATACTGCCTGCAACATATCAAATGAGCCTGCATAACAATGGAGATACCATAATCAGTAAGATGATGATGTAACTGTATCCAGCTATCTAGGCTCTCCATAACTCAACAACGCCAGAGTTATGTATTCATTCTAAATGTATGGCTCTGGTCCTTGCCGTATGTCAAAGTGCCACTGTCAATGTCACAGAATCATCATAGCTAACAACAACTTTCCAGTCAGCTGGAGGATACAATTTCCACCCTCATCAAAAACAAGCAATTATGTTTCCACTCAAATTAAAGGGCTGTCATTTGAAAGGTTATTTATGGAGCCCAAAATAGACATGAAACGGACTTGAGAATGATTTTTTTTTAAATACACACTATACCAGAAAGTGTATGTACTAGGTAGTTAACTGAGGACAACCCGTGAATTAGCCGGCTAAGTTAAACATATAAGCAACCCGTGTCTAGCAGTGCCGGTGGCCACGCAGGCAGGAATGACTAGTTGCATTCCACACAATCGGTAATTCATGGGACCAACTACATACACGTCCCACTACTGCGGAAACTCTACGCTAACAGTAGTTGGCTAGCTAGTTGTTTGAAAATCGCAAAGGCCCACACGGTTACTTTGGCATTTAGCAAACGCTTTGTTGATTTTAGAATAAATCTGCACGGTACCGGTACAGGCCGTTTTGCTTTCGTCCAGCAATGCAGTACTGGTTAGCTAGCCGGTGAGTCGGGTGGTTAGCTAGCCGGCGAGTCGGGTGGTTAGCTAGCCGGCGAGTCGGGTGGTTAGCTAGCCGGCGAGTCGGGTGGTTAGCTAGCCGGCGAGTCGGGTGGTTAGCTAGCCGGCGAGTCGGGTGGTTAGCTGGCCGGATGGTTAGCTAGCCAACTAGCAAATAAACGGTTAGTTATCTAAGTTCGTTAGTTAGCTGCTACTTAGAAGTACAACCCGTCTAGTTAGTAGCTAACGTACTGATAGCTGACGAATTGCATCGATATTTTCCATATCAAAACTTGCGTTGAAAGCTGATAAGCGTGTGCTAACTAGCGAGCAAGCTAACAGACATTATCAAACATTCTATGAATGTGATTAAAAGCCTACTGATTACTTTACTGTTAGCTTACCAACACCGTTGATTGCAAATAAATAGCTAACGTTACCTCACAACAGCCATCGTATTAGCAAGTCTGATAAAATGGCTTACCTTTGCGATTACGGCTACTAGGTGTTAAACGAGATCAATGCAACGATCAATGTGTTTTCGATGTTTTGTGTGAAATTGTGTATTATTCATCGATAGGCTGTCAAAAAAATTCCGCGTTTCGTCAGCAACACTTAAACAGTTGTTCCGGGTCACGGAATTTTTCCAAATAAAAGTCCCCCACTTAATCGTGGAAAAGTGAGAGAACTATTGTAAAGTAGACTGTGTCTGTAGAGTGTGTATGAAATGTATGGATTGAAGTTAGAAGCAGAAGTGTTTATTAGTTTACTCCAATTGGGGGATCGGCGGAAGGGTTTGCGGGGAATAATAATAAAGGTATATTCTTTAAAAAATATATATGTTTGTCTATATAGGTATGTGTATGTATGTGTGTGTATATATATGGATGCGTGTATGGATATATATATTTACCAAAAAATATGGGGGATTGGAAATGATGCAGACAATTACATTGGAAGCAACATTATTTCCGCAATATTAAGCTGATCCACCCTCCAAAAAAAAAAAAAAAGTGTAAAAGAGTCAATAACTTGTATTTATTCATGATATATGACACATATGTATAAACATAAACCAATGATTCATATTTAAGTTACATTTGCATAAAATGTGGGTTTTAAAACATGTCCCAAAGTCAGACAAATGTCCTCATTGCGAATCACTGTATACAGTAGAGGCTGCCGAGGGGAGGGAAGCCGCTCTCTCCACTGGCTTCCAGTTGAAGCTCGCATCCGCTACAAGACCATGGTGCTTGCCTACGGAGCTGTGAGGGGAACGGCACCTCAGTACCTCCAGGCTCTGATCAGGCCCTACACCCAAACAAGGGCACTGCGTTCATCCACCTCTGGCCTGCTCGCCTCCCTACCACTGAGGAAGTACAGTTCCCGCTCAGCCCAGTCAAAACTGTTCGCTGCTCTGGCTCCCCAATGGTGGAACACACTCCCTCACGCCCAATTTTTCAGTTTTTGATTTGTTAAAAAAGTTTGAAATATCCAATAAATGTCGTTCCACTTCATGATTGTGTCCCACTTGTTGTTGATTCTTCACAAAAAAAAAACAGTTTTATATCTTTATGTTTGAAGCCTGAAATGTGGCAAAAGGTCGCAAAGTTCAAGGGGGCCGAATACTTTCGCAAGGCACTGTAGATTCTACGGACCCTACTGGGTGTTCCCAACCTCACTTTTACCTCTGCACATAGAATAGTTCTCTCTCTATTAGTCAATATTCAAATTTATAGACTCACAGTGTTGCATTGGAACAAATGGAATGGGTGGAGTAGAAAGTGTTGCTATGTATTCCATTTACAATGATTCACATTGTGGCCAATGGAATTGGTGGAGTTAAAGGCCAGCAACACTCCATTATTCAGAGTCCCATGATATATAGATATAATTTCTACAGACCCTGCTGTGTTTTCCCTACAATACGTTTACTGCAGCACCCAGAATAGTTTTTGCTCTATAAACCAATATTCCATATACAATGATTCACACAGTTAATATAAGGATATCAGTCAATTGAAATAAATGCATTAGGCCCTTATCTATGGATTACAAATGACTGGGCAGGGGCATAGCCATAGGCCCTCCCACCTGGGTGCCAGGCCCACCCACTGGGGAGCCAGGTCCAGCCAATCAGAATGAGTTTTCCCCCACAAAAGGGATTGATTACAGACAGAAATACTCATCAGTTGTCTGGGTGGCTGGTCTCTGACGATGCCGCACTTTTAGTAGCCGCACGTGAAGGTATCGGATGTGGAGGTCCTGGGCTGGTGTGGTAATACGTAGTCTGTAAAAAGCTTTTTGTGTGTATGGAACATTTATGGGATCTTTATTTTAGCTCATGAAATATGGGACCACTTTTTTCAGTACAGATTCTACAGACCCTACTGCAGGGCTCTCCAACTCTGTTCCTGGAGAGCTACAGTTCTGTAGGTTTTTACTCCAACCCTAATCTAAATCAAATCAAAATCAAATCAAATTTATTTATATAGCCCTTCGTACATCAGCTGATATCTCAAAGTGCTGTACAGAAACCCAGCCTAAAACCCCAAACAGCAAACAATGCAGGTGTAAAAGCACGGTGGCTAGGAAAAACTCCCTAGAAAGGCCAAAACCTAGAGAGGAACCGGGCTATGTGGGGTGGCCAGTCCTCTTCTGGCTGTGCCGGGTAGAGATTATAACAGAACATGACCAAGATGTTCAAATGTTCATAAATGACCAGCATGGTCGAATAATAATAAGGCAGAACAGTTGAAACTGGAGCAGCAGTTAATCTAATCCCAGCACTAATCTAGCACACCTGATTCTAATAATTACCTGGTTCATAAACTGAATCAGTTTTGTTACAACTCGGGTTGGAGTGAAAACCTCCGCAAGGCTATTAAACAAGCTAAGCGTCAGTACAGAGACAAAGTGGAATCTCAATTCAACGGCTCAGACACAAGAGGCATGTGGCAGGGTCTACAGTCAATCACGGACTACAAGATGAAATCCAGCCCAGTCACGGACCAGGATGTCTTGCTCCCAGGCAGACTAAATAACTTTTTTGCCCGCTTTGAGGACAATACAGTGCCACTGACACGGCCTGCAACGGAAACATGCGGTCTCTCCTTCACTGCAGCCGAGGTGAGTAAGACATTTAAACGTGTTAACCCTCGCAAGGCTGCAGGCCCAGACGGCATCCCCAGCCGCGCCCTCAGAGCATGCGCAGACCAGCTGGCCGGTGTGTTTACGGACATATTCAATCAATCCCTATACCAGTCTGTTGTTCCCACATGCTTCAAGAGGGCCACCATTGTTCCTGTTCCCAAGAAAGCTAAGGTAACTGAGCTAAACGACTACCGCCCCGTAGCACTCACTTCCGTCATCATGAAGTGCTTTGAGAGACTAGTCAAGGACCATATCACCTCCACCCTACCTGACACCCTAGACCCACTCCAATTTGCTTACCGCCCAAATAGGTCCACAGACGATGCAATCTCAACCACACTGCCCTAACCCACCTGGACAAGAGGAATACCTATGTGAGAATGCTGTTCATCGACTACAGCTCGGCATTCAACACCATAGTACCCTCCAAGCTCGTCATCAAGCTCGAGACCCTGGGTCTCGACCCCGCCCTGTGCAACTGGGTACTGGACTTCCTGACGGGCCGCCCCCAGGTGGTGAGGGTAGGCAACAACATCTCCTCCCCGCTGATCCTCAACACGGGGCCCCACAAGGGTGCGTTCTGAGCCCTCTCCTGTACTCCCTGTTCACCCACGACTGCGTGGCCACGCACGCCTCCAACTCAATCATCAAGTTTGCGGACGACACAACAGTGGTAGGCTTGATTACCAACAACGACGAGACGGCCTACAGGGAGGAGGTGAGGGCCCTCGGAGTGTGGTGTCAGGAAAATAACCTCACACTCAACGTCAACAAAACTAAGGAGATGATTGTGGACTTCAGGAAACAGCAGAGGGAACACCCCCTATCCACATCGATGGAACAGTAGTGGAGAGGGTAGCTAGTTTTAAGTTCCTCGGCATACACATCACAGACAAACTGAATTGGTCCACTCACACTGACAGCGTCGTGAAGAAGCGCAGCAGCGCCTATTCAACCTCAGGAGGCTGAAGAAATTTGGCTTGTCACCAAAAGCACTCACAAACTTCTACAGATGCACAATCGAGAGCATCCTGGCGGGCTGTATCACCGCCTGGTACGGCAACTGCTCCGCCCTCAACCGTAAGGCTCTCCAGAGGGTAGTGAGGACTGCACAACGCATCACCGGGGCAAACTACCTGCCCTCCAGGACACCTACACCACCCGTTGTTACAGGGAGGCCATAAAGATCATCAAGGACATCAACCACCCGAACCACTGCCTGTTCACCCCGCTATCATCCAGAAGGCGAGGTCAGTACAGGTGCATCAAAGCTGGGACCGAGAGACTGAAAAACAGCTTCTATCTCAAGGCCATCAGACTGTTAAACAGCCACCACTAACAGTGAGTGGCTGCTGCCAACACACTGTCATTGACACTGACCCAACTCCAGCCATTTTAATAATGGGAATTGATGGGAATTATGTAAATATATCACTAGCCACTTTAAACAATGCTACCTTATATAATGTTACTTACCCTACATTATTCATCTCATATGCATATGTATATACTGTACTCTACATCATCGACTGCATCCTTATGTAACACATGTATCACTAGCCACTTTAACTATGCCACTTTGTTTACTTTGTCTACACACTCATCTCATATGTATATACTGTACTCGATACCATCTACTGTATGCTGCTCTGTACCATCACTCATTCATATATCCTTATGTACATATTCCTTATCCCCTTACACTGTGTATAAGACAGTAGTTTTGGAATTGTTAGTTAGATTACTTGTTGGTTATCACTGCATTGTCGGAACTAGAAGCACAAGCATTTCGCTACACTCGCATTTAACATCTGCTAACCATGTGTATGTGACAAATAACATTTGATTTGATTTGATTTGATTTACAGAAGGGTAGCTTTCCAGGAACAGGGTTGGAGAGTCCTACTGAATATTCTCAATCCCACTTTTACATAGTATTTATACGGCACATTTCAGACATGGAATGCAACACAATGAGCTTCACAGGGGAAAAAACAAATACAAACTGAAATATTATACAGCAAACATGAGGATAAAATACTAAAGAATAACAAAAACTGAACGACTAAAAAGCACCCTAAGGAAAAACAAAGCTATAAAGGTGTGCTTTAAGATCTGTTAAATATGTCCAAAGTTTCAGCCCCCTTCAGGTTCACAGGGAGGCTATTTCTGAGGCTTCTACTTATCTAAAAACCAACAGAAGTATCTTAAAATTAATTCTAAAATGCACAGGCAGCCAGTGAAAACCTTCAAACTGATGCAATGTGTGCTCCCCGTCTGGTCTTGGTCAGTACCCATGCTGTAGCATTCTGGATGTTTTGCAGTTGAACAATGGCTTTCTTGGGTAGACCAGACAGGAGAGCATTACAGTAGTCAAGCCTGCTTGTTATAAAAGCATGGAGGACTGTCTCTGTATCAGCCTGAGAGAGAAACGACCACACTGTGGGGATGTTCCTCAGGTGGTAAAAAGCCATTTGTCTCATTCATAATGTGTGATTTGAAATTGAGTTCAGAAACGTAAATAACACCTAGATTTTTTACCTGACATTTTATCGTTATAAAGATAATTCAAATGAATTAAAATGTTCGGCCAGATTCTCTCTGTGCTTTGGCTGCAACAATAAGTACCTTGGTTATGTCTTGATTTAGCTGGAGGAAGCTGTGAGCCATCCAAGTATTTACATCACTAATACAGTCCAATAATTTATCAGTGGAACTAAAATACTCGACACAGAAATGCAGCTATGTATCATCTGCGTAGCAGTGAAAATCAATGCTGTGCTTTCTGATAACGCTGACAAGGGGTAACATACTGAACAGTACCGGAACCAAAATCAAATCTTGTGTAACGTGATATGACGTGATATAATGTGATATGTATTTTCTGAGTTATGTTCAACTAGAGTGACAAAAACTCTCCACTGGTTAAATAGGTCCTAAACTAATTTAGAACTGGAGTGGAGAGGCCAACCCACCTCTCCAGTCTGTCCAGAAGGACATCAAGGTCAACAGTGTCGAACGCAGCACTTAAATCCAAGAGTACAAGAACAGAGTGCTGTTTGGCATCTGTGCTTGGCTCTAAGATCACTTACCACTTTAACTAAGGCTGTCTCTGTGCTGTGGTGGGCATAAAAAACAGTTTGGAATAAAAAAAATAAAAAATACAGTTGGCACTTAAAACAATAATTTAGCTGTTTGAAAACCAAATTCTCCAGAATTTTGGTTAAGAATGGGAGGTTGGCTGAAAATTGCAAAGAGCTTAAGAATCTAGATTACTTTTCTTCAGAAGGTGTTTCACCATAGCAGTTTTTAGTGCAATGGGGAAAGTGCCTGTGAATAGGGAGTGATTAACAATAACCTGCACTTCTTCAGATATGCAATTAAAAACTGTTTTGAAGGTGGTCGGGATAGGATCGAGAAGGCAGGTAGAAGGCTTCAGTTGGTGTATCACTTTCGTGAGCATGTCTGTGTCAACCAGGGAAAATAAATCCATAGTGCCGTAGCGTGGTTGGCTAAGGCACACATCAACATTTCATCAGGTCTTGCTTGACTGATACCCAGCCTAATGTTTGTTATCTGATCTCTGAAATATCCCACAAATTCATCACATTTAGATGTGAAGGAAAGTTCACATAGGTTTTCGGGGTAGGATTTATCAGGCCATCAATGGTTGAGAAGCACACTATTAAATTATTCTGATTATTAGAAAATGGCATTTCTAATTGCCTTGTTATACAGTGCCAGTCAAAAGTTTGGACAACTACTCATTTAAGGATTTTTCTTTATTTTTACTATTTTATACATTGTAGAATAATAGTGAAGACATCAAAACCATAAAATAACACATATGGAATCATCTAGTACCCCAAAAAAGTGTTCATTTTTGTTTTGAGATACTTCAAAGTAGCCACATTTTGCCTTGATGACAGTTTTGCGCACTCTTGGCATTCTCTCAACCAGCTTCACCTGGAATGCTTTTGCAACAGTCTTGAATGAGTTCCCACATATGCTGAGCACTTGTTGGCTGCTTTTCCTTCACTCTGCGGTCAAACTGATCCCAAACCATCTCAATTGGGTTGAGGTCGGGTGATTGTGGAGGCCAAGTCAGCTGATGCCGCACTCCATCACTTTCCTTCTTGGTCAAATACCCTTCACACAACCTGGAGGTGTGGGACACTGTCCTGTTTAAAAACAAATTATAGTCCCACTAAGCCCAAACCAGATGGGATGGTGCATTGCGGCAGAATGCTGGGGTCGCCATTTGGATTAAGTGCGACTCGAATTCAAAATAAATCAGTGTCACCAGCAAAGCACCCCCACACCTCCTCCTCCATGCTTCACGGTGAGAACTACAGATGCGGAGATCATCCACTCACCTATTCTGCGTCTCACAAAGACACAGCGGTTGGAGAAAAAAAACATCTCAAATTTGGACTCATCTGACCAAAGGACAGATTTCCACCGGTCTAATGTCCATTGCTCGTGTTTCTTGGCCCAAGCTAGCCTCTTATTATTATTGGTGTCCTATAATAGTATTTTTTTTTTGCAGCAATTCAACCATGAAGGCCTGATACACGCAGTCTCCTCTAAACAGTTGATGTTGAGATGTGTCTGTTACTATAACTCTGTGAATCATTTATTTGGCCTACAATTTCTGAGGCTGGTAACTAACGCAGCAGAGGTAACTGCGTCTTCCTTTCTTGTGGTGGTCCTCATGAGAGACAGTTTCATCATAGCTCTTGATGGTTTTTGCAACTGCACTTGAAGAAACTTTCAAAGTTCTTGAAATGTTCCCGGATTGACTGACCTTAATGTCTTAAAGTAATGATGGACTGTTGTTTCTTTGCTTATTTGAGCTGTTCTTGCCATAATATGGACTTGTTTTTTCCCCAAATAGGGCTATCTTCTGTATACCATCTCTACCATGTCACAACACAACTGATTGGCTTAAATGCATTAACTTCTTATGGCTGGGGGTAGTATTGAGTAGCTTGGATGAATAAGGTGCCCAGAGTAAACTGCCTGCTCCTCAGTCCCAGTTGCTAATATATGCATATGATTATATTTGGATAGAAAACACTCTGAAGTTTCTAAAACTGTTTGAATGATGTCTGTAAGTATAACAGAACTCATATGGCAGGCAAAAACCTGAGAAAAAAATCCAACCAGGAAGTGGGACATCTGAGGTTGGTCGATTTTCAACTCAGCCCCTATTGAAGATATTGGTAATCTTGCACTTCCTAAGGCTTCCACTCTTTAGGCTTCAACCATCTTTAGAAACTTGTTTGAGTCTTCTACTATGAATGGGGGCTGAATGAGAGGGGAATGAGTCAGAGGTCTGCCAGCAGCCATGCGCTGGTCACGTGGATTCACATGAGAGGTAGCTCCCGTTCCATTTGCTTTTCTGAAGACAAGAAATTCTCCGGTTGGAATATTATTGAAGTTTAATGTTAAAAACATCCTAAAGATTGATTCTATACATCGTTTGACATGTTTCTACGGACTGTAGCGGAACTTTTTGACTTTTTGTCTGCAACTAGTGACGCGCTTCGTGAGACAGGCCTTCTATGCCATCAAAAGGAACAAAACTCAACATCCCAATTAGGATCTGGCAAAAAAAAGGACATAAATCAGTTATCAAACCCATTGCCCTCCATGGTTGTGAGGTCGGGGGTCCACTCACCAACCAATAATTCACAAAAATAGGCCAAACACCCAATTGGGACTTTCTGCAAAAATATACTTTGTGTACAACGCAAAACCCCAAACAATGCACGCAGAGCAGAATTAGGATTACACCGCTAGTTATCAAAATCAAGAAAAGAGCCGTTCCATTTCTACAACCACTTAAAAAGGAAGTCATGCACACACATTCCACCACAAAGCCCTCACCTAGAGAGATGAACCTAGAGAAGAGTCCCCTCGGCCAGCTGGTTCTGGGGCTCTGTTCACAAACAGACCACCAGGACAGAAACACATTTAGGGGCCTCCCGAGTGGCGCAGCGGTCTAAGGCAATGCATCGGGATGTCCTTGTCCCATCGCACTCCAGCTACACCTGTGGCGAGCCGGGCGCATGCACGCTGACACGGTCACCAGGTGTACGGTGTTTCCTCCGGCACATTGGTACGGTGTTTCCTCCGGCACATTGGTACGGTGTTTCCTCCGGCACATTGGTACGGTGTTTCCTCCGGCACATTGGTACGGCGTTTCCTCCGGCACATTGGTACGGCGTTTCCTCCGGCACATTGGTACGGCGTTTCCTCCGGCACATTGGTACGGCGTTTCCTCCGGCACATTGGTACGGCGTTTCCTCCGGCACATTGGTACGGCTGGCTTCTGGGTTAAGCAAGCAGTGTGTCAAGAAGCAGTACGGCTTTGTAGGGTCGTGTTTCGGAGGACGCATGGCTCGAGACCTTCACCTCTCCTGAGTCCGTACGGAAGTTGCAGCGAAGGGACAAGACTAACTACCAATTGAATATCATGAAATAGGGGAGAAAAAGGGCTACGAAAAATACACATTTTAATCCAAAAACTAAACATTTCTACCCAGCCAAATGATGAGAAAGCAAAAAGATAACTGGAAAGAATCAACCAAAAAAACAGAGCAAATTGAAACACTATCTGGCCCTTAATTAAGGGATTAGACCCTTTCCCCCCCAAGTTTTGCCTAAAATGACATACCCAAATCTAACTGTCTGTAGCTTAGGCCCTGAAGAAAGGATATGCATATTCTTGGTACCATTTGAAAGGAAACACTTTGAAGTTTATGTAAATGTGAAAGGAATGTAGTATAATATAACACAGTAGATCTGGTAAAAGATAAAACAAAGAAAAAACAAACTTTTCTTTTCTATTTTTTGTGCCATCTTTGAAATGTAAGAGAAAGGCCATAATGTATTATTCCAGCCAATGTGCAATTTAGATTTTGGCCACTAAATGGCATCAGTGAATGTGCAAAGGTTTAGACTGATCCAATGAACAATTGTATTTCTGTTCAAATTTTGTATCAAGACTTCCCAAATGTGTCTATGTTCAAAATTGTTCACTCTCCTCAAACAATAGCATGGTATTCTTTTACTGTAACAACTACTGTAAATTGAACAGTGGAGTTAGATTAAATTCATCTTAATCTTTCTGTCAATATCAGATATGTCTATGTCCTGGGAAATTTTCTTGTTACTTACAACCTCATGCTAATCGCATTAGCCTACATTAGCTCAACTGTCCCGTGGAGGGGACACCGATCCCGAATAAATTAACAGATTACACAGCGGCAGAGCACCCGAAATTAAGAAAATCCTTGACTATGTCAACTCCGTGAGCATGGACTTGCTATTGAGAGGCCGCCATAGGCAGACCTGGCACTCGAGAAGACCGGCTATGTACCCACTGCCCACAAAATGAGGTGGAAACTGAGCTGCACTTCATAACCACCTGCCAAATGTATGACCACACTAGAGACATATTTCCCACAGACCCACAAAGAATTTGAAAACAAATCAAACACCGATAAACTCCCATATCCATATACCACAGTGTGCAATCACAGCAGAAAGATTTGTGGCCTGCTGCCATGAGAAAAGGGCAACCAGTGGAGCACAAACATTGTAAATACAACCTATTTTTATCTGTTTATTTCCCTTTCATACTTCAACTACTTTCACATTGTTACAACACTTTACGTAGCCAATAATATATCGTATGAAATGGCTATTCTTTTAAAACTTTTGTGAGTGTAATGTTCACTTATCTTTCTCGTTTATTTCCCTTTTGTTTATAGTCTATTCCATTTGCTTTGGCAATGTAAACATGTTTCCCATGCCAATAAAGCCATTTGAATTTAATTGAGAGAAATTGAGATCAAGTCAATTGAAAAACTATAACACTAGTTCAACAATTCAAGTAGGTTTATTTCAGTAGGAAGGATTGTAGGTCAATCAGGACCTAAAATGTATTAACACCAGCTTAGACACACAAGTTTTTTTTCTAACCACAAGCACTGTCCAGGACATTTAACAGTTCATGTGGTTTAACAGTTCATGTGGTAGGTCAAAATTCCTGGCCTTACACACACATTCATACACCACATTTAGCTGAAACCATGTTTAAATAAATAAAAGTGAACCAAAGGGACAGAGTATAAAAAGGGCAGAGTGTTTATTGGTTGTCTGGATGAGGCTCGGGTCACATCTCTCAGTTCAGAGGTCATAGTGCAAACCTGGGCCACATGACATGGGTGGGTCCTCACCAGGGTCAGAAAACAGGTGGTACAGGGATGGCACATGGACACACCCCACAGTTCATGGGGCATGGACAGAGCTAAGTGACGTCTTCAACACATCATAAACATCACTCTCCAACTGAGCCATATGGAGTAGAGTAGGTAGATGTCGCCCTAGACAATGATCCAAGGTCAGTTATACATTTTCCCTATGGTTAAAATTAGGATTTGGAGGGAATATGCTTAACTATGGCTACAGGGTACTTCTCCATTCCTACAGCGCACACACAACACCACAACACCCCCCTCCTGTGTAAACCAGTCACCTCAGCTGAAATGTAAAGGAAAATAAAAAATGAGACCTGCAGACAAATCCAAAAAGTAACTTCACTCAGACAGTACACACGATTGTGCATTTGTACATTGACACAGAAACCTTGTAAATTTTGGTTAAAATGTGGAAACCTCACAAACCTTTTTGACATTCAGAAAGTTCTCAGAAACAAAAAAAGCCCACCCTAACAGATTGTAAAAGCTCAAGGGCACTCAAAGAGGACAACAGAGGGGAAACAGACTGCGTTTGCCTCTGCTGGTCTTCTGTGGGCAGCTTCTGTCCGATTGCTTCACTGTCCAACTCCTGCACCCCACCATCTGTACTAGATTCATTCAACTCTCTGTTCATACTCACTCCACATAGAATATGCCATACCACTTCCCACAGAGCTCTACACACTGCTCAACAGTGAGGAAATGACAGCCTAGAGGCTCTGCCTATCTAATCTTAATAAGGTATAATTAAAAAAAAATACAAATGAAAAGTTCTACACACTCATACTATTACTTTCCTCTCATCCCTTTGTACCACGAACACTACCCCTCTCATTCCTCTCTTTCTCTGGCTTCCTGTGTATGACAGAGCCCTGCTGGAGCATTGCTGTTAATGGAGCTGATGGTGTAGATGTGTGTGTGTGTGGGGGGGGGGTCATGCTGGGATAACTACCAGGAGCTGAGGAGTTGACCATCTGAAATGAGCCTCTGTAGGTCATTGAAATGGAGTATGTAGAAGTTGCCCTTAGCCTCAGATCTAGGATCAGATTACACCAAGCCATTAGGGGGTGAATAAAAGTCTGGCCCTATATATCAGTGGTTAGGGATAAGTTCTACCTACCTACTCCCATTAGCTCAGCCTCTAGAGGACCTAAGAGACAACAGCTGCCACACAAGGCCCTTGGGAGATGGAGTCTCTTGCTGCTAGAGTACAGTGTCTGTTTGAGGTGTGAGGAATATTATGCGAACTTGCTGGACCTCCGGTTGTAAGTAGACAATTGACATGCTAACTAAAATAGACAAACATAGCTGTAGGAACATATGGGAGATGTAAATCATTGTTACAAGTCAGGACCTAACCTGACTATCAAGTTGAGACAGAGACAGGAGAGAATTAAGCAATACGGCCCGAGGGGGTGTGGTATATGGCCAATATACCACAGCAAAGGACTGTTATATATTGGCCATATATCACAAACCCCCAATGTGCCTTATTGCTATTATAAACTGGTTACCAACGTAATTAGAGCAGTACAAATACATGTTTTGTCATACCCATGGTACAGTATACGGTCTGATATACCGCAGCTTTAGCCAAATAAGCATTCATCGCTCGAACCACCCAGTTTATAATGTAGGATAAATCACTATTAAAGCTATAAGTCCTTTCTGAGATGACTAGTATCAGAATATATGTTACTACACCATCCTTATTCCTTTCCCCAAAAACATATTCATTTAATTTGTTCTAATTGTAACACTTGCTCCCAAATCTGAAATAAAATGTGTTTGGTACATTGGCACACCCCTGTGAAGATGCCAGGAGTATGGACCAGGGGAAAGGTCTAGAGGCTGCCAGTGAACTCTGCCTTAGCGTGTAGTAGGTCTGTACCGTACTCCTATGTGAGAAACTCATAGCTGAGAAAACATTAAAAAACTACAACAATAAAATCAAAAACAAGTACATTTAAAAAAGGTATAGAATTGTCAGAAAAAGTGAAGAAACCAAAAATAAAATGTAACAGAAATGTAACAGACAATTAAAACAAGCTAGACATTTGCATGTCATCTACAGGGTAATACTGCCAATACATCCAGCACACCAAGGAAACTAAAACACTAAACAAAATCGTTAAAATGAATTCTGAATGGCTCCAGATAGCTTCATGTGTGTGTCTGCAGCAATGTGTGTGTGTGTGTGTGCGTGTGTAGCAGTCTGTGTGTATAAAACACACACAAGAGTTGTGAAGCAGGTTAGCTCAGGACCTGAATCTCCCACTCATGTTAAAGCAACAACAAAACAACAAGTTGAGAACATCATTTGTGTTGAAGGGAAATTTTGGCAATGAGGCCCTTTTATCCACTTCCCCAGAGTCCGATGAAGTCATGGAAACCATTTGTATGTCTCTGTCTATGGGTATCTGTTAGCATGCTAGTAGATACCAATAGACTTCCAGCCATTGCGCTAACACTAGTTAGCATTGTCTCGCAAAACTACCTCCAACTTCCTTCATACTGGACACAGAGACATACAAATGGTTTCCATGACTTCATCGGACTCTGGGGAAGTGGATAAAAGGGCCTCATTGCCAAAATCCCCAAGTTTCCCTTCAATACTCCCCCATCTTTCACTCTGCTCTATCGTTCACCTTTTCACAGCTTTCAAGTCTTTAGTGTTAATGTGTGTGTGTGTTCTGGTGAATCTAGAGCCTTAACAAGTGGACAGAGCACAGACGGCTGTCCAGAGAGTAACCCAAAGCCTATTTCTAAAAGAGATATAACTGGTTCCATAACAGTGGAATAGAGGAAAGCTTAGACACTGGGTTTATGGTATCGGTGATGTGACCTAGCATACGCGCTCACATACATAGACCCGAGAAGGGGAGGCTCTGGAATAGAAAACAGTTGGAGACATTCAGGATGTGTGTGTGGGAGTAGATTCTGCTGGAATAGATTGAGAATCAGAGCCCTTCATGTTCACAATGCTGCAATCACACGCTCACTCCCACTTGTCCGAGTGTGTGTGCTTGTGTGTACATTTGTGCATATGTGAATGAGCGAAAAGTGTCAGTTTTGTGAGCCCAACTCATGTCAAGTGTGTGAAGACACCATTGGGGTCTTGTGTGTGTGAGTCAAAGAGTGAAAGAAAAGTGTTTAAAATCCCATTTCATTGGCTTAGTCCAGTGTTGTTTGTGAGTGTGTTGTTGTGTAAGTCCTGCCCTACAAAGTGCAGACTGTCTTCCACCAGACCACGGTGTGTCAAGAAGAGGGGGAGTGATGAAAAACAAGGATAAAGGATAAATAATGTCCATCCATCCCAAGAAAGAGGAGAGGAGACATCCCATAGTTCCACGAGGTTGATAGTCCACTGGAAAAAACTATGGAGACAATAAGAAAGGAGAAGTGGTGTAGTTCCCCATTCAGTAATCTACGCAGCCAAATTAACCACTGCTTCAACACACTCATACACACACACGGCTCCTTAAGTTAAGGCAGTGGTGGCAGTGGGGGGGGGGGGTTGCCGTGGGGCTGGGGTCAGTGTGTATAGGTCAGGGGTCATGGCAGTGAAAGCTCCTGCTGCTAAGTCACTAACCCTCCTTCTCATCTCCTCCCCTATTCCTTTCTTTTCTCTCTCTATCGTTCTGTCCTCTTCAGCAGCAATCATTCAAAGGACATCAAATTGGCTGGGACCTGGAGAGAGAGAGAGAGAAAAGTATGAGGGCTGGTTGGTGTGGGTATATGTGTGGGTGAGTGTGTGTATGTGTGTCTGTTACCTGTTGTCTGTTGCTCTGGCAGGCAGCACTGAGGTGTTTGAACCACAGCAGGGCGTTCATTTTGTTCCCTGCCTGGTACTTATAGGTGTTGCCTAGGAAACACAGAAACACACGGTCACAAGATGTCACTGTTGCAGAGAACTGGGATTCAGTCTCCCATCTCCATCTGTGTACAGCAGGAGCCATGAAGCTGCCGCAATACAGAACATATGAGAACAGAGACTTAGACTGTGTGTGTGTGTGTGTGTGTGTGTGTGTGTGTGTGTGTGTGTGTGTGTGTGTGTGTGTGTGTGTGTGTGTGTGTGTGTGTGTGTGTGTGTGTGTGTGTGTGTGTGTGTGTGTGTGTGTGTATGCATGTATGTATGTGTGTGTAGGGAGAAAAAGACAGACGGTCAGATATGACAGGCATGCAGTACACATAGCAGACAGGGATACTGCTGGGTCAGACAGACAGGAACCTGTGTGTGTTTGTGTGTGTCGGTACACATGTGTTTATGCATGTGATCACATTTGCATACAAAAGTGGTCCTTCTGTAGCTCAGTTGGTAGAGCATGGCGCTTGTAACGCCAGGGTAGTGGGTTCGATTCCCGGGACCACCCATACGTAGAATGTATGCACACATGACTGTAAGTCGCTTTGGATAAAAGCGTCTGCTAAATGGCATATATTATATTATATTATAATATGGGTGTATAGTGCATGTGAGAGAGAGTATGTATGGGGTGTGTTGAGGATTTACACCAAGGACATCCAGATCATCTGAGGAATGGAGATAAGTAGTTTGGCTGAACATTCATGTCTGTATGTGATTGGCTGAATAACTGTCAATCAAACAGTCACAGTCTCACCATGTTCAGAGTCTGTGAGCAGGAAGATGTCGGGATGTTCAGGGTCGTCTGCCATGATGGCCATTAACCCCACGACACACACACTCTTACTGCTAGATGACTTGAACTGATGAGAAGAGGAGAGAGGGAAGAGAAGAGGAGAGAGGGAAGAGAAGAGGAGAGAGGGAGGAGAAGAGGGAGAAGACAAGAAGAGAAGGGAGGGGAGGAGAAGAGAAGAGGAGAGGGAGAAGAAGAGAGAAGGGAGAGGGAGAAGAGAAGGGAGAAGAAGAGAAGAGAATATAAGGGAGGGGAAGAGAAGGGAGAGGGAGGAGAAAAGAGGGAGAAGAAGAGAAGGCGGAAGAAGAGAGGGGAGGAGAAGAGAGAAGGGAGGGGAGGAGAAGAGAAGGGAGAGGGAGAAGAAGAGAGAAGGGAGAGGGAGAAGAGAAGGGAGAAGAAGAGAAGATAATATAAGGGGGGAGGAGAGAAGAGGGAGAAGAAGAGAAGAGAAGGGGGAAGAAGGGAGGGGAGGAGAAGAGAAGAGAAGGGAGAGGGAGAAGAGGAGAGAAGGGAGAGGGAGAAGAGAAGGGAGAGGGAGAGGAAAAGAAGAGAGAGGGAGGAGGAGCGAAGAAGAGAAGGGAGAATATGAGAGGAGAAGAGAGAAGAAGAGGAGAAGAGAAGAAGAGGGGAAGAGAAGGGGAGAGAAGGTACGGGGAGAGAAGGTTGGGGGAGAGAAGGTTGGGGGAGAGAAGGTAGGGGGAGAGAAGGGAGGGGGAGAGAAGGGAGGGGGAGGGAGAGGGAAAATAAGAGAAGAGATGAGAGGGAAAATAAGAGAAGAGATGAGAGGGAGAAGAAGAGAAGGAGAAGGGAGAGGGAAAATAAGAGAAGATAGGGAGAAGAAGATAAGAAAAGGGAGAGGCAAAAGAAGATAAGGGGGGAAGGGAGGGGGAGAGAAGAGAGGGGGAGAGAAGAGAGGGGAAGAAGAAGACAGGGGGAGAAGAAGAGAGGGGGAGAGAAGAGAGGGGGAGAAGAAGGGAGGGGGAGAAGAAGAGAGGGGGAGAAGAAGAGAAGAGGAGAAGAAGAGAAGAGAGGGAGAAGAAAAGAAGGAGACATGAGAGGGAGAAGAAGAGAAGGGAGAGGGAAGAGAAGGGAGAGGGAAAAGAAGGGAGAGGGAAAAGAAGAGAAGAGACGAGAGGGAGAAGAAGAGAAGGTGAAGGGAGAGGGAAAAAGAAGAGAGGAGGGAAGAGAAGGGAAGAGAAGGGAGAGGGAAAAGAAGAGAAGATCGGGAGAAGAGAAGAAGGGAAGAGAGAGGGAGAAGAAAAGAGAGAGAAGAGAGCATTCTGATATTATTGCTGATTCTTATAGTCCTATACAAGTATTCTTTCTGAAACCTAAGACACGACAGAAAAAAATAACATTTGTGAGAGTTTAAAAAAAGTTGTCTGCAGACTGCACTCAGTTTGTAGATGGCGCTGTATGTGTGTGTTTCCCAGCCACGAGGTTCCCATTACCCTGCGAGTGACACAGAGGACGAGGATTATATCCTTGGTCTCATTATCCAATGAATGCTACCAGATGCTGCTCCACTCTTAAAATGCCTCCATCCCCTCCCACTGGGCTAGCCCCAAGCACTATGACAACATCCCCACCCACTGCGCTAGCCCCTAGACAACATCCCTCCATCCCCTCCCACTGCGCTAGCCCCTAGACCCATGACAACATCCCCACCCACTGCGCTAGCACCTAGAACCATGACAACATCCTCACCCACTGCTCTAGCCCCTAGACCCATGACAACATCCCCACCCACTGCGCTAGCCCCTAGACCCATGACAACATCCCCACCCACTGCGCTAGCACCTAGAACCATGACAACATCCCCACCGACTGTGCTAGCCCCTAGAACCATGACAACATCCCCACCCACTGCGCTAGCCCCTAGACAACATCCCCACCCACTGCTCTAGCTCCTATACCCATGACAACATCCCCACCCACTGCTCTAGCTCCTAGCCCCTAGACAACATCCTCACCCACTGCTCTAGCTCCTATACCCATGACAACATCCCCACCCACTGCGCTAGCCCCTAGACCCATGACAACATCCCCACCCACTGCGCTAGCCCCTAGACAATATCCCCACCCACTGCGCTAGCCCCTAGACAAAATCCCCACCCACTGCTCTAGCCCCTAGACCCATGACAACATCCCCACCCACTGCGCTAGCCCCTAGACAACATCCCCTCCCACTGCTCTAGCCCCTAGACCCATGACAACATCCCCACCCACTGCGCTAGCTCCTAGACCCATGACAACATCCCAACTCACTGCGCTAGCCCCTAGACCCATGACAACATCCCTCCATCCCCTCCCACTTTTCTAGCCCCTAGACCCATGACAACATCCCCACCCACTGCTCTAGCCCCTAGACCCATGACAACATCCCCACCCACTTCTCTAGCCCCTAGACCCATGACAACATCCCCACCCACTGCGCTAGCCCCTAGACCCATGACAACATCCCCACCCACTGCGCTAGCCCCTAGACAACATCCCCACCCACTGCTCTAGCTCCTATACCCATTACAACATCCCCACCCACTGCGCTAGCCCCTAGACAACATCCCCACCCACTGCTCTAGCCCCTAGACCCATGACAACATCCCCTCCCACTGCACTAGCCCCTAGACCCATGACAACATCCCTCCCACTGCTCTAGCCCCTAGATCCATGACAACATCCCTCCATCCCCTCCCACTGCTCTAGCCCCTAGACCCATGACAACATCCCCTCCCACTGAGCTAGCCCCAAGACAACATCCCCACCCACTGCGCTAGCCCCAAGACCCATGACAACATCCCCACCCACTGCGCTAGCCCCAAGACCCATGACAACATCCCCTCCCACTGCTCTAGCCCCTAGACCCATGACAACATCCCCACCCACTGCGCTAGCCCCTAGACCCATGACAACATCCCCACCCACTGAGCTAGCCCCTAGACCCATGACAACATCCCTTCCCACTGCTCTAGCCCCAGACCCATGACAACATCCCCCACCCCTCCCACTGCTCTTGCCCCTAGACCCATGACAAAATCCCCACCCACTGCTCTAGCCCCTAGACCCATGACAACATCCCCACCCACTGCTCTAGCCCCTAGACCCATGACAACATCCCCACCCACTGCTCTAGCCCCTAGACCCATGACAACATCCCCACCCACTGCTCTAGCCCCTAGAACCATGACAACATCCCCACCCACTGCGCTAGCCCCTAGACCCATGACAACATCCCCACCCACTGCGCTGGCCCCTAGACCCATGACAACATCCCCACCCACTGTGCTAGCCCCTAGACCCATGACAACATCCTCACCCACTGCTCTAGCTCCTATACACATGACAACATCCCCTCCAACTGCGCTAGCCCCTAGACCCATGAGAACATCCCTCCATCCCCTCCCACTGCGCTAGCCCCTAGACCCATGACAACATCCCCACCCACTGCGCTAGCCCCTAGACCCATGACATCATCCCCACCCACTGAGCTAGCCCCTAGACCCATGACAACATCCCCTCCCACTGCTCTAGCCCCTAGACCCATGACAACATCCCCCCACCCCTCCCACTGCTCTAGCCCCTAGACCCATGACAACATCCCCCCACCCCCCACTGCTCTAGCCACTAGACCCATGACAAAATCCCCACCCACTGCTCTAGCCCCTAGACCCATGACAACATCCCCCACCCCTCCCACTGCTCTAGCCCCTAGACCCATGACAACATCCCCCACCCCTCCCACTGCTCTAGCCACTAGACCCATGACAAAATCCCCACCCACTGCTCTAGCCCCTAGACCCATGACAACATCCCCTCCCACTGCTCTAGCCCCTAGACCCATGACAACATCCCCTCCCACTGCTCTAGCCCCGAGACCCATGACAACATCCCCACCCACTGCTCTAGCTCCTATACCCATTACAACATCCCCACCCACTGCGCTAGCCCCTAGACCCATGACATCATCCCCACCCACTGAGCTAGCCCCTAGACCCATGACAACATCCCCTCCCACTGCTCTAGCCCCTAGACCCATGACAACATCCCCCACCCCTCCCACTGCTCTAGCCCCTAGACCCATGACAACATCCCCCACCCCCCACTGCTCTAGCCACTAGACCCATGACAAAATCCCCACCCACTGCTCTAGCCCCTAGACCCATGACAACATCCCCCACCCCTCCCACTGCTCTAGCCCCTAGACCCATGACAACATCCCCCACCCCTCCCACTGCTCTAGCCACTAGACCCATGACAAAATCCCCACCCACTGCTCTAGCCCCTAGACCCATGACAACATCCCCTCCCACTGCTCTAGCCCCTAGACCCATGACAACATCCCCTCCCACTGCTCTAGCCCCGAGACCCATGACAACATCCCCACCCACTGCTCTAGCTCCTATACCCATTACAACATCCCCACCCACTGCGCTAGCCCCTAGACCCATGACAACATCCCCAGCCACTGCTCTAGCCCCTAGACCCATGACAACATCCCCACCCACTGCGCTAGCCCCTAGACCCATGACAACATCCCCACCCACTGCGCTAGCCCCTAGACAACATCCCCACCCACTGCTCTAGCTCCTATACCCATTACAACATCCCCTCCCACTGCGCTAGCCCCTAGACCCATGACAACATCCCTCCCACTGCTCTAGCCCCTAGATCCATGACAACATCCCTCCATCCCCCCCCACTGCTCTAGCCCCTAGACCCATGACTCCATCCCCTCCCACTGCTCTAGCCCCTAGACCCATGACAACATCCCCTCCCACTGCGCTAGCCCCAAGACAACATCCCCACCCACTGCGCTAGCCCCAAGACCCATGACAACATCCCCACCCACTGCGCTAGCCCCAAGACCCATGACAACATCCCCCCACTGCTCTAGCCCCTAGACCCATGACAACATCCCCACCCACTGCGCTAGCCCCTAGACCCATGACAACATCCCCACCCACTGAGCTAGCCCCTAGACCCATGACAACATCCCTTCCCACTGCTCTAGCCCCAGACCCATGACAACATCCCCCCCGCCCCTCCCACTGCTCTTGCCCCTAGACCCATGACAACATCCCCTCCCACTGCTCTAGCCCCTAGACCCATGACAACATCCCCTCCCACTGCTCTAGCCCCGAGACCCATGACAACATCCCCACCCACTGCTCTAGCTCCTATACCCATTACAACATCCCCACCCACTGCGCTAGCCCCTAGACCCATGACATCATCCCCACCCACTGAGCTAGCCCCTAGACCCATGACAACATCCCCTCCCACTGCTCTAGCCCCTAGACCCATGACAACATCCCCCACCCCTCCCACTGCTCTAGCCCCTAGACCCATGACAACATCCCCCCACCCCCCACTGCTCTAGCCACTAGACCCATGACAAAATCCCCACCCACTGCTCTAGCCCCTAGACCCATGACAACATCCCCCACCCCTCCCACTGCTCTAGCCCCTAGACCCATGACAACATCCCCCACCCCTCCCACTGCTCTAGCCACTAGACCCATGACAAAATCCCCACCCACTGCTCTAGCCCCTAGACCCATGACAACATCCCTCCCACTGCTCTAGCCCCTAGACCCATGACAACATCCCCTCCCACTGCTCTAGCCCCGAGACCCATGACAACATCCCCACCCACTGCTCTAGCTCCTATACCCATTACAACATCCCCACCCACTGCGCTAGCCCCTAGACCCATGACAACATCCCCAGCCACTGCTCTAGCCCCTAGACCCATGACAACATCCCCACCCACTGCGCTAGCCCCTAGACCCATGACAACATCCCCACCCACTGCGCTAGCCCCTAGACAACATCCCCACCCACTGCTCTAGCTCCTATACCCATTACAACATCCCCCCACTGCGCTAGCCCCTAGACCCATGACAACATCCCTCCCACTGCTCTAGCCCCTAGATCCATGACAACATCCCTCCATCCCCTCCCACTGCTCTAGCCCCTAGACCCATGACTCCATCCCCTCCCACTGCTCTAGCCCCTAGACCCATGACAACATCCCCTCCCACTGCGCTAGCCCCAAGACAACATCCCCACCCACTGCGCTAGCCCCAAGACCCATGACAACATCCCCACCCACTGCGCTAGCCCCAAGACCCATGACAACATCCCTTCCCACTGCTCTAGCCCCTAGACCCATGACAACATCCCCACCCACTGCGCTAGCCCCTAGACCCATGACAACATCCCCACCCACTGAGCTAGCCCCTAGACCCATGACAACATCCCTTCCCACTGCTCTAGCCCCAGACCCATGACAACATCCCCCCACCCCTCCCACTGCTCTTGCCCCTAGACCCATGACAACATCCCCTCCCACTGCTCTAGCCCCTAGACCCATGACAACATCCCCTCCCACTGCTCTAGCCCCGAGACCCATGACAACATCCCCACCCACTGCTCTAGCTCCTATACCCATTACAACATCCCCACCCACTGCGCTAGCCCCTAGACCCATGACATCATCCCCACCCACTGAGCTAGCCCCTAGACCCATGACAACATCCCCTCCCACTGCTCTAGCCCCTAGACCCATGACAACATCCCCCACCCCTCCCACTGCTCTAGCCCCTAGACCCATGACAACATCCCCCCACCCCCCACTGCTCTAGCCACTAGACCCATGACAAAATCCCCACCCACTGCTCTAGCCCCTAGACCCATGACAACATCCCCCACCCCTCCCACTGCTCTAGCCCCTAGACCCATGACAACATCCCCCACCCCTCCCACTGCTCTAGCCACTAGACCCATGACAAAATCCCCACCCACTGCTCTAGCCCCTAGACCCATGACAACATCCCCTCCCACTGCTCTAGCCCCTAGACCCATGACAACATCCCCTCCCACTGCTCTAGCCCCGAGACCCATGACAACATCCCCACCCACTGCTCTAGCTCCTATACCCATTACAACATCCCCACCCACTGCGCTAGCCCCTAGACCCATGACAACATCCCCAGCCACTGCTCTAGCCCCTAGACCCATGACAACATCCCCACCCACTGCGCTAGCCCCTAGACCCATGACAACATCCCCACCCACTGCGCTAGCCCCTAGACAACATCCCCACCCACTGCTCTAGCTCCTATACCCATTACAACATCCCCTCCCACTGCGCTAGCCCCTAGACCCATGACAACATCCCTCCCACTGCTCTAGCCCCTAGATCCATGACAACATCCCTCCATCCCCTCCCACTGCTCTAGCCCCTAGACCCATGACTCCATCCCCTCCCACTGCTCTAGCCCCTAGACCCATGACAACATCCCCTCCCACTGCGCTAGCCCCAAGACAACATCCCCACCCACTGCGCTAGCCCCAAGACCCATGACAACATCCCCACCCACTGCGCTAGCCCCAAGACCCATGACAACATCCCCTCCCACTGCTCTAGCCCCTAGACCCATGACAACATCCCCACCCACTGCGCTAGCCCCTAGACCCATGACAACATCCCCACCCACTGAGCTAGCCCCTAGACCCATGACAACATCCCTTCCCACTGCTCTAGCCCCAGACCCATGACAACATCCCCCCACCCCTCCCACTGCTCTTGCCCCTAGACCCATGACAAAATCCCCACCCACTGCTCTAGCCCCTAGACCCATGACAACATCCCCACCCACTGCTCTAGCCCCTAGACCCATGACAACATCCCCACCCACTGCTCTAGCCCCTAGACCCATGACAACATCCCCACCCACTGCTCTAGCCCCTAGAACCATGACAACATCCCCACCCACTGCGCTAGCCCCTAGACCCATGACAACATCCCCACCCACTGCGCTAGCCCCTAGACCCATGACAACATCCCCACCCACTGCGCTAGCCCCTAGACAACATCCCCACCCACTGCTCTAGCTCCTATACCCATGACAACATCCCCACCCACTGCGCTAGCCCCTAGACCCATGACAACATCCCAACCCACTGCGCTAGCCCCTAGACAACATCCCCACCCACTGCGCTAGCCCCTAGACCCATGACAACATCCCAACCCACTGCGCTAGCCCCTAGACCCATGACAACATCCCCTCCCACTGCACTAGCCCCTAGACCCATGACAACATCCCTCCATCCCCTCCCACTGCTCTAGCCCCTAGACCCATGACAACATCCCCTCCCACTGCGCTAGCCCCAAGACCCATGACAACATTCCCACCCACTGCGCTAGCCCCAAGACCCATGACAACATCCCCACCCACTGCGCTAGCCCCAAGACTAATGACAACATCCCTCCATCAGGCGCTCCACTAGTTTTTCATTCCTCTCGCTCTCTCCTTCCTCTGAGCTCCTGTGCAGTTTCAAATCTGCTGTGCGAGTACTGTTCCCCTGTCAAACTGATACTGTCCACACACACCTTCTCACTCCCTCCCGCTTTCCCTTTGCTGGCTGGATTTATCACACTGGAACAATGAGGCAGCAACAGCCAGGTCTGGAGACCCAGAGTGTGTGGAAGGGGATGGTATGAGGGAGGGAGACTGGATGATGGAGGGAGGGAGGTGTAGAGTGGGAAGGCTGAGAGAGACTCACATGCTTTCTCTCTGTGGCCTTTAGGGACTTGGCAGGGTAGAAGTAGAGCTGAGTTCCACACAGAGCAACCCAGAACTTGGTCCACGACGCTACCTATACACACAGTCAGAGGTCAGGGTTTATAGGTCATACGCAATAGTCACTTACACCAGTCTATCAATACAATACAACTTTAAAGATACTCCTAATACATACAACTAGTTTCAGGGCAACATACAGTACACATAAATCAATAGGATATGCTTATAACAGTAGTCCATTATTGAAGACCGAGTTTAGGCTACTACATAGACCAGTACAGACGCAAATATAAATAGATGTTATAGTGGGAATCTGTGAGTTATGTTGACTACAGATATAATTCTGTTGCCGCTTGTTTGCTTCAGCAGAGAGACAGGGACAAAGAAGTAAACATGGAGCGAGTGAGATGTAGAGCAACACAGAGACAGCGGGACAGAGAGAGAGTATGAGCTTTTTCCAGGCCTGGTTGGTTGGAGAATAAAATGTCTGCTCTAAACAAGACCTGCTGAGAGGAAACACAGGCTCACAGAGTAATAAAAGACTAATGGAGTGTGGCTCTGACTGTGCGTGTGTTGCGTGCATATGCAAAAGAAAGACAGAAAGAGGGAATCATACAGGCCGAGAAGTTGTTATATCAAAGAAAACAGGTCTTATGTCACCTACTGTAAACCTTATGCTACCCTTACGTAGCCTTATGTCAGCTCTGCCAGCCTCAAGTAAATAACCATGTCCAGATGAGTTTCCATCCCAGAGCGACAGCAGAGAGAAGCTCATTAAATACAAATAACAGTCAGGATGACAGCAATAGATGAGACAGCTGAGATACAGCAGGGAGAGAGGGAAGCGAAAGAGAGCAGGAGGAATGCAGCGAAAGAGCACGGAGAACAGGGGTACCACAGTGAAAGGGCAGAGAAACAGAAGAGAGGGAGAGAGAGAAAGAGAAAAGGGAGCTGGTGGTTTGAATGCATTTATTAGTCTCTGAGGTGTACTGTTTTGCTTAGTCTTGAGAGTGTTTCTACAGCACTGTTGATGGCTCTCACCATCAACACACAGCTACAGGGACAACCTTGACAAAACAGATGGCTGGCTGTGTGTGCATGTACAGTGCCTTGCGAAAGTATTCGGCCCCCTTGAACTTTGCGAACTTTTGCCACATTTCAGGCTTCAAACATAAAGATATAAAACTGTATTTTTTTGTGAAGAATCGACAACAAGTGGGACACAATCATGAAGTGGAACGACATTTATTGGATATTTCAAACTTTTTTAACAAACCAAAAACAAAATTATTCACCCCCTTAAATTAATACTTTGTAGCGCCACCTTTTGCTGCGATTACAGCTGTAAGTCGCTTGGGGTATGTCTCTATCAGTTTTGCACATCGAGAGACTGAAATTTTTTCCCATTCCTCCTTGCAAAACAGCTCGAGCTCAGTGAGGTTGGATGGAGAGCATTTGTGAACAGCAGTTTTCAGTTCTTTCTACAGATTCTCGATTGGTTTCAGGTCTGGACTTTGACTTGGCCATTCTAACACCTGGATATGTTTATTTTTGAACCATTCCATTGTAGATTTTGCTTTATGTTTTGGATCATTGTCTTGTTGGAAGACAAATCTCCGTCCCAGTCTCAGGTCTTTTACAGACTCCATCAGGTTTTCTTCCAGAATAGTCCTGTATTTGGCTCCATCCATCTTCCCATCAATTTTACCATCTTCCCTGTCCCTGCTGAAGAAAAGCAGGCCCAAACCATGATGCTGCCACCACCATGTTTGACAGTGGGGATGGTGTGTTCAGGGTGATGAGCTGTGTTACTTTTACGCCAAACATAAGGTTTGCATTGTTCCCAAAAAGTTCAATTTTGGTTTCATCTGACCAGAGCACCTTCTTCCACATGTTTGGTGTGTCTCCCATGTGGCTTGTGGCAAACTTTAAACAACACTTTTTATGGATATCTTTAAGAAATGGCTTTCTTCTTGCCACTCTTCCATAAATGCCAGATTTGTGCAATATACGACTGATTTTTGTCCTATGGACAGAGTCTCCCACCTCAGCTGTAGATCTCTGCAGTTCATCCAGAGTGATCATGGGCCTCTTGGCTGCATCTCTGATCAGTCTTCTCCTTGTATGAGCTGAAAGTTTTGAGGGATGGCCAGGTCTTGGTAGATTTGCAGTGGTCTGATACTCCTTCCATTTCAATATTATCACTTGCACAGTGCTCCTTGGGATGTTTAAAGCTTGGGAAATCTTTTTGTATCCAAATCCGGCTTTAAACTTCTTCACAACATTATCTCAGACCTGCCTGGTGTGTTCCTTGTTCTTCATGATGCTCTCTGCGCTTTTAACGGACCTCTGAGACTATCACAGTGCAGGTGCATTTATACGGAGACTTGATTACACACAGGTGGATTGTATTTATCATCATTAGTCACTTAGGTCAACATTGGATCATTCAGAGATCCTCACTGAACTTCTGGAGTTTGCTGCACTGAAAGTAAAGGGGCTGAATAATTTTGCACGCCCAATTTTTCCGTTTTTGATTTGTTAAAAAAGTTTGAAATATCCAATAAATGTCATTCCACTTCATGATTGTGTCCCACTTGTTGTTGATTCTTCACAAAAAAATACAGTTTTATATCTTTATGTTTGAAGCCTGAAATGTGGCAAAAGGTCGCAAAGTTCAAGGGGGCCGAATACTTTCGCAAGGCACTGTATATGTCCTTCTCTGTCTGTACAGTACACGTTTTGGTGTTCCTTCTGTAAATACAATATCTTCTGTGTGTGTGGTAGTGTATGTTCTCACCGTGGGTTTCTTGCCCTCCTTGAGGACAGTCTTGCGTCGTAGGACTCCCTGTACGGTGACGGCTCCAGGGTACAGGTGCACCGCTAACTCCTCAGACTCTGCCGAGCTTCAGCAGAACACAGCAGGGTTACAACACACACACACAGAAACACAAACCGACACACACTCCGTGACAAGGACATAAACAGACATGCACTCACAGAAATACGAAAAGCACTTTGTCTGAAGTATGGCCAGTCGGAATCTGTAGGGAAGTTTCCTCATTAATCAATATCTGAACTGACCTATCTGCAAATTCAATCAACTGTGTAGCAGCAGTATTTGGTTTGCTTTGAATCAATTCCACAGATGCATTTTCCTTTCAATATATTCCTGGAAGGTTCCAGTGCAGAGTCTGTCTGGCTGTGATCACAGAGAGTAAGAAGAGGGCAGCCAGTGGGAGCAAGAAGGAAACCAGTGAAGCATTAGAGAGAAGAGAACACAATCCATCATAACTGTATGGAGCTAGAATAGAAGTGTATAGCAGGTCATCCCTGACTGACAGAGCTCCCAGCAGTATGACACTGGGAACTTACTGGAACATTCTGAATCTGTCACTTCTAACGAAACCTGCAGGGTCCACATAATGATTCATTGACGATCCCATATCAATGTTTGAACAGTAAACAAGTCATTAAAATGTATGTGAGATATGCCATACAGGGAGAGCAAGAGTGTTGCTAAAATGGTCTGGTTTAACGGAGAATCACCCAGAGGCCCACCACCTGATTATACCACACACACACACACGTTACAAACTTCTATCCTCGTGGGAACCTAAAATTAATTTCCAATCAAAATCCTATTTTCCCTAACCCTGAACATAACCCTAACCCATAAGCCTAAAATAGTGTTTGTCCTCATGGGGACGTGATAAATGTCCCCACAGGGGAGAATTTCCCTTGTTTTACTATACTTGTTGGGACTTAGAAGATAGAAGAACACCCCCCACCCCCCACCCCACGCACACACACAAGCACACTGGCCCCAGGCAGAGATAGGAGCTGCGGGATATGGGGGCAGCAGATGGCAGGGTGGAGAGATGGTTGAGAGGGGTGTATAGGAGGAGTAGGGGCACAGAGGAGGAGTAGGGGCGCAATGTGTGTGTGTACCTGCTGGGCCTCAGGCCTCCTCTGTAGGGGATTCTGGCCACGCGGGTCACAGGCCCCAGAGAGTGATAGAACCGAGTCCTGTTCAGGGTGGGACAGGCACAGGGTGGAGGCACGGAACACTGTTAAGGTTGGGTTCTCTCAGCTTGGCTCATTGTAAAGGTTCAGATTAGTGTTAAGGTTGTAAAGGTTAAGGTTGTTGTCGTTTTGGCAAAGCGTCAGGGTTGGGTTCAGGACGGTTGTTCAGGTTCTTTCAGGACGGTTGTTCTGGTACAGATCAACGGACGGTGGGACATAAGGGCTTCTGTGACCTGTTACTGTGTTTGAACCTCAATACGTCAAGACTGTGTTCGCCCACTGAGCTGAAGCCTAGGCATTACCAAAAAACTTCTGTCACACTAGCATGGAGCCGGTGAGAGAGACTAGGAGAGAGCGGCTCAGAAGGCAGCAAGTGCTGCTTGCCTGTAGGCTAAGCTTTGGTCAAAGACCTCAAAGACCTGTGTGTCTGTACAGATTGTTACCTCTCAAAGGCTGGCCAGGACATCTCCTCGCTGAGCTCTGAACCTTCACTGCTCCCTGCAGACAGACAGAGACGTGTTACTGTCATAGTCAACAGACAGGAATGATGTTAAAGGTAATTATGATGCAACTATGGTGGTGATATGATAGGAGTTACAATTATCATCCTGAATATTACGGCTATATGCACTACATGTTACGCCCTACATGTTACACACATAGACACGCAACCATGCAAATTGTCTGGGTTATTATTTATTTGGACATCACACATTATAGTCTTACTCTTATTAAGACATAATACACACTCACTAAAATCACATCCAATATCATACACAACCTACTCAGATTTAGCACACACAAATATCTTGACTCAATTTTCTAACATCTGTGGCATTGGCTCACAGGCAAGGGAATACAATGAATATTGCTAGAACCAGTTTCTTGAATTGTAAATATCAAACATTTGAAATCTCTAATTTTGACTGTCATAATACCTCATGGCAGTAACTTTACAAGCGCTAATTATGGCCGATTTAGACTGAGAATAGTATCTAGTTATAGTAAGGAGGGAATAAGCATAGCCAGTTATAATTGTACCAGTTTAGCAGATTATAAAAAAGATTATCAGTTTTTATGTGGCTAAAAGAAAAGGAATATAACATACTGTTTACAGGAAACTCACTCTACATCCTTAGATGAAATTGTTTGGAAAAAGGAATGGGGGTGGTGAAATAATTTTCTGTCATGTACAAAGGAACTCAAAAGGTGCGACGATATTAATTAACAAAAATGTTATACCAATTTATTGAATTTACAGGCAACAAATGATCAAATCATTATGATGGGAGACTATAACAGTGTTAAGTAATGGACCGTGAAGGAAGTCACCACCGTGCCAGCTTCTTCAGGACAGGAGTCCCATCAATGGGACAGTTGTAAATCATGCAGTGCGTTATGTCAAAATCGCAGGTTTTAGAGAAACAAATGTCGGTACATATAAATGTCTTATATCGGCTGAAAGCTTAAATTCTTGTTAATATAACTGCACTGTCCAATTTATAGTAGCTAGTACTGCGAAAAAATGCCATGCTATTGTTTGAGGAGAGCTCCTAACAACAAAACAGTTTTTTCACCGCAATGTTTGATAAATTCACCTCTGTGAAATGTGTACTTAGATTCTGAAATTTTGCTCTGATTTATCATCCAAAAGGTTGACAGATATGAAGTGCCGTTTTGTTAGATAAAATCCTTTTTCATATCCTAAAAAGGTCCATATAGCATGCACAATCGATTTTGTATTTCCACAGTTTGCAAAGAAAGGAATCTTTGAAAATCTCACCCTAAACATTGTTTCAACGAGTCAAATCACGTTCATATCTATTCCTCAGAGATCCTAGAAGGTAACAAGACTTCAATATTTTATTAGGGGTGTAGTATATCCTATAGGACACCATATTTGGTCAGAGGGCGACGCCTTCATGGCACGCCGATCACTTGAACGACTATCTTTATCAAATAAGCACCAATCAGGGTTAAACAAAGCTAGCTAGATGGCCAATGAGCTGGGCTTTACGGGAGTATCCAGAAACCATGTATATGTCGTAAAATGTAGCAACTGACCTTGTACGACAGCATGCCTTTTCATTTTGGACAAAAATAAGAATATTCACAGTTATGAAGTTATGAAAAATGGTTGTTTTGCAAATGTTGAACTTATAATATGGCTACTAATACTTGTATACAGATTTGACGATATTCTTGCAGAAAAATGGAATATGAACTAAAATGTCTCCTTCACGATTTGCCCAAATGTACCTTGGGGACTTCACATTAAAAGTCTCGAGTCATACTTCAAGTTATCTGAAACTTTGCACATAAACTGCTGCCATCTTGTGGACACTATCGGAATTACAACCAGAGTAATGGCTATAACTGTGACCTTTCCCTTGCATTTCAAAGATGGTGGTAAAAAACACTGGTTGTTTTTTTCTTTGTATTTTCTTCTACCAGATCTATTGTGTTATATTCTCCTACATTCAATTCACATTTCCACAAACTTCAAAGAGTTTCCTTTCAAATGGTACCAAGAATATGCATATCTTTGCTTCAGGGCCTGTGCTATAGGCAGTTAGATTTGGGTATGTCATTTAGGCGAAAATTGGAAAAAAGGGGGCTATCCCTAAGGAAATCACAAATATTATAAACACATTAGAACGAGTGGATATTTGGAGACTAAAAAAAACAAACTTATGAGATATACATGGAGGAGACTAAATTACCCTGGTCATCTTGACTACTTTGTCTCGTTCTCTCTTGCATCAAAGGTTAAAAACATTAATAGGAGACAGAATGCGATTGGATCATCATCTAATTGGCCTTCACACAAGTTCCACATGGACGTTTAATCTAAGTTTACTGGAGGACAATTTATTTTTTAACTAAGACAGAATAATTTAGAACTGAATTTTTCCAGTTCAATATAGGTTCAGAAAATCCCCTTATTGTTTGGAATACCTTTAAAATGTACCTTCAGAGGTCATTCAATTCAATATTCATCAATAATAAAAAAGCAGTTTCTGGCTAAAGAGACAAGACTAACAAGGGAAATCCATGAACTAATCGTACAGGGAGATAGCAATAAAAACGATACTACAGAGATACAAAATAAGTTAGAGGAAAAACAAAAAGAAATGGAGGAACTTATTCAAGAACGATCTAATGTAATCTATTAAGAAAATAAAGCAAACTGGAAGGAATATGGAGAAAAATGCACCCAAATTCTTCCTGAATCTCCAACACAAATAATTTGCATAAACTCGTTACCGAAGACAGAGTCATCTATGATTCTCCAAATTATATTTTAAGGCAGTGGTGGCTGCCGTGGGGCTGGGGTCAGGGTGTATAGGTCAGGGGTCATGGCAGTGAAAGCTCCTGCTGCTAAGTCACTAACCCTCCTTTCTTCTCATCTCCTCCCCTATTCTTGAGGTCCTTCTGTAGCTCAGTTGGTAGAGCATGGCACTTGTAACGCCAGGGTAGTGGGTTCGATTCCCGGGACCACCCATACGTAGAATGTATGCAGACATGACTGTAAGTCGCTTTGGATAAAAGCGTCTGCTAAATGGCATATATATTATTTTTCAACAAGCATTGCAGAGCTGGCTACAATTTGAATTTCACCCCCCTGAAAAGATAGAACAAATATTACGGCTGAACTCAAATGTGCTGGTTGATAAAATACAGGTATTTATGGGAAAGATTTTTGAAAAGTGTATTTTGTTTTTAAATTATATTCTAAATTGGAATGGTAGAGTTATGTCTTTCATGGAGTAATCAGAATTATATGGGAAGGTCTGCTCAATCCAAGATCACAACTAATTGTACCCCCAAACTGGAGGCGGCAGGTGGCAGCGGAAGGAGGTACGGAACTGGTATTTCTGCCCAATATAAAGGATCAAAACTGGCAGAGGAATACAAATAGCATATATAGGAATGTATGCCAGTGTCATTTGAGGATCAGGATATTGACAACTGTGCTATACAGGTTGCAAAATAGTTGGGAATAGATTTTTGATGTACCGATTCCATGGTACAGGGTGTACGAGTTGATATATAAAACAACGCAAGATTCAAGACTTCGTGCTTTTCAGCTAAAATTATTATATAGAATTCTTGCCACCAACAAAACGTTGAATATTTGGGGCATACAATCATCGAAGCTCTTCAGATTTGGTTGTGATACAGAATCAATAGACCATTTATTATTGCCCGCAGTTAGCCTGTTTTTGGTCTCAGATTCAGGAATGGCTGAAAATGCATAACATTGATCTAAAATTGACCCTAGAAATAGTACCGTTACATGCTGACCAGACCAGACACATCGCGTGCGCGAGCGTCGCAAAATAAATGTAGTAATCCATGTTATTCAATTATTGCACCCACACCGCTTGCGAGCGTCTGTGTTGCCAATGGCTAAAATAGAATTCCTTTCTATTTCTGATGCAGATCACGCTGAAAGTCCTGCCTGTCCCATCTCCTCATTGGTTTATAGAAGCAGGTACCCACATGCCATCTCCTCTTTGGTTATACCCACGTGGGTGATTGAAAGACTAAATGTTTTGCCGGTTGTCGTGGTAAAAAAAGTGTAGAAGTTCAAAGATGAAAAAGCCTGGAGGGAGGAGAGATGACTAGAAACGATTCGGTTGGCCGTTTTATGTGTGGATTAATTGTCGGAGTAGAAGACCTTGTGCATTTAAGGTCAAATAACAACTCAATGTTTATATTCCAGGACAAATTAGCTAGCAAGTGCAAGTTAACTAGATACATTTCCATACATGTTTAATGCTTTTCGACCTGTCCCCAAATTAATGTAATTGGTTCAGAATTTGTTTGATATTTTAACCTGCGTGTCGTGATCGCATTTGGTTTAGTGGGACAAAAAATACATTTATGCACGATGGCGCACGCTCGCAGCCGGTCTGGGTTCCGTGTTAGGAGATCTGGAGACACCAGGCCAGTCAATTACTAATATACTAATTTTAGTTGTAAAAGTATTTATCTTCAACTCGCAATCTGTGGATTCTATTCAATTAGACAGATTGAAATTCTGTTCAAATTCACAGCATATTTGAAAGATATATGGTGCATAGAATTTTAAAGAGGGTGGTCAGCAGAGATGGGTGGGAGGGGCTGAGGGAAGCTGAGGGTTGGGATGTGGGATTGGAGACAAGTGGGAGTGGAGTTGAGGGTCAAAATATAAGTTTAAAAAGATTACGTCAAAATAAAACAAAAAGTATGGTTGAATGACACTGAGGGGCAGTGTTGTTTAAGTTAATTCCGTTTTGCCTGAGGCTGATGCTGTGCAGGTGTTTGTACACATGCAATATACACACACCCTCCTTCAAATGCACGGACGGACACACACGTAAATAGTGCCATATAGTGGGGCAAAAAAGTATTTAGTCAGCCACCAATTGTGCAAGTTCTCCCACTTAAAGAGAGAGGCCTGTAATTTCCATCATAGGTACACTTCAACTATGCCATTAATACAGGTAATGAGTGGAGGACAGAGGAGCCTCTTAAAGAAGTTGTTACAGGTCTGTGAGAGCCAGAAATCTTGCTTGTTTGTAGGTGACCAAATACTTATTTTCCACCATAATTTGCAAATAAATTCATAAAAAATCCTACAATGTGATTTTTCTGGATTTTTTTTCTTCTGATTTTGTCTGTCATAGTTGAAGTGTACCTATGATGAAAATTACAGGCCTCTCTCATATTTTTAAGTGGGAGAACTTGCACAATTGGTGGCTGACTAAATACTTTTTTGCCCCATTGTACATGCACTCATACATATTCAGTTGGCCTTGCTGTTATGATTTTGGTTGTCCTTGATTTGATGTCTTTTGTTTTTTGCATGGTTGTTACCCTCATCTTTTGTTCATTTTGTTGGTTGTTGGTGCATTGGGGTGGTGGGGTGGTCTTGGGAATGGAATTATTGTATTTATTTGTTTATTTTTCTCAGTGGGGAGCAAATGTGAGGGCGGGTCTTGGATGGTTGAGGGGCAGATCTTGTGGAACTGAAGGGGGGGATCTTGGAGGGCTGGTGGGAGATCTGTTGACGTGCCCTTGAGCAGGGTTTTGACCCTGGTTGCTTCGGTGTGTCACTCTGGATGAGAGGCTGTTAGATGACTAATGTGATGTAGTTGTTGAGTTGCTTCACTCAAGTATATTGTATGTTTCACATATTCAATAAAACAACAGACAGGAATCAAAACACAGTTGTGTGTCTAACCCAGTGAGATGCCACTGGAGAGCGTTGAGCTCTCAGCTTGTCCTCTTGCAGGGGTGTGGCTCTCCATGACGCTGTCGTCCAATAGATGACGAGAACCAGCGTTGGGGAACGTAGCGCTCTTAAACTCCACTGTATTCATCTTATGGATAAAACTACAGAGAAACAAAATAACTATTAAAAACATGATAATGAACCAATGCAGTAAAATGTGCAAACCCCCTAAGAAAAGCTCATTGGGGTGATTATGGCATACAATTCAGACAATGATGGGGTAATGGATATTAAAATGAGCTAAAGTGAGTCCGCAGTGTTGAGATGACTCACTTGTAGCCCAGGCTGTGACACTTTCTGTGTCCGTAGGGGAGGAGGTTCCTAGGGGAGGGGGGCGTGGGAGGGATTTTGGTTCCGTCTGCAATGAGGCCCTTATGGCCACAGAGAGGAGACGTAGAAGCGTCAGGACCTACAAGGTCCTCTCTAGAGGCAGTAGAGCGAGGGGTGCTGGTGGCTGGCTCAATCTTCAACGACAACCTGAACACAACCCATGAGGACCACATGCCACACACCTGAAGCAGACACTAAACACACCTGAAGCAGACACTAAACACGCCTGATTATGACCTCCAATAAATGTCACCTTATCAAACTCCATTAATGTAACAGAGCCACTACTCACTTGTAGTTGTCATCCTCCACAAACTTCTGTAGCTCCTCAATGTACCTGACTGAGTTGAGATACTTCTGGACATGAGGCAACACTGGTATATCTACAGAGACAGAGAAATTAGTCTTAGGGTATGGAGCAGGGAGTGGTGTGTGCGTGTGTGTGCGCGCATGTACCATAGGTGCAGGAGCGTTGCAGGTCAGATATTATCCTCAGGATGTTGTTCATGAGGTTGGATCTCTGTTCATTCTCCAGGATGCTGCCAGTAGAGGGATACGCTGAGTCTATATATGTCAGGTCAGACAGATACATCCCTACAGAGAGTGAGAGAGGGAGAAACAGTCTGACTTGTAGACAGTCATGGGTAAACACTATTAAACACAAGAGATGCTAGGCTAAGTAGAATCCTGGAACACCAACACGTACTAGAGTAACAAATGCAATGGCGAAGGTGCATAAAGATGGAGGAATCAGATATGACATCA
This sequence comes from Oncorhynchus keta, assembly GCF_023373465.1. NCBI lineage: Eukaryota > Metazoa > Chordata > Actinopteri > Salmoniformes > Salmonidae > Oncorhynchus > Oncorhynchus keta. The sequence goes on along the minus strand of NC_068421.1, from coordinate 68,465,494 downwards.
TAGTTTAAGAACTCTGTGGGTAGTGCTAAACAAAGGCATGCAACATGGTTCAATGTGCCAGTAAAACAGCACAATCTAGTTGTTTTTTCAAATTGCCGCCATCTTGGAGCTAGAATTGAGATCATGTGTAGTGAGCTAACGCCTTTACAAAACAAGTGTAACGAGAGCCATGTACAATATGGCGAACTTAGCAAACAAGGCATTTGTGGTAAGTACATGGGGGCTGACATCTTTATGTACCTTCGCCATTGTCATGGGAACTAACATCACTTCAACATTAACTTTCTTACAAAAACACACACAAACATGAACGTAAACAGAAAACAGAAACTGCTGACTCAGTGAAAAACTTTTGCCCTGCAGACCAACCAATCTTTCCTTCTCTCCCTGCCTCTCCATTTCTCAGACCTCTGTTGTTCCAGCCAACTGAAGACACGGCCCATCTGACAGAGGTATGATTCAAAACAACATCAGGGAGCAGAGGTCATTCCAGACCACATACTGACTAAGCCCTACTCCTTAGTCAACACACACATTTTAGTCATTCATATATACACAAACATCAGTGTTGAGCGATGGTCTTAACTATACTGTATACAGTGCCTTCAGAAAGTATTCACATACCTCGGTTTTCTCCATATTGTTGTACAAAGTGGGATTAAAATGGATTTAATTTGATTTTTTTGTCAACGATTTTTTTCTATTTTTTAAATCACATTTTTATCTTGATTACCTTGTCAACATGTTAGAATCACTTTTAGTAGCTATTATAGCGCGGAGTCTTTCTAGGTAAGTCGAAGAGCTTTGCACAGCTGGATTGTACAATATTTGCACATTATTATTTATTATTTTGCAAACTCTTCAAGCTCTGTCAAGTTGGTTGTGGATCATGGCTATAGAGTCATTTGTAAGCCTTGCCATAGATTTTCATGCCGGTTTAAGTCAAAATTGTAAGTCATCTTGGTAAGCAACTCAAGGGGGTTATTGTCCTCAACAGGTTATTGTCCTGTTGAAAGGTGCATGTCTCCCAGTGTGTTGGATAGCAGACGAAACCAGGTTTTTCCTTGAAGATTTTGGCTGTGCTTAGCTCTATTCTGTTTATTTTTATCCTTGCCAATAACAAGCATACTCATAACATGATGCAGCCACCACCATGCTTGACAATATGAATAGTGGTACTCAGTGATGTGTTGTGTTGGATTTGCCCCAAACATAATGCTTTGTATTCAGTTAATTTCACTGCCAAAGTGTTACTTTAGTGCCTTATTGCAAACAGGATGCATGTTTTGGAATATATATATATATATTTTTTTTGGTACAGGCTTCCTTCTTTTCACTATCATTTAGGTTCATACTGTGGAGTAACTAGAATGTTGTTGATCCATCCTCAGTTTCTCCAATCACAGCCATTCAACTCCAGAACTGTTTTAAAGTGACCATTGGCCTCATGGTAAACTCCCTGAGCGGGTTCCTTCTTCTCTGGCAACTGAATTAGGAAGGTGGCAAGTATCTTTGCAGTGACTGGGTGTATTGATACACCATCCAAAGTGTAATTATTAACTTCACCATGCGCTAAGGAATACTCATGTATTTTCTTTCCATCTACCAATAGGTGCCTTCATTGCGAGGCATTGGGAAAAACCTCCCTGGTCTGTGATTGAATATGTATTGCCAGCAGCATACCACCCTGCAGCCCACTGCTGACTTGCTTCTGAAGCTAAGCAGGGTTGGTCCTGGTTGGTGCCTGGATGGGAGACCAGATGTGGTGTTGTGGTGGCCAGTAGGAGACACTCTTACCTCTGGTCTAAAAAATATTCCAATGCCCCAGGGCAGTGATTGGGGACACTGCTCTGTGTAGGGTGCCGTCTTTCGGATGTCCTGACTCTCTGAGGTCATTAAAGATCCCATGGCACTTATTGTAGGGGTGTAAACTCCAGTGTCCTGGCTAAATTCCCAATCTGTCCCTCAAACCATCATGGGCACCTAATTATTCCCAGCTTACAATTGGCTCATTCATCCCCCTCCTCTCCCCTGTAACTATTCCCCAGGTTGTTGCTGAGAATGTGTTCAGTCAACTTACCTGGTAAAATAAATACATGTGTTTGAAATTCCCTGCTCGTCTGAGGACTGTACAGATAAATGTGTAGGGTACAGAGATGAGGTAGTCATTCAAAAATCATGTTAAACAATATAATTGTACACAGAGTCCATGCCATTTAGGATTTCCATAACAAAGGGGTCGAATACTTATTGACTAGTAAACATTTCTAAAAACATAATTCCACTTGGACATTATGGTGTGAATACTTTCTGTAGGCACTGTGTAATGACATGCTCTTCACTCCTCTTCTTAGCCCAGCCAACTCTCTCTCTTTCTTGATGTCTCCATCTCCCTGACAGTACTACAGCTCTAAGCTTCGCAATCTCTCATTACATAAATATTATCATTAGGAGACAAAGGCAGTAGCTGGTTTCCATCTCTGGAAATTGAGATTAATTTACAGCACGATTTAACTGCCTGTCGCTTTCTCCCATCACGCTGTATTCCTACATCCCCCCTCTCCATATATCTGTCATTCTATTCTCCTCTCTACTGCTTTCCATCGCCGTTCTATTTATCTCCCGCCCAGCACCACTGAACATAGAGCCTGTCATATGTCTCTTATGTCATATGTCTTCCTGTGAGGAAGAGGGTCTCTCCATACACCTGGAGCCTCCTTTGCATCTCTCTACAAAGTAGTGTGACCAACAAACACCCACTCGTGCACAGCTGTCTGTATTACATAGTGTCTAAAGGAAGCTCCTGTAAACCCTGAGACAACGACATCAGAATTACTGTGTCACAGCATGAACCCTATCACTACAGGCTGGGTTAGGAAGGGATGGACGGAGTCTCTGAATCACACAGAAGGGTATAAGCACAGAGGAGTAAGCCAGACAGAGGCTGGTGAGTTTAGAGTAGTAGTGGGATGTGGGTTACTGAGAAGACCTGGACCTGTGTGTGTGTCTGCCCCAAACTGATTTCTTGAACTCTGAAGTTTCTCCAACAACCTACATCTTTCCTTAAAAAATACCTTTTAGGGGGAGCTTCTTCTGATATCTCCCTCTCTTTTTCGCAGACCAGTGACATCAGAGGTGGGCTGGGGCATACCAAAAGAAACAGGGAGAAAAGGAGGTGGAAAAACAGCCTCCCTCCTCCAAACCCTCCTCTCTCCCTCCCTTCCCTCTCCAGCCAATCATTTGTGAAAACCTTGAGGAACCAGAGCTCAGTAAGTAGAAGTAACCGGTAGTTTAGTCATGGACACAGAGCTCCAGCTATAAACCCTAACGCCAACCTCACTGAGCCCACAGGGAAGGGACTTTGCTGGGCAGCAGGCTTCCAACAGCAAGCTTCTGGATTCTGAAGCTCCGGAGATCTAACCACATGATAGAGGTGAGCACCTGTGTAAGATGGGGGAAGTGTAGATGAGCAGAGCCTGAGGAGGGGACTGAACTGGAGCACCGAGGCTCACTGAGGATTGCTTTCTCACTCCATGCATTGTGTTGTGTAGCTATGTGAGCAGCTGGGAGAGCTCTGCTCTGCAGGAGAGGTTAGAACGTTCTGTTAGCAGTTATTTTCTGGGTGCAGAAGAATCAGGGGAGTTTAGCAACGCTATTTCTCCAGGGGACTGGTATCTAGATAAGCCTCAAGGTAAAGCTAGACCTATGTACAGCGAGACTCTGTACAGTGAGTGAGAAGGACTCCTTAGACAGAGAGCCTGAGACAGACGGGCTGTATATGGATGTCAAGGGAATTAGCTACACACAGGAGCTCAGCAACAGGTAACCTGCTACACTGTAAATGTCCATTCACTGCTGCTGGGCCTTTATTGGGATATAGAAACTTTACCTTTCAAGTATCCTGAGTGGTGCAGTGGTCTAAGGCACTGCATCACAGTGCTAGAGGCATCACTACAGACCAGGGTTCGATTCCGGTCTGTATCACAACAGGCGATCGGGAGTCCCATAGGGTGTCGTCTGGGTTAGGGGAGGGTTTGGCCTTCATTTTAAATAAAAATGTGTTCTTAACTGACTAGCCTAGATCAATAAAAAGCATATAGGGAGCAGCAATGAGTCAGTAGACATTTACTGTATTTCACTGGAGTAACTTCCTTCTCTCGGTCGAGCTGTAGTTTTTCCATAATTCTATTGTGTGAGTAAGTGAGAAGGTCAGATGGCGAGATCAGAGATGTGTGTGTGTGTGTGTGTGTGTGTGTGGACCCTTGCTCCTGTTAAGCTTTGGTTTCCTAATATCCTCTCTGCCTGAGAATGAGAAATGGTTGTTAAATTAACCAGGATAGATTAGGGTTAAATAAATAAGTCAACATAATGAGGTGGTGATACACTCTACAGTGTGTGGCTGAATGTTACTATCACACGCACGCATTTTGTGACAATCGATAGTGAATGGAGTTGTTTCTGAATGAATAGAAGGTTCCATTCATGGTGTCGTTTGAAGAAAAACAACACTGATAATACAATATAATTCTACTATGACCACATCATCCTACAACGCAACCCTCCATCCAGGCATCAGATAGAAACTACTAAACCTCACACTGACACTCGGGGCTTGGAACGTTTATAATATCGGTCTGCTAGCGTTGATATCGCCACTCACAATTAGGTTCAACTGTCTTCACTTATACATGCTCTGCTGTCAAGTTAGATACATGGAAAACTCTCCGCTCACTCTGGATACACATCTGTTAATGCTGTATGACTGGGGATAGGGACGTAAGAGCACAGCAACACAGTTCACATAAGACTGCCTATGTGAACTGGCCTAACAGCTAAAGCAGATCTTAAAAACAAAATGAGGGCAGGCCTAGAGGTTCTGAAAACGTTTTGTGAGGCGGAGGGTTTTTCAACGATCGATAAATCAGAGTAAATCACAGCACTAACTCATCTGACTGACACACAGAGACAGCGGGAGAGATAGAGATATGGGAGAGAGAGAGGGATAAAGAGGGGAGGGGGTAGAAGTGCTTGGCTCCCAGTTCACCTGGAACACGTGTTGAGGGACTTAAACTGGGTCAGCACTCTGGCTACAACAACCCTAACCCATACATATCAACAATTTTAGGTTATATGGCTTGTGAAGGTCCTGTAGTTAAACTACAGACAGACAGCTAGTGGAGCTGGCTGGCCATAACAGCAGGCATGGGGCCAACCAAAACTATACCTCACAGTGGGGTGCTCCCTGTGCTGCACACCACAGGGGCCACACACGGCCCCAACGAGACCACTTCTGTTTTCCAAACATCACTCTTCCCTACCTCAGTAATAGATACACACAAGCTCATGATTCCCAGCACAAACGAGACTTGACATCCAAGTGTTGGAGACGATTCAAACTTAGACTTTTGAGGAATAGGTGTATTCATATGTGAATCTGAACAACTTAAATACACTGCGGTCAGCCCACAAACACAACAGGTATTCAGTTTGCGGCTCTCGCTCTGACCACAAGCGGTTTACCCAGCCACAACACACACTCGTATAACTGAACTTGTGGGGACACACAATTCAGTCCCATTCAAATTCATATTTTCCCTAACCTTACCCCTAGGCCCTAACCCTAAAGGAGCTAAAAAAAAATAGCATTTGAACTTGTGAGGACTAACAAAATGTCCCCAGTTGGTAAATGTTTGTTTACTATTCTTATGGGGACTTCTGGTCCCCACAAGTATAGGTACACACACACACACAGCTTTGTCCTCTGAGCCTGGAATCCATCACCTATGAAGCAACATGAAATCTTAAAATCTGTTAATCCCCCCTGGAAACATTTTTTTGGGGGACAAGCAAGCACTCCGATGTGGCCATTTTCAAATTCCTAGAATGTTTAGAATTCCATATAGTAAGGCATTTGAAAATTCTATAGCAATAGCCAAATCAGAACTACAGTAGGACAATATGCAAATAGGCCACTTGCCACAGGCCTGACATCATTCACTTTTAACTGGACTGTGTTTACAGGCATAGCAACAGCGCGACTTTAGAGCATTAGAACACATTCGTCAAAAGCCACAAAATACACCTGAATAGAGTTCTGTAAATACCTCGGGTGTCCTCCTACATTTAGAAACTTTACAGTCCTATTGATCAAACAACCTCAGTTGCTTATACACATCAACAAGATCAACAACTAATGTTAGCCAGACCAGAGCGAGATGAGCTAAAATCTAACAAGGGAACCATACATAAACCCTCCCGCACTTGTTCAGCTAGTTGTCCGTCAAAATTGCACTGATAAACGGAAGGGAATAGTAGCCGCTTGTCCTTCTGCAGCTTGCCTTCCATGCATGCTTGTCCCAACCTACGTTTTGAAAACTGAATGGGAACTTGCAAACCCGCCAATTTGATCGATGCCAAATACATCTGATTGACAACTAAGAGATATGCTAACTGTGGATAACAGTTGTTCAAGTTCAGCATTAGCAAGCAAAGGGATTCACATTTCTTGCTTGCTAACAAAAATGACAACTGAATCTCTAGCTGTAGCCACCTACAAAACGGCAAGGGGAAAAAGTTGGTCACTCACCCACTCCTCCAATGACATCCCCCCCAGCAGCTAGCTAGTTGATCTTGCCGATGTGCATAAGCAACTGAGGGCAAGATAACCTACCTTTTCATGGCTGTTTGATCAATAGGACTGTTAGCTATTTAGCTATCTAAAAACGTGGAGTCAATCAGCAGACGGACCATATTGAAAAAAACTAAGAGTTTGCGTGCCAGACATAGCCAAAACAAAACATGCAAGTAAGACCCAAACTGGCAATTGTTTTATTAGAAAAAAGATGTCCCTTTATAATGTCCTCTACTGTATATAGCATTAACATATTAAAACAAAAAAGAGAAATAAAATGTGTCCACGCTTGCTGCGATGCTAGCCAAACAGGATTTATTGCAAATAACAAAAACCTAGCTATAGGTTGTAGTAACATTTAAACTTATTTGACATTTTTTTGCACTGCATGGCTCACCGGTGTGGTTGAATGCAGCATCGCATGTTGCACTCAAAATGTATTGTAGTTAGCCTAAGCTACTGCTCAAATGTTGCTGTGATAGGACTACATTTTCTCCTTTGCATGGTGTTTTGTTGCAGGTTTTGTTTTTTGGTTATTCGTCAAGCTTTAAAAACCGAAGCCAGACTTCAACATTTTGGTAGCCTTGCAAGACTGGCATGTTTCTGTACACTTTCCCTCTCTTGCAGGCAGCAAACGGGACATGAAAGCAGCGCAATTGAAGTTTAATTCACCTATGCTAGTGCATCAGGTTGTAATTTCAAAAAAGTCGAAGACTCAACTGTTGAGTCATTTGTGCCGGCAGGCCCGGTGTTCGACACGTGCGCTAGCCTATTAGCCCCGTTATGACTGAGTTGTGATCATTGCTCTTTCTAGTTTTATTGTATTGACATTCCCAGCTTTAGTTACAGGTGTCCGTTTTTGTTTCAAAATATTGAGTCAATGGAACAGTTCATCCTGAATGTTTGCAGGCAGCAAACAATGTACTAGGCCAGCTGTGATTTACAGCCTGATAATAATATTTTTTGACTACCAAGAAAGAAATTATATTAATCCTGCACTGAACTGCATCCATCTATTCTGCCAAAAATGCTTCACTGTACGTCAAGGCATTTTCGGTCAAATAGAACTTAATTTTAAACAATATAATTATAAACTGGGAATTTTATATTTTTGACTGATATGATGATTGTTTCATATCTGCAAAGTAGTTCTGCAACGCAGTCAGCTCCACTTTAAAACACTATTAACTACAATGAAACACTCCATAACTATCAGTTACCTGCACCAGTGGAAAGAACATATGCTTGAGGAGAGGAAGGTGATATACTGTAGCAGACAAAAAGAGCTCATTCAAAGATCTGTTAAATGTTAAGGGAGAATCAAACAGGGGAGTTGAGTGTGTGGAGTCAAAACTACTCTCGTAGGAAAGGAGAGAGAAGGAACAAAGGAGTTAGAGGGGGGAGAGAAAAGACAGTGGGAGACGCAAGACACAGGCACACACAAACCAAGAGTCAGAGGACACTGTGTGTGTGTGGGATGGAGAGAGTAAGGGAAGCCTTGTGGGATTCGCCATGTTTGTGTCTACGAGGGAACTTTGTGTGTGTGAGACTTCCTTGGGCTTATGACACACAAAGAGTGATTTTTGATTGTGGGCAGAACTGGAAAAGCGTGTGTGAGGTGAAGGCAGAGTGGGGCCACACCCCACTATGCTGAGACTCCCACATTTGAAACTGAAACTCAACTAGGGTTCCAGTCCTCACACACACACACCAATTCCTACTTTGGCTGCCTTTCCTTCCAGTTCTCTGCTGCCAATGACTGGAACGAACTGCAAAAATCACTGAAGCTGGAGACCCATATCTCCCTCACTAGCTTTAAGCACCAGCTGTCAGAGCAGCTCACAGATCACTGCACATAGCCCATCTGTAAACAGCTTATCCAACTACCTCATCCCCATACTGCATTTATTTTGCTCCTTTGCACCCCAGTATCTCTACTTGCACATTGATCTTCTGCACATCTACCATTCCCGTGTCTAATTGCTATATTGTAAATGCCTTGCCACCATGGCCTATTTATTGCCTTACTACCTCCCTAATCTTACCTCATTTGCACTCACTGTATATAGATTTTGTATTTTTTATGCTGTATTATTGACGGAATGTTTGTTTATTCCATGTGTAACTCTGTGTTGTTGTTTGTGTCGAACTGCTGTGCTTTATCTTGGCCAGGTCGCAGTTGTAAATGAGAACTTGTTCTCAACTAGCCTACCTGGTTAAATAAAGGTGAAATAAAAAAATAACACACACACTAGAAGAACCAAAACATTGACTCCAGGCTCTTAAGATATTCTGGGTTTGGGAGATCCAACCAGAGACCCAAAACCATATTGTTAAAACGCCTTCCTCTCCTTCCCTCGGTTTTCCTCTTCATCCTACAGGACCAATTCCAGTTGTGGTTTAGATGGATTCCACATCATAAACCCTTTGGTCTCGCTCTCTCATCATTTCCTCCAGCACTAGTTTACACCATGACTTAAAACACCCTACTCAGAAAGAGGTGACCACTATAACCCCACTTTCCCTAAATCCTGCCCTCTCTCCCTTCCTCCAAATCTTCCATCTCTGGCTCTATCAGTTAGTTGTAAGTATGACTTGGTGTCTAGCGTGTGGAGGTTGCCTGGAATGTTGATCCTTTGCTCTCTCCTCTGACTGTTCCAAGTAATTGCTAACACGTTGAGGGTGCGTGTGAGAGACAGAGCAAATGGTGCGTTTGTGTGTGTGTGTGTCTGAAGAGGGAGCAATCACGAGCAATCGCGAGAACTGCTTTTTTGTGGGGAGGGGGGGACCAAGTGTGTGTGTGAACAGTAGGGTTCTGACAGGGCCATGTTTGTAGTAAACCTTTTACAACTGTGCTAAAGCATCCTCTCCCTGATCCCTATATTCTCTCCTCCCCTCTCTGTTCTTTCAGGAGATGGATGTGTTGTGTGTTTGGGGGTTTTGGAAGCAGATTGGGAAAGTCTGAAGGCCAGATGGGACATTGGAAGCTGGAAATGTCAGGCTGGGAAATGCATAGTCTATAAAATAATATTAATAAAATAGCTTCCAAATATGGCCTCTCTTCCTGGTGCTGCTATCCATCAGACAGAACACTGACATATAGATGGAACCTGCTCTAACCTGAACCTGCTATATATATATATATATATATATACACACACACATTTGAACATCTTGGCCATGTTCTGTTATAATCTCCACCCGGCACAGCCAGAAGAGGACTGGCCACCCCACATAGCCTGGTTCCTCTCTAGGTTTCTTCCTAGGTTTTGGCCTTTCTAGGGAGTTTTTCCTAGCCACCGTGCTTCTACACCTGCATTGCTTGCTGTTTGGGGTTTAAGGCTGGGTTTCTGTACAGCACTTTGAGATATCAGCTGATGTACGAAGGGCTATATAAATACATTTGATTTGATATACACAGTACTAGTCAAAAGTTTGGACACACCCAATTTTTTTTATTACTATTGTCTATACTGTAGAATAATCGTGAAGATATCAAAACTATGAAATAAAACATGGAATCATGTAGTAACCAAAAAGTGTTAAACAAATCAAGATACTTCGAAGTAGACACCCTTTGCCTTGATGACAGCTTTGCACACTCTTAGGTCAGTTAGGATCACCACTTTATTTTAAAGAATGTGAAATGTCAGAATAATAGTTTAGAGAAAGATTTATTTCAGCTTTTATTTCTTTCATCACATTCCCAGTGGGTCAGAAGTTTACATACACTCAATTAGTATTTGGTAGCATTGCCTTTAACTTGGGTCAAACGTGTCTGGTAGACTTCCACAAGCTTACCACAATTAGTTGGGTGAATTTTGGCCCATTCCTTCAGACAGAGCTGGAGTAATAACTAAGTCAGGTTTGAAGGCATCCTTGCTCACACACGCTTTTCCAGTTCTGCCCACAAATTGTCTATAGGATTGAGGTCAGGGATTTGTGATGGCCACTCCAATACCTTGACTTTGTTGTCCTTAAGCCATTTTGCCACAACTTTGGAAGTATGCTTGGGGTCATTGTCCATTTGGAAGACACATTTGAGACCAACTTTAAACTGATGTCTTGAAATGTTGCTTCAATATGTCCACATAATTTACCTCCTCATGATGCCATCTATTTTGTGAAGTGCACCAGTCCCTCCTGCAGCAAAGCACCCCCACAACATGATGCTGCCACCCCTGTTGCTTCACGGTTGGGATGGTGTTCTTCGGATTGCAAGCCTCCCCCTTTTTCCTCCAAGAATAACAATGGTCATTATGGCCAAACAATTATATTTTTATTTCATCAGACCCAAGGACATTTCTCCAAAAAGTACAATCTTTGTCCCCATGTGCAGTTGCAAACCGTAGTCTGGCTATTTTATGGCAGTTTTGGAGCAGTGAATTCTTCCTTGCTGAGTGGCCTTTCAGGTTATGTCAATATAAGACTCATTTTACTGTGGATATAAATACTTTGTACCCGTTTCTTCCAGCATCTTCACAAGGTCCTTTGCTGTTGTTCTGGGATTGATTTGCACTTTTCACACCAAAGTACGTTCATCTTTAGGAGACAGAACATATCTCCTTCCTGAGTGGTATGACGGCTGCATGGTCCCAAGGTGTTTATACTTGCGTACTATTGTTTGCACAGATTAATGTGGTTCCTTCAGGCATTTAAAAATTACTCCAAAGGATGAACCAGACTTGTGGAGGTCTATAATTGTTTTCTGAGTTATTGGCTGATTTCTTTTGATTTCCCCATGATGCCAAGCAAATAGGCACTGAGTTTGAAGGTAGGCCTTGAAATACATCCACAGGTTCTCCTCCAATTGACTTAAATGATGTAAATTAGCCTAATCAGAAGCTTCTAAAGCCATGACATAATTTTCTGGAATTTTCCAAGATGTTTAAAGGCAGTCAATTTAGTGTATGTAAACGTCTGACCCACTGGAATTGTGATAGTGAATTATAAGTGAAATAATCTGTCTGTAAACAATTGTTGGAAAAATTACTTGTGCACAAAGTAGATGTCCTAACCTACTTGCCAAAACTATAGCTTGTTAACAAGAAATTTGGGGAGTGGTTGAAAATGAGTTAATGACTTCAACCTAAGTGCATGTGAACTTCCGACTTCAACTCTGTTATATCTCTATATGACTTAGCAATGTATATATATTTAAATCTCACTATTCAAATAGTATTATTCATTTTTGCCAAATACGTGTGGTTATTAAATAGTGTGTTTTTAATAACCTGAGCACTGATGTGCGAGGGAGACGCTGGCGCTCTATTGCTGCAGCCGGAAGTTATATAGAGCAGTGTGTATAGCGAGCAGACGGAGAGAGACCTCCAAGGCAACTCTGCTACATCCAAGACTAGCTAACTTGTAGCAGCCAGTGTTCTTTATCATCCCATATAACAAAAGATGTGTATAACTAACCCAACATAAACGACAGGCTGTGGTATCCAATGGGCGCAAATTAAATCAGTTTGCAGAACAAGCAAGGAGGTGGGCAGAGCAACGCATGAGGTAGCGAGATCCTATTGGCGTATTTGCATATTTCCGTTAGGGAACGACAACATTGAATTCGCCCTTGCACACCTAAACAACGCAATATTCTGAAACTTTGACAAAGGGTAAAGTCTACAAAACCTAGTCCACTCTGTTCGTAACAGATTGTAGTTCATAAAGCTAGCTAGGCTTTTGAGGTCACATGCTGCGCATGCTCCCCAACCACATTCAATTAAACAGCCTACCAGTTGGTTGCTCGTTGTAGCCTACTCCTTCCGCTAACTTTTAATTGCGGAATTTTATTCCGTCTTGTATTTATTTCATTAGTGAACTATCACTCCACTTAATTTTGAAAAATACTTTCCAGTGTTAAAAAGCAGGTTAAAATAGGCCTCTATACTTTTTTGCTCTTGCTAAATGAACACACAAGTATTCAAATACGAACATCAGTTTGGATATTTGACTAACCGTGCACATCCCTAATACGTCTATACCACTTTAACATTTAGTTAACTTTAACCCTGGCTGATAGCAGCAGCGATAACACAATCCTTCTCATTCATGATTGTCACAGTAGCCAGAACACACCAGTAACCCCCCCCCCTCCCCCCAAAAATAACTTGTTTCTCACAAGTGTAGCATGGGTTGCGAGTTCCGCAAACAGACGACTTTAACCAAACAAACGTTGGAGATGATAAATTATGGGCATTACCGGTAATGGGGAATTGAGACAGCAAACAATGCACACATTGTTTCATAACTTCAATGAATATGCACAAAATGGCAAGCGAGCACATTCTGGAGCCACACTCCCCTTATTCTTGGACCATTAGACATGCGTCTCATGTCCCATAAAAATATTTGCGCCTGCTGGACTAAAAGAATCTTGGTTGACCAACAGCCTATCGACCAAACAATTGACCAGTCGACTAAATGGGGACAGCCCTAATACAGTAATACCCTAACAGAGAAAGGGCGAGATGTTGAGTGTCTCTTGTCCCGTTACTTCTCCATTAACAGCTCATGTGTGTGTAAGTGAGCGGGAGTATATGGCTTTGTCTGGGGTTGGACATTGCGACATCTGTTAGGGGATACACGAACCATCCGCTGTGGTTCCTGAGCCAACAATACTTCTCTCTTTATTAAATTTAGTTAAGAAGGGGGAGAAAGGGAAAGAAAGGGTTGAGATTTCTAACTGGCTGTGTTTTCTGCTTTCCCAAGTCTGTCCATCTTCCCTCACCTCTGTCACTACCCATTATCTACAACAGCCTCAATACTGACCCAGAAAGAGGGAGGAGAGGACAGAAAAGGGACAGCGAGAGAGCAAGTCAGAAGAGAGGTACAACAGTGTTACATCCATACTATACTGTAGGGACCGAGAGACTGAAAAACAGCTTTTATCTCAAGGACATCAGACTGTTAAACAGCCACCACTAACATTGAGTGGCTGCTGCCAACACACTGTCATTGACACTGACCCAACTCCAGCCACTTTAATAATGGGAATTGATGGGAAATTATGTAAATATATCACTAGCCACTTTAAACAATGCTACCTTATATAATGTCACTTACCCTACATTATTCATCTCATATGCATACGTATATACTGTACTCTACATCATCGACTGCATCCTTATGTAATACATGTATCACTAGCCACTTTAACTATGCCACTTTGTTTACTTTGTCTACATACTCATCTCATATGTATATACTGTACTCGATACCATCTACTGTATGCTGCTCTGTACCATCACTCATTCATATATCCTTATGTACATATTCCTTATCCCCTTACACTGTGTATAAAACAGTAGTTTTGGAATTGTTAGTTAGATTACTTGTTGGTTATCACTGCATTGTCGGAACTAGAAGCACAAGCATTTTGCTACACTCACATTAACATCTGCTAACATGTGTATGTGACAAATAACATTTGATTTGATTTGATTGTAGGTGATTGTTGGGGCGGAGTGTTCTGGAGACAGCCAGGAAGAGGAGTAGTGAACGTCCCACTTCTTCCAGATCCAACTCTCCATCTAACAGTCAGTCTGTATTTACCTCCCTCGTCAGCTATGCGGCTCTGGGTGTGTTGTGTAGCTCCGAGTTGATTTGGTTTAATCGGCCCTGGTTGGACTGAGATTTAATCTGACCTGGATGTCTTACTGAAAGAGACACTTCTCTTCAGCTTTTCAGAAACATTTTGTTAAGTTACAGTCGTGTTCTAAAATGGATTAAATAAATGTTTTTCCTCATCAACCTACACACAATACCTCATAATGACAAAGTGAAACTGGGTATCATTTTTTTCAAATTGATAAAAATAAAAAAAACAGAAATACCTTATTTACATAAGTATTCAGACCCTTTGCTATGAGACTTGAAATTGAGCTCGGGTGCATCCTGTTTCCATTGATCATCCTTGAGGTGGTTCTACAACTTGATTGGAGTGAGTCCACCTGTGGTAAATGCAATTGATTGGACATGATTTGGAAGGGCACACACCTGTCTATATAAGGTCCCACAGTTGACAGTGCTTGCCTGAGCAAAAACCAAGCCATGAGGTCGAAGGAATTGTCCGTAGATCTCCGAGACAGGATTGTGTCGAGGCACAGATCTTGGGAAGGGTACTAAAATATTTCTGCAGCATTGAAGGTCCCAAAGAACACAGTGGCCTCAATCATTCTTAAATGGAAAAAGTTTGGAACCACAAAGACTCTTCCTAGAGCTGGCCTCTCTGCCAAACTGAGCAATCAGGGGTGGGAAGGGCCTTTTACTGAGGAATGTCTTCCATGACAGCCCCCTTGAAATTTGGCAAAATGCACCTAAAGGACTCTGAGACCATTAGAAACAAGATTATCTGATGAAACCAGAGATCCTTGATGAAAACCTGCTCCAGAGCAATCAGGACCTCAGACTGGGGTCAAGGTTCACCTTCCAATAGGACAACGACACTAAGCACACAGCCAAGACAGCATAGGAGTGGCTTCGGGACAAGTCTCTGAATGTCCTAGTTGCCCAGCCGGAGCCCGGACTTGAACCCGATCAAACAACTTTGGAGAGACCTTAAAATAGCTCTGCGGCAACGCTCCCCATCCAACCTGACAGAGCTTGAGGGGATCTGTAGAGAAGAATGGGAGAATTTTAATTATGAGCTATTGTGTGTAGATTGATGGAAAAGAAGAAGAAAAAAACTACAATCCATTTTAAAATAAGGATGTAACAAAATGCGAGGTCTGAATACTTTCCAAATGCACTATAGTGCACTTCTTTTGACAAGAGCCCTTGTTGACAGTAGGACACTAAATAGGCAATAAGGTACCATTTGGGAGGTAGTCTGCAGCTGACTCAGTAGAGAGCTGGTTCTGTTTACATTCTGCTCCTTGCTACAGACAGGCACTTCCTGTAGGCCTTCACTAGGTGTTAGGGCACAGAGTACAGACCACTGACAGGTCTGGTCTGGATGATCTACTGTTGTGTTGTGCTTTACTTAGTGTACAGACAGAATGTAATGACAGTGGACAATGACAGGTAGTGTATTGGTTTGTATGGAGTTAAAAAGGTACAGTAAAACTCCTCTCTCTCAACCTGGAATGTCTTTCCTCTGGTGTTCTAGTTCTAAGAACCACCACAGAGGGGGAAAATGATCCTAAAGCAGAGGGGGAGAGACAGATGAAGAGAGTAAAAAACCAGTGACACTCAGGGGAGAGAGCAAGAGTGCAAGCATGATGGATGAGAGAGAGAGAAACGTGCATGTGAGAAAGAGAAAACAGAAGATGGAGATGAGGATTGCGAGTGAGTCCGTCCTATAATACTACCTGTCACATTCCAGACACCTCTGCCCCTGCAGTGTCTCTCAGAGGGAGCCTGATAATGGCGCAATATGGGCATGGATGAAGAAGCTGCAAAACTACACGGAACAAAAATATAAAACGCAACATGCAACAATTTCAAAGATTTTATTTATTGAGTTATATTTCACGTCACGAAATTAGTCAAATGAAACACGGGACCAACACTTCACGTGTTGCGTTTATATTTTTGATCAGTATAGCTGCCTTGAGAGAGATGTGTGTGTGTGTGTGTGTGTGTGTGTGTGTGTGTGTGTGTGTGTGCGTGTGTGTGTGTGTGTGCGTGTGTGTGTGTGTATGCTTTTCATCCAACCTTTTTATCTGAGTAAAGTACATGTCGGATAAAGAAAAGTCCCAGGCCTGATGAAAACTTTCTAAATGTAGACAAAACATACTAGACAAGGTGGGATCTTTCTGTGTCTGTAAAATGAATCATGCGAGAAATGTCAGTGTAAACGTTTTTATGCGCAAATAGATATAATCATAATCATATTGAAGTAAACTTGAAGTCACACAATGACGTGTGGTCCTCCCACTACGGGTAGTCGAGAAAGCATGTAGTTTAACAGGCTACAGATATAAATGATGCACTTTCACCACCCTGTGACATTCAAGGTGATGAGCTTGATGCTCCTTTCAATAAATATCAAGGATATTTTTCTGTTGACATGATAATCAATACTTGGCTGCAGTTTGACAATTAAAAATAATCTCACAATTTTTTCTATAATAATAATAATAATAATAATAATAATATTATTATTCTAAACATGTAGGCCAGGGGTACTCAACAGGTCCAGAGCCTGCTGGTTTTCTGTTCCAGCTCATAATTAATTGAACCCGCCTGGTGTGCCAGGTCCAAATCAGTCCCTGATTAGAGGGGAACAATGAAAACAAGCAGTGGAACTGACTCCGAGGTCCAGAGTTGAGTTTGAGGGATGTAAGCTACATGTGCGCTCTAGCCAACAGCATGCAGATAGGAGTTGAAAATGCGATTGAAACCCATTTAACTTGTATTTTTAATTCAGTACCTGGGAATTTAATCTGAAAAGGGTATTATGTGCACTACTGTACGTCATCATATACAGCCATTCATCTGCAACAAGTCAATTTGATGGAAACATCTCTGCTGGGAATATGCAATCTCTGCTGGGAATAATTGTCTTTATGCGGATTTTAGAATAAAACACTACCGTTCAAAAGTTTGGGGTCACTTAATTTCTTTGTTTTTGAAAGAAGCGCACATCTTTTTGTCCATTAAAATAACATAAAATTGATCAGAAATACAGTGTAGACATTGTTGATGTTGTGAATAGCTGGAAACGGCAGATTTTTTTTAATGGAATGTCTACATAGGCGTACAGAGGCCCATTATCAGTAACCATCACTCCTGTGTTCCAATGGCACGTTGTATTAGCAAATTCAAGTTTATAATTTTAAAAGGCTAATTGATCATTGGAAAACACTTTTGCAATTATGTTAGCACAGCTGAAAACTGTTGTCCTGATTAAAGAAGCAGTAAAACTGGCCTTCTTTAGACTAGTTGAGTATCCGGAGCATCAGCATTTGTGGGTTCGATTACAGGGTCAAAATAGCCAGAAACAACAAACTTTCTTCTGAAACTCGTAAGTCTATTCATGTTCTGGGAAATGAAGGCTATTCCATGCGAGAAATTGCGAAGAAACTGAAGATCTCGTACAACGCTGTGTACTACTCCCTTCATAGAACAGCGCAAACTGGCTCAGAATAGAAAGAGTAGTGGGAGGCCCGGGTGCACAACTGAGCAAGAGGACAAGTACATTAGAATGTCTAGTTTGAGAAAACGACGCCTCACAAGTCCTCAACTGGCAGCTTCATTAAATAGTACCCTTTGCAACTCTGCCTAGAAGGCCAGCATGCCTGAGTCGCCTCTTCACTGTTGACGTTGAGGCTGGTGTTTTGCGGGTACTATTTAATGGCGCTGCCAGTTGAGGACTTGAGGCGTTTCTAAGTGAACCCAAACTTTTGAACGGTAGTGTGTGTGTGTGTGTGTGTGTGTGTGTGTGTGTGTGTGTGTGTGTGTATGTATGTATGTATGTATGTATGTATGTATGTATAAAATGTCACCAATTGGATGGAAACCTAGCTAATGAAGAACATTTGTAATTCTATATTTTTCAAAATCTCTGAATTTCCTGGAATTTCATTGGAACTGACCCCAACCCTGGTGTGCTACCTTCAGCAATAAATAAGCTTTTTTTGAAAGAGTTCCATTGTCCTTCACATTTTGCTGACCCTCTTTCCTTCAGTTTGCTCCTTAAATTTTTGCACCTTGGTTGGAAAGTGAGGTAATGGCAGTGATCCCTTCCTTTTGTGTGTGTGTGTGTGTGTGTGTGTGTGTGTGTGTGTGTGTGTGTGTGTGTGTGTGTGTGTGTGGAGAGCTTGAAGATGCTAAAGCCATTAACAGGGAGTGAGTATACAGGATACAGAACCCGGTTACGCTGTCAGGGGAATCTGCTGTTGGACTAACACACAGCCAGTGAAATAAAGAAAAGCACTCTACGCAGACACTTCTCACACAGTACTGGCTCAGCTCCCTAACATACACCGACACAAAACAGGCTCCCTTTCACAGTATCCACACTAGAGGTCGAACGATTATCATTTTTCAACGCCGATACCGATTATTGGAGGACCAAAAAAGGCGATGCCTTAATAATAATAATAATGTAATAATGACAATTACAACCATCCTGAATGAACACTTATTTTAACTTAATATAATAAACCAATAAAAATAAATAACAAAACATGTTCAATTTGGTTTGAATAATGCAAAAACAAAGTGTTGGAGAAGAAATTAAAAGTGCAATATGTGTCATGTAAGAAAGCTAACGTTTAAGTTCCTTGCTCAGAACATGAGAACATATGAAAGCTGATGGTTCCTTTTAACATGAGTCTTCAATATTCCCAGGTAAGAGGTTTTAGGTTGTAGTTATAGTATTTATAGGACTATTTCTCTCTATTCCATTTGTATTTCATATACCTTTGACAATTGGATGTTCTTATAAGTACTTTAGTATTGCCAGTGTAACAGTATAGCTTCCGTCCCTCTCCTCGCTCCTACCTGGGCTCGAACCAGGAACACATAGATAACAGCCACCCTCGAAGCAAACTACTCCAAGTGTCAGAGCGAGTGACGATTGAAACGCTATTAGCGCGCACCCCGCTAACTAGCTAGCCATTTCACATTGGTTACACCAGCCTAATCTCGGGAGATGATAGGCTTGAAGTCATAAACAGCGCAATGCTTGAAGCACAGGGAAGAGCTGCTGGCAAAACGCACTAAAGTGCTGTTTGAATGAATGCTTACGAGCCTGCTGCTGACTACCATCGCTCAGTCAGACTGCTCTATCAAATATCAAATCATAGACTTAATTATAACATAATAACACAGAAATACGAGCCTTTGGTCATTAATATGGTCGAATCCGGAAACTATCATTTCGAAAACAAAACGTTTAATCTTTCAGTGAAATACAGAACCGTTCCGTATTTTATCTAACGGATGGCATCCATAAGTCTAAATATTGCTGTTACATTGCACAACCTTCAATGTTATGTCATAATTATGTAACATTCTGGCAAATTAGTTCACAATGAGCCCAGCTGCCCAAACTGTTGTGTGTATGCAAGATAAGTGACACAATTTCACCTGTTTAATATTGCCTGCTAACCTGGATTTATTTTAGCTAAATATGCAGGTTTAAAAATATATACTTCTCTGTATTGAGTTTAAGAAAGGAATTGGTGTTTATGGTTAGGTTTATGGTTACAGTCGTGCAACGATTGTGCTTTTTTCGCAAATGCGCTTTTGTTAAATCATCACCCTGCGTTGCATTGATTATATGCAACGCAGGACACGCTAGATAAACTAGTAATATCATCAACCATGTGTAATTAACTAGTGATTATGATTGTTTTTTATACGATAAGTTTAATGCTAGCTAGAAACTTACCGTGGCTTCTTACTGCATTCGCGTAACAGGCAGGCTCCTCGTTGAGTGCAATGAGAGGCAGGTGGTTAGAGCGTTGGAGTAGTTAACTGTAAGGTTGCAAGATTGAATCCCGGAGCTGACAAGGTAAAAATCTGTCATTCTGCCCCTGAACAGGCAGTTAACCCACTGTTCCTAGGCCGTCATTGAAAGTAAGATTGTGTTCTTAACTGACTTGCCTAGTTTTTAAAAAATCTGCCAAATCGGTGACCAAAAATACCGATTTCCGATTGTTATGAAAACTTAAAAATCGGCCCTAATTAAAATCGTCCATTTCGATGAATCGGTCGACCTCTATTCCACACTACTGATCTAAGTGACAGATTTGACTCCAGGTCTGACGATCCACAACAGCATCATACAGGAGCCACACAGAGCCCCAGTTTCAGGGTGGGGGTGTTGGGTAGTGTTGTGTGGACTTACATAGGCCAAACTCAGAGTGTAAAATGGAGCTGTGTGTTTGAGAGGTGTTGATGAGAATCAAACACCAGCAGAGAGACAGAAACCACAATGGGGGTCAGAGAGAGGATATAGGATTCTGAGCAGGGCCAGGGAACTAGGGCAGAGTGGTGGGCAGGGCTGGGGGCATCAGACACCAGAGGTAAATTACATTTTCTACTTAACATACCTGTGAGCTTTGGTGTCTGGAGCCTTGTGGTGCCACGGTCTGTGTGTGTCTGGGTGTGTGTGTGTGTGTGTGTGTGTGTGTGTGTGTTCGTGTGTTCGTGTGTTCGTGTGTTCGTGTCTGGAGCCTCGTGGTGCGTGTTTACAAAACCTGTCTGGCAGGAGGAGCCAGAACAGGCTTAGGATGTACAGCCAGGGGTTAAGAGAGGGGCAGTGGGGCGGGGTGGAGAGTTGGGGTCAGTCCGGGAGGGAGAAGCCAGCCAGAGCTCTCCTCGCTCAAAGAACTATCGTGTTAACACAGCCCCATCTGCAGGGAGAGGAAGTATGTCTCAGAGCCCTGCAGCACCAGGGAAGGCCAGGGGACTCAGCAGTCTGGGTGTTTAGGAAACAGCTCTGACAGAGAACAGACATCCAGACCTCCTCTTGCAGAATGACTGAACAGCAATTTGTTCCCCAGCTCCCTGTGAGACCAGCTAGCCCTCCTACTGCTCGGTTTTAGATCATTACACAAACCCTGTTTGTCCGAGTATTGTTCTGGATGAAATTTCTGGCTTTAGTGCTAAAACATCTTATTGGGAATCATTCTGCCGCATGACTAATCAAATGCCTTAGGGATCATTGACGATCATTGACCATTTCCGCCAGGGCATTCACATAACGTCTACCTCAACCTGGTGTTTAAGTTGTATACTGTAAATGTCCACCATTGGCAAGCCTGACTATTACTTCTGACTGAGGGAATGTCTGCTAGCTGTAAACATTTGTTGAATTCCAACCCTGTGTGTGCAAGCTACGTGTAGTCTTCACATCCTGCTTTGTTGTTATGAATTATTCTGCTGCCAAACTATTTTCCCTTTTTAGGGATAAAATATACATGACCAGCACTCCTGGTACTTTGTTGTCAACAATCTAATTGTTCATTGTTGGGAACAGTAAGCCATTACTTCACACCAACTCCTGTTCCTTCATCAATTGCAGAGAAGCCCAGAGGAAGTCCAGGAGTCATCCAGCCAGCCAGTAGAAGTACACTATGCAGGGTGTGGTGGGGGTGAGGCAGGGAGTGTCGTGGAGCCTGTGTGCCCTGCTCTGCCTCTCTTTCTTGGAGCAGAGCCAGTGCAGGGGCTCCAGACAGGCTAGAGAAACCAAGGAATATCCCCTGCTCAGGGCCAAACGAACTCCCACAGATGTCAAGAAGTGCTCCTACACCTTTCTGATTCCCCAGCAGAAGATCACAGGTCAGTGTTTAGTCTTCTGTGAAGACGTCTATTTTACATCTTGTCACGTGACTTCGAATTAATCTAATGCCCATCATCAGGCCCCATCTGTGCCAGTGCAACGGGCCCCGAGCCGGACAAGGAGCGTGTGACACGGATGGACATAGCTGACGTAAGAGAGGTGCTGTTCAAGCAGAGACGGGAGATTGAGACTCTGCAGCTGGTGGTGGACGTGGACGGCAACATGGTGAACGAGATGAAGCTGCTCAGGAAGGAGAGCAGGAACATGAACTCCAGGGTGACCCAGCTCTACATGCAGCTGCTTCACGAGATCATCAGGAAGAGAGACAACTCTCTGGAGCTGGCCCAGCTGGAGAACCGGGTTCTCAACGTCACCTCAGAGATGCTGAGGCTAGCCTCGCGCTACAAGGTTAGAACGCCAAGGTGGAACTGAAACACAACGTGGTTAATGTTACTTTCATGTAGAGGTGAAATCGAATGAAGGAGTGTGCTAGAAGCAGAACAACACTGCTATAAGAATGGAACTTTAGAAGGCCAGCACTCACTTAATATAGCTGGGGACAACATTTAGATGTGCCTATAGCACTTATAATGTTGCTAAAATATCTGTTAGAAATATATCAAGACACTTCTGGTCTTTATGTTAACTTCTCTCTCCTGCCACAAGGAGCTAGAAGGGCGTTTTGCAGCGATGGCGGGGGTGGTGAACAACCAATCTGTGCTGATTGCTGCGTTGGAGGAGCAGTGTCTGCGGACTCTGGGGCGCAGTGAGATGCAGGTGGTCCCCCCGCTGGTCCAGGTGGTCCCAGAGAACATCCCCGTCAACAGCCGCTTCACCAACGAGATACAGAGGGATCACAACAACCGGGCATTCCCACGGGGGTCACGCATGGACTCCCCCACCGCCTCTCCATTTGGACTCAACCCGCCGCCACCGCAGGGCACGCTCACCTCAGACGGTACGTACCAAATAACCCCGGGAGGGGTGGTTAGAGTTAATGAGACAAAGACTGAATAATTGTGTCCATTTACCAGAGCATGTCGAGTTGGTTGGAAGCCGTGCTGGTATGGCAATTTCTGAATTAGGCAGAAGCTAAACTCACAGTAGGCCGGGCAGACATTTCAGATGTCTAATTGTCAGAGACGCTAAATTAGAATTGCGGCGGCCAATGGTGCATGTAATATGATGAACGCCTGGTGAAAGGGGAAACGGTCTGGACAATGGGCTGGCTGTGGTCTAGTGGGTTCATCCCTGGCAGGACAGACAGCGCAGTGAGATCACACATTCCTCTCAGTGCCTCTGGGACAGCTGGACTGGCTATAACCTACTGCTGGTGTGTGTGTGTGTGTGCGTGCGCGCGCGCGCATGCTTGTGCGCGTCTATATGGAGTGAGTTCTAGAGAATTACACTGGGACCTGAGAGTATCTGTTAATCTGCGCTCTGGGAGTAATTTCTGGGCGTATGGCTGGACTAAACTCAGTGCTGGCTTAAATGGGCCTTTGTGAGGATTGGCAGATATACAAACTGAGAAAGAATTGTAGTGTAACACTGAGCAGGCACTCAGTGGCAAACACGCAACACATTCACACAGCTGGCTGGTCAGAGCCAGGCTATAACCTGACCTCTGGCTGGATGATGCAAGCATATTCTGGCATATGGGCCAGTTTAAGGAAGCCTTTTCTGAGACCAGGCAGACAAACAGTGGGGATAAAGACAGCTCTACCTGCATCACTGACCAGACACCCACACCACTGAAAACAGAACATAAAAAGGCCAATAAATGAATATATACATACACATATATACATACACATATATACATACATACATACACATATATACATACTGTGGCAAAGAAGGGGGTCGAGTGATAAGTGGCAGATATGTGAGAGCAGAGCTAATAAACGGGCTCTGCCCGATCACTAAAATGGCCACCCCTGTCAGAACTACAGATCACAAAATGGCCGACCGCCAAAACTACAAGTCCCAGAAGCAAGGGGAACCCTCAGAAGGTGGAGCCGACTCACAGATAAAGGGTCAAGAAAAACCAGGAAGAGGAAGAGAGGGTGCTGGAAGGAGCTATGAACAATAGAGAAAGAGACTATAGAGATTGGCTGGATTTACCGTGTATGAGCTGGATTGTTTGGACTTACCTGTTGGCGTTTGGACCTGGACCTACCAAGAACCCGATTCGTGTACCGAACCCTGCTATCCTTGACCTCGCCTACGGCCTGGGTGGACCAGGACGGAGAAACAAACACACAGGTACTGTCCTGTTCGAAAGAACTCTCATTCTTGGGTGATTTGGTGACAGTTTACCACTTAGTTTGTGACAAACGCTCCTAACTTTGAAGAAGTTTGCCACAATACATACATACATACACACACACACACACACACACACACACACACACACACACACACACACACACACACACACACACACACATACACATATATACATACATACATATACATACACATATATACATACATACATATACATACACATATATACATACATACATATACATACACATATATACATACATACATATATACATACATACATATACATACACATATATACATACATACACATATATACATACATACACATATATACATACATACACATATATACATACATACACATATATACATACATACACATATATACATACATACATACATACATACATACATACATACATACATGCATGCATACATGCATACATACATACATATATAAATAAAATACAGTCGCTAGTAAAAGTCCACACACCCCTTGCATAGTCTTTTCATTTATGTTTAAAATGTCATCTAAAAACGGGATAAAAAAAAAAGTTGCATCTTGATCTACACAACCTACATTTTCAAAGTGAAAGCAAAATGACAGAACATTTTCCAAAATACTAAGAAATACAAATGAAGCATGTATTGTTTGCATATACGTCTTCAGACTCCGGTGTTAATACTTGGTGGAAGCATCTTAACCAGTATTTTCATTTTTGGGAAAAAAAACGTTCCCGTTTTAAAAACGGGATATTTTGTCAGGACAAGAATATGCATATAATTGACAGCTTTGGATAGAAAACACTAACGTTTCCAAAACTGCAAAGATATTGTCTGTGAGTATAACAGAACTGATGTTGCAGGCGAAAGCCTGAGAAAAATCCAATCCGGAAGTGCCCCATATTTTGAAAGCGCTGTGTTCCAATGAATCCCTATTGAGCTGTGAATGTCCTATCAATGAGCTTACGCTTTCTACGTATTCCCCAGGGTGTCTATAACATTGTGACTTAGTTTTACGCATTTATGTTGAAGAATAGCCGTAGGCAGCTACATTGCGTAAGTGGTCACATGATGGCTCCCAGGGTGACTCTCGCGTAAAATACAGTGGTAGCCATTACTCCAATCGGTCCTACTGAAAAACGAATTGTCCTGACGGATATATTATCGAATAGATATTAGAAAAACACCTTGAGGATGGATTCTAAACAACGTTTCCCATGTTTCTGTCGATTTTATGGAGCTAATTTGGAATATTTTTCGCCATTTTCGTGACTGCAATTTCCAGGCGATTTCTCAGCCAAACGTGAAGAACAAATGGAGCAATTTCGCCTATAAAAATAATATTTTGGAGAAAAAAAATTAACTTTGGCTATCTACCTGGGAGTCTCGTGAGTGAAAACATCCGAAGCTCAAAGGTAAACGATTTAATTTGATTGCTTTTCTGATTTGTGACACGGTTGCCTGCTGCTAGCAAGACATAATGCTATGCTAGGCTATCGCTAAACTTACAAATGCTTGTCTAGCTTTGGCTGTAAAGCCAAAAATCTGAGATGACAGGGTGATTAACAAAAGGCTAAGCTGTGTCTCAATATATTTCATTTGTGATTTTCATGAATAGGAATATTTTCTAGGGATATTTATGTCCGTTGCGTTATGCTAATTAGTGTCAGGCGATGATTACACTCCCGGATCCGGGATGGGGAGTCACATTAAGCAGACATTACTACTCTGAATAAGATTCTACCAACCTTGCACAACTCCTACGGCAACATATATCCACTTCGCGGCTGCTCCAAGACGTTTCCACTTCACAATAACAGCACTTACAGTTGACCGTGGCAGCTCTGGCAGGGCAGACATTTGGCGAATTGACTTGTTGGAATGATGGCATCCCATGGCAGTGCCACGTTGAGTCACTGAGCTCTTCAGTAAGGCCATTCTATTTGTCTATGGAGACTGAATGGGCGTGTGCTCGATTCTATACACCTGTCAGCAATAGGTGTGGCTTAAAAGTTGAATCTATATTTTGTATATATAGTGTATGTTCCGAGATTCATCCGACGGCATTGAGTTTACCACATCAGTAACCGGCTTCAATAATAAGTGCATTGACGATGACGTCTCCACAGTGACCGTACATATCCCAACCAGAAGCCAGGGATTACAGACAACATCTGCATTGAGCTAAAGGCTAGAGCTGCCGCTTTCAAGGAGCAGGACACTGATCTGGACGCTTATAAGAAAATCCTGCATCTGTGTGATCACGCTCTTCGTAGCCAATATTAATTAGTAAGACCTTTAAAGAGGTCAACATTCACAAGGCCACAGGGCCGGATGGGTTACCAGGATGCGTACTCAGAGCATGCGCTGACCAGCTGGCAAGTGTCTTACCTGACATTCTCATCCTCTCTCTGACCCTCTCTGTAATACCTACAATGTTTCAAGCAGACCACCCTATGTCCAAGAACACAAGGTAACCTGCCTAAATGACATTCGCCCCGTAGCTCTCATCTGTAGCCATGAAATGCTTTGGAAGGCTGGTCATGGCTCACATTAACACCATTATCCCAGAAACCCTGGACACACTCAAATTCACATATCACCCCAAAAGATGATACAATCTCTATTGCACTCCACACTGCCCTTTCCCACCTGGACAAAAGGAACACGTGAGAAGGCTGTTCATTGACTACAGCTCAGCGTTCAACACCATAGTGCACTCCAAGTTCATCACTAAACTAAGGACCCTGGGATTAAACACCTCCCTCCAACTGGATTTTGGACTTCCTGATTGGCCTCCCCCAGGTGGTGAGGGTAAGGAACACATCCACCACGCTGACCCTCCAAGATAGGGGCCCCTCAGGGGAGTATGCTTAGTCCCCTCCTGTGCTCCCTGTTCACCCACGACTGCGCATGACTCCAACATCATAAAGTTTGCAGACAACATGGTGGTAGGCCTGATCACCGATGAGAGCCTATTAGGGAGGTCAGAGACCTGGCAGTGGTGCAGGACAACCACCTCTCCCTCAACATCAGCAAGACAAAAGAGCTGATCGTAGACTACAGGAAAAGGAGAGCTGAGCACTCCCCCATTCACATCGACGGGGCTATAGTGGAGCGGGTCAATAGATTAAAGTTCCTCGGTGTCCACATCACTAAGGACCTATCATTGTCCAAACACACCACCACAGTTGTGAAGAGGGCACAACAATGACTCTTCCCCCTCAGGTGGCTGAAAAGATGTGGCATTGGCCCTAAGAATCTCCTAAAGTTCTACAGCACCATCGAGAGCATCTTGACTGGCTACATCACCGCTTGGTATGGCAACTGCTTGGCATCTGACTGCAAGGTGCTACAGAGGGCAGTGCTTGTGGCACTGCCACCCAGGACCTCTATACCAGCCAGTATCAGAGGAAGGACCAAAAAATTGTAAAAAGACTCCAGTCACCCACGTCATAGACTGTTCTCTCTGCTACCGCATGGCAAGCGGTACAGGAGTGCCGAGTCTTGGACCAAAAGGCTTAACAGCTTCTATCTCAGTCATAAGACTGCTAAATTAATTATTATTAATCAAATGGCCACCCAACAATTTACATTGACACCCACACATTTGTTTTTACACTGCTGCTACTCATTGTTTATTATCTATGCATAGTCACTTTACCCCTACCTACATGTACCAATGACCTTGACAAACCGGTACCCCCTGTATATAGCCTCGTTATTCTGTTACTTATTTTTTGTTTTTTCACTGTAGTTTATTTAGTAAATATTTTCTTAACCAACAATGCAGTTCAATAAATAAAGTTAAGGGCTTGTAAGTAAACATGTCACGGTAAGGTCTACTACACCTGTTGTATTTGGTGCATGTGACAAATAAAGTTTGATATGATTTGATTAACTTTTTGGCCTAAATTAAAAACCAATACAACACAGAGTGAAACCCTCAGAATTTTCAAGTATTGTGGTGGCAGCATCATGTTATGGGTATGCTCGTCATTGGCAGGGACTGGGGAGTTTGTAAAAATCAATATGGAAGGAGTAAAGCACATGTAAAAAGGAAAAGCCCTCAGACTTCTGAAAACCTAACCCTGGGAGAGTTTTATTTTTCATCGAAACAATTACACACATTTGAATGCCAGAATGGCTTTCCAAGAGGTGCTGAATGTTCCTGAGTGGTCTCTTCTCAAATCAGAGCCAAAGTTTGAATATTACTGTCCATCAATGATTCAATGATTCCCAACCAAATTTACTGAGCTTGAGCAATTTGAACAAAACAAAATGGACATCACACTAAGAGTTGTGAAAACTTGGTATATTATTATTCAAAAAGATTCACAGCTCTAAAAGCCTGCCAAAGGTACTTCTACTAAAAATTAACTCTGGGTGTAAAGACATAAGCAATTAAGAAATATATTAATGTTTTTACAGTGGTGTAAAGTAAAAATAATAATATTTTTTTTCAGGAGTATTTGTACTTTTTAGATATTTTACTCCACTACATTCCTAATGAAAATAATGTACTTTTTACTCCATACATTTCCCTCAATCAAAAGTATGTTACATTTAGAAAGCTTAGGACAGGAAAATGGTCAAATACACGCACTAATCAAGAGAACGTCCCTATTCATCCCTACTCCCTCTGATCTGGCAGACTCACTAAACAAACACTTTGTTTGTAAATGATGTCAGTGTTGGTGTGCCCCTGGCTATCCATAACATTTTTAAACAAGAAAATCATGCTGTCTGCTTTGCTTAATATAAGGAATGTGAAATACTTTGACTTTTACTCAAGTACTATTTTACTGGGTGACTCACTTTTATTCGAGTCATTTTCTATTAAGGTATCTATCAAGTAGGACAATTGGGTACTTTTCCACAATTGTTTTGTTTTTTGGAACATATTTCCTCTAACTTTCTTTTACTGGGGCGGCAGGGTAGCCTAGTGGTTAGAGCATTGGTCTAGTAACCGGAAGGTTGCAAGTTCAAACCCCCGAGCTGACAAGGTACAAATCTGTCGTTCTGCCCCTGAACAGGCAGTTAACCCGCTGTTCCTAGGCCGTCATTGAAAATAAGAATTTGTTCTTAACTGACTTGCCTATAAAGGTAAAATAAAAAAAACAATTTAAAAAACTTTGAAAATGCTGAGTAGGTTGTGTAGAGGAAAAATGCAAAGAATTTTAAGGAAGCAAAATGTGAAGACTGGGCAAAGGGTTGGGACTATGCACTGTACACTATACCTATTCAAATCCTAGATTACAGGACTAGATTACAGTCAGAAGCCATAATCAGCTGCAGAAAGCTGAGAGACCAGACTCAACTAACTCTCTCCTGACTAGTGCCCACAAAAACACATCTCCCATGTGAGCAAGATCATTTTCAGCATGAAACCAATTTGCAGGGTGATAATACTTCTTGGAAATACCTCTGAAAGATAGGGAAAGAGCATTTTATTATGACTGGAGATTTGAAGGCCGCAGAGCGGGTTTAAACAAACAGATGGCTGACAATGAACTTACTGCCTGCTCGGTCTCTTCGCTAATGATGCAAGTGTGTGTTCAGTCTTTGGTCTGTTGCATGCAGAATATTCTATCCTATTCATGGCACTGATGTCACCGGGATACAGAGGTATCTTCGGGACAGTCTTGCGAGTACCAGGTAGCCTACTAATTTTTGCCTCATAATATGAAATTACAGTAGGCTATCTATCAGTAGCCTTTATTGATTACCCTTTTCAGACATAATGGAATGTGGCCCCCTGAAAGTGCCTCACCTACACCATGTTTATTTGTCCGTCAGGGTAGTTGTTGGAAGGCTACACTATGGATTTTTAAACGCCGACAAAACCTTCTTTGTAATATTTCCGTTTTGGAGAATCTCTTACACAATGCGTTAGTTATTTATAGTAATCCTAGGTGTAAAATGGTAAATAATGGATATTTCTCAGGAAGTATTAAAATTGTCAAGAGTAGTAAAACAAAATTGTCCACTATCAACATGTTCAGAAGTTTGGGGTCACTTAGAAATGTCCTTATTTTTGAAAGTAAAGCAAAAAAAAAGTCCATTAAAATAACATCAAATTGATCAGAACTACAGTGTAGACACAATTAACTTTGTAAATGACTATCGTAGCTGGAAACGGCTGATTGTTAATGGAATATCTACATAGGCTTACAGAGGCCCATTATCAGCAACGTTCACTCCTGTGATCCAATGGCATGTTGTGTTAGCTAATCCAAATGTATCATTTTAAAAAGGCTAATTGATCATTAGAAAATCCCTTTGCACAGCTGAAAACTGTTGTTCTGATTAAAAGGCAATAAAGCCTTCTTTAGACGAGTTGAGTATCTGGAGCATCAGCATATGTGGGTTTGATTACAGGCTCAAAATGGTCAGAAACAAAGACTTTCTTCTGAAACTCGTCAGTCTATTCTTGTTCTGAGAAATGAAGGATATTCCATGCGAGGAATTGCCAAGAAACTGAAAATCTCGTACAACGCTGTGTACTACTCCCTTCACAGAACAGCGCAAACGGGCTCTAACCAGAATAGAAAGAGTGGGAGGCCCCGGTGCACAACTGAGCAAGAGGACAAGTACATTAAAATGTCTAGTTTGAGACAGAGATGCCTCAAGTCCTCAACTGGCAGCTACATTAAATAGTTCCCGCAAAACACCAGTCTCAACATCAACAGTGAAGAGGCGACTCCAGCATGCTGTCCTTCTAGGCAGAGTACCAAAGAAAAAGCCATCTCTCAGACTGGCCAAGAAAAAGAAAATATGGGCAAGAGAACAGACACTGGACAGAGGCAATATTAACTAAGGAAATTGTGTCAACTCTCCTGCGTCCATTGCACAGAGTCAGGGTATTTGCAACAGTTTGAGCCGCCTGGCTTGTAGCAAACTAATTTCCCAGCATTTTACATAATTATGACATAAGGTTGTGCAATGTAACAGCAATATTTAGACTTAGGGTTGCCACCCGTTCAATAAAATACGGAACGGTTCCGTATTTCACTGAAAGAATAAACGTTTTGTTTTCTAAATTAGTTTCCGCATTTGACCATATTAATGACCAAAGGCTCATATTTCTGTGTTTATTATATTATAATTAAGTCTATGATTTGATATTTGACAGAGCGGTGGAAGACAGCATCAGGCTAGTAAGCATTCATTCAAACTTACCTGCGTTTGCCAGCAGCTCAAAGCAATGATTGAAGCTGAGATTAGGCTGGCAATACTAAAGTGCCTATTAGAACATCCAATAGTCAAAGGTATATGAAATACAAATGGTATAGAGAGAAATAGTCCTGTGTCATAATTCCAATCTACAACTTCTTAACTGGGAATATTGAATAAATCGGAATATTGAACAACCAGGAACTGTTCTCAGCCAGGAACTTAAACATTAGCTTTTTACATGGCACATATTGCACATTTACTTTCTACTCCAACACTGTGTTGTTGCATTATTTAAACCAAATTGAGCAGGTTTCAT
Source organism: Oncorhynchus keta (assembly GCF_023373465.1). Lineage (NCBI taxonomy): Eukaryota > Metazoa > Chordata > Actinopteri > Salmoniformes > Salmonidae > Oncorhynchus > Oncorhynchus keta. Next base: position 68,433,832 of record NC_068421.1, on the reverse strand, counting down.
TATTGATTTGAGACTAAATAGATTTTATTTATGTATTATATTAAGTTAATGGACTGCACCAGATTTGCCAGTTCTTGCTGTGAGATGTTACCCCACTCGTCCACCAAGGCACCTGCAAGTTCCCGGACATTTCTGGGGGTAATGGCCCTAGCCCTCACCCTCCGATCCAACAGGTCCCAGACGTGCTCAATGGGATTGAGATCCGGGCTCTTCGCTGGCCATGGCAGAACACTGACAGTCCTGTCTTGCAGGAAATCATGCACAGAATGAGCAGTATGACTGGTGGCATTGTCATGCTGGAGGGTCATGTCAGGATGAGCCTGCGGGATGGGTACCACACGAGGGAGGATGACGTCTTCCCTGTAACGTACAGCATTCAGATTGCCTGCAATGACAACAAGCTCAGTCCGATGATGCTGTGAAACACTGCCCCCAGACCATGACGGACCCTCCACCTCCAAAATCGATCCCGCTCCAGAGTACAGGCCTCGGTGTAACGCTCATTCCTTCGACGATAAACGCAAATCCGACCATCACTCCTGGTGAGACAAAACCACGACTCGTCAGTGAAGAGCACTTTTTGCCAGTCTGCGTGATCCAGCGACGGTGGGTTTGTGCACTTATGTGACGACGTTGCCTGTGATGTCTGGTGACAACCTGCTTTAGAACAGGCCTACAATCTCTCAGTCAAGCCTCTCTTAGCCTATTGCGGACAGTCTGAGCACTGATGGAGAGATTGTGCGTTCTTATGGTAACTCGGGCAGTTGTTGCCTGTCCCGAAGGTGTAATGTTCGGATGTACCGGTACTGTGCAGGTGTTGTTACACGTGGTCTGCCACTGCGAGGACGATCAGATGTCTGTCCTGTCCACTTGTCTGTCTTGTCTTAGGCATCTCACAGAACAGATATTGCAACTTATTGCACTGGCCACATCTGCAGTCCTCATGCCTCCTTACAGCATACCCATGGTATGTTCACGCAGATGAGCAGGGAAGCTGGGCATCTTTCTTTTGGTATTTTTCCAGAGTCAGTAGAAAATCCTCTTTAGTGTTCTAAGTTTTCATAACTGTGACCTTAATTGCCTACCGTCTGTAAGCTGTTAGTGTCTTAATGACCGTTCCACCATTCCATGTTAATTGTTTATTGAACAAGCATGGGAAACAGTGTTTAAACCCTATACAATGAAGATATGTGAAATTATTTTGATTTTTACAAATTATCTTTGAAAGACAGGGTCCTGAAAAAGGGAAGTTACTTTTTTTGCTGATATATATACACACACATGCATATATACACACACATGCATATATACACACACGCACTCCCGAGTGGCGCAGCGGTCTGAGGCACTGCATCTCCGTGCAAGAGGCGTACTACAGTCCCTGGCCCAAACCTGGCTCTAACACATCCGGCCATGAATGGGAGTCCCATAAGGCGGCGCACAATTGGCCCAGTGTATTCTGGGTTTGGCTGGGGTAGGCAGTCATTAAAAATAAGAATTTGTCCATAACCTTTGTGATAGAGGGCAGCATTTTCACTTTTGGATGAATAACGTGGTCCAGAGTGAACTGCCTCCTAATCTGTCCCAGATGTGAATATATGCATATTATTATTAGTATTGGATATAAAACACTCAGAAGTTTCTAAAATGTTTGAATGATGTCTGTGAGTATAACAGAACTCATATGGCAGGCGAAAACCTGAGGAGAAATCCAACCAGGAAGTGGGACATTGAGGTTTGTAGTTGTTCAAAGCTTTGCCTACCGAATACACATTGAGATATGGATAAAGTTGAACTTCCTGCGGCTTCCACTAGATGTCAACAGTCTTTAGAAACTTGAATGAGGATTCTACTATAAAGGAGGGGTCTGGCAGAGTGCCTTGGTCTCACGATGCCCGCTACCGACAGATTTACCTCGCGTTCCAGTGCTTTTCTACAGACAAAGGAATTCTCCAGTTGGAACATTGATGTTTTATGTTAAAAACATCCTAAAGACTGATTCCATACATCGTTTGACATGTTTCTAAAGGACTGTAACGGAACTTTTCGAGTTTGTCTGGACGAAGTGCCTGCGCCTCATGAAGATGGATTACTGGGCTGAACACGCTAACAAGTGGCTATTTGGACATAAATTATGGACTTTATGGAACAAAGCAGTCATTTATTGTAAAACTGGGATTCCTGGGATGCCTTCTGATGAAGATCAAAGGTAAGTGAAAGTTTATAGTTTTATTTCTAACTTTGTTGACTCCAAAATGGCAGATATTCCTCTGGCTGTTTTGTCCATCTTTAATTCTGTGAATAAAAAATGTATCTTTTATCAATGTTTATTATGAACATTTCTGCAAAATCTCTGGATGTTTTGGAATCAAAACATTACTGCACATAACGAGCCAATGTAAACAGATTTTTGGCTATAAATATGCACATTATCTAACAAAACATACATGTATTGTGTAACATGATGTCCTATGAGTGTCATCTGATGAAGATCAAAGGTTAGTGATTAATTTTATTTGGGCAAGCTTTTCATCCAAAATTCCGACCCTAGAGAAGTTTAACCTTTTGCGTGTAGGGGGCAGTATTTTCGTTTTTGGGACACAGAAAAACGTACTCATTTGAAACAGCCTATTTCTCAGCCCCAGGAACTAGAATATGCATATAATTGTCAGATTAGGATAGAAAATACTAAAGTTTCCAAAACTGTAAAAATATTGTCTGTGAGTATAACATAACTGATATTGCAGGCGAAAGCCTGAGGAAAATCCAATCAGGAAGTGGCTTCTATAATGAAAGCGCCATGTTCCATAGCCTGCCTTCACTCCATTTAAAGGGATATCAACCAGATCCTTTTCCTATCGCTTCCTCAAGGTGTCAGTCTTTGGACAGTATCAGACTTTTATTTTGAAAAATTAGCGTGAAGGATCACAAAGCGTAAGTGAATAGGTGCGGGCTCTCAGAGTCAGTTTTTGCGCAACTGAGAAAGCCGCCATTGTTCCTCTCGCTGTTATTGAAAAACCTACACACTCGGTTGATATATTATCGAATATATACACTGCTCAAAAAAATAAAGGGAACACTTAAACAACACAATGTACCCAAGTCAAACCCCCTGGTTCTGCAGGTGGGGACCACAGACCACTTCTCAGTTCCTATGCTTCCTGGCTGATGTTTTGGTCACTTTTGAATGCTGGCGGTGCTTTCACTCTGGTGGTAGCATGAGATGGAGTCTACAACCCACACAAGTGGCTCAGGTAGTGCAGCTCATCCTGGATGGCACATCAATGCGAGACGTGGCAAGGTGGTTTGCTGTGTCTGTCAGCGTAGTGTCCAGAGCATGGAGGCGCTACCAGGAGACAGGCCAGTACATCAGGAGACGTGGAGAAGGCCGTAGGAGGGCAACAACCTAGCAGCAGGACCGCTACCTCCGCCTTTGTGCAAGGAGGAGGAGGAGCACTGCCAGAGCCCTGCAAAATGACCTCCAGCAGGCCACAAATGTGCATGTGTCTGCTCAAACGGTCAGAAACAGACTCCATGAGGGTGCTATGAGGGCCCGACGTCCACAGGTGGGGATTGTGCTTACAGCTCAACACCGTGCAGGACATTTGGCATTTGCCAGAGAACACCAAGATTGGCAAATTCGCCACTGGCGCCCTGTGCTCTTCACAGATGAAAGCAGGTTCACACTGAGCACATGTGACAGACGTGACCATCTGGAGACGCCGTGGAGAACGTTCTGCTACCTGCAACATCCTCCAGCATGACCGGTTTGACAGTGGGGTCAGTCATGGTGTGGGGTGGCATTTCTTTGTGGGGCCGCACAGCCCTCCATGTGCTCGCCAGAGGTAGCCTGACTGCCATTAGGTACCGAGATGAGATCCTCAGACCCCTTGTGAGACCATATGCTGGTGCGGTTGGCCCTGGGTTCCTCCTAATGCAAGACAATGCTAGACCTCATGTGGCCGGAGTGTGTCAGCAGTTCCTGCAAGAGGAAGGCATTGATGCTATGGACTGGCCCGCCCGTTCCCCAGACCTGAATCCAATTGAGCACATCATGTTTCGCTCCATCCACCAAATGCCACTTTGCACCACAGACTATCCAGGAGTTGGCGGATGCTTTAGTCCAGGTCTGGGAGGAGATCCCTCAGGAGACCATCTGCCACCTCATCAGGAGCATGCCCAGGCGTTGTAGGGAGGTCATACAGGCATGTATATGAGCCTCATTTTGACTTGTTTTAAGGACATTACATCAAAGTTGGATCAGCCTGTAGTGTGGTTTCCCACTTTAATTTTGAGTGAGACTCCAAATCCAGACCTCCATGGGTTGATAAATTTGATTTCCATTGATAATTTTGTGTGATTTTGTTGTCAGCACATTCAACTATGTAAAGAAAAAAGTATTTAATAAGAATATTTAATTCATTCAGATCTAGGATGTGTTATTTTAGTGTTCCCTTTATTTTTTTGAGCAGTGTATTTTAAAAAGACATGGAAATTCTGGATATTATTTGGAGTATACGTCTGCGTTGTCGTGACCGCTCTTTCCTGTGGATTTCTGAACATAATGCGACAAACAAACATCAGTATTTTGGGTATAAAAATAATCTTAATGGAGCAAAAGGAACATTTGTGTAACTGGGAGTCTCGTGACTGAAAACATCCGAAGATCAAAGTTAAACGATTAATTTGATTGCTTTTCTGATTTCGTGACCAAGCTTCCTGATGCTAATCTACATGATGTTATGCTATCGATAAACTTACACAAACGCTTGGATTGCTTTCACTGTAAAGCATAATTTCAAAATCTGAGACGACAGGTGGATTAACAAAAGGCTAAACTGTGTTTTGCAATATTGCACTTGTGATTTCATGAATAGGAATATTTTTTAGTAATATTATTTGACTGTTGCGCTATGCTATTCAGCATTTGCTGATGAAAATGATCCCGCTACCGGGATGGGTAGCGCCAAGAAGAGGTTAACAAACTATAGTTTTGGCAAGTTGTTTACGACATCCACTTTGTGGATGACACAAGTCATTGTTCCAACAACTGTTTATAGATTATTTCACTTATAGGCCTCCCGGGTGGCGCAGTGGTTAAGAGCGCTGTATTGCAGAGTCTCTGATGGCTGTGACTCTGGGTTCGCGCCAAGCCAAGGCTCTGTCGCAACCGGGAGGTCCGTTGTGCGACGCATAATTGGCCTAGCGTCGTCCGGGTTAGGTAGGGATGTCCTTGCCTCATCGCGCACCGGCGGGCGCACCGGCGGGCGCATTACATTTACATTTAAGCATTGCGCGCTAACCAAGGTTGCCAGGTGCACGGTGTTTCCTCCGACACATTGGTGCGGCTGGCTTTCGGGTTGGATGCGAGCTGTGTTAAGAAGCAGTGGGGCTTGGTTGGGTTGTGTATCGGAGGACGCATGACTTTCAACCTTGGTCTCTCCCGAGCCCGTACGGGAGTTGACATGATAGTAGCAACTAAAAACAATTGGATACCACGAAAATTGGGGAGAAAAAGGGGTATAATTCAACAAAAAAATAATATTATTTTACTTATTATTGAGAGCCTCATTGACAGCATCCTGTCGGGTTGCATCACTGCCTGGTACGGCAATTGCACCATCCATAACCGCAGGGCTTTACACGGTGGTGGTGCGGTCAGCCCAATGCATCGTCGGGGGCACACTGCTTGCCCTCCAAGACATCTACAGCACCGGCTGTCACAGGAAGGCCAAGAAGATCATAAAGGACCTCAGCCACCCGACCAAAGCCTGTCCACCCCCCTACCATCTAGAAGGAGACCGTACAGGTGCAACAAAGTTGGGCCCGAGAGACTGATAAACAGCTTCCATCTCCAAGCCATTACACAGTTAAAACACCCTCCGCCCAATACCCTGCCTTGAACATTAGAGACTGCTTTGCCCTACGTACAGTCATTGAACACTGGTCACTATAATTATGTTCACATACCGTTTTTCCCACATTATATGTACAATTGAAGTCAGAAGTTTACATAAACAAGTTTTAATGACTCCAACCTAAGTGTTTCAACAGCTCCACAAATTTATTTTAACAAACTGTAGTTTTGGCAAGTCAGTTAGGACATCTACTTTGTGCATGACAAGTAATATTTCCAACAATTGTTTGCAGACAGATTATTTCACTTATAATCACAATTCCAGTGGGTCAGAAGTTAACATACACTAAGTTGACTGTGCCTTTAAACGGGTTGTAAAATTCCAGAAAATGATGTCATGGCTTTAGAATCTTCTAAAATGCTAATTGACATCATTTGAGTCAATTGGAGGTTTACCTGTGGATGTATTTCAAGGCCTACCTTCAAACTCAGTGCTTTTCTTGACATCATGGGAAAATCCAAAGAAATCAGCCAAGACCTAAAAAAAAATAAAGAATTGTAGACCTCCACATGTCTGGTTCATCCTTGGGAGCTATTTCCAAATACCTGACGGTACCACGTTCATCTGTACAAACAATAGTACGCAAGGACAAACACCATGGGACAAAGCAGCAGTCATACCGCTCAGGAAGGAGACGCGTTGTCTCCTAGAGATGAACGTACTTTGGTGCGAAAAGTGCAAATCAATCCCAGAACAACAGCAAAGGACCTTGTTAAGATGCTGGAGAAAACAGGTACAAAAGTGTCTATATCCACAGTAAATTGAGTCCTATATCGACAACCTGAAAGGCAGATCAGCAAGGAAGAAGCCACTGCTCCGAAACCGCCAGAAAAAAAAGCCAGACTACGGTTTGCAACTGCACATGGGGACAAAGATCGTACTTTCTGGAGAAATGTCCTCTGGTCCAATTAAACAAAAATAGAACTGTTTGGCCATCATTACGTTTGGAGGAAAAGGGGGGAGGCTTGCAAGCCAAAGAACACCATCCCAACTGTGAAGCACTGTGGTGGCAACATCATGTTGTGGGGGTGCTTTTCTGCAGGAGGGACTGGTGCACTTCACAAAATAGATGGCATCATGAGGAGGGGAATATGTGGATACATTGAAGCAACATCGCAAGACATCAGCCAGGAAGTTAAAACTTGGTCGCAAATAGGTCTTCTAAATGGACAATGGCCCCAAGCATACTTCCAAATATGTGGCAAAATGGCTTAAGGACAACAAAGTCAATGTGTTGGAGTGGCCATCACAAAGCCCTGACCTCAATCCCATAGAAAATGTGTGGGCAGAACTGAAAAAGCATGTGTGAGAAAGGAGGCCTACAAACCTGACTTATTTACACCAGCTCTGTCAGGAGGAATGGGCCAAAATTCACCCAACTTATTGTGGGAAGCTTGTGGAAGGCTACCCGACACGTTTGACCCAAGTTATACAACTTAAAGGCAACGCTACCAAATACTAACTGAGTGTATGTAAACTTCTGACCCACTGGAAATGTGATGAAAGAAATAAAAGCTGAAATAAATCACTCTACTATTATTCTGACATTTCATATTCTTAAAATAAAATGGTGATCCTAACTGACCTAAGACAGGGGTTTTATATATATGATAAAACCATCCCAGCTCTGCAGATTTTGCTGCGATGAAAACCACAAGATTATTTGATCTGGTAGCTTGTTTTTGGTCACAGGTTCAGGAATGGCTGTAGAATTGCAACATTTACCTGGAGCCAACTGTGCAAATAGTACTGCTCTGTGATTTGAAAAGTCATAGTCAAATCGAACAATAATATAATCTTAGCAAAAACATGTATCTTTCATTTACAATCTTTAGAAATTATGAGAATAGAAAGGTTCAGAACTGTTGCGAAACACCACAAGCACAGTTGAAAAATATTTGGCAAATAGAAATCAAAACTGGATGATGTTCGGAGATAGATGGGAGGGGTTGAGTGAGCTGAAGTGTGGGACTAAAAATAACACGATAACTAATGTATAATATACTGTGTTCGTAAAATGTATATAGTATGTATAAGCTGGAAGTAGAAGCCTAAGAGTTGTTTTTCATTAGTTTACTCTAATTAGGGGAGGGGTGCTAGGGTTAGGGGAAAATATACAATGCCAAGTTTGTGGAAAGCTGTCATCAAGGCAAAGGGTGAATCTAAAATATATTTTACTTGTTTAATACTTTTTTGGTTACTACATGATTCCATGTGTTATTTCATAGTTAGTCTACACTATTATTCTGCAATGTAGAAAATAGTAAAAATGTAAAACTCTTGAATGAGTAGGTGTGTCCAAACTGTACTGGTACTCTAAATGGGGGATAGGAAATTATGCAGACAATTACGTTGACGGAAGCCACAATCTGCAATATTAATGCTTATCACCACCCCCACCCCCCAATATAAAGACAGCAGCTAATCAAATCAGCGACATTTGTTGTTACGGAAAACAAAATAATGAACATTATGCCAGAGCAGAATTGTCACATTTTGTTATTGTCTGAAAAGTTACCAATTGTAGCTATCAACATGTTACTGTAGCTGCGTTCTATGGCTGGAAAGGGTTGCGGTAGATAGAGCTTCATTAACAAGCCCTAGTGGTCATACATATGTAATAGGACCATTATTCTACATTGTACATTGCCATGGAATTGTATGATCTTTTCAAAACGTTTTAACGCAGTTTAAACATTAGGCAAAATGTTACAAGACGCCTGACTGCTACGCCATCTTGGACTTAAGTTGCAATGTACTCGCTCTGTGTGCAATAATAGTGTTTAACATGATTTTATGACGACTACCTCATCCCTGTACCCCACACATACAGGTAATTGTAAGGTCCCTCAGTCGAGCACTGAATTTCAAAAAGATTCAACCACAAAGACCAGGGAGGTTTTCCAATGCTTTGCAAAGGCCGGTTATTGGTAGATGGGTAAAAAAAAAGCAGACATTGAATATCCCTTCGAGCATGGTATTACTTATACTTTGGATGGTGTCAATACACCCAGTCACTACAAAGATACAGGCATCCTTCCTAACTCAGTTGCTGGAGAGGACGGAAACCGCTCAGGGATTTCACCATGAGGCCAATGGTGACTTTAAAAAACAGTTAGAGTTTAATGGCTGTGACAGGGGAATGGAACAACTACATTGCAGTTACTTCACAATACTAAGCTAATCGACAGAGTAAAAAGGATGCCTGTACAAAATACAAATAATCCAAAAACATGCATCCTGTTTAAAACAAGGCACTAAATTAATACTGCAAAAAATGTGGCAAAGCAATTTACTTTTTGTCTTGAATGCAAATCCAATCCAACACATTACGGAGTACTGTGCCTCATGTTTTGGGAATGCTTGTAAATCGTTAGACTATGGAGTTTTTCAAGAAAAAAAAAAGAAAAGTCAAAAATAGTGGTCAACAGAGATGTCCTGTTCTTTCAACCAATCGATTGGTCAAAATGTTTAAACTCATTTTTCCATATACAGTGCCTTCAGAAAGTATTCAGACCCCTTGCCTTTTCCACATTTTGCTACGTTACAGCATTATTCTAAAATTGATTAAATAAACAAAAATCCTCAGCAATCTACACACAATAGCCCATAATGATAAAGTGAAAACAGGCTTTTAGATTTTTTTGCCAATGTATTATTAAAAAGGAAAAACATAAATCTTATTTACATATGCATTCAGAGTCTTTGCTCGAAAATGAGGTCAGGTACATCCTGTTTCCATTGATCATCCTTGAGATGTTTCTACAACTTGATTGGTGTCCAACTGTTGTAAATTCAATTGATTGGACACAATTTGGAAAGGCACACACCTGTCTAAAAAAAAAAGGTCCCACAGTTTACAGTGCATGTCAAAGCAAAAACCAAGCAATAAGGTCGAAGGAATAGCCTGTAGAGCGCCGAGACAGGATTGTGTCGAGGCACAGATCTGGGGAATGGTACCAAAACATTTCTGCTGCATTGAAGGTCCCCAAGAACACAGTGGCCTGAATGCCAAGCGTCACGTCTGAAGGAAACCTGGCACCATAACCAACTAAAATAGCCCCCAGAGTAAAGTCTAAGTCTAAGTGTGTGTGTGTGTGTGTGTGTGTGTGTGTGTGTGTGTGTGTGTGTGTGTGTGTGTGTGTGTGTGTGTCACATGAGTGAGTCTAAAGTTCCTTCAGGCAGAGCAGCACTTTCCTAATCTAATAATGCTGGGACTATTGGCAGTTGAAAGGACTGAAGAGGAAAGAGTCCAGAGAGAAAGGCCTTATGGCAGGGAAAAATGGAGAGGGCCGAGGGGAGGGAGGGAGGGGGGAGAGGGCCGAAGGAGCCAAAGGGGACAGGGAAAAGAGAAAGTGGAGGGAGAGGGACATGGGGACAGGGGAAAGAGAAAGTGGAGGGAGAGGGACATGGGGAAGGAGAAAGTGGAGGGAGAGGGACATGGGGACAGGGGAAAGAGAAAGTCGAAGGAGAGGGACAAGGGAAGGAAAAAGTGGAGGGAAAGGTCCAAGGGCGGTAGTTGCCAAGGAGAGGGCCAAGAGGGAGGGAGAGGGCCAATGAAGGTAGGAACAAAGGAGAGGGACAAAGGTGAGGGACAAGGGGAGGGAGAGGGACAAGGGAGGGCAACCAGTGTGTCCATCTCCTCTGTATCATGTTTCTTGTCGGATGACAATGTCTGTATTTCAATGTCTTTGATGAAGTCCAGGTTCCTACTCTTTAGGCCAAAGGCAGACGACCTCAGACCTTGGATATTCCAGGATGAGATGGTGAAGGCTTTGTGTTCCATAAAATGTCCAATGTTGTTGGTCGTGTGTTTGGTCGTGTGGCTGAGAATCTGGTACATGCCATTGGCTTGGGCTAGTGTAAGAGTGGGGGTTTGGCCTGTTTGCCTGCTCATGGCCTGAGCGTATGTGTGTGACTTCCATGATGAGGCCCTCTCGTGAGGGTGTGTGCATGGGGTTGGCAGGAGGGCCATAGATCTGAGGGGGCCTAAATGGAATGTGGGCATGGTTGACTTGGGGGGTTTATGTGGTCGATGTAGGCCCTCTTAGCGTGGGTCCTCTATGCATAGAGGCTGTTCAAGTCCAGAGTGGAGTGGTGGACCAGGTAAACATTTTGTTTTGAGGCACAGTCACGGGAAATACTTGTTTAACAGCTGTATAGTAGCAGGATATTTCTGATAGCAGGGTGGATATAGGCACTTCTGCATCGGGGAAAGTAGAAGAAGCTTTTTCAATCACTCCCTTTCCTGCTCTCAAGTCGTTTGTGCCTGTGTGTATTATTATGTGGCTGGGTGAACCTAGTTGGTTCTCAGGCACAAGGTCTCGGCCGCGCTGGGAGTTTGGACACCAGAGTTTAGACACACTGTTTGGAAAAATGTTGTTTTTCTTGTATACATTTGCCATTTGAGTCCATAAGGAGTACAATCTGTTTCTTGTGTAGTCGTGGCCAAAAGTTTTGAGAATGACACAAATATACATTTTCAAGGAATCTCCCCAGACCTTAATCCCATTGAGAACTTGTGGTCAATCCTCAAGAGGCGGGTGGACAAACAAAAATCCACAAATTCTGACAAAATCCAAGAAATGATTATGCAAGAATGGGCTGCCATCAGTCAGGATGTGGCCCAGAAGTTCATTGACAGCATGCCAGGGCAGATTGCAGAGGTCTTGAAAAAGAAGGGTTAACACTGCACATATTGACTCTTTGCATCAACCTCACGTAATTGCCAATAAAAGCCATTGACACTTATGAAATGCTTGTAATTATACTTCAGTGTTCCATAGTAACATCTGACAAAAATATCTAAAGACACTGAGGCAGCAAACTTTGTGGAAATTAATATTTGTGTCATTCTCAAAATTTTGGCCACGACTATGTCCTCAGTGGGTGCATGTGTGTGTGTGGGGGGGGGGCTCACAGGGGGTTAGATTCTCTGGGCTTGAGGTTCTTCATTTCTTTGTCTCACTGTGATGTCAACATGGTCAGGATCCGGGGTGGACTGTTCTGCTGTGGTGTTGAGACTTTTGTCAGGAGCTGAGGTGGGCTGTTCTGCAGGTTTCTCTGCGGGGGTGGCCACCTCTCTAATGGGTTGTTCTGTCACACGCCATCCCCCTCACTCTCTCCTCCAGCAGTCTGTTCCTGTTTTTCTCCTGCTCCTTCTCCTGTTGAAGTTGTCTCACCACAGTCCAGAGTAGAGGTTGACCGATTAATTAGGGCCGATTTCAAGTTTTCATAACAATCGGTAATCTGTATTTTTGGACACCGATCATGGCCGATTACATTGCACTCCACGAGGAGACTGCGTGGCAGGCTGACTACCTATTATGCGAGTGCAGCAAGGAGCCACGGTAAGGTGCAAGCTAGCATTAAACGTATCTTATGAAAAACAGTCAATCTTCACATAATCATTAGTTAACTACACATGGTTGATGATATTACTAGTTTATCTAGCTTGTCCTGCATAATCGATGCGGTGCCTGTTACATTATCATTGAATCACAGCCAAACGGGTGATTTAACAAGCGCATTCGCGGAAAAAGCACTGTCGTTGCACCAATGTGTACCTAACCATAAACATCAACGCCTTTCTTAAAATCAATGCACAAGTATATATTTTTTAAACCTGCATATATAGTTAATATTGCCTACTAACATGAATTTCTTTTAAATAGGAAATTGTGTCACTTCTCTTGCATTGTGTGCAACAGAGTCAGGGTATATGCAGCAGTTTGGGCCGCCTGGCTTGTTGCGAACTATGTGAAGACCATTTCTTCCTAACAAAGACAGCCAACGTCGCCAAACGGGGATGATTTAACAAAAGCGCATTTGTGAAAAAAGCACAATCGTTACACGAATGTACCTAACCATAAACATCAATGCCTTTCTTAAAATCAATACACAGAAGTATATATATTTTTTAACTTGTATATTTAGTTGAAAAAAAATTATGTTAGCAGGCAATTTTAAACTAGGGAAATTGTGTCACTTCTCTTGCGTTCATTGCACGCAGAGTCAGGGTATATGCAAAAGTTTGGGCCGCCTGGCTCATTGCGAACTGACTTGCCCGAATTTTACGTAATTATGACATAACATTGAAGGTTGTGCAATGCAACAGCAATATGTATACTTATGGATACCACCTGTTAGATAAAATACGTAACGGTTCCGCATTTCACTGAAAGGCCTAAGGCTCTTATTTCTGTGTGTTGTTATATTATAATTAAGTCTATGATTTGATAGAGCAGTGACTGAGCAGTGGTAGGCAGCAGCAGGCTCGTAAGCATTCATTCAAACAGCACTTTACTGCATTTGCCAGAAGCTCTTCGCAATGCTTCAAGCATTGCGATGTTTATGACTTCAAGCCTATCAACTCCCGAGATTAGGCTGGCAATACTAAAGTACCTATTAGAACATCAAATGGTCAAAGGTATATGAAATACCAATGGTAGAGAGAGAAATAGTCCTATAAATACTATAACTACTACCTAAAACTTCTTACCTGGGAATATTGAAGACTCATGTTAAAAGGAATCACCAGCTTTCATATGTTCTCATGTTCCGAGCAAGGAACTAAAAACGTTAGCTTTCTTACATGGCACATATTGCACTTATACTTTCTTTTCCAACACTTTGTTATTGCATTATTTAAACCAAATTGAACATGTTTCATTATTTGAGAATAAATAGATTGATGTATTATATTAAATTAAAATAAAAAAAGGTATTCATTCAGTATTGTTGTAATTGTCATTATTACAAATACATATATTTATAAAAAATAAAATAAAAATAAATATTTTAAAAAATTAATACATTTTTAAAAATGTGTCCGATTAATTGCAATAGTCTTTTTTTGGTCCTCCAATAATCAATATCGGAGTTGAAAAATCATAAATCGGTCGACCTCTAGTCCAGAGTACAGATATGTCTCTCTCCACCTCCAGCTCTCCGGGTCTGATTAAGGGGGTGTTGTTGTGCTGGACTGTTGTCTGGGTCTGTGCTGAGTGTAGTGTAATCACCTGCGTCCACCTGCCTTACCTCCAGCTGGGTAAATGTAGTACTCTGTGCTGGGAGGTTGACTTTCCGCTGTTGGGCTATATTAAGAAGAGGTCTGGTCTGACCTGCTCGGGGTGGGGGTATCGTTTCCATTTTTATAATGGTCAGCACAAAGTGTCTTGATATTCCATAAGGAGCTTCATTTTGTACTCTTTTCATGTCTTATCATTCTTTACATACACAGGGCATTGTATTTTAATTACCTCTGAACAGTGGGAGGCAGCTTCTAAGGCTTCTCCATTTGGTTGGAGTAGACCGTGCGACTCTAGCCCAACAATGGAAAGGGCTTTGACACCTCACTTCACACGTCAGTGCTAATTGAAGTTGTATCAAACTTGGCAGCCTTAATTTAGCATTCAGTCCTTATAAAGTAAAGTATGTATTTTTCTTCTTGGCTTTTGGAAATAAAATATAGCTTTAGACTAAACATTACCAACTCAGTTCCAGGTTGGATGGTGTTTTCAGGTTTCTGTTGTTTTCCAGAGCATTTGCTATATAGTTTTGGAATAATAGTATTTGGTAGTTGTAAACCTTTCAGGTGATTCCGTAATTCTGTCCAAAATCAGGTTGTAGGTTTTGATTTGGAGTGAAGGTTGTTTAGTACAGGGTAGCATCCTGTATATGTCCCTGACAAAAAAATTCAAGTTTATCTAAATCTTTTAAAAAAATAATAACATGCTGAAAAATGCAGGAGCTCATCTGCTCATGACCTCTCCTCTCTCTGGCACCATCTTTGGTGCCCTCTCTCCTGCCCCCGCCTCTTCTCCCCCCTGCCTCTCCTCCCCCCTGCCTCTCCTCCCCCTTGCCTCTCCTCCCCCCTGCCTCTCTCCTCAGCGAATGCTACATAATGTATTTTGTGTCTGTGATGAAAGAAGACATCTTATTCACCTGAGGCAGGATATGGTTTGGTGATTAGTGAAGAGGATGTTATGTCATAGAAGCAGCACTGAAGGACAAACAGAGTAGAGACATTGGCTATGACAACGCAGGCACTGACCCATTCCTCCCTCCCCCTCTCCTTTCTCTCAGGTCCGTTTAAGGACTGCTACCAGGTGCGCCAGGCGGGCCACAGCACCAGTGGGATGTACCTGCTGAAGGCAGAGAGTAATGAACAGCTGATCCAGGCCTGGTGTGAACACAGCTTAGACAACGGAGGCTGGACCGTGTTACAGAGAAGGAAGGATGGATCGGTCAACTTCTTCAGGAACTGGGAGAACTACAAGGTGGTGTAGCGCAGACGATCACACACTGACACACACAGAGAGAACAAAAGTATCTGCATCCATCTGTCTATTGTTAACCACTGAGCCATTGGAGCTAACCCATGGCCTGTAAAGTCCAGCCCTCTCCCTCAAACCTCCAATCAGCTGTGACCCCAGCAGGGACAGGGAGGGGCTGATGTAGGAAGCTCCACGTCCCCCTAATCTCCCCTCCTTTGTTACATAACCAACACCATTCCGCCAACACACTAGGCTGCTAACACACTCCATCACTCTGGAGAAAGCCCTGGCCCTGCCAATGTGTGCGTGGTATCTGTACAGACCCCATAGTCTTTCTCCCCAGCCACAGCCAGTTAATTCACCTTGACTGGGAAAGCAGAGGCAGAAGTTTTGACACATTATCGTCTCCAACTGAGTTTCAACATGTTCCATTGATTCTGAAGGTTTGGCTTCCTTTAACATGTGGCGAGAAATCACATTAGTGGAGTCTACCGACTGACTAACCATTTTTGTCCTCTGAGCGTGACTGTATCTACTGTCTGCAGATAGAGGTGTGGTTCCTGACTAGAAAAACTGCTGCCGTTTAGGCTAGTTGGTGGATGACCGGAACATTCTAAATGCTTTAGGTGTGAAACTACACAACCACACACAACTCACAAACCTTTAACCATTTACTAGAAACCCTTGGAACCTGGAAAGCATATATAATATAACCTGCTGTGTCTCTACCCCTACAGAAAGGCTTTGGGAACATAGACGGTGAATACTGGCTGGGTCTGGAGAACATCTTTAACCTGGCAAAGCAGGGGGACTACAGGCTGCTGGTAGAGCTGGAAGACTGGGTGGGGAAGAAGGTGTATGCTGAGTACAGCAGCTTCCGCCTGGAGCCTGAGAGTGAGGGCTACCGCCTGAGACTGGGCACCTACCAGGGAAACGCTGGAGACTCCCTCAGCAGCCACAATGGGAAAATGTTCACCACACTGGACAGGGACAAGGATGCTTTCTCAGGTAAAACAAGGGAAAAACAGTGTACGCTAGAATACGGGTACAATACTGTACTAGTACACCAACACACTGCTATGCTACAGTTTCCCAAGCACACTGTTGCTCAAGCTTCTCTGTACTGTGGTCCCATCTCTGTAACATCTCTGCTCAAGTGACAACTACCACTAGAATATTCTGTACCACTAAGTCTTTCTCTCCTCCTCTCCCATCGCTAGGTAACTGTGCCCACTTCCATAAGGGAGGTTGGTGGTACAACGCCTGTGGTCAGACCAACCTGAATGGAGTGTGGTACAGCGGAGGGGTTTACCGCAGTAAGTTCCAGGATGGAATCTTCTGGGCTGAGTACGGAGGCGGATCGTACTCCCTCAAGTCTGTCCGTATAATGATACGACCTATCGACTGAGCCTGGAACAGTCTCCACCCCACTATCTATGCCATGAACTTTGACCCATCCTAATCCCAACCCTCCCACCCCGTGACGTCTCAACTTCTCCACCAAGCTACCCATAATCTTCCCATTCTTTTCCTTTCTTACATTTTTAAGTGGAGCAGAGAAGCTGTTTAACTGTCGAGACCCAAATCCCAAATCAAACTGCTTCATGGAAACCCTGGTTCTTCTTCAGCATCTCTGAAGGAAAGATGACACAGCGTTCTGCTATTGTTTCAGCTGTGCTTCTATTGAGTCCTCTCTAACATGTACGGACAGCTATATGAAAGTGCTGTGAAAGACAGCAGTGGACAGACAAAGTATGAACTCTAACACAGAGCTAGCTGCCACAGCCTTCTACAACAGTCACTATGTTATACTCTGTATGGTCTTCCACAATGTCAAACTTCAATACGCTATGAAGGTGGTTACATTAGGAATTTCAGATGCTTATTTCACACATGTTGACTGGAAAATAAATGGTTAATTTTGCCGTTTTATTTTGCTCGTCTCTAGCTGAGTCTGTTGCTAGTGAATGCCTTTCTTCACAGCGTACTAAAGATTGAATAAGTTCCTTATGATGTCATCAGTTAAAAACGTTCCACAGTCAAAGGGTTGAGAGGCCCCCCCCAGGCTGACAAGACTTGGTACAGTCTTCATGTACATTTAACTCACCCCCTCTCTCTCTTGCTTTGTTTGGGCTTGTTGTTTCGGGGTTCCCACAGAGAGGAAATGGATTGTAACAATGTGCTTTGTGATGTGAGAACAGCCCAGCTCGCTTTGGTATGTAAATATATTTGGTTTTATTTGCGAGAGTTAATTTAAGACGTATGATTCTGCTGAAGCCAAATGTTTCCTCCATGGTCTCTCCCTTCTGTTATTTATCAACGTATTTATAATGAGTATAGTGAGTCACACCCTACTCAAGTTAACCCTGGTATGGCCTTTCTGTTTATTCCAGTAAAAAAAAAATACAAAAATTCAAAACACCCATCAGTACAAACAAACGTCAAGTTGACAGAGGTAAATACCTGCCATCACTTTCCATGTAGTTAAATACTAAATAAAACTGTTTCTAAATACCCTCTGTCCTCACCATGCCTCACTCACCTGGTCTGTCTCTCCTTCAACCACGCCATGGCAAACAGACAATAACATCCAGGACATTGAGTGAACATGGTGTACAGTCAGTCAAACTAGTACGCCTGCTCGGTCACAGCTGGCATTTACATTATACGTTTGATTACAGCGCTGTATGAATGAGCTGTAAGGAACAGAGAAGTAGCGAAAATGGAGGATCAGTCTTCTATGGAGAAGTTCATAATGAAAGAATGCAGCCGTGGAGAGTGGAGGAGGTGAAGTGAGGGGCAGAGAGAAGGAGGACAGGAACACTTTTCTAAAGACAAGGAGAGGAGGAACAATGAGAACCAGATTTCTGTAGTTCTACATCTGCATTGCTTGCTGTTTGGGGGTTTTGGATGGTCTCTGTATAGCACTCTGACATCTGCTGATGTAAAAAATGGCTTTAAATACATTTGATTGATTGTAGTTCAGAGAGCGAGCAAAAGAGAGCTGGTAGTCTGGGCTACAAAGATGTAAAAATGGAGGGAGAGAAAGAAAATAGGGAAAGATTATACTGAAGTAGAGGGGAAACGAAAGATTAACAGACAGATCAACATAGGGAGGGCATGAACATAGTGGCTAGATGGAAGACAAAGGACAAGGACACAGAAGAGAAAAGGGTAAGGGGGGTGAAAAAAGACAGGAGGAAGGAGGGGGACATTCGTTCCATGTAAAATACGAGATTTCCAAAGACATACAGTTGAAGAAGTCGGAAGTTTACATACACACAGGTTGGAGTCATTAAAACTAGTTTTTCAACAACTCCACAACTTTCTTGTTAACAAACTAGTTTTGGCAAGTCGGTTAGGACATCTACTTTGTGCATGACACAAGTCATTTTTCCAACAATTGTTTACAAGCAGATTATTTCACTTATAATTCACTGTCTCACAATTCCAATGGGTCAGACATTTGCATACACTAAATTGACTGCCTTTAAACAGCCTGGAAAATTCCAGAAAATGATGCCATGGCTTTAGAAGCTTCTGATAGGCAAATTTACATAATGAGTCAATTGGAGGTGTACCTGTGAATGTATTTCAAGGCCTACCTTCAAACTCAGTGCCTCTTTGCTTGACATCATGAAAATCAAGAGATATCAGCCAAGACTTCAGAAAAAAAATTGGAGACCTCCACAAGTTTGGTTCATCCTTGGGAGTAGTTTCTAAAAACTCCTGAAGGTACCACATTAATCTGTACAAACAATAGTACGCAAGTATAAACACCATGGGACCACGCAGCCGTCATACCGCTCAGGAAGGAGACATGTTCTGTCTCCTAGAGATGAACGTACTTCGGTGCGAAAAGTACAAATCAATCCCAGAACAGCAGCAAAGGACCTTGTGAAGATGCTGGAGGAAAGAGATACAAAAGTTTTTTAAATTGACTGGAGGAGTTTTGTAAGGAACAGCAGCTACCTCAAATGAGAACAACCTCTTGTTAACAGAGCAAGCTTGTTAGCCTGTTTGTACTATAAGTATTACACATCTCTGATTTGCACACACTCAGATGAACAAACCTCTACTTTACTGCCTGTTTATGAGACAATCACAGGTGGACAAAGAGCTCTCATAGGATCAGGGTTCCACTGAAGACACAGAAACAGAACACGCACACAAACACACACTTCCCTAATCTGTCTTTTGACCATTCAGATCAACTCTGAAAAAGAGCTGATTTGAAAATATCTGATAGGTAAAGAAATAAAGTGGAAATAGATCAGAATTGTGCTGCCTATGTGAACGCAGCCTATGAAAACAATCAGAGGGAAGTCAATAAATCACTGCACACACACACACACACTTTAGGATATGGCTGCTTCTATGCCAGCACTGTGCCTCCCTCGCTCTCCCATCCTCTCCCTCAATTTCTTTCTTTCTTTGTCCGGCCGAGCACCCTACACAACTTTCACACAAAACCTAAAACATAGATCTGTACTCTGAAACACATGTGCCTGTGCACACACACTGTTTTAGCTCTCTGTTTTATTACTTTCCTCACTCCTCTTCTATAAAGCCTCTGACAGGGATGCTGGCCAGGCTATAAAGAGAAACGTAATGCAATGACACCAGCATGACTGGATCTCTACACAAACACACACACAGTGTGAAGACACATGCAAATATATAATGCTGTGAAACAGCATGCACCAATCTGACTTCTTGTCTTTACAGAGCTGAGAAACCCCTAACACCTGTGTGTGTGTGTGTGTGTGTGTGTGTGTGTGTGTGTGTGTGTGTGTTCCTGCTTTACACATTCATCCTGTATGAACCACAACAGGAACCAAAAACATGAGTGAAGTCTGGTTTTAGCTTTAATAAAACAGGAAACCTTCAATCTAGCCCTCAAAGAACACAGGTAGAAAAAAAAACAGACCTACAATAAAATCCAGGAAAACAACCACACAGACAGAGACAGAGTGAGAGAAGGACCGAGAGAGAGAGAGCGAGAAAGATTGATGGTGCTGTAGTTCATAGGGGATTTCTGGGCTTTGTTAGTGCTCAGACAGTCTGGCTGCCAGCTTCCAGAGAGGAAAGGATGGAGCAGAGGAAAAATAAACACAAAAGAATAGAGCAGAGAAAATAAACACATAAAAAGAATAGAGCAGAGAAAATAAACACAAAAAGAATAGAGCAGAGAAAATAAACACAAAAAGAATAGAGCAGAGAAAATAAACACAAAAAGAATAGAGCAGAGAAAATAAACACAAAAAGAATAGAGCAGAGAAAATAAACACAAAAAGAATAGAGCAGAGAAAATAAACAAAAAGAATAGAGCAGATAAAATAAACAAAAAGAATAGAGCAGAAAAAAAAAAGAATAAACATAAAAAAAGGATGGAGCAGAGGAAAAAATACACATAAAAAGGATGGAGCAGAGGAAAAATAAACCCATAAAAAATAATAGAGCAGAGAAAATAAACAAGTAAAAAATAATAAAAAGAGCAGAGAAAATAAACAAAAATAGAGCAGAGAAAATACATAAAATAAACAAAAAAGGTGGAGCAGAGGAAATATACATAAAAAGGGTAGAGCAGAGGAAATATACATAAAAAGGGTGGAGCAGAGGAAATATACATAAAAAGGATGGAGCAGAGGAAATATACATAAAGGGTGGAGCAGAGGAAATATACATAAAAAGGGTGGAGCAGAGGAAATATACATAAAGGGGTGGAGCAGAGGAAATATACATAAAAGGGATGGAGCAGAGGAAATATACATAAAAAGGGTGGAGCAGAGGAAATATACATAAAAAGATGGAGCAGAGGAAATATACATAAAAAGGATGGAGCAGAGGAAATATACATAAAAAGGATGGAGCAGAGGAAATATACATAAAAAGGATGGAGCAGAGGAAATATACATAAAAAGGATGGAGCAGAGGAAAAATACATAAAAAGGATGGAGCAGAGGAAATATACATAAAAAGGATGGAGCAGAGGAAATATACATAAAAGGGATGGAGCAGAGGAAAAATACATAAAAAGGATGGAGCAGAGGAAATATACATAAAAGGGATGGAGCAGAGGAAATATACATAAAAAGGGAGCAGAGGAAATGGATGGAGGAGGAAATATACATAAAAAGTGGAGCAGAGGAAATATACTGTAAATGGTGATGCCTTTTACCAAAAAGGATGGAGTAAAAAGGGTGCAGCTGATTGTGGCGAGGAAATATACTGTAAAAGGGTGATGCCTTTTACCAAAAGGGGAGCAGAGGAAATTGTGGAGCAGAGGATACTGTAAATTGGAGATGCCTTTTACCAGTGGGTGCAGCTGATTGTGGCAGAGTAAAATACTGTAAATTGTGATGCCTTTTACCAAAAGGGTGCAGCTGATTGTGGCGGGATACTGTAAATTGTGATGCCTTTTACCAGTGGGTGCAGCTGATTGTGGCGGGAGCAGAGGAAATATACTGTAAATTGTGATGCCTTTTACCAGTGGGTGCAGCTGATTGTGGCGGTATACTGTAAATTGTGATGCCTTTTACCAGTGGGTGCAGCTGATTGTGGCGGTATACTGTAAATTGTGATGCCTTTTACCAGTGGGTGCAGCTGATTGTGGCGGTATACTGTAAATTGTGATGCCTTTTACCAGTGGGTGCAGCTGATTGTGGTTATCGGTGATTGCTGGGGACATAATATGGGGGACTCGTGAAAACGTCACTTTAAAATATGAAGTGTGTGTGTGTCTTACCAAGGTATGGTATGCAGGAGTTCATGCTCTGGCTGCGTATGTAGTCTCGGAGACGTTTGTAGTTGTCTTCTTTGGCCATGAGATACTCCAACCGCTCAAACATTGTTTTGTCCTTCCGACTCAACAACTAGAGAGACAGACGGAGAAATGTTTGAGTTGAGTTATTGTAAACATACTAGGGCCGTGACAACACCAGTATCGCAATATTTTTACCATGGCAAAACTGAAAACACGAAGCAGACCTAACTTAATGGTTCTTTAAAATATTATGTGCTATAGCTTGAACAATAAATTGATGCGACTCTGGATAACAACAATGATGTTTACTTCCAACATTAGGGCTGTTTTCCTATAGAAGTTAAATTAGCTTTGGATTTTGTTACTTTGCCATGATACTAGCAAGTATCTACAAGTTCAATCATATTGAAATCAATTTCATGTTCAATCGAGTTATATTTTGCAACAAGACTACTGTCTCATTTTTGCCTCAATGTGTTTCATGAGGGACAACATGAACACAATAACATGCAATCTGATTTAGTGCATTATTATCGGGTTAGCATGATAAGCCGCCTCAATAGCCTATTTGCAGTCATAGGTGGTAATAGCGCTCTAGGGGCTGATTTGTCATTAGTATTGTGGAATAACTCCAATGTTAAGGTAAGATTTGAATGGAAAAAGCTGATTCGAGAGCAGCACTGCTTTTCTTTCGCACTTGGCAAACTTTCTCTCTATGTGCTTGTTTGGAAAACACTTACAAATGTGGCTGGTAAATAGCGATGCATCTGGTATGATCATCGTAATGCTTAAGTCACATTGCAACAGTTGTCATAACAGCTCAGCAGGATCTCAGGAGACTTCGTGATAACACTACTGATGATATCCACAGGAGCTCTGGGTGAGGGATAAGTTCTGCTCTGGCCACGGCCTAAAGTTATCCACAGTGTGTTTGAGAGAGTGTGTGTGTGTTGACTAGGAGCAGGTGTGCGGTCTCTCTGACCAGGCAGGTCTAGTGGTCCAGAGGATTTTCTGGCTGTCTGTACTGCTGACTACTGGGGGTTTATATCACTCACATTAATATTACATTTCCACCATGACATCACCGCATCAGTATGTCATTATGTCAGCCCTAATCTCCAAGGCTCTGTCCGTCTGTGGATGGATCAGAATCAGACAGCTCCCTCTTGCAAATTTTTCTGATCTGAGGTTTCTGCACAGATGCTTCCAATAAACAAGACCATTACATATTCCAGCAATGTATTGACAGTGTAATAACTGGTGAAATAGAGAAGGACCATTTACATATGCGACTGCTCTTCACACCGTCAACACATCTCAGTTGGTTGTAGAGAGCTGTTAGAGATCATTGTTTTGAGCTGCAGGGACACAGTAACTCACCGCCCATGTCTTGGAGAGTCTATAGATGGGAGCGCTTTGTAGGCCTGACACCACAGCCATCACTGCATGCAGGTTGTTTATGTCACACAGTTTCTGTTGGGAACAGAGAACACGGATGAATACACACACACTTTCACATTACAATATATTTATTGTCCACTCGTGAATATGAATCAAGAATCTGTGGTTCTTGCTTCACAAAGTACTACTGTAGAGCATAAGCAGTAGAGTACAGTGTGTGTACCTTGGCAGTTCTGATGTAGAGACTGAGTACCTCAGCTCTGATCTTCAGGGTCTGTGCATGCAGGATCTCTCTCACCACCCAGAAAGTCGTCTGGAGACACAAAACAACCAACCAATGGCAATAAATGCAGAGCACAAAGTGCTGAACAAAAAGCAGACCGATGGTTAAGGAGCACTTCCCAACAAAGACACACACACACTCAAATGTGATTGCTGGCTGAGATCTAACCATAATAGCCATTTAACATCAGGTACCGTACAATGTTCCTGCCTTGGTTCCTGACACATTGTGCGTGAATGAGGTCCGTCTGTCTGTGTGTGTTAACCCCCAGACAGAACAAAGTGATCGGACCGAGTCATCAATGGCCATTGGCCAAGAGCTCTCTCTCACGCATGCATGGATCTCCTCTCATAGCAAAGCAAATAAGGTCAATAAATCAGTCAGCATCTGGTCCAACAGCCCTCATGAGAGAGGAAAGAAAGATGAGAAGTAATGGGGAAAGAATAAGCTGATATCAGGCCTCCTGAGTCTTTTATAGTCTACAGCTGTCTGTACACTGTTCGAGAGAGAGAGATCAGGGCAGATCCAAGATGAGAGATCTAGAGTGCTGATGTCACCTAACCACAGGACAAAGGAAATAGGTCCAGCCTGTCTGTGTAATAGACCAAGACATCAATGTCATCAACTATACACAATACCGATGGTCCCTGAAGTCTTCACCTCTGCAACCATAGCTCCCCTTATCTAACTCTCCGTCACTCGCTTACACTGCCTACTCTCCCACTCACGGTCTTTATCTCCATCTCTCCAGGAGTCACATTCTTCCTCCCACTCACTTTCTCTCTTCCCATCCCCAAACCTTTAGAGAGGTTGTGTGTGTGTGTGTGTGAGACTATGGTTCTACTGTACGGTGCAGAGTTGTGCTGAAGATGGGAAGGGAGAGAGATGGGTTGCTCTGGTTAACAAAACTGCCCCCCCCCCACCGAGGGACAGTGTGCGATATTAGCTAACTGCAGGTGGCTCTGTATAGAAACCCACTGGGTCACAGTCACGTAAGATATTAGAGTGGTTGAAGTGTTGCAGGGTAGGAAAATCACTTTTTCTCTAACAGCCTAGACTCTAAATCCTAGCATGCTATGAACTACACCAAAAGGGTCCTACAATTGGTGCGACAGTCACACCACTACACTACCCTCTGGCTCAGGAGATGTCCATGCACCTTGACTCAAAATGTCAAGTTATTCACTGGCCTGCATCTGGTTTGAGTGCCTCTTCTCAGAAAAGTCAGTGTTTTTGCTCCATGGAAGTCAAGACGAAGGGAATAGTAAACAGGAGGCACAGGCTAAAATCTAAAACACTGCAGTAAATAACAGAAAGAGAGAGAAAAGAAAGACCAGCAGACAGAGAGAGAGAGGAGAGAATGGAGATCCACTAATAAAACGAATCCCATAATACAGCGAGGCAGTACTGTTCACCTGAACAAGCTATTCCCTCTAGCACGGACACACCTGCCCTCAGTCACAGGTGCAGTGCAGACACAGCGGTCAGTGATGATATTATAAGCCACTAAAGTCTCATATAATATCCAACTAAAGCTGCAACAGCCTTGTAATACTACTCCCAGCAGAGAAGGTTTATAGGCCTGTCCAATATGGCCACTACAATGTCCTCATGTCACTGTAAATCACTGTGTTGCTTCTGGCAGCTGTTACAACACAGGTGCTCTGTCTCTCTCTGCGTGTGTCGATGTGTGTGCACTCTACAGGCCAGAGGAAAAAGCAGAGGCTCTTAGTTGTCTTTCCTGTAGTGTTTATGGTCTTATAAAGCTCTGCTGTTTCATCATAAATAGTATGGAACAGAAACACCAGCTAATAGCTGTGGATTAGCTCTGTAATATGGCTGAGTCCCTCAAAAGCAGTTTACGATAGCTCCCTCTCTCACTGCCTGGGTAAAGAGTGCTGAAGAGGCTACAGCTGGGCCTGGCTCGGGTTAGGTTAGGTTAGGTTAGGTTAGTGGCTGATGCCTTCAACGTTTGTATAGGTCTAGACTAGATACCTAAACATCACCAGCTCAACCTTGTCTGGTGAGTGTTTGTTAGAGATGACACTAATTCTAAACGTCCTGGTAGGCTACACGAGAGAACATTCCCGAAACTCACTTTTCCCCCCCCTTCAAACGTAATGTTAATATAAGACAAATGTCACCTTAAATAACATTCACAGCGATATAATAAAACAACAAAAATCTATAGAACAGAAACTACTCACTAAACAAACTGAAGTGTAATTCAAACCATGACCCGGTCTAAAGTAGCCACCCGGTAGTACTGGCTGTGACCCACCTAAAGAGTCTGATCCTACATTATGGGAAACTGGACTAGGTTTAGGAAACAGCCTCCTCTCAGGCACCATCCAACCAGAACCTTCTCTACCCCTCTTCATCCTTCGTTAGCTCTAACCCTAACACCCCCCCCCCCTTCCCTTTTCACCCCTCTCCATCCCTGTACCCAACTCCCCACTACATTCCACTCAACAGCTACCCCTCTCCAGTCATACCAACCTATACACTCAATCCAAAACCTTTATCAGAGTGCAAGGATGAACAATTACCTTCCATTAATCCAGGGTTTTCAGATAAACATGAAGTCATACCTAAGCAGTATGGAGCTAGCTACGGGTTGATTTAGACTTGAGCAGTATTAGACTGAAAGAACGCAGACTTCCCCTTGTCGTCCAAAGACTGCTACCAATAACAGAGTTAAAGGAAGAGAACAAAGACTGAAGCATCTCTGGGACTGCCTCTTCTCCCTGTCCAAGCCCCATTATTCACAAGGCTCACTTTCCTTCGCTGATGCCCGTCTGCCTGCTGCTTGTCAGCCAGCCCTGTGGTGTACAGTGAACTAACATCTGTAACGGCTGTTTAGGCTAGCCTAGAAATGGGGAAGTTTACACAGAAACACATTCCTCTAACATCTCATACGGAGACCACAATGTCTTAAAGACACTTAAATGGGCAGGGAGAGACTGGGGAAGTTGGAGAGAGGGAAGGGGCAGAAAGAGCAGGATGAAAGGTGAAGGCCGCCTGTGCGTCATGAGAGGGCTTCCTGTGGATGACTTCACAGGGCACTGAGAGTGCGGGTCACACACACACACACAAAAAACATGCACAAACACATTCTCAGACCACAAAGAAATGTGTCCAAACAGTTGAACACCAGAGAGAGTGAGGGAAGGAGTCTAAGGTCTCTTCTGAGCCTTCATTAGCCATATCAGTCTGATGAGGCTAAACAATGAGACAGACGGGGTTTGAGTGTGTGTTCCCTATAGGAGATGAGTCAACAAGTCAGCAGGAGGTATGTTTTGTTACCATGACATCCTCCAAGCTCCAAAACAAAGGATTAGGGAAGAGGGGATGATTTGGGATGTGGTGAAGAGAGGATGTAATCGCTCCATTACCTGCTAGCCAAGACTGAAGGTTCATTACTCAGCTCTAGGGGTACATTACGCCCCCTGTCCACCCCCCGCTTTTCTGCCTGCCTCTCTGTGTGTGTGTGTGCGTGTGCGTGTGTGTGTGTGTGTTACCTGGTTGAATCTGCGGGTGAAGGCCACAGCATTGGGAGCAGAGCTGTGCTTCTCCTTCTTGTTCCAGCCACAACTCGACAGCTCCTAAACACACAAACACCCAGTTAAGTGAGTGTGTGTCTGTCAGATTGACATGACACACCCAAAACACACAACAGATCCTAAAGCAGTCACACACAGATTTAAACAACCTTCACAGTTGGTCTTGAACGTAGTAAAGAGTTAATGTTTTCCACAAAAGACAAACCCAGTTTGTTCTTAACAGTTCAGATAGAGGTGTACAGGGCATATAGAAACACCAACGTTCCCTCCAGCTGAACAGCATACTACTTTTAACTACCGAATAAATTTAAATCAAATCTATCAAACTCTGCACCACCTTGTGCTTCCTCAGAGCAGAGGGTGAACAATCATCCCAGTAATCAGATACTAGTGCCCTTGGACAGACCCTGTACCAGCCGTGAGGGCCGAGACCACACACACAGACAGCAGGGGAAGAGAGACTTCTCTGGGCACAGCAGACTGGATCAGGGGCCAGGGATATTATCAGGGACAAATTGATTGAAGAGTAGAAAAATGTGGTGTAATCTCTACTAATCAGCTGAAATACTCTCCTGATGACACTGGCTGTCTGGAGGCAACCTCCTCCACCACCCCTCCCCAGGCCAGTGAGCCGTCACAAAGAAACATACGCAATGTCCCTGTGTGTGTTTGAAGGGGAACAAGTAGAAGTTGGCGGGTCGGAGTGGAGAGCGAGGTGGTGAGGAGTCCAGAGCCTCCTGACAGCAGCTTTCAGCAGGCCTCAGTAAACTGTTACACTGCTGCCCTGACTGACTCCACACCACTAAGAGAGAACCGTGTGTGTGTGTGTGTGTGTGTGTGTGAGCCCAGTAGTTAAGTCGCTTACGACTCATTCAGTTAACCTACACTCCTCTTTAAACATGCTCTCACCTCTACCGGTCTCTCAACCCCTCTATCCCGCTCTTGTTATTCACGCCTCCAGTGTTCCCCTTCCCCATCTCCTAATAGTTTGTGCATATATGATGACATTGTGATGTTTTTATTAGTTTTGGACTTCGTTATGGTTTTATTCCGGTTGTTCGGGCAGACAACCTTTTTGGCTGACCGAACAAGTCCACGCCCTTTCGTCTGTGATTGTTCAACATCAGCAGTGGTGGGCCGTCAGGGCCAGCAAGGCCTTCTCTGCTGGCCTAAACATCAACAGAATATATATTTTGTTTAAATATATTTTCCCCACAAATATGTATTAAATTATTCCCCAGAGTAAGAGTTATACTCTTCATTTCATAGCTTGCCTCTTGGTTGCACTGCTTCCAGCCCCAGGTTGAGATTTGATGGGCTGGTCTTTATGTTAGATCTTTTATCCAATCATATTCAGCCATCATGTGTTGCCAGGGGTCTAAAATCTGCCCTCAGGCCTTCAGAATCAACAGTGCGGGCGCTTGTAGCTTAAAGTGAATGGAAATACAAATTTTGTGTTAACCAATCAGCTTTAGAGTTGACTATTGTATGCCTTCTGGCTGGCTCCAGTGTTACACAAGAAGAGTGGGATGAGGGAGAGAGAGGGGGTTAGAGAGAGTGAGGGGGGCATTAGCTACAGCTGAGAAGAGTGGGATGAGGGAGAGAGGGGTTAGAGAGAGTGAGGGCGGCATTAGCTACAGCTGAGAAGCCCTACATTCCAGCCCTCTATTGGCTAGTCTTATGGTAGTTAGCTCATATCCTGTGAATATGTATGCATCCCTACATACCTAGTTTTATGTGATGTGTAGGAGATGAGTTTCTCAGAGACACTGCGTCCATAATGCCTATAGTGCATGTTTTACTACTGTCCTGGGCCGGTTTCCCAAAAGCATCTTCAGGCTAAGTTCATCGCTATATCCTTCGTAGGAGCATTGTTAAATCACCACCGTTAATCAAACCATCGTTAATGTTGCACTTGAAAACGCTCGTAATGTAACGGCTGAGTCACACCACTCAACTCAACTCACCATCATTACAACCAGGAATATGACTTTCCCGAAGCGGATCCTGTGTTTTGCCATCCACCCAGGACAATGGATCAGATCCCAGCCAGCGAACCTAAACAACGTCGATGTAAAAGGGACAAACGAAGCGGTCTTCTGGTCAGGCTCCGGAGACGGACACATTGCACACCACTCCCTACCATACTACTCGCCAATGTCCAGTCTCTTGACAACAAGGTTGATGAAATCCGAGCAAGGGTTGCCTTCCAGAGAGACATCAGAGACTAGCGTTCTTTGCTTCACGGAAACATGGCTCACTGGAGAGATGCTATTGGAGTCGGTTCAGCAAGCTGGTATCTTCATGCATCGCGCCAACAGAAACAAGCATCTTTCTGGTAAGAAGAGGGGCGGGTGGGTATGCCTTATGATTAACGAGACGTGATCATAACAACATACAGGAACTCTAGTCCATCTGTTCACCCGACTTAGAATTCCTCACAATCAAATGTCGACCGTATTATCTACCAAGGGAATTCTCTTCGATTATAATCACAGCCGTATAGATTCCCCCCCAAGCAGACACATCGATGGCCCTGGACAAACTTTATTTGACTCATTGTAAACTGGAAACCACTGTCATGATGTTGGCCTGGGGGGATAGGTTTATGACCGTCATGAATACCTCTTCCCCCCCTTTTCCTCTCTACCCTACTGAGGTTACATTTGCAAAACCCTTGGTTAACAGAGATTCTGGAAACGTCAGAATGTGGGGGGGGGGAATGAATTATATTCTGGTAATCTGAACAATTGAACATATGCGGTGGTACTTAAGGAATGCAATGTCAGTTAGATTGTCATCTGAGACATTCTCATCAATGATAAGATGACAAACTCTACAGTGGAAAGTCTACACATCCGAGTTATCGGATTCACATGGAATTGTTGTTCAATTTAAATGTTTGAATATGAAATAATTTGATGGGATGAAATGTGATTTTAGCTTCTAAAATGTGAGATGTGGGTTTTCATAAGTTAGGGCTGCTCACTCAGTGGCCCGCCCACGTGAAGAGACAGAGGTTGTAAACTGTCACACACCCCTTTTCTCCCTTCCTATATCCTCTTAGTCCGCCCCATCCCGCATGCGGGATCGTGACTACGGCCTCAAGCTCATTACCATAACGCAACGTTAGCGATTTCTAAAAATCGCAAATGAAATTAAATAAATATGCCTGCTCTCAAGCTTATCCTTTTCTTAACAATCCTGTTTTCTCAGATTTTCAAAATATGCTTTAGAACCAGAGAAAATCAATTTGTGTAAGAGTGGTGATAGCTAGCTTAGCATTTAGCGTTAGCATTTAGCACGCAACATATTCACAAAAACCAGCAAAGGGATCAAATAAAATAATTTACCTTTGAAGAACTTCAGATGTTTCAATGAGGAGACTCTGTTACATAGCAGATGTCCAGTTTTTCCTGAAAGATTCTTGTGTAGGACACATCGTTCCGTTTTGTTACTATGCATTTGGCTACCGAAACTAACCGAAAATTCAGTCACCTACACAAACTTTTTTTCTGAATTAACTCCATAATATCGACTGAAACATGGAAAACGTTGTTTGAATCAATCCTCAAGGTGTTTTGTCATATATCTCTTCATTGAAATGGCAGTCCTAGAAGCCTTCTTTGTTCTCTGATTCGGATGGAAAAATACTGGTAGCTGACTTTTGCGCACCAATTTCCACGCAGACACCGTGCGGGACACTTGGCAATTGTAGTCTCTTATGGTCAATCTTCCAATGATATGCCTACAAATACGTCACAATGCTGCAGACACCTTGGGGAAACGCTAGAAAGTGTCCGTTCATTCCTGTCCCATTCACAGCCATATAAGGCGATCATGGAAAACGTACCTTCAGAAATCCTGTTCATTTCCTGGTCGCTCAAACATCTTGGTTTTGCCTGAAGCTTTTGTTCTAAGGCACTCACAGTGAAAATCTTTGCAGTTCTGGAAACGTCAGAGTGTCTTCTTTCCAAAGCTATCAATTCCAAGCATAGTCGAGCATCTTTTCGTGACAAAATATTGCGCTTAAAACGGGCACGTGTTTTTATCCAAAAATGAAATACTGCCCCTATAGGACACTCAGTGGCCCGCCCACGTGAAGAGACAGAGGTTGTAAACTGTCACACACCCCTTTTCTCCCTTCCTATATAAAGCCTTGACGACAACATAACTTCCTGTTCCGAGGATGACGGTCCTATGTCAGAATGGTTCAGATAATAACTACAGAACGAAGCCAACATCAGCATGAGCTTTGGTTGCGAATGGTATGAATTTTTAACTCTTATTCACGACAGACGTGATACCTCCTAGCCGTTGAGTTAGCGACCGCAGCTGCAAACGCAGGTAAGGAAAGAACAGAGAGTATTCCATCTACCACACAACGATGTTACTACAACTTATCCAAGTGACAACCAGAGATTCTTCAAAGGACAGAGGACTCGGTTTGGCAACACAGTCTTCCATCTACCCCAACATACTGAGGCGCAGCTCAGAGTAAATATTTATTGCATTTTCCTTTTCCAAAAGGGTGGTAATTTAGAATGCATAAGATACTGTATTTACGATCGCACAACTTTTTCCCTTTGTTCCTCAGTCTCCCGCTCTTTCACTCAATCCATCCCCTTTTCCTTTGTGTAACAAGCTGTCCTATCTGTTCCGCCCGCTAGGGACGTTTTCCTTTAAGGCCATCAGACTGTTAAACAGCCACCACTAGCATTGAGTGGCTGCTGACAACATATTGACTCAACTCCAGCTCACTTTAATAATGGATATTTATGTAAAAAAAATGTATCACTAGCCACTTTAAACAATGCCACTTAATATACTGTTTACATACCCTACATTACTCATCTCATATGTATATACTGTACTCGATACCATCTACTGCATCTTGCCTATGCCGT
The DNA here is from genome assembly GCF_023373465.1 of Oncorhynchus keta. Taxonomy (NCBI): domain Eukaryota; kingdom Metazoa; phylum Chordata; class Actinopteri; order Salmoniformes; family Salmonidae; genus Oncorhynchus; species Oncorhynchus keta. The sequence continues at coordinate 68,401,716 of NC_068421.1, read as the reverse complement.
TCTGTACCATCACTCATTCATATATCTTTATGTACATATTCTGTATCCCTTTACACTTCTGTGTATAAGGTAGTAGTTGTGGAATTGTTAGGTTAGATTACTCGTTGGTTATTACTGCATTGTCGGAACTAGAAGCACAAGCATTTCGCTACACTCGTATTAACATCTGCTAACCATGTGTATGTGACAAATCAAATTTGATTTTAATGTTTTGTACACTCAGTTTATAAACAATAGGCTATAGGCCTATTTCAATCATATTGAAGGAAAGTTCCATCACTAGAGGGAAACCAGGCTCTGTTCACTTTTCCACACAGGTAATGTGATAACTCATAAAATGGTAGGAGAGGAACAACGTGAGTGGACCCAAAAAAACACAGTAAGCTAAAATGCTCTACTCAAATAATCTGTTTTTAAAAGCAACACACTGCCTGTGTACGTGCCATGTTTAAACTAGAAGTTGAGTGTGTATTCTATTTCCAGTGAGTGTCTGTGTGTGGTGGGTACAGACTTCTAAGAGAAGTGGCATACATCTCAGTGGTACGTATTCAAATGTCAGTGATGCTGCTTCCCTACAAGCCAAAACAATCTCTTCCTGACAAAACATAATTTACTTCTAATGCTGTTCATGTAACCACAGGGTAAAAACATTACTCTTTTTCTCTCATGTTCTGTTCATGTTTCAGCCCCAGAACAGACAGCCATCACTGAGCATATGGATCGAGACAGAGCTAGAGAGATGGAGGGGTGGGGGAGAGAGAGAGAGAACAGATACAGGATGAGGTGATCTCTGCAGGTGACAGGGTCTAGTGGGACACCGTCCATCTCCTGAGCCAGGGGTCTGTCTGCAGCCTCTACCGGAGTATCCTCTCCCCTCTGTATCATTGTCCGTTCTCCAGCCAGGATCCAATCAGACCCATGTCACACTCATCTAAGCAAAACAAAAAACACGGGCCTCTGCTAGAACTAACTTTGAATGTAACAACACGTGTAAACTAGACATTGCTTCAGTTACAGGTTCTCAGCAGCTCAACAACTTTTCTTTCCCTCTTCTCGCCATCCCTCTCCCCTTTCCTCCCTCTCTATGAACCAGTCTTTTTGTAACATTTTTCCATTTCCCAGAAAACAGCTCCAGCAGCTGTTGAGGGAGACAGACCAGGATGTCGCTGTCATTTTCTTCTTCTTCTTCCTCCTATGGCCTACCAGCTACCACTGATACCGGGGAGAACACCGTGAGGTTAATCATTCAGAGCAGGACACATGATGAATAGATGGAGGATGATTCCCTGTTCTATTGGACAGGTATACATGGCCATCTAAGAGAAGACACTCACAGTACTACAGATAAAACAGTCCATCATTACATTCTTCTCTCTGTGGCTTGGTTGTGAGTAGCACCATCTATCTCCAACTCTCTTGCTGCCTCTAGGGAGAAGCCTTAATTCCAGGCTCACCTCCATCCACCTGTTCATGCATATTGCATCACAACCATAATAGTCATGTCTGCTGTAATCCCACAAAGGCAGACACGCCAGTTTTGGAAAAAACATTCTTGTTAACGGGCCACGGTGTCCTGGAATAAAAGCAATAATGTTGGATTTAATCACTCTGCTATGAGAAGGCTGATCCCAAGCAGTCTGCTCTTCAATGCAACCAACATGCACTCACACACACAGTTACAATGTGTTTTATGCTGATTAGAGAAGTATATTCTAAAACAGCGATACCAATATAAAGCCTCGGGTCATATCTCATTATACAGAGCTATTTACAGTTAAGAAGTTAGACGGCCCAGTGAGAATATTACACCATAACATGAGATTAAACATACCAGACTGCTGATACAGATATACTGCTGCCTTCTACTTACAGTCCAGCAGATTACATTTTTTCCATGACGCAATAGTCAAACTAACGGCTAGTTTGCTCTGCTGCCTGCTTTCCCAATAAGGGTCATTGCATTAATAAACCTTGTTATAAAAGCATTATTACAGCGTAACCAATGACCAGGACAGCTTAAAATATTGGTAGGAAAAAGTGACTTTGTTCATTACTAATTATAAACACAGCAAAAAACAAAAACGTCCCTTTTTCAGGGCCCGGTCTTTCAAAGATAATTCGTAAAAATCCAAATAACTTCACAGAGCTTAATTGTAAAGGGTTTAAACACTGTTTACCATGCTTGTTCAATGAACCATAAACAATTAATGGATATGCACCAGTGGAACAGTCGTTAAGACACTAAAAGCTTACAGATGATTTTTTTTATTTATTTTATTTCACCTTTATTTAACCAGGTAGGCTAGTTGAGAACAAGTTCTCATTTGCAACTGCGACCTGGCCAAGATAAAGCATAGCAGTGTGAACAGACAACACAGAGTTACACATGGAGTAAACAATTAACAAGTCAATAACACATTAGAAAAAAGGGGGGGAGTCTATATACAATGTGTGCAAAAGGCATGAGGAGGTAGGCGAATAATTACAATTTTGTAGATTAACACTGGAGTGATAAATGATCAGATGGTCATGTACAGGTAGAGATATTGGTGTGCAAAAGAGCAGAAAAGTAAATAAATAAAAACAGTATGGGTGGGCTATTTACCAATAGACTATGTACAGCTGCAGCGATCGGTTAGCTGCTCAGATAGCTGATGTTTGAAGTTGGTGAGGGAGATAAGTCTCCAACTTCAGCGATTTTTGCAATTCGTTCCAGTCACAGGCAGCAGAGTACTGGAACGAAAGGCGGCCAAATGAGGTGTTGGCTTTAGGGATGATCAGTGAGATACACCTGCTGGAGCGCGTGCTACGGATGGGTGATGCCATCGTGACCAGTGAACTGAGATAAGGCGGAGCTTTACCTAGCATGGACTTGTAGATGACCTGGAGCCAGTGGGTCTGGCGACGAATATGTAGCGAGGGCCAGCCGACTAGAGCATACAAGTCGCAGTGGTGGGTGGTATAAGGTGCTTTAGTGACAAAACGGATGGCACTGTGATAGACTGCATCCAGTTTGCTGAGTAGAGTGTTGGAAGCCATTTTGTAGGTGACATTGCCGAAGTCGAGGATCGGTAGGATAGTCAGTTTTACTCGGGTAAGCTTGGCAGCGCGAGTGAAGGAGGCTTTGTTGCGGAATAGAAAGCCGATTCTTGATTTGATTTTCGATTGGAGATGTTTGAAATGAGTCTGGAAGGAGAGTTTGCAGTCTAGCCAGACACCTAGGTACTTATAGATGTCCACATATTCAAGGTCGGAACCATTCAGGGTGGTGATGCTAGTCGGGCATGCGGGTGCAGGCAGCGATCGGTTGAAAAGCATGCATTTGGTTTTACTAGCGTTTAAGAGCAGTTGGAGGCCACGGAAGGAGTGTTGTATGGCATTGAAGCTCGTTTGGAGGTTAGATAGCACAGTGTCCAATGATGGGCCGAAAGTATATAGAATGGTGTCGTCTGCATAGAGGTGGATCAGGGAATCGCCCGCAGCAAGAGCAACATCATTGATATATACAGAGAAAAGAGTCGGCCCGAGAATTGAACCCTGTGGCACCCCCATAGAGACTGCCAGAGGACCGGACAGCATGCCCTCCGATTTGACACACTGAACTCTGTCTGCAAAGTAATTGGTGAACCAGGAAAGGCAGTCATCCGAAAAACCGAGGCTACTGAGTCTGCCGATAAGAATAAGATGATTGACAGAGTCGAAAGCCTTGGCAAGGTCGATGAAGACGGCTGCACAGTACTGTCTTTTATCGATGGCGGTTATGATATCGTTTAGTACCTTGAGTGTGGCTGAGGTGCACCTGTGACCGGCTCGGAAACCAGATTGCACAGCGGAGAAGGTACGGTGGGATTCGAGATGGTCAGTGACCTGTTTGTTGACTTGGCTTTCGAAGACCTTAGATAGGCAGGGCAGGATGGATATAGGTCTGTAACAGTTTGGGTCCAGGGTGTCTCCCCCTTTGAAGAGGGGGATGACCGCAGCAGCTTTCCAGTCCTTGGGGATCTCAGACGATATGAAAGAGAGGTTGAACAGGCTGGTAATAGGGGTTGCGACAATGGCGGCAGATCGTTTCAGAAATAGAGGGTCCAGATTGTCAAGCCCAGCTGATTTGTACGGGTCCAGGTTTTGCAGCTCTTTCAGAACATCTGCTATCTGGATTTGGGTAAAGGAGAACCTGGAGAGGCTTGGGCGAGGAGCTGCGGGGGGGGGCGGAGCTGTTGGCCGAGGTTGGAGTAGCCAGGCGGAAGGCATGGCCAGCCGTTGAGAAATGCTTATTGAAGTTTTCGATAATCATGGATTTATCGGTGGTGACCGTGTTATACCTAGCCTCAGTGCAGTGGGCAGCTGGAAGGAGGTGCTCTTGTTCTCCATGGACTTCAGTGTCCCAGAACTTTTTGGAGTTGGCGCTACAGGATGCAAACTTCTGCCTGAAGAAGCTGGCCTTAGCTTTCCTGACTGACTGCGTGTAGTGGTTCCTGACTTCCCTGAACAGTTGCATATCACGGGGACTATTCGATGCTATTGCAGTCCGCCACAGGATGTTTTTGTGCTGGTCGAGGTCAGTCAGGTCTGGAGTGAACCAAGGGCTGTATCTGTTCTTAGTTCTGCATTTTTTGAACGGAGCATGCTTATCTAAAATGGTGAGGAAGTTACTTTTAAAGAATGACCAGGCATCCTCAACTGACGGGATGAGGTCAATGTCCTTCCAGGATACCCGGGCCAGGTCGATTAGAAAGGCCTGCTCACAGAAGTGTTTTAGGGAGCGTTTGACAGTGATGAGGGGTGGTCGTTTGACTGCGGCTCCGTAGCGGATACAGGCAATGAGGCAGTGATCGTTGAGATCCTGGTTGAAGACAGCGGAGGTGTATTTGGAGGGCCAGTTGGTCAGGATAACGTCTATGAGGGTGCCCTTGCTTACAGAGTTAGTGTTGTACCTGGTGGGTTCCTTGATGATTTGTGTGAGATTGAGGGCATCTAGCTTAGATTGTAGGACTGCCGGGGTGTTAAGCATATCCCAGTTTAGGTCACCTAACAGAACAAACTCTGAAGCTAGATGGGGGGCGATCAATTCACAAATGGTGTCCAGGGCACAGCTGGGAGCTGAGGGGGGTCGGTAGCAGGCGGCAACAGTGAGAGACTTATTTCTGGAGAGAGTAATTTTCAAAATTAGTAGTTCGAACTGTTTGGGTATGGACCTGGAAAGTATGACATTACTTTGCAGGCTATCTCTGCAGTAGACTGCAACTCCTCCCCTTTGGCAGTTCTATCTTGACAGAAGATGTTATAGTTGGGTATGGAAATCTCTGAATTTTTGGTGGCCTTCCTGAGCCAGGATTCAGACATGGCAAGGACATCAGGGTTAGCAGAGTGTGCTAAAGCAGTGAGTAAAACAAACTTAGGGAGGAGGCTTCTGATGTTGACATGCATGAAACCAAGGCTTTTTCGATCACAGAAGTCAACAAATGAGGGTGCCTGGGGACATGCAGGGCCTGGGTTTACCTCCACATCACCCGCGGAACAGAGACGGAGTATTATGAGGGTGCGGCTAAAGGCTATCAAAACTGGTCGCCTAGAGCTTTGGGGACAGAGACTAAGAGGAGCAGGTTTCTGGGCATGGTAGAATATATTCAGGGCATAATGCGCAGACAGGGGTATGGTGGGGTGCGGGTAAAGCTGAAGTAAGCCCAGGCACTGGGTGATGAGAGAAGTTGTATCTCTGGACATGCTGGTTGTAATGGGTGAGGTCACTGCATGTGTGGGAGCTGGGACAAAGGAGTTATCAGGGGTATGAAGGAGTGGAACTAGGGGCTCCATTGTGAACTAAAACAATGATAACTAACCTGAACAACAGTATACAAGGCATATTGACATTTGAGAGAGACATACAGCGAGGCATACAGTAATCACAGGTGTTGAATTGGGAAAGCTAGCTAAAACAGTAGGTGAGACAACAACAGCTAATCAGCTAGCACAACAACAGCAGGTAAAAATGGCGTTGACTAGGTAACGGGGCCAACAGATAAAACAAACCAGCAGAATGGAGTACCGTGATTAATGGACAGTCCAGCGTACATCAGCTATGTAGCTAAGAGATCAGTGTCCAGGGGGCAGCGGTGGATGGGGCAGGGAAGCTGGACTGGCGAGTGTTATCCAGGTTTTTAAAAAACTAACAATGACTAAATAGCTAGTTAGCTTCTGGAGGTTCTTGAGTGTGTTCTAAAAAAAAATCATTAGAAATAATAGCGATTCCGTATCACATTGGGTGAGGCAGGTTTCCGGAAGGTATAAACAAATTAAAAATCAAAAAGAGATAGAAAGTAGATATGGGTCCAGTGAGTGTTTGGGACGCGGCGATTCAGACGGTTAGCAGGCCTGTGCTAACAAGCTAACAGTTCGTAGGCCCGGGCTAAACAAGGTAGCAGTTAGAGGACCAGAGCTAGACAAGCTAGCAGTTAGCAGGCCGAATTAGCAAGCAGGGAGATAGCGAGGGCTAGAGAGTTAGCCTTTGGGGGACGTCGCGATGGGGTGAGTCTGTTTATTCCTCTTCATGCGGTGACATCGATAGACCGGTCGTGGGCCCGGGTATTGTAGCCCAGGAGTATGCTACGGTGGTAGCACAGGTGCTCTGGCCGGGCTAGCTTCAAGCTAAGTGGGTGGAAACGCTAGCCAGGAGTAATCATCCGGGGTTGCGGTTCGAACTGGCGAGAGCTTTCCGGGCTGAAGGTTAGCTGATGACCGGCTAGCTGAAGACCGCTAGCATAGCTGGTGGTTAGCTGGCTAGCTTCAGTTGAGGGGTTCCGAAGTAAATATAAATACTTTAGGAAAAATAGCTACATTGGGTGAGGCGGGTTGCAGGAGAGTATTTGGAAGCTTAGGTTTAGCAAAATGTTTTTAAAGAGATATGCGAAGAAAAATATGTAAAAAACAAAAAAGAAACGATATACACAAGGGACACGACACGACAGGACGACTTACTGCTACGCCATCTTGGATTCAAGAGGAAATTAAGATCACAGTTATGAAAACTTAGGACACTAGAGGCCTTTCTACTGACTCTGAAAAACACCAAAAGAAAGATACCCAGGGTCCCTGCTCATCTGCGTGAACGTGCCTTAGAGGGCGGCAGCGTAGCCTAGTGGTTAGAGCATTGGACTAGGAACCGCAAGGTTGCGAGTTCAAACCCCCGAGCTGACAAGGTACAAATCTGTCGTTCTGCCCATGAACAGGCAGTTAACCCACTGTTCCCAGGCCGTCATTGAAAATAAGAATGTGTTCTTAACTGACTTGCCTGGTTAAATAAAGGTAAAAAAAAAAAAAAAAATACATGCTGCAAGGAGGCAAGAGGACTGCAGATGTGGCCAGGGCAATAAATCGCAATGTCCGTACTGTGAGAAGCCCAAGACAGCACTACAGGGAGACAGGACGGACAGCTGATCGTCCTCGCAGTGGCAGACCAGATGTAACAACACCTGCACAGGATCAGTACATACAAACATCACACCTGCATGACAGGTACAGGATGGCAACAACAACTGCCGAGTTACACCAGGAACGCACAATCCCTCCATCAGTGCTCAGACTGTCAGCAATAGGCTGAGAGAGGCTGGACTGAGGGCTTGTAGGCCTGTTGTAAGGCAGGTCCTCACCAGACGTCATGGTCACACACCCACCGTCGCTGGACCAGACAGGACTGGCAAAAAGTGCTCTTAACTGACGAGTCGTGGTTTTGTCTCACCAGGGGTGATGGTCGGATTTGCGTTTATCGTCAAAGGAATGAGCGTTACACCGAGCGGGATCGATTTGGAGGTGGAGGGTACGTCATGGTCTGGGGCGGTGTGTCACAGCATCTTCGGACTGAGCTTGTTGTCATTGCAGGCAATCTCAACGCTGTGCGTTACAGGGAAGACATCCTAAGGCAATCAGCCTTACTGCTCGTTCTGTGGGAGATTATCTGCAAGACAGGAATGTCGGTGTTCTGCCATGGCCAGCGAAAAACCCAGATCTCAATCTCATTGAGCACGTCTGGGACCTGTTGGATCGGAGGGTGAGGGCTAGGGCCATTCCCTCCCAGAAAAGTCTGGGAACTTGCAGGTGCCTTGGTGGAAGTGTGGGGTAACATCTCACAGCAAGAACTGGCAAATCTGGTGCCGTCCACGAGGAGGAGATGCACTGCAGTACTTAATGCAGCTGGTGGCCACACCAGATACTGACGGTTACTTTTCATTTTGACCCCCCATTTTTTCAGGGACACATTATTCAATTTCTGTTAGTCACATGTCTGTGGAACTTGTTCAGTTTATGCCTCATTTGTTGAATCTTATGTTCATACAAATACTTACACATGTTAAGTTTGCTGAAAATAAACAGTTGACCATGAGAGGACGTTACTTTATTTGCTGAGTTCATGCAAGACGTCAACATTAATGTCTTAGAGGGTCTTGTGTTGTGAGAAAAAGGTACAGTTGAGACAGACTAAAGATGATAAGTGATCCACGGTTAAACGGTTAAACTAGTGAATCACTGGTCTGGATAAGACTTTCAAGGCATCACTTCATGGAAAACAGACTTCCATGTAGTGTGCCAAGTCTTAGTTTGGACAAAGTTATTAATATTAGTAGTAGCAGCTTTCATTTAGGGCCAGGACGATACCAGTATTGCGAGACTCATTAGTATTGCGGCAAGGAAACAAAACACGACGCTGATTTAACTTCTTTCAGAAAACAGCTCTAATGTTGGAAACAAACATGTCACGAGTCACATTTATTTATTTTCCAAGCTATAGCACACAATATTTCACATACGCTAGGACCAAAGAGTTTGGGGGTTTCATTGTTGACAAGAAGAAAAAAATTGATACTGGTATCGTCACAGCCCTACTTTCATTGCTACATAAAACGTGCCATGTCATGTACCATTAAAATTCTTCAATGAGATTTTCAACCCAAACTTGCGTAACTGACTTATTTGTACTGCCGTCAATGAGAGAGTTCCCCCAAAAAATGAGTTAGACATGTCCAGTAAGGATTTGGCCGCTGTGAGAAACAGTCAGATCAGGCTCTAGTCGTGGCTTGTTTCCAGAGTGGTAGCAGAAGGACAATACATTTCAGTATCATAACAGGACATCATTTAAAGGACACTAAAAGATAAACTCAGTATTTTAATGTGACAAACTACATCCCATTCACCATTTTCATATTCATACATTCAGATAAACCACTGAGTGATATAACAGGACACACAGACACACATGTTTTCCCCCATTCTAGATGTGAGTAAAAGGAGTGACAGGAGTACAAATTGTAGCTGATGTCAGCTCAACGATGCCTCTGTATTAAGGAGCCATTTCACACACGATCAGAGAGAAACAGAGCAGTAAAGAGCCTCAGTCTGTGCCAACACACACAGGGTCACTCTGCTCTCTCCTTTCCATCCATCCCACTTACCTCTACTGTCACCCTCTTCCCTGCCCCCCCAACTTTCACCTTATTTAATGTTACTTCTGCTCTCCCTCCATCCTTTCTCTTTTCCTCATATTCCCCATCTCACTCCACTGTTCTCCCCTCCTTCCATCTCCCTCTCCAGCACTCATAAAAGCGAAGGGCCCAGAGCACTACATTGGGTTTCAATGTGAGGAGAGATCATCAAATGCCTTATAAAGATCAGTCAGTCAGTATGTGTGCAGTCAAACAGAACAGAAAACAAGGGCATGTTAGTCTCTTTAAATCCTTCGGTAGCAGAGCTGTGGAATGGCCCCAACAGAGACAACAGTAAAACTGCCTTTCATTGGAAGGTGATTCAAAGGAGGGCTCAGGCAGCCAGAAATGTCCCACCATACAGGGTAGCAACAAATCCATTTTGACCACCAACCTTAATCATGATCATTTTCTTAACCTTTTCCTCGTGTATGGGTTGAAAATTGCAGATTTGAGCACTAACAAATGCCTAAATTGGAACGCAGTGGCAGTATGCTATATGCTATACATGACAGAGCTCTGGCTTTGCGCTTCACAGTGCTTTATGGGGTTTGACTGACAGCCAAACTGAACTTGAGCACCTCGCGTGACAAGTTGCCCCAATCCCTCACACTAATTGGGCAACTTTAGCACATTTTTGGTTGCCTGAGTAAGGGAAATGCTGTAAATTAAGAGTACTCCATGTATTTTGAGAGATGAGATTGAGGATTATAATAAATACCGCTTTGATGTCATACAAGCTAGCCAAACACATGTGAGTCCAAATGTGCACTTAACATTTCCATATCTGTACAATCAATGTTTATGATCACTATGCTTGATGTACAGTTACAAGATGACATGGCCTCATACCCTGGGTTGTTCTGAACAGAAAGAGAAAATTTGGCACGCCACACACACCTGAATGCACTCATGACGCATTTCTATGCGCACCAAAACTATGATCGGTTTCCCTGAATTGCATTGTGAAAGTCTTACACTAATGTTGTATTTTATAAATTAGCTAGTCATGTTGGCAATGGAATAGGATTTCAAATTATGCCCACCTGACCCAGATTGCAATGGATAATTTACTATTTTTTGGATTGCGCAAACTACAGTGGTTGTGTGAGGGTGGGGATAGTGTAGTGTTCCAAATAAAAAAAACTACAAGTGCGCTTGCTCTAGTTCCTCAACAGCACAGCTTCACAAAGCACCTTAAAGTGAAAGACTCCTCTTTGAGTCATAAAAGTGCATTGAAATTACTTAGGAACAGTGCATTCTTGTGGCCACTTAGGGAAACCAGTTAGTCCTCTCAATCGAACTAGCCAATTAGTTGGCTTATGTTGCACCTACTCCACATTTTCCAGGAATATTCTTATCATGTTACTGAATGTATCCAAAGTATTGTCAGATTTCGTTAACAGATTTGTCAAAAAGAACAGTAAATGTACAGTGCCTTCAGAAACTAGTCATACCCCTTGACTTATTCCACACATTCAAAATTAGATTTGTTTTTCACTAACCCTTCGACACACAATACCCCATAATGACAAAATGAAATGTTTGCGAATGTATTGAAAATATCTCATTTACATATGTATTCACACCCCTGAGTCAATACATGTTTGAATCACATTTGACAGTGGTTACAACTTCAAGGCATTCTGGGTAAGTCTAAGAGCTTTGCACACTGAATTGTACAATATTTGCCCATTATTCTTTTAAAACTTCTTCAAGCTCTGTCAAACTGGTTGTTGATCATTGCTAAACAACCATGTTCAAGTCTTGCAGATTTAAAACCTCTTAAGGATCTGCAAGGATGGTACCATTTGAAAGGAAACACTGAAGTTTGTGGAAAAGTGAAAGTAACATTGGAGAATAACACAATAGATCTGGTAAAAGAAAAATAATCTAACGTTATTTTGTATTTTTGTCTGTACCATCATTTTTGAAATGCAAGAGAAAGGCCATAATGTATTATTCCAGGCCAGTTGCAATTTAGATTTGCCACTAGATGGGAGCAGTGCATGTGCAGTGTTAACCTGATCCAATGAACTATTGCATTTCTGTTCAAAATGTTGTATCAAGACTGCCCAAATGTGCCTAATTTGTTTATTAATAACTTTGTTCAAAATTGTGCACTCCACAAACAATAGCATGGTATTATTTCACTAATAGCTACTGTTAATTGGACAGTGCAGTTACACCAACAAGAATTTAAGCTTTTTGCCCATATCAGATATGTCTATGTCCTGAGAAATGTTCTTGTTACTTACAACCTCATGCTAATCGCATTAGCCTACATTAGCTCAACAGTCCCATGGACGGGACACCAATCCCGAAGAGGTATACTCTTAAGGATTCAAATAAATCCTTACTTTAATTTCTAACTTAAACAAGGGCCAAATGTAGCTTAAGCATAGGTGGAATGAAGAGGCCTACACAGCTAACCAATCAGAACCAAAAGTGATTCCTAGTTGCATCTGACCACAGCGGTGGTGGTGTGGTTACTGCTTCAACTGGTCGGCTGTGGCCAAACCTAAACACTTGTTAGCCCTGAGGCCTGTCAACTCCCTTAACAAGGCTACAGAGAGGAAGCGCATACACTGGCTTTCACAGAGGCCATTTAAGGGTGAGAGAGTTGGTGTATGTGTGTGGGCATGTATTACTATCCTCATGGGTACTGGAAATCCCCAGAAGTCCCCGCAAGGATAGTTAAACATTGTGCACGTCCTCACGAGGACAAAGGCTATTTAAGTTTAGGGGTAAGGTTCGGATTAGGTTTAGGGAAAACAGTTCCCCAAAAGGATAGTAAAACATATGCTCTGTGTGTGTGTGTGTGTGTGTAAGAGGAGAAGCAGGGAAATAAAACAGACGGTCCTGTACTGTAACGCACCTCAGGCTGGATGGCTTTGAACACTGGAGCATCCATGAGTGTGATCTGACCCTGGAGAAAGAGACAGAGAGAGACAAGACAGAGAGAGAGACAAGACAGAGAAAGAAGACCGAGAGAGAGGGGAGAATGGGAGATGAGGAGCTGTAATTTGGGCCACAGATTTGGAATGAAGAGTTGACCAAACATCATTGTGGTGCTTTCCAAACTATATTCAATACTTCCAGAATAACCAGGATAAATCTCATATTTTGGGGAGAACTAGCATAGCGGTTACAGCGTTGGACTCGTAACTGAAAGGTTGCTATTTCAAAAATCTGTCGATCTGCCATTGAGAAAGGCACTCAAGGGCATTTTCATTGAAAAGGACCCACGAGCACCAACACGTGAAGTAATTAAGGGCATATCAAATTGGGTGTCAAATGAATGCTAAAAAAAACATATTTTGGGGAAATGAAGGCATACATGTGAAGTCAGAAGTTTACATACACCTTAGCCGGATACATTTAAACTCAGTTTTTCACAATTCCTGACATTTATTCAGAGTAATAATCCCAGTTCTTAGGTCAGTTCAGATGCCCACTTTATTTTAAGAATGTGAAATGTCAGAATAATAGTAGAGAGAATGATTTATTTCAGCTTTTGTTACTTTCATCACATTACCAGTGGGTCAGAAGTTAACATACACTCAATTAGCATTTGGTAGCAAGGTCTTTAAATTGTTTAACTTGGGTCAAGAGTGTCGGGTAGCATTCCACGAGCTTCCCACAATAAGTTGGGTGAATTTTGGCCCATTCCTCCTGACAGAGCTGGTGTAACGGAGTCAGGTTTGTAGGCCTCCTTACTCGCACATGCTTTCAGTTCTGCCCACAAATTCTCTATAGGATTGAGGTCAGGGCTTTGTGATGGCCACTCCAATACCTTGACTTTGTTGTCCTTAAGCCATTTTGCCACAACTTTGGAAGTATGCTTGGGTCATTGTCCGTTTGAAAGACCCATTTGCATCAAAGCTTTAACTTCCTGATTGATGTCTTGAGATATTGCTTCAATATATCCACAATTTACCCCTCATGATGCCATCTATTTTGTGAAGTGCACCAGTCTCTCCTGCAGCAAGAACCCCCACAACATGATGCTGCCACCCCTGGTGCTTCATGGTTGGGATAGTGTTCTTCGGCTTGCAAGCCTCCCCCTTTTCCTCCATTGTTATGGTCATTATGGCCAAACAGTTCTATTTTTATTTCATCAGACCAGAGGACCTTACTCCAAAAAGTATGCTCTTTGTCCCCATGTGCAGTTGCAAACCGTAGTCTGGATTTTTTAATGGTGGTTTTGCAGCAGTGGCTTCATCCTTGCTGAGCGACCTTACAGGTTATGTCGATCTAAGACTCATTTTACTGTGGATATAGATACTTTTGTACCCGTTTCCTCCAGCATCTTAACAAGGTCCTTTGCTGTTGTTCTGGGATTGATTTGCACTTTTCACACCAAAGTACGTTCATCTCTAGGAGACAGAACATGTCTCCTTCCTGAGCGGTATGAAGGCTGCATGGTCCCATGGTGTTTATACTTGCATACTATTGTTTGTACAGATGAACGTGGTACCTTCAGGCATTTGGAAATTGCTCCCAAGGATGCATCAGACTTGTGGAAGTCTACACATTTTTTTCTGCGGTCTTGGCTGATTTCTTTAGATTTTCTCATGAGGTCAAGCAAAGAGGCATTGAGTGTGAAGGTAGGCCTTGAAATACATCCACAGGTACACCTCCAATTGACTCAAAATGATGTCAATTAGCCTATCAGATGCTTCTTAAGCCATGCAATTTTCCAAGCTGTTTAAATGCACAGTCAACTTCTGACCCACTGGAATTGTGATACAGTGAAATAATCTGGTCTGTAAACAATTATGGAAAAATGACTTGTGCCATGCACAACGTAGATGTCCTAACCGACTTACAAAAACTACAGTTTGTTAACAAGACATTTGTGGAGTGGTTGAAAAACAAGTTTTAATGACTCCAACCTATGTGTATGTAAACTTCCGACTTAAACTGTAGATACATTTTTCAACCATTTCCATACCAAAAAAAATGTGGCTAAAGTAAAGACTTGGATTTCTGGATAAACAGATGGAAAAGGAGTCTCAGAAAACATCTACCAGAAAAAGCCAAAGGCTATCAGAAATACATCAAAACAATAATTATGAAGTGAAACCCCTACCAACTATTGACACTTATTTAGTTTGAGAAATTGTTCACATTCTTTAAGATTAAGATTGCCTTGTAATTCCGTTAGCATTTTTAAGATATTTTCTAATTTCTCTCTCTCGAGGTTAAAAGTTTACAGAAATAACAAGTAATGGTTGACCGACCAATTAGTTACTGATTTCAATTTTGTCAACGAATTTGAAGGTGATTAAAACTCCCAATTCAGTAATGGAATTACCCAGAAACCAGTAACAGAAATACTGCAACTGAACAGGCTACAAAGAGTTATTATAGTTGTCACAATCACACACCAGTTGGGTCACCTGCTACTGTCCTCCCTTCCACTGACATACTGTTATGTTCAGCTCATAATTGTTGTGTCTTTCTGTTGTCTGCTGGTTGAACTAAAAAGTGTTACAGTCAGAATCTGGACAACTCCATCTCTCACTATCCAGCTAATGTCACCTCTCCCAGCTCGACACACCTCCATTTCCTGTAACCAGCATCCTCACCCACTGAGAATTGACCGACACCAAACGTCCATGGACATTGAAAAGCACTGTAGTACAATACATTGAAAAGGTTAAATATAAACGCAACATGTTAAGTGTTGGTCCCATGTTTCATGAGCTGAAATAAAATCACAAAAATGTTCCATACTCAAAAACAAGCTTATTTTTCAAATGTTGTGCAGAAATTAATTTACATCCTTGTTAGTAAGCATTTCTCATTCGCCAAGATAATCCAACCACCTGAACGGGGTGGTATATCAAGAAGCTGATTAAACAGCATGATCATTACACAGGTGCACCTTGTGCTGGTGACAATAAAAGACCACTCAAATGTGCAGTTGTCACACAGAAAAGTTGAGGGAGCGTGCAATTTGCATGCTGTCTGCAGGAATGTCCAGCACCACGATCGCCAGAGAAGGTAAACGTTCATTTCTTTACCATAAGCTGCCTCCAATGTCGTTTTACAGAATGTGGCAGTACGTCCAGCCAGCTTCACAACCACACACAATGTGTAACCACGCCAGCCCAGGCATAAGCTATGGACAACAAACACAATTGCATTTTATCAATGGCAATTTCAATGCACAGAGATATCATTACGAGATCCCGAGGCCCATTGTCAAGCCATTCATCCACCGACATCACCTCACGTTTCAGCATGATCGTGCACAGCCCCATGTCACAGGGATCTGTACACAAATCCTGGAAGCTGAAAATGTCCCAGTCCCAGTGGCCTGCATACTCACCAGACATGGTCACCCATTGAGCATGTTTGGGATGCTCTGGATTGACGCATACGACAGCATGTTCCCGCAAATATCCAGCAACTTCGCACAGCCATTGAAGAGGAGTCAGACAACATTGCACAGGCCACAATCAACAGCCTGGTCAACTCTATGATTAGGTGATGTGGCACTGCATGAGGCAAATGGTGGTCACAGCAGATACTAATTTCCTGATCCATGTCCTTTCCTGGGGGGTCAGTGACCAACAGCCAACAGATGTATATCTATACTCCAAGTCATCCATAGATTAGGGCCTAATTTATTTATTTCAATAGACTAATATCCTTATATGAACTTCAACGCAGTAAAATCTTTGAAATTGTTGCCCGTTGCGTTTATATTTTTGTTCTAACATAAATGTATTATCTACAGCACTGAACTCTACTCTGCTGGATTGTACTGTACTCTACTGTGTTATCCAAACTTGAATGTCATTGATATTCAAAATTATGCATTTCGGTATCGTACAGATGAGGGACCCATGATGTAATTCCATTATCGGGTGTAAATTCACTTCACTTACTTAATAACCAAAATATATATTTTCAAAACTCAAGGTGCCATGTCATAGTTGACACCCCATTCTTTCTGCAGACACCTATGAATCTTAATTCGGAGCAGATATTTAGTTTTAGGAAAACGTGGTCGCATTCAACCCGGAGAGAGATTTTTGATTAATTCTGCACATTTTTCAGTGGAAATTGTAAAAGTAGTACTTGTATGGTTTGTTTTGAAATACATTTAAAACAATTACCCTGATTAAGACAGTTTGGCATTCGAAACGCTGGTTATAAAATTATAGCATTAGAGCTCCTAAATCATAATTCCGCTACCGTGGGATATACAAAAAACACATTTCCATTTCACACCATACACTTGTACAGGTTACACACACTCACATTTGTGAAACAGGACAAATATAAGCACCCCCTATTTGATCTTTGAACATGAAAGGGTAGTGCTCCCTGTCTGTCTAGCTGGGTAGTGCAAGGCAGGGGAGAGGACTCCCAACAGTGAGAAGAGTGGCTCAAACAAGAGTTATGCCTAGAACATCGAGTATGGAACCTTCCTAAATACTTAACCAGAGGACCTGTGTCAGCGATAACGAGCTGCTGCACTAATCACATCAAAAAACAGCTGCGTTGCAGTAATGCTCTAACCGTACTGCCTGCAGAAAAACCAGTCAGACAATGGATCTAAATCTCCAATAAATAATATACAGCGCTTTGGCTTTTCAGGGAAAAGCAGGTAAATGACAGGCCATTCGTTATACTCTACAGAGTGATCGTCTATAATACGCAGTGAGCTGGTTTATGTTGTCTGACATCATGGAAACTGACTGTCTAGGATATTAAGGCAGACTGTTTTGATCCATCGGAGGCTGGGAGCTGTAGCTTTTAGATAGGCCTTGTTCTATTGAGCATGTCAGAGGAAATTAGGGCAAGTGTCCCCTCCTGCCAACACACATCAATTCTTCCTGAACTCACCCACTTACACCTCCTTCTAAAAGACTGTCCCAGATGCATCATTGTCATTCCCCTTCCCTCTTGTGTCTCATGGTCACATAAGTAATATTCCTTACACACACAAACACAATATGTTGGATAGGTAGCTACTTACTGCATACTCCTCCGGGGTGACCTTCAGGACATCGAAGACGACGGCATCAAAACTCTTCTTCAGTTCAGAACCCTTCTCACTGAGAGACTCTGAGCTGCTGCTCTTCTGGAGACATGCACGTTAGGACAGGGAACATGGGAAACTAAAAGCTCAAAGAAATAGGGGTTTGATTGACACCCACAATGCTCTTTATATCAGTGTTTCCCAAACCTCTCCTGGGGGAACACTACAGTGCACTTATGTTCAAGCCCTGCACGGACACAGAAATTAAAGGGATACTTCAGGATTTTGGCAAGAGGCCTTTCCTACTTCCTTTATGTACTAAAAACGGTATCTACAAGTTCATCTAACTCTGGGAAAGTAGATAAAGGGCTTCATTGCCAAAATGTTAATAATTAGAATGTAAGGAGTTTAGGAGATAAAGGTGTGTGTGTGTCTCACCTCAGAGGCAGTGGTGATGCTTGATTGGCCATTGGGGAGGTCCATCATTCCCACACCATCAGTCTGTTAGTGCAGGAGACCACTCCTCATCCTCATCCTCAGTGTGTGCACTCTGGACACACAAACAATTACAATGACAAAGAGAAACTACATGTAAACCCATGTCTGCTAAATGACTAAAATGTAAAAATCTAATGCTTAATTTATCAGACCCTGGATCAACAGTGCCACCTTGTGGATGAAACTGGTAAGCAATTCACTTCAGATGTGGAGAGAGATACAGAGGAGAGCGAGAGAGAAACATACGAAATATAGGTAACTACCAAAATAATGGAAACACTTGAATAAATGAATGATACAAAGTATATTGAAAGCAGGTGCTTCCACAAAGGTGAGAGTCCTCAGTTAATAAAGAAATGAACATCATCATGCTTAAAGGGTCATGTATAAAAATGCTGTGTTTGCCCCCCCCTCCCCTCATACCATCATGGAGCATCGTATAATAGAGACTTGTAGGCTTAAAGGGATACTTTGACAATGAGTCAGATTCATCAAAATCAAACTATGTCACATGCGCCGAATACAACAAAAGTGTAGACCCTTCTGTGAAATGCTTACTTTCAAGCCCTTAACCAACGGCGCAGTTCAAGAGTTCAGAAAATATTTATCAAATGAACTAAAGTATAAAAGAATAGAAAGTAACACAATAACGAGGCTATACACAAGGATTACCGATACCGAGTAAATATGGGGGGGGTACAGGTCAGTTGATGTAATTTTTACATGTAGGTAGGGGTGACGTGACTATGCATCGATAATAAACAGCGAGTAGCAGCAGTGTACAAAACAAATGGGGGGTCAATGTAATAGTGCGGCTATGGAACCCTGACCTGTTCACCAGATCTGCTGTTTTCAACTCTCTAGAGACAGCAGGAGCAGTAGAGACTGGAGGTCGATCGATTATGATTTTTCAACGCCGATACCGATTAATCGGCTGATTTATTTTATTTTATTTGTAATAATGACAATTACAACAATACTGAATGAACACTTATTTTAGCTTAATATAATACATCAATAAAATCAATTTAGTGTCAAATAAATAATGAAACATGTTCAACTTGTTTTAAATAATGCAAAAACAAAGTATTGGAGAAGTAAGTAAAAGTGCAATATGTGCCATGTAAGAAAGCTAACGTTTAAGTTCCTTGCTCAGAACATTAAAACATACGAAAGCTGGTGGTTCCTTTTAACATGAGTCTTCAATATTCCCAGGTAAGAAGTTTTAGGTTGTAGTTATAGGAATTACATGACTAATTCTCTCTATACCATTTGTATTTCATTAACCTTTGACTATTGGATATTCTTATAGGCACTTTAGTATTGCCAGTGTAACAGTATAGCTTCCGTCCCTCTCCTCGCTCCTACCTGGGCTCGAACCAGGAACACATAGATAACAGCCACCCTCGAAGCAGCGTTACCCATGCAGAGCAAGGGAAACAACCACTCCAAGGCTCAGAGTAGATAAATGGGTAGAAAATACACCCGGTTGATTAAATACACTTTTCCTGACATCATAAAAATATTTTATAACACACGTGGTGCAGTGGTCTAAGGCTGTGCCACTAGAGATTCTGGGTTCGAGTCCAGGCTCTGTCGCAGGCGGCCACGACCGGGAGACCCATGTGGCGGCGCACAACTGGCCCAGCGTCGCCCGGGTTTGGCCGGGCAGGGATGTCCTTGTCCCATCGCGCACTAGCGACTTCTGTGGAGAGCCAGGCGCAGTGCACGCTGGCACAGTTGCCAGGTGTACGGTGTTTCCTCCGACACATTGGTGCGGCTGGCTTCTGGGTTAAGTGGGCATTGTGTCAAGAAGAAGTGGGGTTTGGCTGGGTTGTGTTTCGGGCCACGCATGGCTCTCGACCGTTGCCTCTCCCGAGTCCGTACGGGAGTTGCAGCGATGAGACAAGACTAACTACCAATTGGATACCACGAAATTGGGGAAGAAAAAGGGGTAAAAAAAAAAGATTTATTAATCTGGCTGCTGATAAGTAGAGCCACACACAGAGATGAGTCCACATTAACACAGCATCTCAGAGCTCTGATGAACACATCGCCCCCTCCTAGATCCCAGTTGGTCGAGCGACACCGCATCGCCTGTTAGACTGTTGGATAATGCGCTTTGTATTTGGGAATGTGTGGATCAGCTGATGTTCCTGCCTCTGAGCAATCCGGAGATGAACCAGACAGCTCCTGAATGGAGAAGAGGAGGGGTAGAGGGTTGAAAGCCTCATGTTGGGGCATGTAGCAGGGGAAGTGTTGAAGAGGAAAGATTGGGGCCCCTGGAAACACAATGACTCAACCTGACTCAACAGCCAGGCCTAGCAAGTCCCTCTAAATCCTCTCCCCTGTTCTCTATCCCAGGGCTCTCCAACCCCCTTCCTGGAGAGCTACTATCCTATAGGTTTTCCCTCCAACCCTAATCTAGCACATTATAATAATTATCTGGTTCATAAACTGAATCTGGTTTGTTACAACTGGGGTTGGAGCGAAAACCTACAGGAGGGTAGCTCTAGGAAAAGGGTTGAGGGCCCTGCTCGATGCCCTCACGCCCTAAACCCTTCA
Organism: Oncorhynchus keta; assembly: GCF_023373465.1. Taxonomy (NCBI): domain Eukaryota; kingdom Metazoa; phylum Chordata; class Actinopteri; order Salmoniformes; family Salmonidae; genus Oncorhynchus; species Oncorhynchus keta. The sequence goes on along the minus strand of NC_068421.1, from coordinate 68,381,178 downwards.
CTACCCTGTTCCATTTCCAGTAGGGCTGACCCCATTTAGTCGACTGGTCGATTGTTTGGTTGACCGAGATTTCTCTAGTCGAGCAGCAACCCAAAAAAAAAAAACATTTTGTGGTGTACAAAACACCTGTTTGATTGGCGCCTGTCAGAGTGGACGAATCCATTGTGTAGGCTGTGGGGATGGCACAGTCCATCACTGAGACATGAGCTACTGACATTTTATATGATTATATTAAGTAAGAACAATGCTGCAAAAGCTACTAAAAACAATATTAATTTATTAAAAACGTGCTTTCTCCCACATTGGATTGCGGTTGCTGTTCCCCGTTCTGAAACATCCATGCGCTGTGTGTTGTATTGGCTCCTTTTCCTAGACCAAGTTGCTATGTGAACAATAGCAAAGTTAACCAGCATAATGGTGTTGAGAACAATGTGGCAGAGGCAGCAGCAGAGTTAGGAGATGAGAAAACAGCCCTTGCCTTAATTGTCAAAGTGAGGAGAGATGAAGCCAACTTAATTAGGTCTAAAAATCAATAGCTTAAGTTAAAAAGTGCCTGTATAAATCATCCATACATAAATAAAGACTGAGTTTGTTTAATAGCCTACTGATTCTGTGAGCACCAAGCCTCACACAACTACATGCCGGATAAACAATTTCACAAATGTGTCTACTGTTATACCCCCCCCCCCCCCATTAGAACAGCCTCTCTGGTATTATTTATACTTTTATTTAGTGTTGTTTACACTGTTCCAAATTGTCAGAAAAACTATTTATAATAACCCTCCATTTTGTTTATCTCATTGTTATTATTACTATTATGATCATCATTACAATAATAAGTAATGTCATAATTAGCAGACTTAGGATAGCAGCCTTTAAAAACCACCATCGGGCTGCAGGCCTAAGAGCGCATCCTGTTTAGTCTTAATACCGTAACTCACTTAGGCCTATATTTCAATGGTTATATAGGCTACTGTACCAATCAATCATTCATTCGTTCATGGCATCACACAGCATATGAGTCAGTCATGATTTTAAATGCAATCAAGCATTTTAGTTTTAAAACAAAATAAATTGAATAATTAGCGTAAACAATAAATGGGAATTTATGCCATGTTTTTAGTCTTTGCTGTAATAAATGTGTTTACATTGTTCCAAATGGTCAGTAATATGACAATATAATTTAACAGCACCCGTTTGGCACACATAATATGCACGCAGTGCTTGGTCCTTATTCTTGATCTCCAGTATTTTCCACAACTAGTCAAATTTATTCCACACATCCGACTTCCCCATTACATCCCGAGCAACCAGTGAACATTCCCCCGTTTTGAGTTTGTCACGCCCTCTGCATCCATTATTCTGTCAATGTGTAAGTTTTCTGAGTTCATTATAACCAATTTATTGATGCGATTATGATAGGGCCTGACGTATAGCCTATTGGTCACATGCATGCGATGCATACATGTCACGTAAAGAGAGCAAGAGTTGAGGGAATGTTTTTCCTAAACAAATGAGTGATTTTGGTATCAGAACTTGTAACTGTTGATGTTCTGTGGTGGTCGCTGCAGCAGGAGGAGAGAGAGACAACACTATAAACACTGTTGATGTTCTGTGGTGGTCGCTGCAGCAGGAGGAGAGAGAGACAACACTATAAACACTGTTGATGTTATGTGGTGGTCACTGCAGCAGGAGGAGAAAGAGACAACACTATAAACACTGTTGATGTTATGTGGTGGTCACTGCAGCAGGAGGAGAGAGACAACACTATAAACACTGTTGATGTTATGTGGTGGTCACTGCAGCAGCAGGAGAGAGAGACAACACTATAAACACGGTTGATGTTATGTGGTGGTCACTGCAGCAGCAGGAGAGAGACAACACTATAAACACGGTTGATGTTATGTGGTGGTCGCTGCAGCAGGAAGAGAGAGACAACACTATAAACACTGTTGATGTTATGTGGTGGTCACTGCAGCAGCAGGAGAGAGAGACAACACTATAAACACGGTTGATGTTATGTGGTGGTCACTGCAGCAGGAGGAGAGAGAGACAACACTATAAACACTGTTGATGTTATGTGGTGGTCACTGCAGCAGGAGGAGCGAGAGACAACACTATAAACACTGTTGATGTTATGTGGTGGTCACTGCAGCAGGAGGAGAGAGAGACAACACTATAAACACTGTTGATGTTATGTGGTGGTCACTGCAGCAGCAGGAGAGAGAGACAACACTATAAACACTTGATGTTCTGTGCTGGTCGCTGCAGCAGGAGGAGAGACAACACTATAAACACTGTTGATGTTCTGTGGTGGTCGCTGCAGCAGGAGGAGAGAGAGACAACACTATAAACACTGTTGATGTTCTGTGGTGGTCGCTGCAGCAGGAGGAGAGAGAGACAACACTATAAACACTGTTGATGTTATGTGGTGGTCACTGCAGCAGGAGGAGAAAGAGACAACACTATAAACACTGTTGATGTTCTGTGGTGGTCGCTGCAGCAGCAGGAGAGAGAGACAACACTATAAACACTGTTGATGTTCTGTGGTGGTCGCTGCAGCAGGAGGAGAGAGACAACACTATAAACACTGTTGATGTTCTGTGGTGGTCGCTGCAGCAGCAGGAGAGAGAGACAACACTATAAACATTTGATGTTCTGTGGTGGTCGCTGCAGCAGGAGGAGAGAGACAACACTATAAACACTGTTGATGTTCTGTGGTGGTCGCTGCAGCAGGAGGAGAGAGAGACAACACTATAAACACTGTTGATGTTATGTGGTGGTCACTGCAGCAGCAGGAGAGAGAGACAACACTATAAACACTTGATGTTCTGTGCTGGTCGCTGCAGCAGGAGGAGAGACACTATAAACACTGTTGATGTTCTGTGGTGGTCGCTGCAGCAGGAAGAGAGAGAGACAACACTATAAACACTGTTGATGTTCTGTGGTGGTCGCTGCAGCAGGAAGAGAGAGAGACAACACTATAAACACTGTTGATGTTCTGTGGTGGTCGCTGCAGCAGCAGGAGAGAGACAACACTATAAACACTGTTGATGTTCTGTGGTGGTCGCTGCAGCAGGAGGAGAGAGAGACAACACTATAAACACTGTTGATGTTATGTGGTGGTCACTGCAGCAGCAGGAGAGAGAGACAACACTATAAACACTTGATGTTCTGTGCTGGTCGCTGCAGCAGGAGGAGAGACACTATAAACACTGTTGATGTTCTGTGGTGGTCGCTGCAGCAGGAAGAGAGAGAGACAACACTATAAACACTGTTGATGTTCTGTGGTGGTCGCTGCAGCAGGAAGAGAGAGAGACAACACTATAAACACGGTTGATGTTATGTGGTGGTCGCTGCAGCAGGAAGAGAGAGACAACACTATAAACACTGTTGATGTTATGTGGTGGTCACTGCAGCAGCAGGAGAGAGAGACAACACTATAAACACGGTTGATGTTATGTGGCGGTCACTGCAGCAGCAGGAGAGAGAGACAACACTATAAACACTGTTGATGTTATGTGGTGGTCACTGCAGCAGGAGGAGAGAGACAACACTATAAACACGGTTGATGTTATGTGGTGGTCACTGCAGCAGCAGGAGAGAGAGACAACACTATAAACACTGTTGATGTTATGTGGTGGTCACTGCAGCAGGAGGAGAGAGAGAGACAACACTATAAACACTGTTGATGTTATGTGGTGGTCACTGCAGCAGGAGGAGAGAGAGACAACACTATAAACACTGTTGATGTTATGTGGTGGTCACTGCAGCAGCAGGAGAGAGAGACAACACTATAAACACTTGATGTTCTGTGCTGGTCGCTGCAGCAGGAGGAGAGACAACACTATAAACACTGTTGATGTTCTGTGGTGGTCGCTGCAGCAGGAAGAGAGAGAGACAACACTATAAACACTGTTGATGTTCTGTGGTGGTCGCTGCAGCAGGAAGAGAGAGACAACACTATAAACACTGTTGATGTTCTGTGGTGGTCGCTGCAGCAGGAGGAGAGAGAGACAACACTATAAACACTGTTGATGTTCTGTGGTGGTCGCTGCAGCAGCAGGAGAGAGAGACAACACTATAAACACTGTTGATGTTCTGTGGTGGTCGCTGCAGCAGGAGGAGAGAGAGACAACACTATAAACACTGTTGATGTTCTGTGGTGGTCGCTGCAGCAGCAGGAGAGAGAGACAACACTATAAACATTTGATGTTCTGTGGTGGTCGCTGCAGCAGGAGGAGAGAGACAACACTATAAACACTGTTGATGTTCTGTGGTGGTCGCTGCAGCAGGAGGAGAGAGAGACAACACTATAAACACTGTTGATGTTATGTGGTGGTCACTGCAGCAGCAGGAGAGAGAGACAACACTATAAACACTTGATGTTCTGTGCTGGTCGCTGCAGCAGGAGGAGAGACACTATAAACACTGTTGATGTTCTGTGGTGGTCGCTGCAGCAGGAAGAGAGAGACAACACTATAAACACTGTTGATGTTCTGTGGTGGTCGCTGCAGCAGGAAGAGAGAGAGACAACACTATAAACACTGTTGATGTTCTGTGGTGGTCGCTGCAGCAGGAGGAGAGAGAGACAACACTATAAACACTGTTGATGTTCTGTGGTGGTCGCTGCAGCAGCAGGAGAGAGAGACAACACTATAAACACTGTTGATGTTCTGTGGTGGTCGCTGCAGCAGGAGGAGAGAGAGACAACACTATAAACACTGTTGATGTTCTGTGGTGGTCGCTGCAGCAGCAGGAGAGAGAGACAACACTATAAACATTTGATGTTCTGTGGTGGTCGCTGCAGCAGGAGGAGAGAGACAACACTATAAACACTGTTGATGTTCTGTGGTGGTCGCTGCAGCAGCAGGAGAGAGAGACAACACTATAAACACTGTTGATGTTCTGTGGTGGTCGCTGCAGCAGGAGGAGAGAGACAACACTATAAACACTGTTGATGTTATGTGGTGGTCGCTGCAGCAAGAGGAGACAACGGGTGCTAGTCAGTCACTGTCATTTCAGCCTGACACAATCAAATCTATTGCGGTCGGACTCACTCGTCATTTGTGTTAATTATTTAATCAAACAGTGCATTTGAAAGCATCAGACAGACAATCTCAGTGCATGTGTCTATATGGAAAAATACACGTTTTAAAATGCTGACCTTCCCTCACTCCCTCTCCTGTTGACCTATCACTCAACAAATTCTCTCCTCACCCTCAACTCTTCAGAAAGTGGGCCCGGTCTCCTCCCTCCTTCTCATGTGCCCATCTTGTCCTCTAAGCCCCAAAGAGCTCATCTACAACAGAAAGTAGCGGAAACTGAAAACCATATGGTCATCTGCCTCTACTCAGGGTGTGTGTATTTACAAATACGGGGCCTGTGCGTGAGGGCAACAGATGCCTCACACCCACAGAGAAAGAACAGCCAATGACAGACTGCACAAACACTGATCTGAGGAAAGAGCAGAGCCACAGCATTCTGCCACCTTCAATGACTCATTCCACCAAGAAAGGGTCAGGCCAGTCACTGACCCAATGTGAGCTGTCCTATAATCTCATCTCTCCAACAATCACATTCTATAGTGTAAGTCAGTTAGTCTGGCTCAGTGATGAGTCACTAGTCCCCACAGACAAATAGGCGTGTTGTTGGTGTGACAGTTAGCTGTGCAGTGTCACTGCTTATGAGACAAGCTGTGTGTGTGTGAGATCGGGGTCAGCTGCTGCATCCAGTAAATGAACAGGCATGTGACAGTGTGAGGTCATGCGTGTCAGTGAAAAGCTGTGAGTATCTTATAGCCAGCAGTCCCCCAGCAGTGCAGGACTGGGTCTATGACACCCTTAATGTGTGGCTTTTCTCATACACTAACGCTAAGCTAAATCCCACAGATCACAGTAAATCATATGCATCTCTGATAAGCTTTAATTTCTGCAGACAGATAAGCCTAGTTGTAGAAACATTGAGCATCTAAAGCAGCACTGTGTTTGTCTATGCCAGCCAGTCTCATGCATTTATAAACTGTGCAGACTGCACAGGCCCAAAGTGGGTCAGTGTGCTCACTGTGCTGAGCACACTGAGAAACACATGATAGCATACACCTCTTTTATAGTCTTACAGCCAGAGCGAATAGCATCAACATTAGTCAATTTTCATCAAGTGCCATTGCTGAACAGTTAGTAACAGTGACATTAACATGTAGCCTACGCAAACTCAGAACTCATTTTGTCAGTCAGTGGAAATGATCAGGGCATAAAGCCACAACCAGCCATGGGGGGGGGTGTTGAACAGGAGCTGAGAGGGGCCACTGAGCCAGTCACACACAATAATGACTCAAACACACAGCATGTGGCTGCATGCCTGCCACTGTAAGCTGGTCGATACAAGCAGGTTAGGGGCACAAGAGAGGTGTGAGTGTCCTGTTATTCAGGACGGTGTCTGAGCACACGGCAGCCACAGTGAAAGCCTCTTCACACCATCACTTAACATGCCATTGGTTCCCCCTGAGCCAGGGGAAGGAAGCTTACTGAGTGGGGAAGGAAGCTCAGATTCACATTAGGAAAGGGGGTTGCTGGTCCCAAGAGAGAACCTCATCAAGTAGGCCATCTCATCTATGTGAGCATTTTATGGCAACACTGCTAGAGGGGACACACACAGTTTGCAGAATCCAGTCATTTGCCAAGGCAGCTCACGCCACCTGCCTGCATCTTGGTTGCCTAGCAACCATGGTGCTTTTCTACAGACTGAAAACCAAATGACGACTTTGCCTCACACACCTCAGCATCCCAGTGAAACATGATTATTAATAATCTGCAACAGACAGGCGGCAAGAGCCAATGGGAGAGCAGACTGGCCAAGGGCAGACAGACGGTTTAAAAAGGCCAGCCCCAGGGGAGAGTTACTATTGACTGAGTGGGAGTAACAGGAGGTCACTGGAGAACATGAACAGAGATGGATGATTGACAGCTGATAGTGGAAATGATCAGCGCATAAAGCCATAACCAGCCAAATGCTGGGTAAAAAAAAAATCACAATGGCGGTGAAGTTTCAGTCCCTGGTGTTGAAAAGTATGATGGTATTGAAGATTGAGAAGTAGAGAGTCTGTGCTGCTCTAACACACTATCACAACACTCAAACAAGCCCAGATAGACGCGCCCACACCCGCCTGCCCAGGTAGACCTACCTACTTGTGTGCGCACGTCTACGTAATTATCTACGCGTGCACGTAGATACACACACGAGCAAGTAGATGTACGCACACACACACGAGCAAGTAGATGTACGCACACGAGCAAGTAGATGTACGCACACACACACAAGCAAGTAGATGTACGCACACACACACACACAAGCAAGTAGATGTACGCACACACACACACACACGAGCAAGTAAATGTACGCACACACACACACACACGAGCAAGTAGATGTACGCACACACACACACACGAGCAAGTAGATGTACGCACACACACACACGAGCAAGTAGATGTACGCGCACACACACACGAGCAAGTAGATGTACGCGCACACACACGAGCAAGTAGATGTACGCGCACACACACGAGCAAGTAGATGTACGCGCACACACACACGAGCAAGTAGATGTACGCGCACACACACACGAGCAAGTAGATGTACGCGCACACACACACGAGCAAGTAGATGTACACACACACACGAGCAAGTAGATGTACACACACACACACACACACACACACACACACACACACACACAGGAGGCGGCATGCTTGCTGTTAGCCTGGCTCCAGCCCATTTGCGAAAAATACACTGGTCCCTAATCAGTAGCTCTGACCTTGGTAGTGCGATTTGGCTTTTTTTAGCCACATGCATGCGCACACAGACACAGGCACCCTATCCCTTCCCGGTCCCCCTCTCCGGTTGATAATTAGAGCTCAGGCTGTGCAGCCAGTCTGTTCTCCTCACCTCTCCTAGCCTGGCAGTGGCACATTCCCCCAGTGAGACAGACACATCTATGATAAACCAACACTGACACCAACACTCAGACCAGAACCGGGTTCTTTATACAGATCCTGACACCAGCAGCCTATGGAGGGGGAAAACTAATAGATGCAGAGGGACAAACAGAGGAAGAGGTTAGGGTCCCAGAGCAGAAGGCTGTCACGTGTGAGTTGTGCACACTGTGTGTGTGTGTGTGTGTGTGTGTGTGTGTGTGTGTGCACAAGTCTGGCCTGATTTGTGGGTCACAGGGGAGCAGCCAGCCTGGCCTCATCCCAGCTTCTCCTGCTGAAGACTGGAGGCCGGAGCTCAGCGACAGACAAGAAGGAATAGAGGGAGGAAATGTGGTGCAGCAGCAGCAGCAGTCAGTACAGATTGTTGTGGAGAGTCAGGCAGGTAATGCGTGAAGTAATAAGGCAGGGGAACAATAGCCAGAAGAGCGGTCACTGAATCGTACTCATAGGAAACCGGCTGAGATCTCCATCTGCTCCTTTATGAGTCTTAAAGGGTTTTATCTGTCTACACTACAGACACGCAGGACATCAAGGATCCTTAAGCATCCAACTTCAACGTTCCAAGCCTATATCATATCAGCGAGACAGTCAAAATGTCAAGTGTAGCTAGAACTAGGGGTAAATTCATTTGAATTCAATCACTTTTTGACAACACCCTTTTTGATTTGAACAAAACCTTCCATACATATTGGCCCATTGTAGAAGTTGTCAGAAAGGGACTTTTTGGATCTGAATGCCCAAACATTCAAGAGATAAAAATATGTTGTTGACCTATTTTGCATTCCCCACCACATCCATATCCATGTCTTCATCACTACATAAACAGTTGCGATTTAAATAATTTAAAAAGCTTAGTTGTCACCATTTCATTATTTTAAACAAAAAACAATGTACTTTAAAAATGTCAATTATCTAAAAACATGTCAAATCTTTTATTTTTTCTATCAATAAATAAAGTATAGTTTGATAACCCTGTTTGTCTGTTTTTAAATGATATCAAACTCAACCGTTGAACTATTTCAGTGATGAAGACATTGATGTCTCATGGCATGGTATGCAAAATGGGTCAACTTTGAGGACATCCCATCTCCTGAAAGTTCTGGCATTCAGGTCCAAAGTCACTTTGACCAGTTGGTCAAAATGGACAAATATGTATGGAAAGGTTTGTTTCAATCAAAAGGGATTCTGTCAAAAAGTCACTTAATTCGTATTTATTTACCTCTAGAATAATGTGGGTTAATAACAGCAGCATTACCCCATCCCACTCCCATCACAACGTTAAATGCATATTGCCTCTAGCTATCAGGCTCAGCTGACATGAATACCAATAGCAGGGACGTTATTAAGGTCATTGTGATCCTCTGTGTGTGTGTCATGGTTTCCGTTAGCCGGTAATTTCTGGCTTTTGGACCCAAAAAAAAGAAAAACCATTGCAAAATAAAGCTTTTTAGTCATTGATGGAAATACTATACCAGTTGATATGCTCCAACTTCAAAGGCAAATATACTTCATAGGCTCATAATGCTTGGAAACGTGTTAGTTGTGTGAGCACGGGTTTCCATTTTTACTCCCGCAAAAGATATACAACTATTATATTTCAAGTTTTATTACTGCATAGGCAACTTGTTCTTCTGGGCTAAATGTTTTTTTTTTATATATTTTTATATATTTTTAATGATATTAATTTATTTATCGCAGGTATGAAGACACTGTTCTACTGTTAAAATGAAATACAATTATCTAAATGTGATTTAGAGCACCGTGGCTGGACACTAATGCGTTTCGCACCCAAAGCATATGGATGTCTGGTATATTTCTCAAATACCCAGTAAATCAAAATCTTCTCGGTCACGTTGTCTGGCGCCAAATTTTCTTGACGGAAAACCTGGTGTGTGTACTTGTTTTCCAACCTTATCAGGATGTCCTAGCCCAATGTCCTAGCAAATCACCCCAATGTCCTGAAAGGGTATGAAAACTTGTTTTCATGTCCTGAATTTGTTTAAATGCCATTTTAAACTTACGGGGTTAGGGAAAATAGGACTTAATTGTCAAACATTTTTACTCCCCAAAACATCCTGAAATTTCACAAAGGTGTGAGTGTGTGAGACACATCATTGATCCCATATTGAGCCATGGCGCTATAGATTAGGAACAACTTCTCCTGGACTGCAGTTGACAAAATCAGTCAGTCACCATCTCTTCATAGTCAGATGCAGTAATATCATTGTTCAACATAGACTAACAGACTAAGCAGTGGTTACCCCATATCAGTGACTGATTCCTGAAATCAATTGACAGTTCAAAGCAGATGGTGTAGAATGTGTATGTCGTGAATGAACAGAATCCAGCGTCTCTCATTGGAGGTTGTACCATCGTCTAGTTTTTGTTGTATTAACAGTGTCAAAGAAAAGAGAACATATCAGCCTCTTGCGATATGGATATTGCACATCTCAAAATTGCAATTTTGATCTGAATTTGATTAATTGTGCAGCCCTAACACACACAGAAGTCAACTCAGACATCCCAGCTCATGAGCAGCAGATTTCTAATAGAAAATAATGTGTTTATGCAACAAATGTGAGTGCATCAAATCATATCGCACCAATTCATTCCTCTACTCAAACCGAATTTCTAACTGAAATGTATTGTTCCTTTTAATTTTTTTTATTTTGTTTTTTTACACCTTTATTTTACTAGGCAAGTCAGTTAAGAACAAATTCTTATTTTCAATGACAGCCTAGACAGTGGGTTAACTGCCTGTTCAGGGGCAGAATGACAGATTTGTACCATGTCAGCTCGGGGATTCGAACTTGCAACCTTTCGGTCACTAGTCAAACGCTCTAACCACTAGGCTACCCTGCCGCCCCATATATCGGAGCCCATGCATTTAGATACGGATCGAATCGTCTTGCGATATGCACATCCCTACTAGCTAGCCAACTAGGGAACCGAAGTTGTCTAACAGAGACCGACACACCTTAGGTTCACTAACTACTACTGCTGAGCGATTAACCGAAATGTTGGTTATTTTGGGAGGTTATAAACTACTAAATTGACCAACGTTTCAATTTGGTTAGCTAAATGCAGGTAGTATAGTGCCCCTGATAGACCTGATGGTAAAGTCAGAAAGCCTGCAGAAGCCTAGGCAAGATATAAGATTAATGACGTAGCAGCTTGCTTAGTTCCAATTGACAGACTCATTTTTTTCCAACATGAACAGCGAGGCAACTTCGAGGTGAGAAATGCTTCCATTGCCCAAAAGCCTGCTGGAACAGACTACTGAGGATGGGGTTGTCATTTCAAATCACATAATCAAATATAAAAATATGGATATGAACTGAATTGGCCTATGCTTGTCAACAACAGCCAGTGTTTTTTTTTATTTTTATACCTGTGGCATAATCTGACTGATTTACCTTCCATTTCATGCAGTCTAACAACTGATCGGCAAGTGCGACATATCAATTGTGATCATGGTCACATTAACTTACAATTTCACTAAATAAATATAGCCACTAATAATTGCATAATAACACAAGGCTACAACAACAATGAACTGAAGTTAAAGGCTATTTATTAAATATGTTTGCCAGCTCCAGGTAGGCTACACAAGTGGCACAAACTGATTTGCAATGACTCCAGTGATATCATCATCATCATCATCATTTCAACATATTTATTGTATAAAATGGTAGGCTACAGTAGCCTGCATAGGAATTAATATGCTAATTGGTGGCCAAGAGATGCAACTGTATCATTATCCACATTTAATGTCAGTTTCCTTGTGAACTTCTCCCTATTACAGACGCACACGAGGGAACTCCATAACTTCCATTTCAAGACCCAAGAATTTAGCATGTTTAAAACCCTTCACTTGCTATGGTTTTCCATAAGGAAAGTCGACAGACAGAATGTGGTTTAATCCACCTCCGAGGAAATATTTGCAATGCACTCTAAGAGCCCCTAGTCGTTTTGCTGTGCTTTGTCACAGTCATTTCTAGACACGCATCTATTCTATTTCTATTTTTAAGCCATAGCCATGGTGGCCGCCATGCAATTCCGAAGTAGCCCAAAAACCCGCAACCAATACATTTTCTTCAAAGTATCCCAATTTGGCTGAAATAAAAAGACACGGCAACCCTGTTCATGAGATCTCTACCTGAAAATACATATTCTAAGTGATCAATAGTTTGTATTCAGCAGTCATAAAAGTATGCCTTACTTTGCAGAACTACAGAAATTGTCAGAGCGCATAGGCAGCAGTTCTATAGAGATTAAATGACTTGGATTGAAATCAAAATTTTTTAAATTTCTAAAATACACAACTAAAACATTTTATTAAAGTAATGTGAATAAATGGTTAATTAGTGATAAACATTAGGCTTGGGGGGTATCCAGATTTTCATCGTCATACAATCCTTCTCTCATCCTGGGATTTACTGTATTAATGGCATAGCACAGAAGGGGGTGCTAAAAATGCAAGAAAGCCTTCTGGTCAGAGGCCCATGGGTTAACAAAATTAGCACAAACAAGTAGAGAAATCAGATACTGTTGGCTCAATGCTAACGAGCGACAACAAATATAAAATAGCAAAGACAGACAAATCCAGCTCAAAGCTATACAAGCATAGCTAGTTGCTACCAAATGTCATTTTCGATGTGTAGTCATTTTCGAGCAAAATAAAATGAGAAATTGTGCAAATTAATAAAAGTTTTGAGGCATGTCTTTCTGAAGGAAGAGCAGCATGTGTACACTGAGCAAAAGTGAAAGAAAAAAACACTAGTAGGAAGCACAGGGGGAAACTGGCAACTATACAGATAACTCATCAGACAGGTCTTAGGTTCACTAGCTAGCTGACACACACACACCTTAAGTTCACTAGCTAGCTAACAGACAGACAACAGGTGTGTCTGCTTTTGTCAAGGAACAGCTACAATGGGCCTCTCACAGGTGCCTGAGCAAAACATGTTATTCTTTCTCTCAGGCTTATAATCTAAACGTGAAAACAACGTGTTAAAGCGGAACAGCACACAAACAACATAATATAACTAAAATATTGTATTAAACTAAAGTAATGTGAATAAATTATGGTTAGTAAGTGAATAGCAGTAATGGGCAGTCAATACCCTCATTGGACGAGTATTTTTTTTTTTTAATCTGCGTTACAGCAGTCAACCCAAATAATGCATAGTTCATTTATTGTTTTAAATTATCAACACCGGCAATTATTTTTTAATAATCTAACCCAAACTGAATGGACCTCAAAAGCACTAATAGCTCAACACTACTAGCTAGCTAACAGACATTTTAACTCTGGTTTGTCTAACAAGATAACAGACAGACCGCACGTGTCTGCTTTTGTCAAGGAATAGATACAACGGGCTTCGCGCTGGAGCAAAATAGGTTTATCTCTAATAACCTAATCATAGCCTGGCCTTTCACGTTCAAATAGCTACCAAGTGTAACAGCACACACCCTACCTGGGTAACACCCACACCATCCTTTTCCCAGGAGAAGGTGCCAGTCGGGCCCCAGGGATTTTGGGTGGAAGAGCCTTGTGGTGGAAGAGGGCCGACGTGCTGGAACCTGACAAAAGCACAGGCACCCGTCTAAAACACACACTCTCTCTGTAACAGACAGTTTCCCTTTCTCTCAAACACACCATCTCTCCCTACTCACAGGCTGGGTTAGAACAATGCCATGGCTCTGGTACCGACAGGCACGGTAAAGCCTGTGGAAGCGGTATCATTTCCTCCCTTACAATGCAGCTTAGCTTGGGCACACACATCAGAGTATGTACAGACCAGTTGTGAAGGTAGGAAACAACACCAGGGCTTGACATTTACTTTTTTTGCCACTTGCCCTATGGGAAGAAAAATAATAACTAAAATATTTTTAAATTAAGAATCTGTCCTCAAGCTTAAGTTTTAAAAAAAAATAAGGGAGGTGTAACACCATCAGCCAAAGGGTGACTGAAAATGAGTGACCTACACAGGAGGTTGCCGCCCATAGACGATGTTCTCGTCCCCTAGCAACCATCCTACCAAAAAATAAATATGAAGGACTAATCCATTGCGGAGGCCGCTGGGATGGCACACTAGTCTCACCAGTAACACATTTACTGTTAAATACCATAATTTCTAATATTCAATGTTAGTTTGGTTACTAATATTTATGTTAATGAATTCAGTATAGTATTCTTATTATTAGTCTATATAACGCAACATTTTTTGTGAGACCCATCAGTCGAGTTGAGAATGTGATGGAAACACAATTAACTTTTATTTTGGCATATGGGAATTTAACTGCAAAAGGTATTTTTATGGGTACCAAGTCACCACGCACAACCTTTACCTGCAACTGGTCAGTTGTAAGGAAACATTTCTGCTGGTAAAATGTGCATATTGGTTTTATGTTGATTTTTGAATAGTCACACGAAAAGAAAAAAAGGAGAATAAAATAAAAAATACATTTTTTTTTTTTAAATTGGTCGCCATTGGATGGAAACCTAGCTAGTGACAAAATATATTTAGTGGAGACAAATTATTTCCAATAGCCTATTCTACTCTGTTGGAGCTGTGGCACAAAATAGATGTGTAGTAGCCTAGGCCTATCTGGCTTTCTGTGTGCGCTGAAAAGTGGAGATTGAACCTCGCTGGCTGTGCATCGTGATCGTTGTAAATCATCATGGGCTGCAAAGAAACTGTCGTCCTCAGAACTGGATAATTATAAACTGATAAGGATTGTTGCCTCCTCCTGCGATCTCATTAGGCCTTGGCAGGTTGCACATTGCTAGAATATGTTAATAGGCCTAGGCCAACAACGCATCATTTCTGTCAGCTGAGGAAAAAGTTTAAGATTCAGTTCTTTAAACTCCCCATATTTTTCCATCTTGATATTGTTTGCTCAATTTCACTTCTTGTGGCCTAAAATGTAATTAAAAATAAATCTGTGATTGAGAATAGCTTAGACTCCGACTTTCATAATTATTACCATTTAAAAGCTGCATCTTTAGAACATTAAACACTTACAGTGCCTTGCGAAAGTATTCGGCCCCCTTGAACTTTGCAACCTTTTGCCACATTTCAGGCTTCAAACATAAAGATCTAAAACTGTATTTTTTTGTGAAGAATCAACAACAAGTGGGACACAATCATGAAGTGGAACGACATTTATTGGATATTTCAAACTTTTTTAACAAATCAAAAACAGAAAAATTGGGCGTGCAAAATTATTCAGCTCCCTTAAGTTAATACTTTGTAGCGCCACCTTTTGCTGAGATTACAAATCTGGCCTTTATGGAAGAGTGGCAAGAAGAAAGCCATTTCTTAAAGATATCCATAAAAAGTGTTGTTTAAAGTTTGCCACAAGCCACCTGGGAGACACACCAAACATGTGGAAGAAGGTGCTCTGGTCAGATGAAACCAAAATTGAACTTTTTGGCAACAATGCAAAACGTTATGTTTGGCGTAAAAGCAACACAGCTCATCACCCTCAACACACCATCCCCACTGTCAAACATGGTGGTGGCAGCATCATGGTTTGGGCCTGCTCTTCTTCAGCAGGGACAGGGAAGATGGTAAAATTGATGGGAAGATGGATGGAGCCAAATACAGGACCATTCTGGAAGAAAATCTGATGGAGTCTGCAAAAGACCTGAGACTGGGACGGAGATTTGTCTTCCAACAAGACAATGATCCAAAACATAAAGCAAAATCTACAATGGAATGGTTCAAAAATAAACATATCCAGGTGTTAGAATGGCCAAGACAAAGTCCAGACCTGAATCCAATTGAGAATCTGTGGAAAGAACTGAAAACTGCTGTTCACAAATGCTCTCCATCCAACCTCACTGAGCTCGAGCTGTTTTGCAAGGAGGAATGGGAAAAACTTTCAGTCTCTCAAAAACTGATAGAGACATACCCCAAGCGACTTACAGCTGTAATCGCAGCAAAAGGTGGCGCTACAAAGTATTAACTTACTGAAATATAACATTTATATAACATTTATTGAAAAGGGCTGGAGCAAATAGGAATACAGGCAACGCCAACAATGCACAGCCGTGTCATTGATTCAATTCTGATTGGAGTAATTTTTTGATGTTTGGGTGTCATTTTTTTTACTTGGCCATTCATTCAACTGAAATCTATATTATTACTTGACCTGGACACACCTTAAAATGTTGAGCCCTGAACACCTCTGCTACGCAAATTCTCAACACAGGGGCACCACAGGGGTGCGCACTCCTGTACTCCCTGTTCACCTCAAATCATCAAGTTTGTTGACGACACAGCGATAGGCCTGATTACAAACAATGGCAAAACAACCTACTGGAAGCGGTGAAACCCGTGGCGGAGTGGTGCCAGGAAAATAACCTCTCAACGTCAACAAAACGAAGGATCTGATCGTGGACTACAGGAAACGGTAGAGAGACTTCTAGAGATACACACCATTGAGAGCGGTGGCAATTGCACCATCCATAACCACAGGGCTTTACAGGTGGTGGTGCGGTCAGCTCAATGCATCATCGGGGGCACACTGCTTGCCCTCCAGGATATCAACAGCACCTGCTGTCACAGAAAGGCCAAGAAGATCATAAAGGACCTCAGCCACCCGCCCAAAGCCTGTTCACCCCCTACAATCTAGAAGAAGGAGACCGTACAGGTGCAACAAAGTTGGGATCGAGAGACTGATAAACAGCTTCCATCTACAAGCCATTGCACTGTTAAAACACCCTCCGCCCAATACCCTGCCTTGAACATTAGAGACTGCTTTGCCCTACGTACATAGTCATTGAACACTGGTCACTATAATTATGTTCACACACCGTTTTTCCCACTTTATATGTACAGTTGAAGTCGGAAGTTTACATAAACACGTTTTAATGACTCCAACCTAAGTGTTTCAACAGCTCCACAAATTTCTTGTAACAAACTGTAGTTTTGGCAAGTCTTTGTGCATGACACAAGTAATATTTTCAATAATTGTTTACAGACATATTATTGAATTTATAATCACAATTCCAGTGGGTCAGAAGTTCACATACACTAAGTTGACTGTGCCTTTAAACAGGTTGTAAAATTCCAGAAAATTATGTCATGGCTTTAGAAACTTCTGAAAGACTAATTGACATCATTTGAGTCATAGATGGCATCATGAGGCAGGAAAATGATGCAGATATGTTGAAGGAACATCTCAAGACATCAGTCAGGAAGTTAAAGGCTTGGTCACAAATGGGTCTTCCAAATAGACAACACCACCAAGCATACTTCCAAAGTTGTTGCAAAATGGCTAAAGGACAACAAAGTCAAGGTATTGGAGTGGCCATCACAAAGCCCTGACCTCAATCCTATAGAAAATTTGTGGGCAGAACTGAAAAAGTGTGTGCGAGCAAGGAGGCCTACAAACCTGATTCATCTACCTCAGCTCTGTCAGGAGGAATGGGCCAATATTCACCCAACTTATTGTGGGAAGCTCGTGGAATGCTACCCAAGTTTGACCAAGTTAAAAAATGTAAAGACAATGCTACCAAATACTAATTGAGTGTATGTAAACTTCTGACCCACTGGAAATGTGATGAAAGAAAACACTGAAATAAACAATTATCTCCATTATACTGACATTTCACATTCTTAAAATTAAGTGGTGATCTAACTGACCGAAGACAGAATTTTTACTAGATTTAAAATATCAGGAATTGTGAAAAACAGTTTAAATGTATTTGGCTACGGTGTATGTAAACTTCCAATTTCAACTGTATATACACTGTATTCTAGTCATGGTTCATCCTCAAGAACTACTGCTTATATTCATATACTGTCCACACACGCACACACACACACACACTGCTCATTCTGACATTTCTTCATTTATTTGGGGGGGGGGATTATGTGATTGCTAGGTGTTATTAATGCACTGTTGGAGCTAGAAACAAGCATTTCGCTGCACCTGCGATAACATCTGCAAATCTGTGCCCATGACCAAAGGAAAACAAGAGAGATGTAGCTGAACACTCCCTATATGACCTCCTGTGTGTTTTCCATGTTGACCAAAACTGTCCAGCATGCAGCACTGTAGAAGCATGTAGAGCTCTGATCCTGCTGGCCCTATCTCTGCATGGGTCTATAATAAGAGCTGGGTTAGGACTGCTTTATGAGCTGGAGAAAGATAAGCGGTGTGTGTGACCCTCCACTCATCCTTCCCTCTGAGCTCCTTTGAAACTCAGCACCCTCCCCCTCTTCTGTTATTTATTTTCTATCCCACGTTGTTGGGAGGTAGTGGAGCAGCTAAATAGCCACAGATGGTCCAAACTACACATTCATTGGAAAGGCTAAGGATGATGTTTTATACTTCTAGTCACACACAACTACTAAGTACGAAACATAAGACTTGCACTTGTTTCTGTGCACTGCACATGTCTTTAAAAATACTGCTGTATGTATTGCACTATCAGAGTTTACTTAGTGTAGCGGTGTTGACATATGCGCAAAATAGTTGTGCAACAGTACTGACACTAGTCAGGCGTATGAACAAAGCAGTGGAACAGACTCTACAATGTGTAGCAACTCCTCTTTGAAGCTGCTTCACTAAGCAAAACTCTGGGTCAGAGAGATAGCGCTGCGGTGGATAGCTCCAGTGTCACGGGCTCCTGACCAATGCTGCTTCATTTCCTATGACGAAAACAGCTTCTGGACATCAGAACAGCAATCACTAACCTTGATTTAGATAAAGATTTCTACTTCAACAAGTCTGCAGCTCCAGACATTCTGCTTACCTCAGACCAGATCCTGATCACGGGACTCGAAAGAGGAAGCAGCGGTGCAAGAAGCAAGTGAGGCAGCGTCATGACGAGATTATGTCGATGAGCATGTAGACCGCCACTGCGCTCTGTTTTTCTTGCGAGAGTGCAGTCACTGGAGAACAACTGGATAAGCTCAGTTCGAGACTTTCCCGCCGACGGGTCCTAAAACTGTAATATCCTATGTTTCCAAGACGTAGTGGAAATAAGACATGGCTATACAACTATTTGTTTTTTTCTACTAAGCTGCAGGACTGGAATATGTCCCGGGATTCATCTGATAACATTGTGTAAACCACATCAGTAACGAGCTTCATTAATAAGTGCATTTACAATGTTGTCCCCACAGAAACCATGTCTTATAGGCAGCAACCACAGAGCTAAAAGGCTAGAAGTGCCACTTTCAAGGAGTGGGACATTAATCCGGACACGTATAAGAAAAACCGCTACGACCGCTGATGAGTGAAACAGGCAAAGCGTCCATACAAGAATAAGCAAAGCAAATTACTATGCTTGCTTCGAGGCAAGCAACATTGAACCATGCATGAGAACACCAGTTGTCGCGAACGGCTGGGTGACCTTGCTTACTGTAGCTGATGTGATCGACACCTTTAAACATGTTAACATTCACAAACGGCTACCTCAGTTACCTCGTACCCCTGCACATCGACTCAGTACTGGTTCCCCCTTTATATAATCTTACTTTTACTTGTTTTGTTAGTCGGTAATCACTGTGTATTTATTCCTTGTGTCTATTTCAATTGATCTTAACTCTGCATTGTTGGAAAGGGTACATTCTTTTGGGGACAGGTCGGAAAGCATAAAAAAATGTATGGCAATTTAGCTAGTTAGCTTGCACTTGCTAGCTAATTTGTTCAATTTAGCTAGCTTGCTGTTGCTAGTAAATTTGTCCTGGGATATAAACATTGAGTTGTTATTTTACCTGAAATGCACAAGGTCCTCTACTCCGACAATTAATCCACACATAAAACTGTCAACCGAATCATTTCTAGTCATCTCTCCTCCTTCCCGGATTTTTCATCATTGAATTTATATGGTGATTGGCATCTAAACTTCCATAGTATTACCCCAACGACCGGCAAAACAGTTCATCTTTCAATCACCTATGTGGGTATAACCAATGAGGACATGGCACATTTTTCAGATACACCAATAACAAAAAAGAAGCAGGCATGGTAAATGACTGAGATTTGGGTCTGTGTACAAAAGGGGTATTATTATTATTATTATTATACGTGTGGAGGGGAACACAGACACACACAAGTGTTTGCTCTCAAAGTTCACTGGGTCAGAGTGCACATTGCACGCTGGAAAGGAACAAAGCCTGACACCCAAATGCTCATGCATGCTCTCACACACACGAAGAAAGATCTGTATAAAACCTCTGAGAAAAGGGGAGAACAAGAAGAGGAGCGAGAGCAGTAGAGCCCCCTCTCATTGGAATAAAAGCAGGCAGAGCAGAGGGCGGCAGTATATATATGGGCTGTTATTTTTCCATCACACAGTCATGATGGATTGATCCTTTCTTCTTTCCCACAAAGAACAGAACAATGTTACATTGTACGCTTCTGTGAGAGTGAGTGAGTGAGTGAGTGTGTGTGTGTGGGGGGGGGGGGGCACTGTCTAATGGAAGATGAGCAACAGCTGCGGCCTGAACAAACAGTTGCATCTCTTCAACCGCTACACACCTCTCAACCCCTCGCTCTTTCTCTCCCTCCCTGAAAGAGCCGCTCAAACCTCTCTGGGCCACCTCTCCTACAGAGCAACATGGCCAGGGGCCACACGCACACAATATTAATGTATTTTTCTCCTCACAGAAGACAAGTACATACAGGATGCATGGCCTTCCAAACACTCATTTCTATTGAATTGTTGTTGTTTATTTGTTTTTTTTTAAATAGGCACGGCATTGTTTCCACCAGTGTCTCCCAGCCTCCCCTCCCCTTCCACTTTCACACAAAGGAAACTAAAGTTGAAAAATATATCGCCAACAGAAATTTTAAAAAATGGATGGTGTTCAGAGATAGGTGGGAGGGGTTCAGTGGAGCTCAAGGGTGGGATTAAAAACAACTAATACTGTGTCCGTAAAATTATATACAATGCATTCGGAAAGTATTCAGATCCCTAGACTCTTTCCACATTTTTTTACAGCCTTATTCTATAATTATTTAAACATTTCTCCCCCCCTCAATCTACACACAATACCCCATTATGACAAAGCATAAACAGGTTTTTAGAATTCCCGTTTCGCATGGTCAGTCCTTTACGTGCCTTTCGGCAAACTCCCAAGCGGGCATTCATATGCCTTTTACTGAGAGGCTTCCGTCTGGCCTGATTGGTGGAGTGCTGCAGAGATGGTTGTCCTCTGGAAGGTTCTCCCATCCACAGAGGAGCTCTGTCAGTGACCACCGGTTTCTTGGTCACCTCCCTGATCAAGGCCCTTCTCACCCTGATTGCTCAGTTTGGCCGGGCGGCCAGCTCTAGGAAGAGTCTTGGTGGTTCCAAACTTATTCCATTTAAGAATGGAGGCCACTGTGTTCTTGGGGACCTTCTATACATTATAAATGTTTTGGTACCATTCCCCAGATCTGTGCGCCAACACAATCCTGTCTTGGAACTCTACGGACAATTCCTTAGACCTCATGGCTGGATTTTGCTCTGACATGCAATGTCAACTGTGGGATCTTATATAGACAGGTGTGTGCCTTTCCAAATCATGTCCAATCAAGTGAATTTACCACAGGTGGACTCCAATAAAGTTGTAGAAACATCTCAAGGATGATCAATGGAAACAAGATGCACCCGAGTTCAATTTCAAGTCTCATAGTAAAACGGTCTGAATACTTACGTAAATAATTTGTTTATTATTAATCAAATTTGCACAAAAAAAAAACCTGTTTTCACTTTGTCATAATGGGGTTGAGTGTAGAATAATGTAGATCTTTTTTTTCAATCCATTTTAAAATAAGGCTGCAACAAAAAGGTGGATAAAGTCTAGGGGTCTGAATACTTTCTGAATGCACTGTAGGTTCAGAAATTGATAAACAGCTCGGTTAAAAATATGGCAAAATAGAAAAGGAATTAAAAAAAGGATACTAAAGAAACTTCCAGAAACGTTCCTCAGAGTGGAAGAGCATGTTTATCCAGGTCCCTGCATGTCCAAACCTGCCTCAGTTGTAGAGGAAGCACACACACACACTCAGTGGTCATGCCTGTAATAGACACTTCTGCCATCTCGTCTCGCTCCATTCAGAATTAATCTCAGTGACACACAAGTCATCTCAAGTTTCTGACACACCATCAACATTCACTGCATGTCTATACCCAACAGGCAGAGAGAAAGCGTGGGAAGGAACAGAGGTGGGGAAAGAGGTGGTAAGTGTTGTTTTCTTTAAAATCACAGGCCCATAGTAAACCTGAGAGGATATCACAAGGGAAGAAGAGGATAACGCGTAGTGTGTACACGTGCGTGCGTCCTCCTTGGCTCTATAGGGCAGACAGTGAGCTGAGCTTTTATCTGATGATCCTCTCTCAGGGCTCTGGACCAAGTTCACAGCTTTCCATGACACAACCAGCTAACAGCTCAGCTTACCCAGACAGGCCAGCAGTGGTGAGCCGAGCCTCTGGGACCAGACACACTGCAGGGTGACAGAGGGCTGGGTGGTTACTACCCAAGGTAAGGCCTTCATGGGTTCTAGAAGGAGGGAGATTAAAGTGTCAATACAGGAGTAAGCTTAACTGTTTTCAATCCCAAGTGTTTCTTTCTCCCACTGTGGGTTTTTGCGGTCGTCTGCATTTCAGAGCCCAAGCTAAGGTCAGTGCAGTGAGTAGTAATGCCCAGTAAAGTGATTGTCATACTTCCACCCATTGGTCTTGAGTGTGAACAGTGGCATCACAGGTCCCTGGAGAATCCCTTGCTAGACATGTGCCCATCAGGATGTAAAACATGTTACACACCATCTTGGTCAGGTTCCCTCCCAACTGTGTGTCTGTGTGCTCTTTCGGGTGTGAAGATATCTACAGACGGAGCACAAATTTATGTTATAAACTGATGCCTCCTACACAGGCCAGGGAGACTGAGTAGAGTAGTACAACAAAGAAAATCTGGAGAAAGGGGCTTCCAGTTCACTTCAAATAGGTGCACCTCACTCACAGGGTAAGCTGAGGCTCTAAAAGGGAAATCTGGGCAAGCCAAGAGGGACTCTAATGATAAAGACACAGGAGTAGTATTGCAGGCTTGGTTCTCTTTGGGGAAAATAAATGTTTAAACCTGGTTAATTTCTACACAAATAAAATAGTTATTTGTTACATGCTGTGTAGACTAACAGTGAAATGATTACTTACCAGGTCTCGAAATTCCCGGCGGCAGTAATGCCCATCTAAAAAATAATCCATGCTTTGCAGCCAGTGGCCATTATGTCTGGACTGAATATAATAATTACAATTCGCTTCTCCCGGCTGCCAATCGCCCTGCTCCGAAGCACTTATCACACATGGCTCTCTCAGATCTCAATTCTTATTAGCCAATGTACGTCATGAGATCATGTCCTCAGGCGTCACTACAAGTGAAGACCGAAGTCAGGGATGGAACGGTGCATGTCCTTATCAAATTCCGAGGCGCATATTGAAGTTAGACATTTCCTCTGGCAACAAGATGAGTGGAGAACAGAAAGAGCATTAGCCCATGTCAATCTACTATCCACCATAGTTACCCAACATTATCTATTGGTCAGCTTGTCATTCTGTGTCAGAAATAAATATTCCAAAAACAGACCTCTGGGACAGTTGTGGGATGATAGATTCCAAATTCATACAACCACTGTACATCAACAATACCTTTAAAAGCAGTGAGGCTTCTGCAACAGAGCTGAAGGTTTAGCTTAAAAATGTTCCTACATTATTTCTTCACATAAGCAGTGAATGTGTGCACCGCAGTAGGCTATACATGCAAATGTTCCCAAATGCAATTGCCGAAAAAAGCCGTTCTCAACAGCCCAGGTTTCATGTGACAAATGAAAATATATTTCAGAATGAGGGAAGATAAAGATGAAACAACTGGCTAATATGACTAAGATCGTGTCCACGGCTGCTGGACAACAAAAAAAAGTTATTTGAAAACCAATTTATTTTTACCTTTATTTTACTAGGCAAGTCAGTTAAGAACAAATTCTTATTTTCAATGACGGCCTAGGAACAGTGGGTTAACTGCCTGTTCAGGGGCAGTACGACAGATTTTGTACCTTGTAGCAAGTTCGAATCCCTGAGCTGACCTTTCGGTTACTAGTCCAACGCTCTACCCAATGGCTACCCTGCCGCCCCCCAATAGGACATGAGAGAAATTAGAGAAATAACCTACTGGTTTCAATGACATATGAGGAAGGGTTTATAAAGTAATTCCCTCTGCATTCCTATGGTAGGAATTTGGCTAAGAACAGCCAGGTTTTAAACAATTACGTTTACGGTTAAAAAGTTTCAAAATGTAGACTGCCTCTGCTCAGATTGCAATGATGTTGTGGTGTGCAACAGGCACTGGCTTTTCTCACCCATCTGTGCGACAGAATAAAGCCTTGATGTTAATATTAATTATATATATTTGTCAAAATATGACTGGCGTTAATGCTGTAATTACAGTATAGGCTTACCACAAAAAAATGAATGAGGCAAGTGGAAAAAAGGAACTTGTCTATAGGCCCCAAATTAAAAACCAAAATTGGATAAAACTTCTTCGGGATTGGTGTCCTGTCCACGGGACAGTTGAGCTAACGTTAACTGGGCTATGTTCTGGGCTAGGTATGCTTTCACCGAAAAGCATTTTATAAATATGACACTGTGGTTGGTTTAACAAGAAGTTAATCTTTAAACCTATGTAAAATATGTTTTGTTTTCTGAATTTTTATAATGAGCATTTCTGCCTCCCACTTCCTGGTTGGATTTTTCTCAGGTTTTCACCTGCCATATGAGTTCTGTTATACTCACAGACATCATTCAAACAGTTTTAGAAACTTCAGTATTATTATTACTACTATTACTACTACTACTACTACTACTACTACTACTACTACTACTAATAATAATAATAATAATATATTAGCATCTGGGACAGAGTAGGAGGCAGTTCACTCTGGGCATGCTATTTATCCAAAAGTGAAAATGCTGCCCCCTATCCCAAAAAGGTCATAAGCTTTTCATTTGTAAACTAAAAACATAATTCCACTTTGACATTATTGGGTATTGCGTGTAAGCTAGTGACAAAATATAATTTAATCCATTTTTTAATGCATGCTGTAAAAACAAAAAATGTGGAAAGTGTCTTCCGGGTTGGAGCGAGCGGTCGCATCCGCACTTCGGTCCGCAGGTAGTATAACTTTTCATTACATTTCATTACATTTCATTATAGTACAACGGTTTGATTTGTCTAATCTTACCAATTTCTTCTTAGCTAGCTACATAGCCGTCTTTGTATCAAAGATAATTGCGTAATTATCGTATTTCGTCGTCCTAACGTAGTCTACACTGCTATCTGCCCAGCAGCTAGCCAGCTAGCAAACGTCCGTCTACCGAATAGCAGCACTGTAGAAACTATTACACTCAACTGAACGACTTGATTAGTGTAGTGGTAGCTAGCTACATAGTTGTCTTTGCTGTCTTCGTATCCAAGATAATTGTGTAGTTTAGAGTGTGTAGTCTTAGAGTGATTATCTTAATTTACCGAGGTTAGCTAGCCAGCTATTTGTCGTCCTTAACGTAGGAGACACTGCTAGCTAGCCAACAGCTAGCCAACGTCTTCCGAATAGAACTTCCGCACTCAACAACCCGGTCGCATTCCGCTTCGCTCCACAGGTAGTATCACATTTTCATTTCATTTCATTACAGCACAACGGTTTGATTTGTTTGATCGTAGCTAGCTACATAGCCGTCTTTGTATCAAAGATAATTGTGTAGTCTAGAGCGATTTTCTAGGTTAGCTAGCCAGCTATTGTCGTTCTTTTAACGCAACGTAATCAACACTGCTAGCTAGCCAGCTAGCCCCCGAATAGCAGCACTGTAGAAACTATTACACTCAACGGAACGACTTGATTAGTGTAGTGTCAACAACGCAGCCACTGCCAGCTAGCCTACTTCAGCAGTACTGTATCATTTTAATCTTTTTAGTCAATAAGATTCTTGCTACGTAAGCTTAACTTTCTGAACATTCGAGACGTGTAGTCCACTTGTCATTCCAATGTCCTTGCATTAGCGTAGCCTCTTCTGTAGCCTGTCAACTATGTGTCTGTCTATCCCTGATCTCTCCTCTCTGCACAGACCATACAAACGCTCCACACCGCGTGGCCGCGGCCACCCTAATCTGGTGGTCCCAGCTCGCACGACCCACGTGGAGTTCCAGGTCTCCGGTAGCCTCTGGAACTGCCGATCTGCGGCCAACAAGGCAGAGTTCATCTCAGCCTATGCCTCCCTCCAGTCCCTCGACTTCTTGGCACTGACGGAAACATGGATCACCACAGATAACACTGCTACTCCTACTGCTCTCTCTTCGTCCGCCCACGTGTTCTCGCACACCCCGAGAGCTACTGGTCAGCGGGGTGGTGGCACCGGGATCCTCATCTCTCCCATCTGTCTATCGCCTCCTTTGAATTACATGCTGTCACAGTTACCAGCCCTTTCAAGCTTAACATCCTTATCATTTATCGCCCTCCAGGTCCCTCGGAGAGTTCATCAATGAGCTTGATGCCTTGATAAGCTCCTTTCCTGAGGACGGCTCACCTCTCACAGTTCTGGGCGACTTTAACCTCCCCACGTCTACCTTTGACTCATTCCTCTCTGCCTCCTTCTTTCCACTCCTCTCCTCTTTTGACCTCACCCTCTCACCTTCCCCCCCTACTCACAAGGCAGGCAATACGCTCGACCTCATCTTTACTAGATGCTGTTCTTCCACTAACCTCATTGCAACTCCCCTCCAAGTCTCCGACCACTACCTTGTATCCTTTTCCCTCTCGCTCTCATCCAACACTTCCCACACTGCCCCTACTCGGATGGTATCGCGCCGTCCCAACCTTCGCGCTCTCTCCCCCGCTACTCTCTCCTCTTCCATCCTATCATCTCTTCCCTCTGCTCAAACCTATCTCCTGATTCTGCCTCCTCAACCCTCCTCTCCTCCCTTTCTGCATCCTTTGACTCTCTATGTCCCCTATCCTCCAGGCCGGCTCGGTCCTCCCCTCCCGCTCCGTGGCTCGACGACTCATTGCGAGCTCACAGAACAGGGCTCCGGGCAGCCGAGCGGAAATGGAGGAAAACTCGCCTCCCTGCGGACCTGAAATCCTTACACTCCCTCCTCTCTACATTTTCCTCCTCTGTCTCTGCTGCTAAAGCCACTTTCTACCACTCTAAATTCCAAGCATCTGCCTCTAACCCTAGGAAGCTCTTTGCCACCTTCTCCTCCCTCCTGAATCCTCCTCCCCCTCCCCCCCGCAGATGACTTCGTCAACCATTTTGAAAAGAAGGTCGACGACATCCGATCCTCGTTTGCTAAGTCAAACGACACCGCTGGTTCTGCTCACACTGCCCTACCCTGTGCTCTGACCTCTTTCTCCCCTCTCTCTCCAGATGAAATCTCGCGTCTTGTGACGGCCGGCCGCCCAACAACCTGCCCGCTTGACCCTATCCCCTCCGCTCTTCTCCAGACCATTTCCGGAGAGCTTCTCCCTTACCTCACCTCGCTCATCAACTCATCCCTGACCGCTGGCTACGTCCCTTCCGTCTTCAAGAGAGCGAGAGTTGCACCCCTTCTGAAAAAACCTACACTCGATCCCTCCGATGTCAACAACTACAGACCAGTATCCCTTCTTTCTTTTCTCTCCAAAACTCTTGAACGTGCCGTCCTTGGCCAGCTCTCCCCCCATCTCTCTCAGAATGACCTTCTTGATCCAAATCAGTCAGGTTTCAAGACTAGTCATTCAACTGAGACTGCTCTTCTCTGTATCACGGAGGCGCTCCGCACTGCTAAAGCTAACTCTCTCTCCTCTGCTCGCATCCTTCTAGACCTATCGGCTGCCTTCGATACTGTGAACCATCAGATCCTCCTCTCCAACCTCTCCAAGTTGGGCATCTCCGGCGCGGCCCACGCTTGGATTGCGTCCTACCTGACAGGTCGCTCCTACCAGGTGGCGTGGCGAGAATCTGTCTCCTCACCACGCGCTCTCACCACTGGTGTCCCCCAGGGCTCTGTTCTAGGCCCTCTCCTATTCTCGCTATACACCAAGTCACTTGGCTCTGTCATAACCTCACATGGTCTCTCCTATCATTGCTATGCAGACAACACAATTAATCTTCTCCTTTCCCCCTTCTGATGACCAGGTGGTGAATCGCATCTCTGCATGTCTGGCAGACATATCAGTGTGGATGACGGATCACCACCTCAAGCTGAACCTCGGCAAGACGGAGCTGCTCTTCCTCCCGGGGAAGGACTGCCCGTTCCATGATCTCGCCATCACGGTTGACAACTCCATTGTGTCCTCCTCCCAGAGCGCTAAGAACCTTGGCGTGATCCTGGACAACACCCTGTCGTTCTCAACTAACATCAAGGCGGTGGCCCGTTCCTGTAGGTTCATGCTCTACAACATCCGCAGAGTACGACCCTGCCTCACACAGGAAGCGGCGCAGGTCCTAATCCAGGCACTTGTCATCTCCCGTCTGGATTACTGCAACTCGCTGTTGGCTGGGCTCCCTGCCTGTGCCATTAAACCCCTACAACTCATCCAGAACGCCGCAGCCCGTCTGGTGTTCAACCTTCCCAAGTTCTCCCACGTCACCCCGCTCCTCCGCTCTCTCCACTGGCTTCCAGTTGAAGCTCGCATCCGCTACAAGACCATGGTGCTTGCCTACGGAGCTGTGAGGGGAACGGCACCTCAGTACCTCCAGGCTCTGATCAGGCCCTACACCCAAACAAGGGCACTGCGTTCATCCACCTCTGGCCTGCTCGCCTCCCTACCACTGAGGAAGTACAGTTCCCGCTCAGCCCAGTCAAAACTGTTCGCTGCTCTGGCCCCCCAATGGTGGAACAAACTCCCTCACGACGCCAGGACAGCGGAGTCAATCACCACCTTCCGGAGACACCTGAAACCCCACCTCTTTAAGGAATACCTAGGATAGGATAAAGTAATCCTTCTCACCTCCCCTCCCTAAAAGATTTAGATGCACTATTGTAAAGTGGCTGTTCCACTGGACGTCATAAGGTGAATGCACCAATTTGTAAGTCGCTCTGGATAAGAGCGTCTGCTAAATGACTTAAATGTAATGTAATGAATAAGTCAAGAGATGTGAATACTTCCTGAAGGCACTGTACAGTATGTACATATGTAGGGTTAAAGTGACCAAGCAACAGGATTGATAAGGCAGCATCAGGTAGACATTTGATTAGCTATTTAGCAGTCTTATGGCTTGGGAGTATTAGCTGTTCAGTGCTCGGTTCGTTCCAGACTTGGTGCACTGGTACTGCTTGCCGTGCGGTAGCAGAGAGCACAGTCTATGCCTTGGGTGGCCTTCCTCTGACACCGCCTGGTATAGAGGTCCCGGGATGGCAGGGAGCACTGCCCCAGTGATGTTGTGAGCCGTAGTTACCACCCTCTATAGCGCCTTGCGGTCGGGTGCCTTGCAGTATCAGTACCAGGTGGAGATGTAGGCAAGCAAGATGATCTCAGCGGTGCAGTTGTGGAACTTTGAGGATCTGAGGGGCCATGCCAAATCTTTTCAGCCTCCTGAGAAGGAAGAGGAGCTGTCGTGCTCACTTCACAACTGTGTGGACCATGTTAATTGCTTAGTGATGTGGACACCGAGGAACTTCAAGCTCTTGACCCACAGCGCCATTGATGGGGGTGTGCTCACCCTTACATTTCCTGTAGTCCACGATCAGCTCCTTTGTCTTGCTGACGTAGGAAGGAAGATAGTCTGTCGGCTTTGAAGAGCCTGGGGTACTATCCTAATTGCTCAAAGACTGGTCTGTCATTGCTCAATGTAAACCATGATTAGTCTCCACCCTACTGTGATATGTGGAAGTGAAAGTCGATAAACATTCTCCTGAGTGACAGCCCAACGGCTAAGCTGGCAGACAGACTGGTACAGGACCCCATGGGCCCTCGACCACGGGGCATGGGCACAGAACACAGACGTAACCTTCTGCTATCACAGTGACACATTCCGGTCCACACATTTGCACGCATACACCCCCCTTCATTCAGTCAGGCACTATCAATACAGACACCCACTTCAGTAGGCAGCCAGCACCATCAGACACCCCACATACACCCAGTCACACAACCTACCAGTCTCCCACAGATATGAATAGTCCAAAACGGGCTTTAAAATGACATGATGGAACATTGTAGGATCATAAGGAAACAAAAAGGTGCTTTGTGAGTTCTCTGTTTTTACCTGACACCAGACGTTACTTGGGCGACAGGAGGGACAGGCAGCGTCAGTCAGTGGAATAGACAGACTAAGGCGGAGAGATAGCGAGAGAAACCTCCTACTGTTGGACCATTGAGTCTAGTTAGACTTAATGACACAGGCCAGAAGGAAAAAGACTGAGTAGGATGAAGATCCCCCTCATGTCTTCAGTCAGTCAGTTGTATGCCTACTCTGCAATCTGTCTTGTCAGTCTCATAAGGCTGCCCCGTCCCAGCCAATAGATGGGTTGGTTGTTCAGCAACAAAAACCAAACACGCGCAAAACTAGGATGGCAAGATAGACAGGGTTGGCTTAGATTGTTGACAACATGTAAACTTTTTTTCGTCAAATTTGCACAATGAGCACTTGTCTCAAATACAGTCACAGTTGGTATCAAGAACTAGATGAAACTACTGTTTGTTGCTATCTGGCCATCCAGAATCACAACAACTCATGGACTACTGCCCCGTTGAAAAGCGTGCATCATTTGTGATGTCGGCTAAAGCCATCATAGACGAGCCAGCCTCCAGCTTAATTTAAAATTGGGGCGGCAGGGTAGCCTAGTGGTTAGAGCATTGGACTAGTAACCGAAAGGTTGCAAGTTAAAATCCCCGAGCTGACAAGGTACAAAATCTGTCGTTCTGCCCCTGAACAGGCAGTTAACCCACTGTTCCTAGGCCGTCATTGAAAATAAGAATTTGTTCTTAACTGACCTGCCTAGTAAAATAAAGGTAAAATAAACTACAAAATACCAATACAGACACGTGGACCAGGAGGACAAGTAAAGTACTTGAGAAAGTCCCTCCGACAAGGGACAAAACCCAGAAACCTGAGACAGACCAGGGCGCAGACATCGGAGTCTGACGCACGTCTTGTAGCGCATACACACATGGGTATTGTGCAAAAATGTGATCGGAAAAAGGCCAATTCAAGCAAACAAGTCAGTTTAAATGATGAGACACTGATGCAGGATAGAGATTCCGGTGAAACTTTAATTTACTAACACTTGATCAAATCTCTGACTGTGACCAATATGTCTGCTCTGACTATACTGTACACTATATAGCAGCCACCTTCTGCATGAGATCAGCACTGGCCAGCAAAACAAAGCTTTTAGCTGTAATATTCCTGTGTCAAACAAACACTTATAATTACAGAAAGAAAGAATGGCAGCTGTCAAACCGTCCTGCGGGCAGCAGCAGAGTAACTGTGGATTAGCCTTCTGCCAGATGCTCACTGTTGTGTTAACAAACTATCATGACATTCAGTTTGACGCACGCGTTAATGGGAGCAGAAACAAACAGGAGAATATTAAAGCCCTTTCTGATTGTCTCTCAAAGATATGGGAACTTGGGATCACTTCTGTAAACAACCAACATCTCAATCACTTTGATAAAAATCTAACTTTTGATTCTTCATGTCTGAGACCAAAGCTCAGCTTCACACCAAAGCAACTCATTCCTTGTCCAGGGAGTGGAACACTAGCTGCACGTCTTAATTTTTTATATACAGTGAACACTTTAGCAGGTGGGCTATTTAACATGGTGCGGCCTAAAGGACATTTTCCATCTTTACACAAACCCTTTACTCATCTCACACAGTTTGTCTACTCTATTGTCACTGTAAACGAGAGTCAGCAGGTAGCCTAGCAGTGTTGGGCCAGTAACCGAAAGGTTGCTAGTTCGAATCCCAGAGCCGATAAGGTGAACAATCTGTTGATGTGCCCATGAGCAAGCCCACTTGCTCCAGGGTCACCTTTGATAATGGCTGACCTTGGCTGTGACCCCACTCTCTAATGGTGTCTCAGGGGGACTTGGGATGAGCAAGAAATACATTTCACACATGTAAAATATACATGAGTAAAATGTGTCAAACCAGACAAACAAGAACATACCAAATTATTTTTATCAGGGAATGTTTCACGTAGAAGCAAATTGCATAAGAAATATCTTGCTGCGTTTTGTAAAGGCAGATCTAAAATCATTCTTATTGTAATTTCTGCTCAGACTAATACTGTGTTTCAGTTTCACTCCTCCACGGATGAGAATTCAGGAATGGGCATTCTATCAGCAGATCGGTCAGAACGCTGTGTGTTGCTACTTTTCTCCACTATTCTTCTCAGTGCAGTCTACTTTTCTCTGGTAAATGGAAAGACTAAGTTAGGAAATGTAGCTGGCTACATTCTTTCTATGATAAACAGAAATGATGGCCATGCATCATTCTTGGAAAAAACACCATGCTTTTTTATTGTAGGCACATTTACTTGTGTGGCAGCTGGCCAAGTAACGTTCACATCTGCGGTCATCTGATTAAGTGATTTTTTTAACCTTTATTTAAACTTGGCAAGTCGGTTGAGAACAAATTCGTATTTAGAATGACGGCTTACCCCAGCCAAACCCTAACCCAGGCGACACTGGGCCAATTGTGTGCTGCTGGGACTCCCAATAAAAGCCTGTTATGATACAGCCTGGAATCAAACCAGGGTCTGTAGTGATGCCTCTTGCAGTGAGATACAGTGGCTTACACCGCTGCGCCACTTGGGAGTACTAATGAATGAAGATTTTCTCTGACGAATGTGTTGCACAAATGTATTTTCTGTCAAGTAAAAGTATAGTTGCACACCCCTGATAACTCTATTGAAGCAAAAACAAAACACTTGAATTTCAATATAAAATGCTTAAAGATTTCTGAACTCTAACATTACCACTCCCTCCTCCACACAAATAAATGTACAAAAACTAAGTTAGTAGAACTGTGCAGATGAAAACTTTGGTAACAATATTACGGTAAAATATCACTCAGGTTTTTATGCGACCACGTAATTCAAACACTTAAAAGAAAATATCTTCTCCAAATTCAGATTCAAAGATGTCTGCAGAAAAAAAGGGATGTCAACAATGACATGGCAGCTTGAGTTTGAAAATATCCCTTTTGGTTATTTAACTACAAATCAAATTGTATTTGTCCCCTGCTTCAAAAACAACATGTTTAAACTAAACGTGAAATGTTTACAGCAACATACCACCCTGCATACCACTGCTGGCTTGCTTCTGAAGCTAAGCAGGGTTGGTCCTGGTCAGTTCCTGGATGGGAGACCAGATGCTGCTCAAAGTGGTGTTGGAGGGCCAGTAGGAGGCACTCTTTCCTCTGGTCTAAAAAAATATCCCAATGCCCCAGGGCAGTGATTGGGGACACTGCCCTGTGTAGGGTGCAGTCTTTTGGATGGGACGTTAAACGGGTGTCCTGACTCTGAGGTCATTAAAGATCCCATGACACTTATCGTAAGAGTAGGGGTGTTAACCCCGGTGTCCTGGCTAAATTCCCAATCTGGCCCTCAAACCATCATGATCACCTAATAATCCCCAGTTTACAATTGGCTCATTAATGACCCTCCTTTCCCCAGTAACTATTCCCCAGGTCGTTGCTGCAAATGATAATGTGTTCTCAGTCAACTTACCTGGTAAAATAAGAATTTATTTTATTTATCCGTTAAGCGAAGTGGATTTACACCTGGTAATGGAATTACATCATAGGTTCCTGATCTGTACTACACAGAAATGCATAATTATGGATAGAAAATGTCATATTTCACAAGTTTGGACAGCAGAGCACAATAGCATACAGTACAGTACTCTGCTGTCCAAACTTGTGAAACATATGTCTATGACAGGTTCAGATTTCATCCAGTCTGGACATGAACATCACGGCCAGAGCGAACTACTTTTCAACATCAGTCAGTGCGCAGTGTGTGATGCTGGTTAAAGCAAATGGAAAGGGGGCTCATGGATAAGAGTCAGTAAGAGGTGACATTAACTGGAGCGTGAGAGAAGAAGGGGTTGTCCAGACTGTTTTAAAACTACTCGTTTGACCACCAGACAACAGAAAGAAAACCGTTATCTGCTGAAGATAACAGTATGCCAGTGGAGGGGAGGACAGTTATAAGTGACCCAACTGTGGTTTGTGACTATTATGATTTCCCAATGTAGCCAATTCAGTTGCAGTAATTCCATTACAGATTTTTTAGTTACCAGTAATGGAATTATGAGTTTTAATCACTTAATTCATATAAGTAAAATCACTAACTAAATTGGTAGGTCTACAATTTCTTGTTAATTCTGAACTTGCATTATCCTCCTCTTCAACTTCTAAACTAAAATATACTAAACTAAATAGTTTTAAAAGTGTTGATAATGGTAGGCCTTTACGTTAACATTATGTTTCGATACATTTCTGGTCAATCTTTTCTGAAAAACCCTTTGCATCCGTTTATCCAGAAATCAAGTCTTTACTAATGATATATTTTTTATAAATCCAAGATAAAAATGTAAATATTTTTTTTTTTTAATCTATATCTTCATTTCCCAATAATATAGATTTAGCCGTCATTTGACAACCAATTTGATATGCTACTATGAAATTCATACGTTGGTGCACATGGGTCCTTTTCGATGAAAATGCGAGTAGATGAAGGCATGATTTTACTGGGTAAACTGAATTTGGCCTGCATGGCCTGTGTAGGCTTGACTGAAATGTGTTGCTATGTAGTCTTTCTGGCTTTGCCCAGCCAGAGTGACTATTGGCTAGCAATATATAAAATATAATTAATATAATGAAACATGGCTCATATAGCGAATGATGTGGGACATAAGATGTCCTTGACTGTGCATTACAAATAACATATTAATTAGCCAACGAACACTATCACCCTTTGGCATCAATTATATTGACCCACTGTCATTCTTTTTAACTGGTATATTGCTGTAGCGCTAGCTAGCGAGAGAAACACTGATGCCGACATATACTACAAGAGGCAGACATCACGATGTTGATGCCAACCCGCAATTAAATATTAATCAATTCGTATTGAAACGGCTGTCTGACTAGGTTGATGATTCTTACACGTGTATAAATAAACTAAATGCCTTTGCATCTCCCTAAACAAAGTGTTGTGGCTTTTCAGACTGTCCTCCCACAGCAGTAACCTAACGTAGCAGGAGTGAACAAAAAATAAAACGATAACTTGTTATGCTTAAATCCAAGGGTGTGAATAAAACCCCAATGAACGCCCCACCCAATACCCTCCCCGGATCTGGGCGGGTTCTGAGTCGCGAGCAAAGCTACGAGGCCGTTTCAGTGGTCATTAGCTAAGCGCTAACAGCACGCCGGGAACACGCGCAAATCACCGTTATTAACAAGCTAACTGGCTAACCTACAAAGCACAAATTGCAACGAGATTAGATGGCGGTTGCTAACTAGTTAGGTCACAGGCTAGCTAGCTAACTTAGCAAAAAACGTTGACTACTGTGTGACAAGACAAACGAGAACATTGTATAAGACAATGAGGGCGAGAACTAGCTAGTTAGTTACTGCGACAGATAATACTATTCAACTCAACTCTTTACTTTAACCTTCAAAATAGAAAGCTTACGTTAGTCCAGTTGCTAATGTTAGCTAATCTTCCGCGCAAATTGATGTAGATTCAGGGAAGCTGCTACACCTATAATAGCTTACGAAAACAGACATAGAACACTCACCACACTGAGATGGGTGCCAGGTCCCTCTTTTCGGGTGAAACACTCGTTTCGTTGTGGCAGCAGATTTCAGAAGCACCTAAAGGCAGTGTGCTTTGCAACAGCTGTGATCTGTTTTGAATGAGGGTTGAGCAGGCACGGCAAATGGGAGGGGTTTAGCTAGTTCTCCCGCCCTCGCCTTTTCTGGTGCCACAAGCTTTTTTAAAGTCAGCTTTTCACACCTGTATTGTATAGCGTTTGTTCATTTTTTTTTTCAAAATTCTTTAAGCTCTGTCAAATTGGTTGTTGCTAATTGCTAGACAACCATTTCCAGGTCTTGCCATACATTTTCAAGTAGATTTAAGTCAAAACTGAAACTCTCCCACTCAGGAACATTCACTGTCTTCTTGGTAAGCAGCTAAAGTGTAGATTTGGCCTTAAGTTTTAGGTTATTGTCCTGCTGAAAAGTAAATCAATATCCCAGTGTCTGGTGGAAGGCAAACTGAACCAGGTTTTCTTCTAGAATTTAGCCTGTGCTGAGCTCCATTCTGTTAATTTCTTTATCCCCAAAAAAACCCCAGTCCTTAACAATTACAAGCATACCCATAACATGATACAGCTACCACTATGCTTGAAAAAATGAAGTGGTACTCAGCTGTGTTATATTGAATTTGCCCCAAACAGAACACTTTGTATTCAGGACATAAAGTTAATTTATCACATTTGTACTTTTCATGCAGTCAATTAGGTTATGATTGTGGAGTAACTATAATGTTGTTGATCTATCGTCGGTTTTCTCCTATCACAGCCACTAAACTCTGTAACTGTTTTAAAGTTACCATTGACCTCATGGTGAAATCCCTGACCGGTTTCCTTCCTTTACAGCAGTGGTTCCCAAACTTTTTATAGTCCCGTACCCCTTCAAGCATTCAACCTCCAGCTGCGTACCGTACCCCCTTCAGCACCAGGGTCAACGCACTCTCAAATGTTGTTTTTAGCCATCATTGTAAGCCTGCCACACACACTATATGATGTGTTTATGAAACCTAAAACTGAGTGTGAGTTTGTCACAACCCGGCTCGTGGGAAGTGACAAAAAGCTGTTATTAGGACCAGGGCACAAATAATAATATAATAATCAATAATTGTACTCTTTATTTAACCATCTTACATTTAAAACCTTGTTTGTTCATCAACAATTGTGAATAACTCACCACACGTTAATGAGAAGGTTGTGCTTGAAAGGATGCTCATAACTGCAATGTTGGGTTGTATTGGAGAGAGTCTCCGTCTTAAATCATTTTCCACACACAGTTTGCCTGTATATAGTTTTCTTACTAGTGAGGGCCACTCTCACATAGGTACGTGGTTGCAAATGGCATCCGTGTCTTAACAGTGCGATTTGCCAAGGCAGGATACCCTGAACGCAGCCCAATCCAGAAATCTGGCAGTAGCTTCTGATTAAATTCAATTTCCACAGAACCGCTTGTTGCAATTTTAATGAGGATCTCTTGTTCAGATATCAGTAAGTGAACTGGAGGCAGGGCATGAAGGGATAACGAATCCGGTTGTTTGTGTCATCCATTTCAGAAAAGTTCCTGCGTAATAGCGCACCCAACTCACTCAGGTGCTTCGTTATATCACATTTGACGTTGTCAATAAGCTTGAGTTCATTTGCCCCCCAAAAATCATACAATGATGGAAAGACCTGTGTGTTGTCCTTGTTAATGCAGACAGAGAAGAGCTCCAACTTCTTAATAATAGCCAGAATGTTGTCCCGCACATTATATATAGTTGCAGAGAGTCCCTGTAATCCTAGATTCAGATCATTCTGACGAGAAAAAATTAAATGAAATGACAAGTGAAAATTATGGTCAGTAAAGAAAACTTTAAACTCGTCTCTCAATTAAAAAGTGTGTCAATAGTTTGCCCCTAGATAACCAGCGCACTTCTGTATGTTACAAAATGTTACATGGTCGCTGCCCATATCATTGCAAAGTGCAGAAAATACACGAGAGTTCAGGGGCCTTGCTTTAACCATTGTCACTGTAGCATCCAAAACATATTTCAAGCTGTCAGGCATTGCCTTGGCAGCAAGGGCCACACTGTGGATGCTGCAGTGTAACCAAGTGGCGGCGGGAGAAACGTGTTACCACTCCACTATGTCTCCCTGTCATGGCTTTTGCGCCATCAGTACAGATACCAACACATCTTGACCACCAAAGTCCATTTGATGTCACAAAGCTGCCCAGTAAAAAATATCCTCTCCTGTTGTCCTGGTTCCCAGTGGTTTGCAGAAGAGGATGTATTCTTTATTTGACCCCCATAAACATATACCAGGAGCTGTACCAGGCCCGCCACGTCTGTTGACTCATCCAGTTGTAGTGCATAGAATTCACTGACTTGTATGGGAAGCAGTAATTGTTTCAAAACATCTCCTGCCATGTCACTGATGCGTGGTAAAACAGTGTTGTTTGATGAAGACATTGTCTGTATAGTTTTTTTGGCCTTTTCCCCCAGCATTGTCCCAGCCATATCCAGGGCAGCAGGAAGAATTAAGTCCTCCACAATAGTGTGGGGCTTGCCTGTCCTAGCCACTCGGTAGCTCACCATATAAGAAGCTTCTTGCCCCTTATTAATGGTATCTGTTGCTTTGATACATGTCTTACTACTCGAAAGTCGTGTTAATTCTCACTCAAAAAACTCCTGTGGCTTATTTTTCAAATTGGCATTTTTTTGCTTCTAAAATGTCTGTGCAAGAGTGAAGATTTCATCTAGTTGTGAGATAGTACTTTTGCACATATAACACACTGTGGCTGAGGAAAAGTACTACTCCCAATATCAGTGAACCCCAAATCAATGCAGTTCTCATCATATTTGCACCTCTTCGATGGTCCAACATCTCTGTCTGTTGTTCAGTGCTTTCCCGGGTAAGAGAGCAGTCGCTCTTCGGCTGCATGAGATTCACAACTGTCAGTGTTCATGCTAGCTGGGCTAACAACAAATTAAAAATTAATGATGGTAAACTGCTGACCCACTGGGAATGTGATGAAAGAAATAAAAGTTGAAATAAATCATTCTCTCTACTATTATTCTGACATTTCACATTCCTAAACTAAAGTGGTGATCCTAACTGACCTAAGACAGGGAATGTTTACTGGAATTAAATGTCAGGAATTGTGAAAAACTGAGTTTAAATGTATTTGGCTATGGTGTATAAACGTCCGACTTCAACTGTAAGTATTCAGACCCTTTGCTATGAGACTCGAAATTGAGCTCAGGTGCCTCCTGTTTCCATTGAAATGTTTCTACAACTTGATTGGAGTCCACCTGTGGTAAGTTCAATTGATTGGACATGGAAAGGCAAACACCTGTCTACATAAGGTCCCACAGTTGACAGTGGATGTCAGAGCAAAAACCAAGCAAGCCATGAGGTCGAAGGAATTGTCCGTAGAGCTCCGAGATAGGATTGTGTAGCACAATTCTTAAATAGAAGAAGTTTGGAACAACCAAGACTCTTCCAAGAGGTTTCCACCTGACCAAACTGAGCAATCGGGGGAGAAAGGCCTTGGTCAGGTAGGTGACCAAGAAACCAATGTTCACTCTGACAGAGCTCCAGAGTTACTCTGTGGAGATGGGAAAACCTTCCCGAAGGACAACAATCTCTGAAGCAATCCACGAATCAGGCCTTTATAGTAGAGTGGCCAGACGGAAGACACTCCTCAGTAAAAGGCACATGACAGCCCGCTTGGAGTTTGCCAAAAAGTGCCTAAAGAACCATAAGACCCCAGATTATCTAGTCTGATGAAACAAAGATTGAACTCTTTAACCTGAATGCCGAGCGCCATGTCTGTTAGAAACCTGGCACCATCCCTACGGTGAATCATGGTGGTGGCAGCATCATGCTTTGTGGACGTTTTTCAGGGCAGGAACTAGGAGACTAGTCAGGAAAGATTAATGGAGCAAAGTACAGAGATCCTCGATGAAAACCTACTCCAGAGCGCTCAGGACTTCAGACGGGGGCAAAGGTTCACGTTCCAACAGGACAACGACCCTAAGCACACAGCCAAGACAACGCAGGAGTGGCTTCAGGTCGTCTCTGAATGTCCTTGAGTGGCCCAGCCAGAGGCTGGAGTTGAACCCAATCGAACAACTCTGGAGAGACCTGAATATTGCTGTGCAGCAACGCTCCCCATCCCACCTGAAAGAGCTTGAGGGGATCTGCAGAGAAGAATATGAGAAACTCCCCAAATACAGGTGTGCCAAGCTTGTAGCGTCAGTAATCGAGTAATCGCTGCCAAAGGTGCTTCAACATAGTACTGAGTAAAGGATCTGAATACTTATGTAAATGTGATATTTCAGTTTTTTATTTTTAATAAAATTACAAAAATGTCTAAACCTGTTTTTGCTTTGTCATTATGGGGGGGGGCTATGAAAACTATTTTAGAATAAGGCTGTAACGTAATGAAATGTGGACCAAGTTAAGAGGTCTGAATACTTTCCGAATGCACTGTATATATGGAGACTGTTTAGTGCCAAAAATATGGGGTTAAGTACATGTAAAAAAAAAATGTAAAACATTTTCCTGATCATATAACTCTCATAAAAAGGACAGACACTTTTTATGGAAAGACTGTTGTTCCATGTAGTGAATCTGTTAATTAAGCCCCTCCCCTGGCTTAGACAGGACTTAGACTCTTATGGGTTAAACACTATTACTGCCCACAGAGTCCCTACAACTTATGATTCGTTAAACACATTTTTACTCCTGAACTTATTTAGGCTTGCCATAAAAAGGGTTGAATTCTTATTGACTTAAGACAAACTTTTTCATGTTTTATTAATTTATAACCCCAAAAAAATCTAATATAACATAATTCCCCTATGACATTATGGGGTATTGTGGGTGTAAGCCAGTGACACAACTATTTAATACATTTTTAAATTCAGGCTGTAACACAACGTGTGGAAAACATTAAGGGGTGTGAATACTTTCTGGAGGCACTGTACTTTGTACCACTGCATCAACTCGATACTGGTACCCTGAGTATATAGCAACGTTATCATTACTCATTGTGTATTTATTCTGTGTGTTATTTTTCTATTTATTCCTCAAATTATTATTTTAGATCTTTTGACTTTCTATTTTTTTTCTCTCTGCATTTTTGGGAATGGTACAAAAGTAAGCACTTGACTGTTAGTCTACACCGGTTGTTTACAAAGCATGTGACAAATAGAATTTGATTTGCCATCAAATAAATGTTTAGAATTACAGGAAATTAGCTTGAAAACTGCAAAATTTCTCTCAGTCTCATGGCAAAATGTGTACAATAGCAGTAAATTAGCTCAGAGATTCTTGAAAGTCGGAACAATCCTTGTCCGGCAGGAAAACTTTATTTGTATAGTTATTTTGTTGCATTATTTGACCGTAAAATGTACATTTATGGTCATTTTAAAAGGGAAAAGATTAGTTTATTCAATTTTCAAAATACAATATTATTAATTTCCATGTCAGCTCCATACCTGGAAATGCTCTTGACCGGGGCAACAGATCCCAAGTGTTCAAAAAAAGAAGTTAATTCCAATAATGGATATTAACTGAAAAAATATCTCCTGTAGTTTCTTGCAATAGCTCCCTGTGACTTTATAGAATATTTCTCTCAAAACTCTGATTCCTAAAAGACTGTCAACTCTGTCAAATTTGTCTAAAATCCTAAATTAATCAGGAATGAGCAGGGTCAGCTATACCATAAGGACCCCGTATTCATATCAATACATGTCATGCCACTCATGGTCTGTAAAGTGTTCTATTTTTGAAAGATTTAAAAACTAACAATACTGGAATCACCATGGGCACAACCATAAACTGTCAACTCCATATGGCTAATAAAGATACAATATGAATTTTGGTTAAAATGTTACACTTAATTAGGTTTTCCTAAAGCAACCGAAGAAAACATTTCTGTGTATACCACTTCAACTCTTAATTGTTTTTAATAATCTGCCCAGGGACTGCGGTTGAAAACTAGCCAGCTAGCTAAAACCGGCACTTTTACTGAAACGTTGATTACTGTGCACTGTCCCTGTAAAAAATAAAATAAACTCAAATTAAGAAAAATGAAACAGTTGTCAACTCTGTCAGAGTGCTTAAAGATCTGATAGAATGGTTGTTTTTAATTGGGGATTTTTAAATGAATAATTCTCCATATTTTACAAATGTTTGTATTGAGCTTTTAGTTTTAGAGGCAAAAATGTCTGTTTTGAGTATTGGTTGTCAACTCCGTCACCGATAGAGTCCATATTTTTTGGTCAATATTTAACAACAACAAAAAATAATGTAATCACGGTTTGTTAACATATGCGTAAACAATTGATGTATTTGGTGTGCTAGACATAAGGGATACCGTTTGCTTTATGTTGTTTTATGTTCTAAAACTAGAAAAACATAGCAAATTGCAAACAAAATTAGCCCTAGAGCAATTAGTGCTATAAATCCAAACAAAACAAAAATAAGTTTAGAAAACTGTATTACATATCAGAATAATCACATTAGAATTAAACAATCAAGGCCTTTAAACACTTGGACAATAATTGGACAAATGAAATGCCTTTTATGGTATATAAAATAAAATATGTTCCTTTACAAGGTGTGATTGTCGGTACTTTGGTCTATCGAAAAATATTTCAAATGTTGTTAATAAAGACATATTTGTGGGGAAAAGTTCAGATTGTCCTGTCTTTTAAGAATCTCAGACCTCTAAAACAGCAACATGTCCTCTCAGCCTCATGGCAAAATCGCAAGAAATATGCTATAATACCACACGTTTTACCTCTACTCAGTCCCATTTGATTATTATATTTTGAACACAGCACAGAGGGCGATGAGCAAATGAAAGATAAGAAAATAAAACTCCTACACCAGCCCTGATTAACCAATACAGTAGATTTGCCATACCCCATAGCAGACTCATTTTCCTTGACTTTGACTCCATCTAGTGGCAGAACAGATTTACTTCCCAGATTGCTGCATTGTGACACGCTCAACTATGAACGGCACCCTTTTCTCACTGTCCATATATGATGAGATACTCTCCATCATGGATTCCTAACTATAATGACGCCACATGAACTGAGCTGTTTGCGGGAACTAATTTTAATCAGGTCAAGTTGTTGTCAATTTTCAGGCAGATGTGTTGGACTGAGAATGTGTACATGTCGAGATGGACAATTTCATATTGACAGAGTCGGTACCCCATAGAGAAAAAAAATACATGTAAATGTATTACGAAGCAACATATAAACCATCCACACACAGGTTAAAACACACAAATGAATTCTTTAACCTTTGGCCAG
This sequence comes from Oncorhynchus keta, assembly GCF_023373465.1. Lineage (NCBI taxonomy): Eukaryota > Metazoa > Chordata > Actinopteri > Salmoniformes > Salmonidae > Oncorhynchus > Oncorhynchus keta. Next base: position 68,338,064 of record NC_068421.1, on the reverse strand, counting down.
CACTAAGCAGTCATGTCTATGTAGCATGTCAGGTTACACACAGCCCAAGAGGAAGCACCACATGACCCTGGACAATCATTCAAAACAAATTGCCCCTTTGGAACAAAGATTTATTGAAACAACTTCTCTCTGACAAACCCCTTCATTCCCCAAACTTGAGCTGCCTCTCTTTCTCCTGGAAGTGAAGCTCTTTCGCCCTGTTCTTAAGTTCCTCTGCTTTCTTCTCGTCCTTCTCCGCCCCGTCCCCCAGTTTATACATACGACTGGCGTTAGCACAACCCCAGACGTGTCCTAGCTCACAGGCTCTTGTGGCATACCTCAGAGCCAGGCCCATGTCCTTACTCTGCTTCGGGGAGCCCTCGATATACATGGCACTAAGGTTGAAGCAGGAGGGTGCGAACCCCCCTGTACATGCCTTCTCATAGTACTGCCTAGCCACCACCGGGTCAGGGCCGGCTTCCATGGCTCGACCGTCATGGGCGAGGAGACCCACGTTGTGACACGCGTCCACAGACTTCTTACCGCCACTGCTGCAGGCCGTCATGAAGCAGGAGTAGGCCATTTTCAGATTCTCTGCAAATCCCCCTGATAGAGAGATTTAGAACATGTTGCACTTGACCACTTGGGGGATGGATTCAGGGTCTCTCTGTCTATCAGTACTTTCTTATCATCCTAATATTTCTAATTAATAAGATGACTTGTCTTAAAACATTTGTCAAGCAAAAGCCATACTCTCTCTAATCAAATCTTTAAATCTTTTACTTGTCTAGTTAAAAACGCAAATTGTTTCAGGCTTTGCTGTTGTAATCTGCCAGTGAATAGGATTAAGTTTAGTGGTGTAGTTGTGTACCTTTGCCTTGGATATAGTAAGCCCCGAGCTTGTAGCAGCTTTCGCCATGTTTATTAGTCTCACAGTTGTGTTTGAGCACCTGGGCTGTAGACTCAAAGTTTTTCTTCACTCCCTCCATGTAGTCAGCAAGCCTTTGACACCCTGGCAGCAGAATTAATACACGAGGTTAGCCACAATAATGAGTTAGACGGTGTGAAGGTTATAGTACTACATGAGGCATAAAGACACCTTAACACCAAGCATAATCAGTGGTTCAGAACCCCAGTTAGGGGACAGCAAATTATGGACCATTTGCTTAACATCACTCCCTTCAGCAGTGTATAGGACAGTGCACTTCGCTCCTTACCTTCAGGGTCCTTCTCTCTGTAACACTGGTAGCTGAATTCCACACCTATGTTATCCAAATACTGCTTCACCTCCTTTTCGTCCTCAAAGTTTATGAGTCCAGACATGATTCAAACGGTGTAGTGTCCTAAAAAAAACACTGTCTAAAAACAACACGTGTTGAAAAGTCCAGAACTTCCTTGTGACCTTGGTGTTGAACTGATGAGGTAACAATTTAAGAAAGAGCTCGTCTGGTCCCGTTGAAAAACAACTTAAGCGTATTTAGAGATCACCTTGATAGTGGACAATGTGACGGACATGCAGTGAATTATAATCTATTTTCGTTTGAAAAAAAAAAAAAAAAGGTAGAGATGCTCATTCCTGAGACTTTCTTCCTGGTTTTGTAATATGCACGAAAGGGCTTCCGTAGTCCCGCCCCATCGACCGGTGATGTACTTCCTGTGTCACCTTTTTTTTTTGACGGTTTGTCAACAAAAATAGAGCTACACTCTATCTGCAATATTAAAGCTGATTTAGCCCCCTAAATTAAAAAAGTAAAGCTGTCGTTAAAAACAAGTATGTGTGTAGATTTAGATTAGTGTCAGCCTTCAGCCTAGGTTAACTAACGGACATGGTTTGAAAATGAAGTCGAAACATTTTCACAACTATATTAATCGTTTTCCAGGAACATCGATTTTCTATTTTAGTTCGGTACCAACAAGTTAGCTAGCTTGTAGCTAACGTTAAAACGCTAGATAGCTAGTTATCACCTTACAAAAAATAATCCAGCAAGATTAGGCTAGCTAAGTAGCAGGTTAACAAGGCAAACCGAGACGACTCGGCGTAGGTAGAGACCAGTAGCGATATTGATCTTTGGTCGGGAGTCGAGCCTTCAATTTCTTGAAAATGGTGAGTTTTGTTTTCGATATCAATGTCTAGAATTCAATTGTCGTGCATTGTCGACAAGGACCAGCAAGGCATCGAACAATGCATACCAGTAGCAAGCTAACTAGTCTTCGTTAGATATCTGCTGAAATTTGATCCACGTCGTTAACTAGTTAAACCTTCTTCTTTTTTTTTCGCTCAGGAGGATGGATAATTATCTAGCGATCATTGCTCGTTATTTTGGGGTTTGACAACAGCCCACCACTCCAGACATACTCTACCTCCTGGGAGTTATGGGTATCAGGTCTCATTGGCGACCATTTTAACTTTGGCCATATGCTTGGTATGCCATTTGGGATTGCTGGCATACACTATATATACAAAAGTATGTGGACACCCCTTCAAATTAGCGGATTCGGCTGTTTCAGCCACACCCGTGCATAACATCGAGCACACAGCCATGCAATCTCCATAGACAAATTTTGCCCTTAATGAAGAGCTCAGTGACTTTCAACGTGGCACCTTCATAGGATGCCACCTTTTCATCTAGTCAGTTCGTCAAATGTATGCCCTGCCAGAGCTTCCCCGGTCAACTGTAAACAATGGCTCAGTGTACACAAGCTTACAGAACAGAACCACCGAGTGCTGAAGCACGTAGCGAGTAAAAACCGTCTGTCCAATGTCAGCATAATAACGTTTAGTCGGGAGCTTCATGACGAGCAGATATTGCTTCGAGGTTTCCATAGCCGAGCAGCCACACACAAGCCTATGATCACCATGCGCAATGCCAAGCATTGGCTGGAGTGGTGTTAAGGTCGCCGCCATTGGACTCTAGAGTAGTGGTAACGTGTTCTCTGAATTGATTAATCACACTTCACCATCTGGCAGTCAGACGGACAAATCTGGGTTTGGTGGATACCAGGAGAACACTACTTGCCCCAATGCATAGTGCCAACTGTTTAGTTTGGTGGAGGAGGAATAATGGTCTGGGGCTGTTTTTCATGGTTCGGGCTAGGTCTTTTGGTTCTAGTGGAAAGCCTTCCCAGAAGAGTAGAGGCTGTTACAGCAGCAAAGGGGATCCCAACTCCATATTAATCCCCATGTTTGACAAGCAGTTGTCAATATAGTTTTGGTCATGTAGTGTAAGTGTCTAATGTTGTGTGTGTGTGTGTGTGTTCCAGGACGAGGCGTCCCCGGCATCTCTGACAGACCTGTGTCTGTCTTACATGAGTGGGAACCTGGAGAAGTTCTGTGCGAAGCACGCCGATGGATCTCTCTGTCTCAGAGACTCTTTACTGTTCCCCCAGGAGCTAGCTGACCAGCTGTTAGCTAAGATGGCCACTGAAGGTAAGTGAGCAACGAACATGAAGTAGTCAGTGGTCACAGATCCAAGCTCAGATCCTTACCTTCATTATTAGTACAAAAACATGAAACAGGCCTTTAATTCAGTGTCTAGAGCAGTAATGGGCTATTTCCAGTCATTGGGTGATATTTTTCCCAGCCCAGCTCTTACAAGAAAAGTGTGGGTGGTGTTTTCAGGTCTGTTGAATGACAGTACAGTGGGAGTGTTTCGTAGCTGTGAGTACCTACGGCTGCGTCGTGCGTGTATCCGGACTGCTCGTATCTCTGCCGAGGCGTTCCAGAGAGCTCTCTGTCCTCACCGTCTGCTGGAGCTGGATGCTGCCAGGGTAAACGCTGACCTCACCATCTCTGACATACTACAGGGACTGGCCTCCAACAAACACTGCCAGGTAAACATACAGTGCATTCAGAAAGTATTCAGACCCCTTGACTTTTTCCACATTTGGTTACATTACAGCCTTATTCTAAATGGGATTCAATTGTTTTTTTTCCTCAGCAAACTACACACAATACCCCATAAGGACAAACCAAAAACAGTTTTTTGCACATGTATAAAGTGAAAAAGGAGCATTCAGACCCTTTACTCAATACATTGTTGAAGCACCTTTGGCAGCGATTACAGCCTTGAGTCTTCTTGGTTATGACTCTACAAGCTTGGCACACCTGTATTTGGGGAGTTCTCCCATTCTTTTCTGCAGATCCTCTTAAGCTCTGTCAGGTTGGATGGAGAGCGTCGCTGCACAGCTATTGTCAGGTCTCTCCAGAGATGTTCGATCGGGTTCAAGTCTGGGCTTTGGCTGGGCCAATCAAGGACATTCAGAGACTTGTCCTGAAGCCACTCCTGCATTCTCTTGGCTGTGTGCTTAGGGTCGTTGTCCTGTTGGAAGGTGAACCTTCGCCCCAGTCTGAGGTCCAGAGCACTCTGGAATAGGTTTTCATCGAGGATCTCTCTGTACTTTGCTCCGTTCATCTTTGAATCGATCCTGACTAGTCTCCCAGTCCCTTCCTCTGAAAAACATCCCCACAGTATGCTGCTGCCACCACCAGGCTTCACCGTAGGGATGGTGCCAGATTTCCTCCAGGCGTGACGCTCAGCTTTTAGGACAAAGAGTTCAATCTTTGTTTCATCAGACCAGATAATCTTGTTTCTCATGATCAGAGTCCTTTAGAGGCCTCTTGGCAAACTCCAAGCGGGCTGTCGTCTTTTACTGAGGAGTGTCTTCCATTTGACCACTCTACCATAAAGGCCTGATTGGTGAAGTGCTGCAGAGATGGGAGAACCTTCCAGAAGGACAACCATCTCCACAGAGGAATTCTGGAGCTCTGTCTGAGTGACCATCGAGTTCTTGGTCAGACAGGTGTGTGCCTTTCCAAATCATGTCCAATCAAATGAAATTACCACAGGTGGACTCCAATCAAGTTGTAGAAACATCTCAAGGATGATCAATGGAAACAATGCTCCTGGGCTCAATTTTGAGTCTCATAGCAAAGGGTCTCAAAACTTACTTAAATAAGTTTATTATTTATATATCTTTTTAAAATAGGTAAACATTTGCTTTGCCATTCTGGGGTATTGTGTGTAGACTGATGAGGAAATTTTAGAATAAGGCTGTAACGTAAAAATATTTGGAAAATGTCAAGTGGTCTGAATACTTTCCGAATGCGGTGTACACAGATAAGAGAGCTTCCAGCAGGGACAGACAACCGCAAACACTCTTCCTCCCCACAGGAGAGCTTACAGCGGTTGGTCCTGACAGGTCTAACCATGTCCTCTCTGGAGGAACCATCTCATCACCGCTTCAGCTCTCTCCAGGGGCTCCGCTCCCTCTCCCTGGCCAATGTGGACTTCTACGACGCTGGGCTGGCTGACGTGTGTTCCCTACCCCGCCTGGAGAGCCTGGACCTGTCCAACACCTCAGTAACCAACCTCAGTCCTCTACTGGGCCTCAGGGAGAGGCTGAGGTCACTAACACTACACCAGCTGAAGAGGCTGGAGATGAGCACCGCACAGCTATTGGCCGTCATTGGACAACTGGAGGCACTGCAGGTGGGTGGAGACAACTCTAATGCTCAAGTTCTGTTTTCATTTGCTCCACTATAAAAAGCATATATATCGCTGAGTGAAGTTTCTTAAACTTTTTTCTAGTTCCAGCACTGTGATTGTTCGCTATCCCTGACGTTTACTTGTGGTGCTCGAATAGTGTTATTTATGATACTAGTGCTTTTGTGGATGTGTGAAAACCTACCTATGCAGCACCTGGACATCAGTGATGATAAACAGTTCACATCAGACGTGGCTCACCAGTTGCTGGGCGAACCTGGGATCCTGCCTGCTCTGGTCTCTCTGGATGTGTCTGGACGCAAACAGGTACTGGAGACAGAGTATGAGTGGAGTTGGCTCGAGTTGTGAGTGTGTGTATTGCAGCTGTGTGTGTAGAGTGTTTACCTGGTGTGTGTGTTATGCCAGGTGACAGATGCAGCGGTCAAGGCGTTTGTAGAGGAACGTCCAGGGATGACCTTTGTTGGTCTGCTGGCTACAGATGCTGGCTTCTCTGACTTCCTCAATGGAGAGGGCATCCTCAAGGTGGGTTTCACTGTTTTTCTTCTCTGTCGTTGTAGAGGAAGCAGCAATACTGACTGAGCACCACGCTATGTATGTGTCCTCTGTTTGGCAGGTGACAGGAGAGGCCAATGAGACTCAGATCTGTGAGTCGCTGCTTCGCTACAGTGAGAGAGACGGCTTTGTCAGAGAGGCTCTGTTTCATCTGTTCAGTCTCACTCACGTCATGGAGAAACCACGGCCTGACATACTCAAGGTACACACACATTGTGTAATGTCTACTCTACCCTTCACCTCAAAATACATCTTACAACAGCATGGCTCTGTGTCCACATTTTTATAAAGTAATTAGTCACTCCCTCTTCTTCCTCGATCCTTCTGTCTCTAGTTGGTAATACTGGGGATGAAGAACCACCCTGCCACCCTGAACGTCCAGTTGGCAGCCAGTGCATGTGTGTTTAACCTGACCAAGCAGGACCTGGCAGCGGGCATGCCTGTTAGACTGCTTGGCACAGTCACTCAACTACTGCTGGAGGCCATGAGGACCTTCCCTAACCACCAACAGGTACACACACACTCTCACCTTCTCCTCCATATTGTTTACACATATCCAGGTTCGTCCCATCTGTAAACACAGACTGGCTAGGGGCTGTTTCTGGACCAGGCTTGAGTGAGGTTTTTGTTTTGGCTCTAACCATCATCTTGGATCCTTTTTCTCCAGTTGCAAAAGAATTGCCTTCTCTCTCTGTGCAGTGACCGCATACTGCAGGAGGTCCCCTTCAACAGGTAGATATACACATTGAATGACTTTCACTGTAGATGTATTCATCCTTTAAGATTGCGTCTCATGAGAGATGTAGTATGTACAATGCACGTATCCTTTGTACTGTGCATGTGTGTTGTCTATAATCCAGGTTTGAGGCTGCTAAGCTGGTGATGCAGTGGCTATGTAACCATGAGGACCAGAACATGCAGAGGATGGCTGTGGCTATAATTTCTATACTGGCTGCCAAGGTAGGGGTGTGTGTGTGTCTACATGTCTGACTGTGTGTCAAATATGGTATTAGAAATGTGTTTGAGGTTTGGTCTTTGCTGATGTGTGTGTTTTCCTATACAGTTATCTACAGAGCAGACAGCCCAGCTGGGAGCAGAGCTGTTCATAGTGAAGGTGAGACTGTTCAAACATCCTCCATTCACACAGCTGGTCATTGGCATGCCTTCCCAATCGAAAGAATCGCTGTCTGCAGTGTTTAAAAAGAAATACAGTAATTGTCACAATCTCTCTGTCTATACCCCACTTTCTCTATCCCTCTTTCTCTCTCTCTCTGCAGCAACTCCTCCACATTGTGCGTCAGAAGGCGACTCAGGGCGGGGTGGATGCCACCCTCAAGTTCACACTGAGCGCGCTCTGGAACCTCACCGACGAATCACCAACCACCTGCCGCCATTTTATAGAGAACCAGGGACTGGAGCTGTTCATTAAAGTTCTGGAGGTAGTACACACACATACTCACAGACCCTAGAGCTGTTCATTAAAGTTCTGGAGGTAGTACACACACATACTCACAGACCCTAGAGCTGTTCATTAAAGTTCTGGAGGTAGTACACACACATACTCACAGACCCTAGAGCTGTTCATTAAAGTTCTGGAGGTAGTACACACACATACTCACAGACCCTAGAGCTGTTCATTAAAGTTCTGGAGGTAGTACACACACATACTCACAGACCCTAGAGCTGTTCATTAAAGTTCTGGAGGTAGTACACACACATACTCACAGACCCTAGAGCTGTTCATTAAAGTTCTGGAGGTAGTACACACACATACTCACAGACCCTAGAGCTGTTCATTAAAGTTCTGGAGGTAGTACACACACATACTCACCGACCCTAGAGCTGTTCATTAAAGTTCTGGAGGTAGTACACACACATACTCACAGACCCTAGAGCTGTTCATTAAAGTGCTAGTTACAACACTCTCTCTCTGATGTTCTTACTGCCTGAAGTGCAAGTTGACTCACTCACGCCTCTATTGTCCCCTTTCTTTCTCTCTGTAGTCGTTCCCCTCGGAGTCTTCCATCCAGCAGAAGGTGTTGGGGCTGCTGGTGAGTCATAGTGAACCTTTGACTGACAGTGTATTTATTCTACTGGTCAGTAACCCTGGTTTGTGGTCGTAGGGGCGAGCCGTAGTGAATTCAGCAGAGACAAACTACTGATGAAACCGATTTGTTTTATGTTTGAATCATCCCATTTGAAGTGGTGGAAGAGCTGACTGTGTGGCTCTGTCTCGCTCCAGAACAACATAGCAGAGGTTGGGGAGCTGCATGAGGAGCTGATGGTTCAGGGCTTTCTGGATCACATCTGCTCCCTGCTCCACAGCCCCGAGGTGGAGGTGTCCTACTTCGCTGCTGGGATACTGGCCCACCTCACCTCCAGAGGAAAGGCTGCATGGACACTCAGTATCACACTGAGGTCTGACCTGCTAGAACAACTGGTACGTGGGGGAGGTCTGTGAGTTGTTATACCACCTGTGTGTGTGTAATAATTGTCTCGTGTTCTGTGTCTCTCCTCCAGCACTCTGCCATCCTGAAGTGGCAGACCCCAGAGTGTGAGATGGTGGCTTACAGGTAAGACCTCCATGCACACACATGAGGAGAGGAAGCCACTGTAAACTATTAAGATGCAGCCTGAGTATTAATGATCTCCTCCCCCCTCTGTAGGTCCTTTAACCCTTTCTTCCCCCTGTTGGAGTGTTTTCACACCCCAGGAGTCCAGCTGTGGGCAGCCTGGGCCATGCAGCATGTCTGTAGCAAGAACGGTGAAACACACACACTCCATATAGAGCTTAATAGTTTTCTACCTGTCCTACGTTTCTGTATATTCTGCTCTGTGCGTCATCAATGTGAGTGTACTCTCTCTGGACTCCTGCAGCCCCTCGGTACTGCAGTATGCTGCTGGAGGAGGGAGGTCTGCAGCAGCTGGAAAAGGTCCAGACACACCCCGACACACACGCAGATGTCATGCGATTGACTGATGGCATCCTGGAGAGCCTGCAGCGCCACCAGGCTCGCACCGGCCAGACCACACAAACACCCCCACACACACACAAAGGTGAGACACACACACACAATGATTTCTGGTGTGTGATTTCAAAACATGTTAAAAGTCAATAAAACTGCTCTGTCTTTCTCCTCCAGAGAGTGATACACCCTGATCAGAACCCAATTCCACCTGTAATGTCAAGACAAGAGTCCAGGAAGAGGTGTGTGTGTTCACACATGTTCATTAAGCCTGTCGCATGCTTCCCAGTCGAAACAGTTTGCGCCCAATGTTTACGTTTCTGATTATATTGGAGTTCGCAGGTTTTTTTTACAGTTGTTCGCGCACCAAATGTGTTCTTGAGGCAAGCCAAAGTCAACAGTACTACGGGATTCTTCATTGAAGTGTTTGTCATTCAGTGAACCTAGTTTTAATTGCACATTTTTCACTTGAGAAATACTGCACCAAATTTATCAAGATGATTTACAGATTCCTTGATTCTTCGTAGATTAATTCTGACTATTGAGCGGGTGGCTATGTTGCTACGGCGTTTCAAGAGGGAGAAACGGTAATATTGCATTTTCTTTTCTCATTTTTCAAGCAAAGGTCTTTTAAGGGAGTATATGCGAGGCACAGACGTTTGCTTCGCCTAGCCGAGTTCAACTTGGCGTAAACCAAACCTAGTATGTGGGCGCCTTTAAACTGGGGTGAAGAAAGACACCCTGTCACAAGGTGGTGCTGTAAAGTGAATGAGAGAACAGAAACGACGCATTTCTTTGCACACATACCTTGCTGTTATTTATTTTCTTGTTTGGTTCAAAAGCAACAGTATGACTCAGTGTACTACTGTTGGGATAAGGAAATTATGATTGATTTAACTAAAGAAAAATAAACCTTAAGACAAGCATGAGTTGTTGGTTAACAGCGTCCATAGCATGAATAGAAAACCAGTTGAACTATATGGTTTAACCGTTTCTTTCCTGTTGGACTCTGAAAGGGCCAAATCCTTATTTAAGAATCCTGCACGCATCTTGGAAGAGTCACACTAATCAACATCAATTAACACCATTGACATCAATTCATGGTTGGAGTTCTGCAGGTGCACCAAGTTTGGATTCGGCCCCTAGAGGGCACTTCCATACCCTACGCAAACAGTGATGGGGCAGCGTATACGGGCCATTCCCAAATTGGATCCGCACAAAAGTATGTAGAAGTACCTAGAAAACGAAGCTGTTGCTGCATTTGTGTAAAGTGTGTAGCAGCCTTAAAGCTCAGTTCTGGGGTTGAGAGTCCAGCCCCTCTGGCTGATTAGCTAATATATGCACATCTGTGATTTCCCAGCATGCTCAAGTTTGTCTGAATGATCTTTTGATTCGCCCAGTTTGAAGCAGGACTATTCAAATCCAGACATGGAGGTCCACAATACAGTCCATGGTTATTTTCTCTCTGGTATTTAATTGAGCATTATAAATGTATGAATTAATTTATAGATACATTTTTGCCACAGTGTATACTCACCAGGGGTTGCAAGTCTTAATCAGTACCTGATTAGAGGGTTAGGATGAAAACCAGCAGTAGTGTGGACCTCCAGGACAAGATTTGAGTTCTCCTGGTTTATAAAAATGATGTTAATAGTAATGTTGTTTCCCTTGTGGACAAAAATGGCAATACATATACTGGTCAACATTAAGACAGAATACATATACGACTTTGCACAGTAGGAAGAAAGAACTCAAGAAAATAAGTTATGTGCTTCCATGGTTGCTGGTCTGTGTGCATGCTTGCGTATTTGGATCAGTGTATAGGTGAGTGTGTGTTTGATGCTAGGGGGAGTGTTTGTACTGACTTGGCCCACATGACTCACAGCGCAGGGAGAGCTGTGACTTCCCTGGTCTGGAAAGGAGGCCGTTCGTTAATGCAATATTCACTCAGAAATTGTGTGGCGGGTTTTATGGTTTCTCAATGTTTTAGTTTTTTCCCCCCTCTGGGTTTGAGACCTCGTTTGGATTTGAAAATCCAACTGTTGTAGTTGAAGGGGGTGACGCTCGGGGGCTGTGCATCTGGGTGTTTGAGTGAGAAAGAGGAGAACCAACCAGTAAAATCACAGCCACCTTCATTATCGACGCATTGTGCCGTCAACCTCAGAGCCATTCCAGACTCCGAAGTCAGTGCTAAGTGCTAACCGCTATAGCCAGGCAAGTGTTTGTAGTTTCTCATCTCCCATACTCAAGTACAGTCTTTAATGATTGGTTTAAAGTGTTGGAAACAATATCATGTGTTTCGTTGTTTATTTCAAAAGGAGGTACTTAAGAAAACGTAGGAGGCAAAACTGAGTTGAGAATTCTGCGATTAAGGGGAGAGGCAGCGAGAGTAGCGCAATCCCAAAAGGACTCCTATCCCAGGCGTGTTGAACTCATTTTGCCCCAGGGGCTGCATTCGCTTTTTGTGGGCCGCACTAAAAATGTTATTTCCTTGCCGTCAAAATGACAAAATTGTCTATCTGCAACGGTCTGTACATTGCACCCTCCTGAGCATGAGCCTGGTTGTGACTAATAATGATATATGCTACTGATCTCGTCTTCATTCTCTATGCAATGGCGGCTGAAACTACATTTCATGCCTGCTGGCAAATCTCCACATGCTTGATTTCAAATCAGCCTACACATTGTATGTGCATGCTACCACTGCATGGGTCAAAGTATCTCTTCTCTATGGCATCAAGAGAAATGCACAGAACAAACTGAACTGTAAACTAAAGTCAGTATTTTCTACATTTATACTGACAGAATATTACATTTGAGTTGTCCTCTCACTATGATTGAAGCTGTGGGAAAGTTTAGTCTCGTCTGTGCATTCCCCTAATGTGACAGTTTCCGCTTTCTGTATGGGTATTTCATGAAACTGGGAGTGGGGTGGCTCTAATGGGAAGGCCATTTGCTAAGATGCCATTTTGCTGCTGAGGGTCATTTTTTTTCATGTTTTTGAAATAAAGAATGTACACCCCCATCGGCTGTAAACTGGCAGTCTGTTTTACTTTCTCAAAAGTCATCCTTGATCCATATGCTAAAATATATTACAACTGCAGTTTAAAAAACAAACACACAACCCTCCATGTGTGTTACTCTCCATTGTAGAGTGGGGGTCTCCTGTCTATAAAGGCAGCCATGCCCTCGTGTCAGGATCAGCTGGAGAAAGAGACATGATATACCACTACAGTTTGACCATGGACAATGCAGATGGGCATTTTACCAGTTGATCTCTTACCCTGGCTTAGCACATCCTCTCTGGCCATCCCCGATGTGACGTCCACCTGAGAGATACAGACCCACACAGACAGGTTACAGACATACCTGCCACTAGCACACATATAATGAACAGGGTGTGAGAGCTGGGATGTGTGTGACTGATGATTAATTGATCAATCAATCATTAGACCATTTAGAACACAAGGTTGTGTTGAGAAGCTGATGCACCTCCATGCCTCTGATCAGAGCCTCCTTGGCCATCCTCACAGCGAAGGGGGCCTGGAGACCACACTGGGAGTGAGAACGAAGGACCACAGAAATGCTCATGTGATGATGCGTAACCATTTGTGAGAAATAGTTCTAAGGGTTCGCCGGCTGTCCCTGAGGGAGAACCCTTTTTCTGAGTCTACAGTGCCTTCAGAAAGTATTCACACCGCTTATTCCAAAAATGTTTGCGTTACAGCCTGAATTCAAGATGGATGAAAGATGTTTTTTCTCACTCATCTAAACATAATACCCCGTAATGACAAAGTGAAAACATATTTAGAAATGTTATCAAATGTATTAAAAGAAATACAGATATCTCATTTACATAAGTATTCACACCCGAGGAAATACTTTGGTGCTGATTACAGCTTTGAGTCATCTTGGGTATGTCTATCAGCTTGGGACATCTGGATTTAGGGATTTTCTCCCATTCTTCCTTAAAGATTTTCTCAAACTCTTAAATTGGATGGGGAGCAGCAGTGAATAGCAATCTTCAAGTCTTTCCACAGATTTTCAAATGGAATTCAAGTCTGGGCTTTAGATGGGCCACTCAATGACTTTCACATTCTTGTTCTGAAGCCATTCCAGCATTGGTTTGGCTGTATACTTGGAGTCATTGTCCTGTTGGAAAGTAAATCTATGCCTCCAGTCTAAGGTCTTTTGCACTCTGAAGCAGGTTCTCATCAAGGATTTGCCTGTATTTGGCTTCATTCATTGTTCCCTCTATCCTTACCAGTCTCCCAGTCCCTACCGATGAAAAGCATCCCCATAGCATGATGCTGCCACCACCGTGCTTCACGGTATGGATGGTGTTAGATGGGTGAGGAGCTGTGCCTGGTTTTCTCCAGACATAGCGCTTTGCATTAAGGCCAAAGAGTAGTTCTGTCAGAGTAGACATGATGGAGACAACTGTGCTCTTGGAAACTTTCAACACTCTAGAAATGGTTTTATACCCATCCCTACATATATACCTCATCACAATTCTATCTCTGAGATTTATGGACAGTTCCTTGGTATAGTTTCTGCTCTGACATGCACAGGTTTGTTTCTTTCTAAAACATGTCCAAACAATTGAATTGGCCACATAACTCCAAGTTGTAGTGATATCTCAAGGATGATCAAAGGAAAATGGATGCACCAGAGCTCAATTAGGAGTGTCGTAGCAAAGGGGTGTGAATACATATGTAAATGAGATCTGTATTTAAAATTTGAAAACATTTCTTAAAACATGTTTTCACTTTGTCATTATTGGGTATTGTGTGTAGGTTGGTGAAATAAAATATATTTCATCCATTTTGTATTCAGGCTGTAACAACAAAATGTGTAATAAGTCAAGGGGTAGGAATACTTTCTGAAGGCATACAAACGGCAAGACTTTAGCTAGTAGGTTACCCCGGTTCAAACCTGGGGGTATTTCTGTTAGTAATAAATTATTTGTGTGGGTTAAAACTCATTCTGTTTGGCTGGGCCAAGCTCCCCAGTGGGTGGGCCTATGCCCTCCCAGGCCCACCCATGGCTGCACCCCTGGCTCATGGGTCATGTGAAATCCATATATTAGGGCCAAATTTATTTATTTCAGTTGACTGATTTCCTTATATGAACTGTAACTCAGTAAAATCTTTGAAATTGTGGCATGTTGCGTTTATACTTTTTCTCAGTATAGCCGTCAATCACTCATCACTGTGGAATGGAGAAAACAATCAGTATGGTTTTTCGTCCTAAATCATTCTCAGATACATAAATATGTCCTCCAAGCCGTGTGACTGCAAATAACTAGTTTGTGTATGTGTGCATATGTTATTTGTGGACTGTTTCTCCACTTGACTGCCGAGATGCCCCTGTCAACTCCTGGCATCTGAGATGGAGTGAGAGAAATTTGGAGTGACAGATGCCTGGAGAGGAGGAGAAGGGCACTGGCGTATCACACACCCCTGAATTTTTGCCTTAGCAGGAAATTAAGTCTAAAACATCTATATTTTCTCTCAGCCGCTTAGCAAAATGTGTCAAAAAGCATGAGATTAGCTATAGAAGGGTTGTTTCTTTGCCATATTAGCAGTGATATTAAATCAGTCAAAACACATCAAAACAAGACATGGTATCAAGAACAAGATACAACTAGCTGGAACCAGCCGAATATGTTTCCCCTCATGGCAGCGTCTTGTCCTTGTTGCTAGCCAACTGACTATCCAGTCATTATTATGAGCCATCCTCCTCTCAGCAGCCTCCACTGCATCCGTGTATTAGTGTGTATGCGTGCGTCTAACCTGTGGTAGTATCAATAGGCAGCGTCTCCATCTGGGTTTTACTCTGTAGCTCTGATGACCAGTCCGATGTCCACAGCCCTCTGTCCATCCACTCTCCTACCAGTGAAGATCAGCTCTTTAGCCAGGGCAAAGCCCACTGCTCTGGGGGGACGCTGACTGCCCCCTACAGGAGAGGAGGTAGGGAGAGAGAGAATGAGGCTGAACTCATGCAAAAAAACACGATTTCATGATGGTAAATTATGGGTGTGGATCAGTAGAGGCTGCTGAGGGGACGACGGCTCATAATAATGGCTGGTGTAAATGGAATGGCATCAAGCACATGGAAGCTATGTGTTTAATGTATTTGATACCGTTCCACTCATTCCGCTCCAGCCATTACCACGAGCTCGTCCTCCCGACCTCCTGTGGTGTGGATGTGATGGGAGTATGTGTGTGTGTGTGTGTGTGTGTGTGTGTGTGTGTGTGTGTGTGTGTGTGGAGATGTGATGGTAGAATGTGTGTGTGATGTGTGTACATCACACACTGGTCATCTTACCAGCCCCTGGGAGTAGCCCCTGTGTCTTCTCAATCAAACCCATCTGTGCAGAGTAGGCTGAAACACACACAAGACACTTGAAGGTCTGCTTGGCTTTGTCATTAAGCAACCGTGGGAGTACAGACTAACTGATGTGTCGTATAGACTAACTGTGGAGTATAGACTAACTGATGTGTCGGTCAGAGCGAAAAACACAAAATGAGAGTGAAATCATGTTAAATGTTTAAATACATTTAGCATTCAAACATTAAACATTATTTCCAATTAAATACGTTGGTATACAAAATGTTAAACAAATGGCAACTAAATATGCTTGTTTTACAAATTATATAAAATAATAGACTCAGAGTTATCAAAAACGCAAATTTCTCTCAGAATTTACATACAACATATAGTTTGCACATTGCTGGTAACTAAATTAATTGATGTACAAATAAATCAAGATTGTTTGTGCTTATCATTAGCATGTACAGCTGCACTCCATATGATAGAATCATGTAAAAGTGCTTTAAAATAAGTAAGAAAAAAACTTAATTAAGAAAACAAATTGGACTGTCAAAAAAAATGCCCAAAATATGCCAAATCATAAACAACCATTTCACCTAAATAACAAACCAAACCAAAATAAAAAAGCTTCAACATTTCAGTTAAGTAGACTTATACAGTACCAGTCAAAAGTTTGGACACACTTATTTATTCAAGGGTTTTTCTTTATTTTTACTATTTTCTACATTAAAGAATAATAGTGAAGACATCAAAACTATGAAATAACACATATGGAGTCATGTAGCAACCAAAAAAAGTGTTAAACAAATCTAAGTATATTTTAGATTCTTCAAAGTAGCCACCCTTGATGACAGCTTTGCACACTCTTGTCATTCTCTCAACTAGCTTCAACTGGACTGCTTTTCCAACAGTCTTGAAGGAGTTCCCACATATGCTGAGCACTTGTTGGATGCTTTTCTTTCACTCTGTGGTTCAACTCATCTCAAACCATCTCAATTGGGTTGAAGTTGAGTGATTGTGGAGGCAAGGTATGCAGCACTCTATCACTCTCCTTCTTGGTCAAATAGCCCTTACACAGCCTGGAGGTGTGGTGGGTCATTGTCCTGTTGAAAAACAAATTATAGTCCCACTGAGCGCAAACCAGATGGGATGGTGTATCGCTGCAGAATGCTGTGGCCATGCTGTTTTAGTGTGCCTTGAATTCTAAATACATCACTGACAGTGTTACCAGCAAAGCACCCACACACCATCACACCTCCTCCTCCATGCTTCACGGTGGGAACTACACGTGGTGATCACCCATTCACCTACTCTGCGTCTCACAAAGACACGGCAGTTGGAGCCAAAAATCTCAAATTTGTACTCATCAGTCGTGAAAGTTTTGAAAACAATTTAAGAAACTGACCACCACTGCTCTGGAGGATCCTATTTATAAGCAGGGTTTTGCTATAGTGTCCTACTTTGCACATCCTTTAAATTTGGTTTACTCAACACATCATGAGGGGGTATTTCCCTGCCTTAAGTGTCCGGCTCTGTCAATTCCTGCTACCACCTTTGTGTATTTGTAAGTGATTTACATTAACTTGAATCCTAACCTTATATAATCTTGCACTACTTCACAGTAGCCTAGAGCAGTGTGGATTGATTCTACCCAAAATTCACTTGACACTGAAACATTTCATATTTCATTACGATCACCATTAGCCGTCATCATTGCTTTGCACAATAGGGGGATACCTCATTAGCCGTTGTTTTGATGTTTTTCCTGGAGAGAAGTGGCTTCTTTGCTGCCCTTCTTGACACCAGGCCATCCTCCAAAAGTCTTCGCCTTCACTGTGCGTGCAGATGCACTCACACCTGCCTGCTGCCATTCCTGAGCAAGCTCTGTACTGGTGGTGCCCTGATCCCGCAGCTGATTCAACTAGGAGACGGTCCTGTACTTTCTTGGGCGCCCTGAAGCCTTCTTCACAATTTAACCACTCTCCTCGAAGTTCTTGATGATCCAATAAATGGTTGATTTAGGTGCAATCTTACTGGCAGCAATATCCTTGCCTGTGAAGCCCTTTTTGTGCAAAGCAATGATGACGGCACGTGGGCCTCCCGGGTACACAGTGTTTCCTCCGACACATTGGTGCAGCTGGCTTCCGGGTTGGATGCGCGCGCTGTGTTAAGAAGCAGTGCGGCTTGGTTGGGTTGTTTATCAGAGGACGTATGAATTTCAACATTCGTCTCTCCCGAGCCCATACGGGAGTTGTAGCGATGAGACAAGATAGTAGCTACTAACAATTGGATACCACGACATTGGGGAGAAAAAGGGATAAAAAAAGGGGTAAAAATTTAAAAAAACAAAACAAAAATAAAATATGTGTTCCTTGCAGATAACCATGGTTGACAGAGGAAGAACAATGATTCCAAGCACCACCCTCCTTTTGAAGCTTCCAGTCTGTTATTTGAACTCAATCAGCATGACAGAGTGATCTCCAGCCTTGTCCTCATCAACACTCACACCTGTGTTAACGAGAGAATCACTGACATGTCAGCTGGTCCTTTTGTGGCAGGGCTGAAATGCAGTGGAATTTTTTGGGGGGGGATTCAGTTCATTTGTATGGCAAAGAGGGACTTTGCAATTAATTGCAATTCATCTGATCACGCTTCATAACATTCTGGTGTATATGCAAATTGCCTTGAGCGAAATAGACACACACATATACTCCAAGCCTACATTCATATAAAGAACAAAAATACAAAACACAACAATTTAAGAATTTACTAAGTTACAGTTCATGCAACGAAGTCATAAGGCCCTAATCTATGGTTTTCACATGACTGGTAATACAGATATGGATCGGTTGGTCACAGACACCTTAAAAAATATAATAATAATAAAAAGGTTGGGGCGTGGATCTGAAGGTGGTTGGTCTCAGACGATCCAGCAGGTGAAGAAGTCGGATGTGGAGGTCCTGGACTGGCATGGTTGCAAGTGGTCTGCATTTGTGAGGCCGGTTGGACGTAATTCCCAAATTCCAAATTCCCTAAAACAATGGTGGTTGAGAAATTAACATTAATTTCTCTGTCAACAGCTCTGGTGGACATTCCTGCAGTCTGTATGCACACTCCCTGGAAACGAGACATCGGCGGCATTGTGTTGTGACAGAACTGCCCATTTTAAAGTGGCCTTTTGTCCTCAGCACAAAGTGCACCTATGTAATAATCCTGCTGTTTAATCAGCTTCTTGATATGCCACACCTGTCAGTTGGATGATTTATCTTGGCAAAGCTTTAATACATTCGCGTTCATAGAATTCATAGAATATAAAACATACGTGACAGTACAAAACCACAATTACATAAAACTCAGCCTATATGGTCTGAACTATTGCAAGCTTGTCAACAAATAAAATAAAACCAAACTTAAATATGGTGTTCATTCATTAATACTAGAGGGTAAAGTTTACATTTGAGACCTGATGTTTTAGAAGTTAGAAAATGGTGAACCACACGGTATGTAGAATATGATGCCGTTCTGGATTTAGAATAGGGAAAGGCAGATTGAAATTGTACTCAGTGATATGATGTCTAACTGATGTGACATGTTTCACATCCCTCAAAAGATCAGCGATGAATTTCTCACTGGAGTGATAGAAGAAAAAAAACAGATCAATAGCCAACACATCAATAAAACAGAGTAAACACCTATCGATTGAAATGTACCAAGAGACACTTATCAATGTATGACTTGACTATCAAATATCCTAAAGATGCCAATGAGTGTGACATCTGCTGGTCTGCTCGAAGGAAGTTTTGGTTAAAAACAAGACCATTGAAATGGGATTAAAATCGCCTCTGGCATTTTACGCTGAACATCATGCATAGATAGAGGTGTAGTAGAACCTCTCACCTTTGCGTCCTTAGGGAGATCATATTGTGGGCTAATAATGGGTACCAGACAGGCTAAGGCCAGGAACACATTTCAGTCTTGTGTTAAATGGCCTGCTCCACCAACACACACCAGAAGATAAAAACAAGAAGATGGTAGCTTGGAAATCAAATGCATATCACTCATATCACTCCCCTGAGTAAATCAAAAAGAAAGCAACTGAAATGGGATTATCACGTTTTAGGGAAGACCAAGACAGTGTTGAAGTAACAAACGTTTATTACTAGAACACGGGGCAGGCAAAACGACAGGTCAAGGGCAGGCAGAGGTAATTAATCCAGATCAGAGTCCAAAAGGTACAGAACGACAGGCAGTCTCAGGGTCAGGGCAGGCTGTCACGAATCCCGCCGAATATGGTGCCTCTTCCTGTTCGGGCGGCGCTCGGCGGTCGTCGTCGCCGGCCTACTAGCTGCCATCGATTCCCTTTCCTTTTGTTTCTGTTAATTAGGTTTAATTGGTTACACCTGTTTTGAGTTAGTTTTGTTTGTAGGCTATTTAAGGGCACTAGGCCCGCTGGGTAATTGTGCGGGCTTGTTCTCTGTTTATTGGTGTTGGTGTATTAGTGCGATCTATATTTTTCCGGACAGTTTTAGTCCTGTGTATTTTGGATCATGCGCCCTTGTGTTTTGCATGTCCGTGTCTCTGCTGTCTTTGGAATAAAATATCCACGTACGGAATTACCTGCTCTCTGCGCTTGACTCCTCCACTCACCATTCATAGAAGTCATAACACAGGCAGAATGTCAAAACTCAAAAACAGGAACTAGAAACAGACTGGAGCAAGGGGGGGCGCTGGTAGGTTTGACGAACAAAACAAACTAGCAACTGACAACACAGGTATAAATACATAGGGGATAATGCGGGGAGATGGGAGACAACTGGTGAGGGGTGGAGACAAGCACAAAGACAGGTGAAAGATCAGGGTGTGACACTGATAAGGACCTCATACTTTACTCTGAGCACATACAGTACTCCGTCATTCATAGCTGAACATTGGGCTTGGTGAATAGAATTTGACCAATTCAATAATGATTGTACTAGAATACATTAGATAAGTGTAACTAAACTCAACAAAAAAAGAAATGTCCTCTCACTGTCAACTGCGTTTATTTTCAGCAAACTTAACATATGTCATACAAATATTTACACAAGATTCAACAGACAAACTGAACAAGTTCCACAGACATTTGACTAATAGAAATGTGTCCCTGAACAAAGGGGGGGTCAAAATCAAAAGTAGCAGTCAGTATCTGGTGATCTGGTGTGGCCACCAGCTGCATTAAGTACTGCAGTGCATCTCCTCCTCATGGACTGCACCAGATTTGCCAGTTCTTGCTGTGAGATGGAAGTTCAGAGTCACAGTTCAGTCTGACATTAAGTGAGCTGCTTGATACAGACAAGAAAATAATTATAATTATTGGTTGGCTCTCCGCAGTGTCTTTCTCATTCAAACAGCCACATGCACAGCCCCAGAGTAACACCCCCCCTCACTTCCATTTCAACGGTTGGATTTTCAAATCCTTTCAAATTCTCAACCTCATAAAATAAACATTTGCAAGAACCAATCAAACCCGTTGCACAATTTCTGAGCGAATATTGCACGAACGGCCTAATTTCCAGCCTAGTATGATTAAAGCTCCCCCTGCGCTGTGAGTCATGTGGGTCGCGTCAGCCAGGCTAGTTCAGAGATGGGGGGGTTCTGAATGTCAAACACAAGACAATTAAAATTACATTTGAAATGGGACAAATGCATAGTGATACAGGTGTAATGGTGTCCCTCACCTTTGACTAGTGTCCCCCATTGCCATATAATTTAAAGAGTTACTTGTCAAAATCGGACATTCGATTGTGCAATTTGTTCTAACACAGTTCAGTCTGTTGTTTAGTGGGCTGCTTCACCAACACACAATTAATGCTTAAATGTTTAATTTAATTCATTTGAATTTGTGATTAATTTGATTATCTCTGTGATTGTACTAGACAGATCACCACAAAGATAAACCTAAAAGACCTGAACTTGAAACATAAACAATCAGTGATTTGACATAGACCAGCATACTTAATAACCACATAAATGTACAAATGTGTAAATAGAGAAAAAAGTTGCTTCCCAAGCTGAAGTTTCTTTTTTGCTTCTTTTACTTGTTTACAACAGCTTTAAAACAACTACACATACAATCTTTTTGGTTATGGAAAATGTATCTCACAGTGGTTTAGATGGTACAACGATTCTCTACACTTGCTTGTTTTGTCACAAACTGAAATTAGGTGAACTATTAGAATTTTAGCAACCCGGAATTGGCAGAGAGATTGACAAAGTGCATCGTTAATTCACAAGATCAAGACTATGATTTACAGTAGCCTACAAATACTTGTATGCCAACTACGTATCACCTACTAATTTCTTCCTATAGATTAATCAAGATCAGCGGTCAATACTAAATAAAAAATATATAAAAATAACCATTTTATTTATCGCTAGCCGAGTCAGATAAAAAAAATATATAAAAAAACTTGTCGAGACGGTACCTCAATCCTTTGGTTTAAGGATAGTCTATCGCAGAAGCAGCAGATGTAAGTAGACTGGAGACTTCGATTTATACCCCTCTAATGGTTGTTTTTTTTCTATTTTCAGTTTTGTTTGTGTCCTTTGTTTTTCAGGTTATCATGTTCATTATCGGGCTATTAATTTCCCCTAATCTAAATAACATGCATCCCTTCTCCCCATAATATCAAATGATTGTTGTAAATCACGTAACACCATGTTCTTCTAATAAATCACATGGCCAGAAGTGAGCAAAGTATCTCGGTATATAGGGGTGAAGGTAGATAAAATGTCTTATTGGTATGGGCCTCTCCCTATAAACATTTTGTTCATAGCCTAGGTGTAGTCAGATAATTACATATGTAATTAATTTCATATAATCTCTGTGGGACGAGTAAAGATGAACAAACAACCATTAATGATGTTCTCATCTGATTGTCAATCACTTTTAAAAAAGTGCTCTCTAGGCTACCTGTGAATCTTCGTTCACTCACAAAATAATTCAAGCATCCAAATAGTGCACTGTGCACCCACAATTTGATGACGGGAAAGAAGCATTTGACAAAACACCTAAACGTGTATTGTAATGGCATTCTGCGATTGTCATTAGACGTACACTTGTAGTCTAAATTGATGCGTCCACTGCTGTCCGTGCGCGTCTCGGGATGGGCCACTCATCTCCGCCTTGACAAAGTGTTCTTGTCGAACCACAACATCATTTAAAGCGTAGACCACTCGGTTTCAAGTCAATTCGTACATTTTCATGCCTTTGACATGAAGTAATGTTAATGGGGTTAAAGTCTATAGTTCTTGGCATTTTGTGTAATTATTGTGATAGGCTCATGTTTTACCGTTAAGTTGCGGGACGCTGTACCGGACCAGCTTACTATCACCCCTGTCGGTATAGAACTGTGTTTCAGCCTGGCTTATGTGATAGGTTAGAGGTCACTGACCGGCAACGCAACACCCAGAGAGTAGAACACCATGTGGAGAGATCAGACAGATCTAGTTATTGTTATGAAACCAATAAATAGCCTGCTAATTTATTTGATGTGCAGGCAATCTCAACAATGTGCATTACAGGGAAGCCATCCTCCAACCTCAGGTGGTACCCTTCCTGCAGGCTCATCCTGTGCATAAATATAATATATTTGATGTGCATAAATGTGTGTAATAAGCGTAAGGTCCAGGGCCAGCTCCTTTTTGACCTCTTAATCGGCCAGTCCAAGCAGATTATTATTTGTTCAGATGGTGACGAAACTTAAATATGTACAAAAAAGGAAAAATACCAAAGACATGCCCAAACACAAAACAAACAAAAGGCCTCATGGCCGCCAAAGAAAAACCTGCAGCCTGCAGTGTGGAAGTGTATCCTGGCAGTGTGTTGCCTGACTGTGTGCTAACACTAAACTACCCCCATATCATAACTTTACATATTATGAGGATGGGGGTGAGATGTACTAGCATGAGAACAGGCTGAAGGCTGAACTAGACTGGGGGAAGCCCCTGGCCCACACACACACCACCCACTGAGCAGTCCGTGAACAAATAGATCGGAGTCAGAGTGGTTCATCTCAGCTCTCTCCTTCAGATCAGCTCCTATGGGAGACACACAGTTCATCTCAGCTCTCTCCTTCAGATCAGCTCCTATGGGAGACACACAGTTCATCTCAGCTCTCTCCTTCAGATCAGCTCCTATGGGAGACACACAGTTCATCTCAGCTCTCTCCTTCAGATCAGCTCCTATGGGAGACACACAGAAACAGAAGACATCACATACATGGGTGCGCGCACACACACACGCATATGCATTTGCATTCATGTTACACCCACCATTCTGCTGCTACCAGCCTTATTATTATTGGTAAATAATGCACCATTTAAACACTTGTCCCCTAATACCCCCTTGCCCAAAACACATGGAAATATTGGACTATAAATCTATGCTAAAATGTTTATTCTAGTCTACTGAGCCGTTTGTATTTTTAGGTTTTAGTATTTCTTATTGTTGTTGCATTGTCAAGGAGGAATCTGCAAGTAAGCATTTCGTTAGACTATGTATACCATGCGTACCCTGTACATACGACTAATTCAAAGTTCAAAGTTGAGCCTCCTAAATCGTACTCCAACCTGTTTGGTCACCCTCCTCTTCTTTTTCTCTCTTTTCATTGTTGGACACACTCGTCGCCTTGGTTACTGACACACAACACTGACTAAGCATAAAACCTGAGTTGTCCATGGCTTAAAACAATAGATTTCATACAAGATTAATAATACCACAGAACATACCTTTTTTAAAATATATATATAGGTTTATCATAACATTGTGATACTAAATAAATAAGTATTTATGGTCATTGAATGGCAATAAATGTAAACCAATATCTATAGCTGTCGCCAGGGGGCATTCTCCTCACACACACACACACATTACAGAGGCACTGATGCAACCACCTCATGGCCTCTATTTTATTACGATAAATCATGATTCATGAGCCAACAGTTTTAAACATTATACTTTACATACATTGAGAATTTCAATCAGGTACATGATTTAACACAATAGATATTATGGACTTTCACATTGAGCAAATCTCAAATGCTACATTCACAGATATACATTCACAGGGTGGCAGGTAGCCTCGTGGTTAGAGCGTTGGGCCAGATCCAGGTTGCTGGATTGAATCCCCAAGGTAAAAATCAGTTGTTCTGCCCCTGAACAAGGCAGTTAACCCACTATTCCCTGGTAGGCTGTCATTGTAAATAATCATTTGTTCTTAACTAACTTGCCTAATAAAATAGAAACACTGAATAAGATGCATTGTCAGTTTGGCACAGAACAGGTGTATCAGCGACCAAAGCCCTGTTCAGTATGACACAATGTAGTCCAAACATAGTAGGTTGGAATGGATCTAATGTTTATGGAGGTGTCCATGATATAACGGAAGTGGTTTGTTGAACCACGCTCGCATGATGAGTAACCTTGCCTGAGACCTGAAGACTTGCTATAGCTCCCCGAGCAAATACTAAGGCTTTTGCTTAACGGACTAACACATGTGCGGAGGTCCCATGTTAAAAGAAAAGTCACACACTACTAGCCACACTCACAGGATTTGTTTTGTCTTACAGGGTTATTCTCTTTTCAGAATCTGTGGATGGAACCTGTGTTGCCCCTGGCGAATATCTCAGTGATTGACAGCTCCCTCTCGCAGGGGGGTCGACCTCGGTAACGGATGTAGCGAGCTTTACGAGCCTCGGACAGTGATTGGTTGAAATCAGGCAGGAGGTGGAGCGTTCTGGGCCGACCATCAGCAGCGAGGACGTCGGAGGGGGGAGGAGGGAGAGGATAATACTCCTCTTTCTCTCTGTCTCTGTCTGTCCTCCTGTTCTCTTCCTCCTTCTTTCTCGTTGCCCTCCTCTCTCTTCCCCTCACATATTCTCTCTCTCTCTCAGCTCTCCCCTCCCCCCCTTCCACTTCCCCTCTCTCCCCCAGCCCAGTGCTGGTCAATTCTGCTGCAGGCTGCAGTTTGAGGTCTGGCAGGCAGAGTGGCGCCACTGAGCTCTCTGCCCCCTGTCTCTGTGGGTCTGCAGAGCTGCAGAGGAAGTCATGGACCCGAACCTGGAGTGCAGCCAGACCAGACACTCCCCCACATACAGCTTTCACTGACCTGAGACAATGAGGGGGAGAGAGAAGAGAGAGAGAGGGAGAGAGAAATAGAGATAAACAGTCAGACGACACACAAATGCATACACACGTACGCACACACACACACAACAAACTATCAGTATCCACCTTGTGTCACCATGTTGTGACTCAGTGTCTGTTTATTGGCTATAACAAATGTTTTTGGACAACAAAACAATCATACCCAGACACACACACAAACAAACAAACAAGGGGCCTGCTTTGTGGATTCAGTAAAATGCTGCATTGAACAACAGAGAAAGAGATAGAGGGAGGGAGAAAGAAGAAAAAAAAATGAAACCAGGAAGGGGACTATAAATCCACTAGAAGTTGGCAGAGGGATGCACATCATAAAAGAAAATGAGTTTAGAATCAGTCTGTTAAAAGAGCCAGCATGGATCCCTGCCAAGCCACAGCACAGAGAAAAACAGACACATCACTGGAGAAGCAGTATCTGTATGTAGAGTAGTATAGAACAGTGTTTGTAAACCGCCCACATACACTAGTTAACAGTAAGAGAGGGGAAAGCCCAGCAGCCTACCAGTAGGAGAGAGGGGAAGGGGGTATGAAGCAATAGAATATGCATAGATATGGGATATGAGCTATAATTGTGAATGTCTCTCAAACGCACACACACTAATTTCTCTCTCTCTCTCTCTCTCTCTCTCTCTCTCTCTCTCTCTCTCTCTCTCTCTCTCTCTCTCTCTCTCTCTCTCTCTCTCTCTCAAGAGGATGATAGTCAAACCCACATTGACAGAGAGCTGTGTGTGTTTGTGTGTATCTCAGAGTGAGGTTTTAAGCGTCTCGTTATCTGCCCCCTTGATTAGCATAATTAACCAGTCCACTTGCTTAAAATCCCCATCCACCAATCAGCCTGCTGCGGAGGGGGGGGGGGACCACACATACAAGCATACAGTCAGGCAGACACACCATCACCCTATCCTCCCCACAAATCACGGAAAAATCCTATTCCCACATACAGTGAAGTTACTGTGAAGTTACACACACACACACACACACACACACACACACACACACACACACACACACACACACACACACACACACTCACACACACTACCATCCCATAACAAACATCATGAGTAACTTTACATGTGTAGATATGCAATGACAGTGCAAACACATGGATACAATTTCTGCATGGAAGAACAGGGAGATATACTGTAATCTTGAAAAATGTGCACATCCACTCACTGATCTTGCTGTGCAACCCATGAATGGCATGTGATCTTCTCTTTAAAGTTTAAACTCTATAGATATTTCTCGTGCATTCATTGAATTGGAAAAATAAATAGATGTTACTGTTGCAAAATGTTTTCAGTTGGCCAACTGCTGGGCTGGCTAACATTCCACCTGGAAAGCACTTCCCCTTCTGGTTATGCACTGTGCAGGCTTTTGCTCTGGCTAATCAACATCCTGGTGAGCAGCTGATTAGAATAATCAGGTGTGTTAGAGCAGGGATAGAACAAAATCATGCAGGAGGGTATAGCTCTCCTGAAGAAGGGTTGGCCATCTCCAGAGATAATTTATTATCAGGGGTTTGATTAGTCAACACTGACATTCTATACTTGTTATTACTTGGCTTTTTCACAGCAACTAAAGTGAAATGATCAAAGAAACTGAAAGGACAAGTACTAATGCCAAGGTTCACCTGACAGCCTGTCAGTTCTTCTCTCAACCATCTGGGCCAGGATTAGATTAGCCCTATGAAGGTCCTGTTATATAATCTAGCACTCCACAGATTAGCTTCATTCTTCTATGAACATGTTACATTAACCCTTTAACAAAAAGAGTCCCAGCTTCACTGTACAGTTGGCAGTGTTGTGGTAGCTCTGTAATAAACTGGGGTAGGGCTGTAGGCTGTTAAGGCTGTCATCATAAAGAAATAAGCAAACTGCACAGCAAAAACTTCATGCTGTTTCATCTCGTGAAGTAAAGCAAATTGCCCTGTGTGGCTTTGAGCTGACGCAGTCTGCCTGAGACAGGAACCCACAGTGATTTAAAAATGTTTGGTTTATCTCTGATGTGAAGAGCTCACCTGTGTTTCTTTGGGTCTCTGGTGGCCCGTGGGATTGTGGGTAGGGTAGTCCTGCAGGGCATGGAGAGATGGGAGGGGTCAGGGTTGACAGGTTGCGACACCAGAGGGTGAAGGCTCCTCCTCCAGGGGTTACCTGGGGTCACACAGGTACAGATCAGCTCACACACGCACACACACATGCACGCACGTGCACACACACATGTACACACACACACAAGCATCTCTCTCACCGGTCCTGATGTTGAGCAGGTCTCTGTGTAGTCTTCGTTGTTCTGTGGTGAGTGTGTTGAGGTGGTAGCTCGTGGCCTGTTCCAGTCTCTGTAACCCCCCCTGCAGGCGAGCCTGAGCTCTGTGCTCCTCTCTCCTTTGGGCCTCGCTGCCCTGCCACAGCCCCCTGCCACCACCACCACCACCACCACCACCACCACGCATGGCTCTCTCACACCTCCTGACATACATAAATACATAGAGTTAGATACTGTCTGCTACTGTACAACTGAAAGATCGGATCACCTGGGTGACAACCTGCATCCCTACATCTGTCAGTCTAACAAATGAGCCATTACACTGAGAGGTTGAAGGTGTTTATTTAGGAAAAACTTTTGTACGATGTTTACATTTTTTATAAGACTTTTTCTTTGCATTATATCTTGTCCAGACCCACCTGGCGTGACCCACATGCTCACACCCACATCTCCAGCATCACTCTCCACTACATGGCCTCAAACTGCACCATTTTGTTTCTCTCCGTCACCCATACACCTTCAACATTTAGATAAAAAAGCGTTTGACCTTTCCATTGTGTTAATGTCGGAGGAAAGTACACATTTTTCAAGATGATTGACAAAACAAGTATTATCCAACCCATAGGGTATCTAACTGCACCCTCATATGCCATGTCTTAAAAGTACATTTAGATTGTAATACTTATGACAGCCATCGTTCTATCTCCGCCCATAACTTTTAGACTTCAGAACATTCCCAGAAGGCATGGATTATTGAGTCATTGTTAGTTTTACACTTGAGACATGACTCTGCCGTTGTGCTGTAGAATTTGTGAAATGAGTCTCTTGTATAATAAATTCTATACATTAGTTTATGATGGATTAAACATACATTTTCGTTAACTGTCATTTCATTAGTTATGTTCCAACACTCCCTCCATCTTGTGCCAATATCAGTTATTTTTAAGTTGTGGTTCCAATAGTTTATATTTTTTTTCCTAAGAGATTGTCAGTTGGATATGCTCTCTGCAAGATTTTCTTTATCTTACCTATCATATGAACATCCTTTTCGGACTCAAATAGCATTCCCTCCAGATTGATCTGATGCCCAATGGGTCTAAAGTGTTGTATTGAAGGTTTTCTTTTCTGCCTTGATGGTGTTTCCTGTATGTTTACCATTAGCTGCATCAGTAACATCCCTGTTCAGGCCCTGGGGGACTGAGGGCCTGGGGGACTGAGGGCCTGGGGGACTGAGGGCCTGGGGGACTGAGGCCCTGGGGGACTGAGGGCCTGGGGGACTGAGGGCCTGGGGGACTGAGGGCCTGGGGGACGAGGGCCCGGGGGCCTGGCTCCTATAGGTCTCACTAGTAAGTTATGGACGGGGCAAAACAGGCCTGCCAATTAACACTATACGGTATGTGCCACTTCCATCAACTCTTACACGTCAGTTATACAGTTAGTCTATAATACAGTCTATACACTGTACGGAAGCATTAGATCTCATACAGTACCGTACAGAACGTCATTCATGTCATTCGTCTCTTTAATCCTTTTCTCACTGCAGTTTTCCTTCTCTTATTTATGAATTGCAGTCAGATCATGTTAAAACATGCTTTACACTCGTCCTATATTGTGTATGGTTGCATGTAACACCCAAGTAAACACACAGACATATCCCCATCACTGACATAGTTCCAAACACGGAGCGTGTGTATTTGTTCTCTCACTTTCTCCCCCTCTCCTCCCCTTCTCGTGCTCTCTCTCTCTCTCTTTCTCCCCCCACCCACTCTCTATATATATGTTTCTTGTGTTGTGGTGTTGCTATGCTGGGCTGTTAGATCATGTTGACTGTTGACTCAATGTAATCATTGCCCATCATTACTCTCCATGGGGTCTGACTCACCCCAACAGGAAGTGTGTGAATGTGTGTGTGTGGCCCTTTCTCGAAAGAGAGAGAGAGCACGCGCTCCAGATAGTGTTTTTGGTGCTGTAGTTTGAAAGCAGAGATGTGTGAGTGTGGAACAGAGATAAAGAAGGAGCGAGAGATTTATGCATGGCCTGTGTTTTATCAAAGTGTGTGTGTGTGTGTGTGTATCTACAGCCCAGCTTATTCTGCCCACGTAGCACAGCCTGCTTTGGTCAGTGTCTGATGGTGAGACTGATGTTCCCATCAAAGCAGTCAACTTCCTCAGGGGCTTTGTGGGGTTTGTGTGTGTGTGTGCAGTACTGTCCACCCACTGTATTTTGCATTACCACTCCCCAAGTGCACCATGGGTATCTCACACACTCTCGCAGCTAACCAGACCCATGGGCTATAAGCATCTACACATCCTCTCTCTCTCTCTCTCTCTCTCTCTCTCTCTCTCTCTCTCTCTCTCTCTCTCTCTCTCTCTCTCTCTCTCTCTCTCTCTCTCTCTCAATTCAATTCAAAGGGCTTTATTGGCATGGGAAAAATAAACAATAAATAAATAATAATCAAAAGTTAAATATACAATCAAAAAATATCTCAGAAAACCCACCTCTGACACTCAGAGCTTGAACCAGCAACACTATGGTTGCGAGGTAAGTGCACTACCACCTGTGCCATAAAAGTCTGAACCTCTTAGTAGACAGAGTAGTACATGAAGGCTACATTAGCAAGAAGGCTCTAGCAGGACACAATCATCTCTCTGCTTCTATTAGCTCCAGTGGGCTGGAATGAACCCTGCACAAGGAAGAGGAGGAGAATCTGCTTAGAAAGAGTTGAGTTCCTGGCATAAATTCCCTTTTGTATCAACAGCAGCCATAATTCACCATCAACAGGCGTAATGAGAGAGCAGAGGCAGTCATTAGCTTTGAGTGACCGGCTATGACAAGCAATTTAGTCTCATACACTGTCTGGGCACCTGCAGGAGAGAGGAAATTAGCATTTTAAATGGTGATAATTATGGCAGAGAGGCAGTGGAGATGTTCATATTCTTTCAATTCGCTTATGGATGGCTGTCTCTCTCTCTCTCTCTTCTCTCTCTCTCTCTCTGTCTCTCTTTTTCTCTCTTTTTTTCTCTCTCTTTTTCTCTCCCTCTCTCTCTCTCTCTCTCTCTCTCTCTCTCCTCTCTCTCTCTCGCTCTCTCTCTCTCTCTCTCTTTCTCTCTCTCTCTCTCTTTTGCTCTCTCTCTCTCTTTTGCTCTCTCTCTCTCTCTCTCTCTCTCTCTCTCTCTCTCTCTCTCTTCCTCTCTCTCTCTCGCTCTCTCTCTCTCTCTCTCTTCTCTCTCTCTCTCTCTCTTTTGCTCTCTCTCTCTCTTTTGCTCTCTCTCTCTCTCTCTCTCTCTCTCTCTCTCTCTCTCTCTCTCTCTCTCTCTCTCTCTCTCTCTCTCTCTCTCTCTCTCTCTCTCTCTCACAGACACACACACACACACACAAAGTGGTTCTACAGGCTTCTGTAGTATTGTATGCTGGACTCCCACGCCTCAATCTGGGTTCTACCAGAGAGCTAGAGCAGGATACAACTGGAGAGCACTTACAGGAAGGAGTAGGCTACACTTCAAACTTTCACATCACACAGAATCACTGTACGAACTCTTACATTACACCATCAAGCACAAGCATAAAAAAAACATGTTACCATTTAGAAACTATTTCAATTATAATGTACATGGTGTAGGCTTTGATAAATAAAATGTACACTACAAGAGGGATTTGCCCAAATAGAAAGTGCGCGCCACTGCGCGGATCCTTCAAAATGTACCGTATATAATGTACCCATCAGTCAGGCGATCCAAAATGTAAGATATAACACACAGCAAAATTGTCAATATCTCTCCAACATACTCACATATGTTGCTGTTGGAAATAAAACGTTTGTTACAAAACCACAAGGAAAGAAAATAACAAAGGAGGATTTCACTCTGTAAAACTCACATGATAACTTCCTTGAGGGCAGATTGTGCCAGAAGAAAATTACAATGTCTCTGTATCCATAACAGATGATACGCACGATAGTAGTGTATATTCCGGAATTACTGCAAAATAACTGCGTTTTGTTTTATGACATATAGACCTAGTTTATGAAAGAACCATGTCCGATAGAATGTCAGTATTTCTGCGGGGAGAACGAGGATTTCTCCCGCACCCTTTACCAACCATGATGTAACTATCCGTAACGAGGTCTCGGGACAAAGCTATTTAACCAGTGTCAGTCTCTAGATCACCATGGAAACCAGAGGGAGAGGAACAGAGTTAGGAGATTTATGCAAAATACTTGATAGTGGTTTGAAAGCACTATTAGACTAGTGCAACGCTAGGCATTGACCTTGGCCTATATCAAGTTATGCTGGCATGGGAAAATAAAGGGTATTTTAACCTTTGTTTAACTAGGCAAATCATTTAAGAACAAATTCTTATTTACAATGATGCCCTCGGAACAATGGGTTAAATGCCTTGTTCAGGGGCAGAACTACAGATTTATACCTTGTCAGTTTGGGATTTAATCTAGCAACCTTTTGGCTTCTGGCCCAACACTCTGACCACTAGGCTACCTGCTGCCCCATTCAGGGCTGTGTGCTAAACTGCAACCAACCATCACCTGTCATCACGGTCAGATGCATCTATTATAAGAAATGTAGGGGTATCAATCAGCAAGGATAGGGTTTGAACCAGCAACCTTGTATTAACAGCAGTGTGCTACAAGGATCAGGACCTCTTGACATATGCTGTGATTGCAGAGGGGTTTCCTTGTAATCTGGGTGATAGGCTGAGGCTGTGGTTCTATTCTAACCCAGGCAGGGCAGGCCATGGGGTTTATGGATGGATTAGGGTGATTTGGGTCAGTCAGTGATGGGATGTCAAACTGTCCAGGAAAGGAAACCCGTTTAGAGAAAATTATTGGAATGATACAAGTTCCACAGTATTTAATTTGTTTTACACACACACACACACACACACACACACACACACACACACACACACACACACACACACACACACACACGCACACATGCACACACACACACACACACACACACACACACACACACACACACACACACACACACACACACACACACACACACACACACACACACACAAGCACACACACACACACACACACACACACACACACACACACACACACACACACACACACACACACACACACACACACACACACACACACACACACACACACACACACACACACACACACACACACACTTGTTTTACTATCCTTGTGTGGACCAAACAATTGATTCCCATTCTAAATCCTATTTTCCCTAACCCTAACCTTAATGTTTACCCTAATTGTAAACATAACCTTAATTGTAACCCTAACCCTAAACATAACCCCTAACCTAAAATAGCCCTTTTCCTTGTGGGGACCGGCAAAATGTCCAGATTTGTCAGAATTGTACTTGTTTTACTTGTGGGACTTCTGTGTCCACAAGGATAGTAAAACCAAATACACATAAACACACAACTCCCTCACCCTGCTCTCATGTCGAATCGATAGCGAAGCATCTCGGGAGGAGAGGAGGAACGAGGGAGGCCCATATGGAGGAAAAGATGAAACACAGACTTGTATCTCTCTTCTTTATCTCATATCGATCGATAAAACTGCTGTTTTTAGCTGCTGCCTCTAGCACCGTACCTGACCCTGCTCTGTTCAGCTCTGAACCACACACCATCACTCTGCTGCCTGTTATCTGTGCTGTGTGTGTGTGTGTCAAGGGCGGGATCAGAACTCTGGTCTCCCACAGGAGAAACCAACGTCTTAGGCCGAGGGTGACATTGGTTTTGGAGTCGCAGGCAGGGCTATCTGTTATGTGTGTATGTGTGTGTCAGTGAAGGCTCCTCAGGGGAGGAGGTGGAGGATCATCCTCCTCAGTTAATTTCAGAAAAATGTATAAATAGTGAAACTATACAAAATATATTCACATCACCAATTAATTGATTAAAACACTGTTTCACAATGAAGGGCTACAGTAGCCTCAACAGAGCTCTGTAGGGTAGCACTATGGTGTAGCCGGAGGATAGCTTGTTTCCGTCCATCCTCCTTTGGGTACATTATATTGACTTCAATACAAAACCTAGGAGGCTTGTGGTTCTCACCCCTTCCATAGATTTATACAGTAATTATGAGAACTTTCAGAAGACATCCTCCAACCTCAGAGCTCTGCATCAGGAACTGACATGTTGTCCACACAATCAAAGGATCAGAGAATGAATCAAGCACTGCAGTGCATAACATGTGGTGAGTAGTTGGCTCAAAGAGAGAGAGAGAAAGACAATAGTTTAACAGTTTGAACAAATTAATTTCTTAAGAAATGAAGGAGAAGCGAGTGGGAGAGAGAGAGAGCTAACTTTATTCTGTTTTTTTTCATTTTCACTTTCACTTACTTAGCTAGCGAATGCAGCGAGCAAGTTAAGCCTACTCAAACACCCTGATCAAACAGAGAGGGATATGTTAGCTAGCTGGCTATCCAACACTGGATGTATTCCAAGCAAAGGTAAGCTTTTGGTTTAACTAATTTATTGCCAACCGGGCCCGCCAGTGTAACAGCTAAAATCCTTGCTGACTGTACACTGTACTGCATGATTGTAGCATGTTTACTAGCGCGTTAGTTCTAGTAGCTATGTTGACTATGACGTTATAATATGGTGATAATGATGTAGGCTGTGTGTAGTGGTTATGGTATGAAGGTTTGGCTTGGAAAGGTTTTTTCATCTGGTCACAGACAGCTGATGTGTTGTGCACTGAAGGGAAAAGGTCAGAGGAGGAGAGCGAGGAGGAGAGCGTGTTGATGCAAGAAGAAATTATACAACAATCAAAGGGATCATGCTGTATGTATTGTGGCTGCAATGAAAGTGAACTGTGTTTGCGTGTGATCAGAGATGTATTCATTCCACTGATTCTGTTGAAAAACTTTTTAAAATGGAAGCAAACAGTGGGGCAAAAAAGTATTTAGTCAGCCACCAATTGTGCAAGTTCTCCCACTTAAAAAGATGAGAGAGGACTGTAATTTTCATCATAGGTACACTTCAACCACGACAGACAAAATGAGAAAAAAAAATCCAGAAAATCATATTGTAGGATTTTTTATGAATTTATTTGCAAATTATGGTGGAAAATAAGTATTTGGTCAATAACAAAAGTTTATCTCAATACTTTGTTATATACCCTTTGTTGGCAATGACAGAGGTCAAACGTTTTCTGTAAGTCTTCACAAGGTTTTCACACACTGTTGCTGGTATTTTGGCCCATTCCTCCATGCAGATCTCCTCTAGAGCAGTAATGTTTTGGGGCTGTTGCTGGGCAACACAGACTTTCAACTCCCTCCAAAGATTTTCTATGGGGTTGAGATCTGGAGACTGGCTAGGTCACTCCA
Source organism: Oncorhynchus keta (assembly GCF_023373465.1). Taxonomy (NCBI): domain Eukaryota; kingdom Metazoa; phylum Chordata; class Actinopteri; order Salmoniformes; family Salmonidae; genus Oncorhynchus; species Oncorhynchus keta. The sequence continues at coordinate 68,302,918 of NC_068421.1, read as the reverse complement.
GGACCTTGAAATGCTTATTACAAAGCCACTCCTTCGTTGCCCGGGCAGTGTGTTTGGGATCATTGTCATGCTGAAAGACCCAGCCACGTTTCATCTTCAATGCCCTTGCTGATGGAAGGAGATTTTCACTCAAAATCTCACGATACATGGCCCCATTCATTCTTTCCTTTACACGGATCAGTCGTCCTGGTCCCTTTGCAGAAAAACAGCCCCAAAGCATGATGTTTCCACCCCCATGCTTCACAGTAGGTGTGGTGTTCTTTGGATGCAACTCAGCATTCTTTGTCCTCCAAACACGCCGAGTTGAGTTTTTACCAAAAAGTTATATTTTGGTTTCATCTGACCATATGACATTCTCCCAATCTTCTTCTGGATCATCCAAATGCTCTCTAGCAAACTTTAGACAGGCCTGGACATGTACTGGCTTACGCAGGGGGACACGTCTGGCACTGCAGGATTTGAGTCCCTGGCGGCGTAGTGTGTTAGGCTTTGTTACTTTGGTCCCAGCTCTCTGCAGGTCATTCACTAGGTCCCCACATGTGGTTCTGGGATTTTTGCTCACCGTTCTTGTGATCATTTTGACCCCACGGGGTGAGATCTTGCATGGAGCCCCAGATCGAGGAAGATTATCAGTGATCTTGTATGTCTTCCATTTCCTAATAATTGCTCCCACAGTTGATTTCTTCAAACCAAGCTGCTTACCTATTGCAGATTCAGTCTTCCCAGCCTGGTGCAGGTCTACAATTTTGTTTCTGGTGTCCTTTGACAGCTATTTGGTCTTGGCCATAGTGGAGTTTGGAGTGTGACTTTGAGGTTGTGGACAGGTGTCTTTTATACTGATAACAAGTTCAAACAGGTTAATACAGGTAACGAGTGGAGGACAGAGGAGCCTCTTAAAGAAGAAGTTACAGGTCTGTGAGAGCCAGAAATCTTGCTTGTTTGTAGGTGACCAAATACTTATTTTCCACCATAATTTGCAAATAAATTCATTAAAAATCCTACAATGTGATTTTCTGGATTTTTTTCACCTCATTTTGTCTGTCATAGTTGAAGTGTACCTATGATGAAAGTTACAGGCCTCTCTCATCTTTTTAAGTGAGAGAACTTGCACAATTGGTGGCTGACTAAATACTTTTTTGCCCCACTGTACCTGAATTTGTCCAATAGAAACTCAAGTTTGCAACTGTTTGACTAAAGATTGCACCGTAGATCAGCTAGATGCAGGCAAGAGTGCATAAGGCGGTATTGAATGTGTCCATGTCTGTCACCTTGACTATTCAAATTTCTCTCGACCTGTTTACCTAGCATACCTTGTAAACTTTCATTCATAGGCTTGGTTGTAGCAACCTTTTAATGGGTATAGGTTAAATGTAAGTATAATGTAGTAGCCTAAAGCTATCGCTATTACATTGATCTGGGGGAATGGAATATGAATGACAGTCATCTAATATGCTCGAATAGAAATAATACCATGCTCATAAAAATAAAAATTGTTCTCCCCCATCTTAAACGGCACTGACTGCCACTGATCGGTGTGTGAGAGAGAGAGAGAGAGAGAGAGAGAGAGAGAGAGAGAGAGAGAGAGAAAGAGAGAGAAAGAGAGAAAGAGAGATATGTAAAGGGATAAGGAGGACAGAGATGATTAAAGTTGCACTATACATAAATCGCTCCGTAATTTCCTGGTTGCTAAAGCTCTAATAGTTTGCCTAATTTCAGTTTATGTGACAAAATAAGATAGTACAATGATTCTCTACACTATACTATCTAAACCGCTGTGAAACATATTTTCCATAACCAGAAATATTGTATTTTCAGCTGTTTGAAGCTGCTGTAAAAAACAAAAGTAAAAGACACAAAAACAAAACTTAAGAACGTGAGCAACAATAACGGTGGTAGACTGGGGTGGTGCATTATATGCAGTCATTAGTATGAATTACGATAATGAGATGAGTAATAAGCAGTGGCGATTTTAACATGGAAACCTTGGTGGGGCAAAAAAAAAAGAAAGAAGTGGGATGCATGCCAGCAAAGCCACTAAACAATACATTAATTGCACTACACAACACAACACTAAACAATACATTAATTGCACTACACAACACAACACTAAACAATACATTAATTGCACTACACAACACAACACTAAACAATACATTAATTGCACTACACAACACAACACTAAACAATACATTAATTGCACTACACAACACAACACTGAACACATTAATTGCACTACAATGAACAATACATTAATTGCACTACACAACACAACACTGAACAATACATTAATTGCACTACACAACACAACACTGAACAATACATTAATTGCACTACACAACACAACACTGAACAATACATTAATTGCACTACACAACACAACACTGAACAATACATTAATTGCACTACACAACACAACACTGAACAATACATTAATTGCACTACACTACACTACACTGAACAATACATTAATTGCACTACACAACACAACACTGAACAATACATTAATTGCACTACACAACACAACACTGAACAATACATTAATTGCACTACACTACACTACACAACACAACACTAAACAATACATTAATTGCACTACACTACACAACACAACACTAAACAATACATTAATTGCACTACACAACACAACACTAAACAATACATTAATTGCACTACACAACACAACACTGAACAATACATTACACTAAACAATAAACAATACATTAATTGCACTACACTACACAACACAACACTAAACAATACATTAAACAATAAACATTAATTGCACTACACAACACAACACTAAACAATACATTAATTGCACTACACAACACAACACTAAACAATACATTAATTGCACTACACAACACAACACAAAACAATACATTAATTGCACTACACAACACAACACAACACTGAACAATACATTAATTGCACTACACTACACTACACAACACAACACTAAACAATACATTAATTGCACTACACTACACAACACAACACTAAACAATACATTAATTGCACTACACTACACAACACAACACTAAACAATACATTAATTGCACTACACAACACAACACTAAACAATACATTAATTGCACTACACAACACAACACTGAACAATACATTAATTGCACTACACTACACTACACAACACAACACTAAACAATACATTAATTGCACTACACTACACAACACAACACTAAACAATACATTAATTGCACTACACTACACTACACTGAACAATACATTAATTGCACTACACAACACAACACTGAACAATACATTAATTGCACTACACAACACAACACTAAACAATACATTAATTGCACTACACTACACAACACAACACTAAACAATACATTAATTGCACTACACTACACAACACAACACTAAACAATACATTAATTGCACTACACAACACAACACTAAACAATACATTAATTGCACTACACAACACAACACTGAACAATACATTAATTGCACTACACTACACTACACAACACAACACTAAACAATACATTAATTGCACTACACTACACAACACAACACTAAACAATACATCAATTGCACTACACAACACAACACTAAACAATACATTAATTGCACTACACAACACAACACTAAACAATACATTAATTGCACTACACAACACAACACTAAACAATACATTAATTGCACTACACAACACAACACAACACTGAACAATACATTAATTGCACTACACTACACTACACAACACAACACTAAACAATACATTAATTGCACTACACTACACTACACAACACAACACTAAACAATACATTAATTGCACTACACTACACAACACAACACTAAACAATACATTAATTGCACTACACTACACAACACAACACTAAACAATACATTAATTGCACTACACAACACAACACTAAACAATACATTAATTGCACTACACAACACAACACTGAACAATACATTAATTGCACTACACTACACTACACAACACAACACTAAACAATACATTAATTGCACTACACTAACAACACAACACTGAACAATACATTAATTGCACTACACTACACACACAACACAACACTAAACAATACATTAATTGCACTATACACAACACAACACTAAACAATACATTAATTGCACTACACTACACAACACAACACTAAACAATACATTAATTGCACTACACAACACAACACTAAACAATACATTAATTGCACTACACAACACAACACTGAACAATACATTAATTGCACTACACTACACTACACAACACAACACTAAACAATACATTAATTGCACTACACTACACAACACAACACTAAACAATACATCAATTGCACTACACAACACAACACTAAACAATACATTAATTGCACTACACAACACAACACTAAACAATACATTAATTGCACTACACAAAACAACACTAAACAATACATTAATTGCACTACACAACACAACACTAAACAATACATTAATTGCACTACACAACACAACACTGAACAATACATTAATTGCACTACACAACACAACACTAAACAATACATTAATTGCAATACACAACACGAAACAATACATTAATTGCACTACACAACACAACACTAAACAATACATTAATTGCACCACACAACACAACACTAAACAATACATTAATTGCACTACACAACACAACAATAAACAATACATTAATTGCACTACACAACACAACACTAAACAATACATGAATTGCACTACACAACACTAAACAATACATTAATTGCACTACACAACACAACACTAAACAATACATTAATTGCACTACACAACACTAAACAATACATTAATTGCACTACACAACACAACACGAAACAATACATTAATTGCACTACACAACACAACACTAAACAATACATTAATTGCACTACACAACACTAAACAATACATGAATTGCACTACACAACACAACACGAAACAATACATTAATTGCACTACACAACACAACACTAAACAATACATTAATTGCACTACACAACACAACACTAAACAATACATTAATTGCACTACACAACACAACACTGAACAATACATTAATTGCACTACACTACACTACACAACACAACACTAAACAATACATTAATTGCACTACACAACACAACACTAAACAATACATTAATTGCACTATAACGGTGACAAACGGTGCCCACAAACTATTTGGGCCTACAGCACATACTGTAAAGCTGGCCCAACAGCAGTCCCAACATCTTACTACTGCTACACCTGGTTATCAGTGGAGCCTTGTCTAGCAATGAAAGAGTTCATTCAGTCTCATTTACTGCCTCTTAAAAAAACATAGCTGGGCCTCCCGGGTGGCGCAGTGGTCTAAGGCAGTGGTCTAAGGCAGTGGTCTAAGGCGACTGGGTTCGAGCCAGGCTCGACCGGGAGGCCCATGGGGTGGTGCACAATTGGCCCAGCGTCGTCCGGGTGAGGAAGGGTTTGGCCGGAAGGGATATCCTTGTCTCATCGCACACTAGCGACTCCTGTGGCGGACTGGGCACAGTGCACGCTGACCAGGTCGCCAGGTGTACGGTGTTTCCTCCGACACATTGGTGCGGCTGGTTTCCGGGTTGGATGTGCATTGTGTCAAGAAGCAGTGCGGCTTGGTTGGGTTGTGTTCCGGAGGACGCATGGCACTCGATCTTCGCCTCACCCGAGTCCGTACGGGAGTTGCAGCGATGAGACAAGACTGTAACTACTACCAATTGGACACCACGAAATTGGGGAGAAAAAAAGGGTAAAATATATATATATAAATATAGTATATACAGTATTTATATATATATATATATATATATATATATATAAAGATAGCAGATATGGCTGACTTGCTTAAACAAATGTGGTTTCTAATGACAATTAAGATGTACAAACTATGGCATAAGGGGACGACAAATGGATAAGAGATAATATGTAATTTCGATTAAGAAAGTAATGAGCAAGCTAGGACGGACATAGTCAAAATAACTATTTGTTTATCACTTTTGATATGTACAGCGACAGGATTTAGAACATGGGTCATTCTTACAGTGTTCTCCCTGTACACTAAGTCAGAACCGTAGGATAAATAAAGGGGGCATTTTTGCAGACAATGAAAGCTCTTACAATATTCTATGATTACAATTTTCTAAAATAGGTTACAGGCTACATGTGCACCACCAAGTCAGAACAGTAAGCAAAATGAAGAGGAGTAAATAGACCAATGATTAGGGTGAGGCACATGGACTTTTAACATCTTACTACACAACATACACTTAGTATTACTTTCTTAGCTACAGCATACATATCTCCCTGGAATATTACATAATTTATGCAGCAGCATACAATGCCTTTTTGGACTCACCTAGTTGTGCTGTGCTCACTTGAACAGGAAGGTGGCGTGGCGGTCCTTTGTGGGCAAATTTTGTCATCAAAGTCTGGCATTCTCTGGATTTATGGTGTTTTCAAGTATCTCTGAAAAACCAAGAGTGAATCATGATGGCGTCATTGACCTTCAGGTCGTTGCTCTAGGAAGAGGCTGGATGATCGTTCAAAACACATTTTCCCAGTCGGGGCTCGTTTATTCCCGACTTCCCAGTTGTCTTGAACTCACTGAAGTCAAGTTTTCGCAGTTCCAGGTTAACAGTTGTTTTGAGCGTGGCACAAATCATAATTCATTGATAGCATGGCCAATGTTGAATGTTTATAATTCTAATCTTAGAAAAGAGTCCCTTATTCCCAGATTTGGGACCATACAGCCTCTATCACTGATTCCTTCCAAACCACTCATTGTTGAATTTGTCTAATCTTTAATCCTACATTTGCCAGTAGATTGTCGACTTGATTCATGATGATGACTGCTAGCTAATATTTTGAAAGTACTATATTGACATGATAAGTCCAATCATAGCTACTGTACATATAACGTGATTTGACGTCATTTTATCTGTGGCAAATTACCTTGAGCCTTCTTGGATGGGCACTTCCAATGTAACTTTACGGCAGCACCCAAGGGGATAGAATTTTTGATGTCAACCCTTAGAGTTGGCGGTGACGTAGTGTCCCCATGAGTGACAGAACACTGAGCCAATCATGGTGCAACACTGTATTTTCTGCTGGCTTGCCCCACGACCAAAGAAAGCACTGAGCTAGGCTGAAACACCTGCATGTTGGAGCTGCCTTACTCAAGAAAACAAAAGAGAAACCATGTTTGTATGTGGCTTTATTGATAACTCAATAATGTATTTTTTTAAACATTATTTTCCACTGATATGTGACTCGTATTAATGTCAAAATAATATGCAAAACAGACAAGCCCCCCAAATATTTGGGCTCTCCTCCACCTGCCCTGAATGACGGGCCGCCACTGATATTTAGAATGTTTACCGCTGCAGTAGTCTTATCAGAAAGAGATAGAGAGGAAGAGAAAGAAAGGGAGATATAGATAGAGAGAGACCGAGAGCAAAAGAGTGAGAGGAAATGGGCCAGAGGTGTGTTTGGTCAGTGAGACTAGTAGAGAGAATGGGGAAGGACGGAGGTGGATGGGGAGAAACAGAGAGGAAACTTTATAGTGAGTGTCCTGCAGGACCCTCTGTGCAGTCTAGGCAAACACACACACACACACCACAAACACACACACACACACACACACACACACACACACACACACACACACACACACACACACACACACACACACACACACACACACACACACACACACACACACACACACACACACACACACACACACACACACACACAGACACACACACACACACACACTCAAATAATGTGAGTCCAGATGTGAAACCCTTAGTGGTGCCAGCTTAGCTGCATTTTAGTGTGTGTGTTTTATGCTCACCATAGTAAATGGCCACTTTATCCAGCCTCCTCTGGGAGGACTAAAACTACACCTGTATGATAAAGAGCCCATCCATCACACTACAACACTATTCCTGGCTCTCTCTCTCTCTGTGTCTGTGTGTGTGTGTGTGTGTGTGTGTGTGTGTGTGTGTGTGTGTGTGTGTGTGTGTGTGTGTGTGTGTGTGTGTGTGTGTGTGTGTGTGTGTGTGTGTGTGTGTGTGTGTGTGTGTGTGTGTGTGTGTGTGTGTGTGTGTGTGTGTGTGTGTGTTCATGCATGCATACGTGCATGTAGCATCAATAGTTCATCCATCATACAGCAGTATATTCCTAAGCTCACTGACTTTCTGGCTCAGCAGCACATTTACAATGTTTACTTTTCATCTTTGTATTTTGACCCAGACTCTCAGGCCCTTCTCTCAGCACTCAACCCTCCTCACTCAGGACCTCTTCTATACCTCTGTCTCTCTCTTTCTTTTTCTCCCCCTCTCTCTTCATGTGACATGGCTGGAATTCCTTTTTGTGTGTATGGTATGTATCTGGGGTGACATTTTCATGGGGCAAAATAGTTCAAATATGTGGGAAAAAATGCCATAAAACTCATTATAATCTGGCAGTGTGATTTCATTTGACAATTTTCTTCAACAAAAAGGTAATTATTTAACTAGAGTAAAAACTGTACTTCCTTCAGTTCGTTGTCACTTTATTTTTATAATGCTTGCTTGGATGCATTCTGTTTACATTTACATTTGCAATATTGTTGTTGTCCTAGTGTATTTAACCAGTACATTAAGAACACGCTTAATTTAAATGTCAACAGTAGAAGCTCATGAGACAGACATGAATTAATCAAACATAAATGGATGAGAATTAAGACACACATAGATACAGTAGGCTATTGAGGAACATTTTGAATGAGAGAGCTATCTCTTGATAGAGAGAGATAGCAAAAGAGAGAGGAAGACACAGAAAGAGAGAGAGTGTGCGAGAGAGAGAGGGAGAGAGACAGACAAACAAAAAACTATACATACCTTGGCCTAAATATCAGTGCAACAGGTAACTTACACAAAACTGTGAACGAGCTGAGAGACAAGGCAAGAAAGGCCTTCTATGACATCAAAAGGAACATAAAATTTGACATACCAATTAGGATCTGGCTAAAAATACTTGAGTCAGTTACAGAACCCATTGCCCTTTATGGTTGTGAGTTCTGGGGTCCGCTACCAACCAAGAATTCACAAAATGGGACAAACACAAAATTGAGATTCTGCATGTAGAATTCTGCAAAAATATCCTGTGTACAACGTAAAACACCAAAGAAATGCATGCAGAGCAGAATTAGGCCGATACCCGTTGTCATGACGTGGCCCTCTTTGGTTAGTTAGTGGCTTCCTCCTCTCTCCTCTCCTACACCCAGGTTCTGTTATCTCAGGTCGTAAGTTCCTGGAGGAGACTCTCTCCCCCTGGCCATGCAGAAAAAGACACATAGAGAGAACAAAGGAACTTCTTCTACATCGCAGAACTTGAGAACTGAACAATATCCATGTTTTGAAGAATGTGTAAACGGTCGGCGGGGAAACAAGCTA